>NC_053039.3:537670992-538295992 GCF_002575655.3 Aegilops tauschii subsp. strangulata
TGCACCTTTATAGCCACCCAGTTATGTTGTGACTTTTGGTACACCCAAAGCATTCCTACGGTATCCGGGAGTTGCACAATCTCATGGTCTAAGGAAATGATACTTGACATTAGAAAAGCTCTTAGCAAACGAACTACACGATCTTGTGCTAGGCTTAGGATTGGGTCTTGTCCATCACATCATTCTCCTAATGATGTGATCTCGTTATCAACGACATCCAATGTCCATGGTCAGGAAACCGTAACCATCTATTGATCAACGAGCTAGTCTCCTAGAGGCTTACTAGGGACATGGTGTTGTCTATGTATCCACACATGTATCTGAGTTTCCTATCAATACAATTCTAGCATGGATAATAAACGTTTATCATGAACAAGGAAATATAATAATAACCAATTTATTATTGCCTCTAGGGCATATTTCCAATAGACATGACATCTAGTGGGTCCCGCATAGTTGTCGAGAACTCTTTGGGGGCTTGCAGCCGTTTATCCACCGGGCAAGCCAACAACCCCATGCCGTTCGCACGCCCTACTCGTCCCCGTCTTCTACCTTACAACAGTTCGCTCCCAGTCGTCCCGTCCTTTCACACTAGGTCGCTCCCAGTTTTTTTGCAAGGTACAACTGTTCAACTTCTCCTAACCCTCCTCCAAAATCCATGGCCTCCCAAATCTCCATGGTCGCCGCTGAGTACCAGGTTAGAGCCATCACCGGTGATCAGTTCATCATCATCTACACACGTGGATCCGAGACGGTGAAAGCATGGCTTGCTCGCTTCCTACGCATGTTCAACAGTTCAACGGATGAGTGGGTCGCTGGGCTAGATGTTGAGTACACCACAGTCCTGGGACGAGAGAAGGATCTAAAGGACGAAGAGAGGAAGAAGCCCGCAGTGATCCAGGTTTGCGTACATAACGTTTGCTTGGTCTACCACATATGCCATGCCGACGTTGAGTGCCAGGATTTTAAGAACTTCCTCAAGGACAAAAGAGTGAAATTCGTTACTGTAGGCTTTAAGAACGACAGGGATGTCCTGCGTCGGATAGGTCTCGTTGTAGGCCAGCCCTTCGATCTCCAGAAGGCAAGCCTGGTGTCCTCCTCTCAACCTTCAATGCTGACCCTGGCAGCAGCCATGATTGATCCTTCGTACGCTAAACTGAAGAAACCTCATCACGAGTTTCATCATGCATGGGAGGCGAAGACATTAGATGAAGATCACATCCTGTACGCAGCAATGGATGCCTACCTTTGTTTAAATATCTACAAGGGTTGGATGAAGAAGCAGAGCCCAGTGTCCGGTTCAAGCAAAGAAGCGTCGGCGAAGAGGAAGAGGGACGAGGACGAAGTCGAGACGTGGACTCGGACTCCGAGTAGGTGGCAGTGCCGCCGCTCATGCTGGTTCTACTGCAGTGTTAAGCGGACTAGTTGCTTAGTTTATTTTCAAGGGTGTGTTGTGCTAAGGCCCCAGCAGAACTATGTTTATGTTCTTTCTCGTTATTTGAACTCTTTAGTACATACAATAGTACTAGTACTATGTCTTACTACTGTTCTTCTTGCAGTTGGTACTACTGCTCGTATCTTCGTGTTCCTACTGTACTTAATACGTTCGTACTAGTAGTATAATTTGGGTCAGTCGATTTGTAAAAGAAG
This sequence comes from Aegilops tauschii subsp. strangulata, assembly GCF_002575655.3. Taxonomy (NCBI): domain Eukaryota; kingdom Viridiplantae; phylum Streptophyta; class Magnoliopsida; order Poales; family Poaceae; genus Aegilops; species Aegilops tauschii. The sequence goes on from NC_053039.3 coordinate 537,672,643, forward strand.
TTCGACGGAGCGAAGGAAGAAGACGACAGAAGAGGTGGAAGAAGCCCTTCTAGCCATCCATGTTGCATCAAATGGCTCACATGAGTCGACTGACCCAAATTGCTCCTTCAGATTGCAGGATCCACGTGGCATTCAAGGTCTCAAAGGTAGATTCCGCGTCCGCACCCGGTTTGCGGGCTCGACACGCGCGCGACCGGCTTCCGCCGCGACAGCCACCATGCGCGCCTCCTCCGCGCGGGCGGAGACGACAATGACACGCTAGTTCCTCCTCGCCGGTGTGCTGGAGCACGCACTCGTCCTCCTCTTCGTACGCTACGTGCATAGACGCAGCTCCACCAGCTGCTCGCGTGCTTGGCAGTGCAGCGGCATCACGAGGAGGGACTGCAGACGACGTGAGTGGGCGAGCCTTCGGCTTCATGGCACAGGGATGGCGGTGACACGGCGGTGATGGGCGAGAAATTGTTGGCCGGAGCAGGCGGGCGCTGGCATGCGCAACGACGGCGGCGGCATATTGATGAGTGCGCGTGTGGGAGCTTACTTTAGTTTTATATATAAGGTTGGTCAAACTTAAAAGAAAACCGTACTAGTACACGTAAACATTAGACTTAGGCAGCGCTTTTATTAGTTAGTACCACAACCACGATAAGGAATCCTGTGCAAGTGCGTGAACCGCGGCCGCGCGGTCGATCGAACGGTACGTCACCGTGTCGCGCTCGAAGGACATCCACCGAACCTTTTTGTGTGTGTGAAAACAATCCTCGAATATTACTCAACTTTTTTTTCCTGTGAAAGTTCTTGACGCTGCAATATTTCCATATATTTGAATTTAGCTCCAGTTCGTGTTTATTTGGATTAGGACGTTTTAGGTGCGCCCTAGTTTTTTTTAATACTGATTTTGTGTGTGTGACTGAGAGAGAACGTGTGTATGTGTCCATATGTGTGTTGTGGCGGAAGGGCAATGTGGAGACGGTGTGCGTGTGATACAGACATAGAGAGGTGTGAATGTGCAAATGATCATGCATGAGTGAGACATAGACAGATGCCGATACGTTGTGTATACACGAGAGAACGGTCTTCTAGTTTACTTGTGTGTGTGTGTGTGAGAGAGAGAGAGAGAGAGAGGGAGAGAGAGAGGAGCATCCGTAACACAACAACCATCTCTCTCGATTCGTCCGTCCCTCGCACGGTCGCATGCAACACATGCATCAACACGCACATTTTGACACCCTCACCCGGCCCCTGCCCACCTCAAGGCCCGCACAATCTCTTCGTGAATACCCATTTCTCTCCTTAGGTTTGTTTTCTCTCAATCTGACACACACACACACAGACACACACAACACAACACACACGCACACACACACACACACACTCCCCCGAGCACACAATTCATCCCCATCCAAGGTTATACGGCGACCACTCTCGCTTGTGCTTCTTTGCACCCCAACATGCACAACACCTCAATCTTCAAAGAGGGCATCGAGCAGATCGAAGACGGCGACCACACCGCGCTAGAGAATGCGGGGTCGTTTGGAAGCAGGGTGATGTGACGACGGCTGACTGACTCCTCCCCCACCCTCTCTCTCTCTCTTGCACAAAATTACCAATCCCTCTCTCCCTCGCACAAAATTGTCAATCCCTCAACCCACGAGATCCTTCCCCTCTCGTCCATGTTTTTCCAGCTCTCTCATCAAACATGTTGTCTCTTCTCCTTCCACATATACAGAATCCAGATGCACACGCATCTCATGTATATTACATGTATCCATCTTTCTCACAGACCTAACTTCTTCCTCTCTTTCTCTCTCTATCTCTCTCTCTGTCTCGTTAGGTTTGTCTCCTACTCTCTCGTCCACATACATACAATCTTTCCCGCCCTATCTGCTCCATCTTCAAAAGCTCTCTCTGCACGTTTCATTCACACATTGGGATATGTCAAAATGTTGCTTCTATAATGGCTGATGTAGAGTTATGGTTGTTTTTGTTGCATCCTACAAAGTAATAACTATGAAATACATTTAGATTCTCATTTGACTGGGATTATGTGAGTTTGAGCATGTTGTGAAGTACTATAGACCTTGTATACATCTTGGGATTCGACAATGATTGTAACTATTGAATTGTATAGACCATTACATTCGAAGTCAATACCTAATATATTTATTTCACAATTTCAACAAATGATTAGTTCACTACAAACTAAGAAAACAAATGTGTACTCCCTCCGTTTTTATTTAAGTCCGCGTATTAGCATTGGTCAAAGTCAAGTTTTGTAAACTCTCAGAAAGCTTATAACAAAAAATATTAACATATACAATAACAAATAAATACCATTAGATTCATTATTGAATGTACTTTCACATCATACATATTTGTTATGGTAAATGTTTATATTTTTCTATAAACTTGGTCAAACTTTAGGAAGTTTGACTTCGGTCAAACCTAATATGCAGAGTTTACTACTACTACTCGCTAGTTGCTTAGCCGAATCACTCAACATGCCACACGGGGAGTCCAGTGTCACAAAATTTTGAGGTCGGCGGGAAAATCTCCCGCGACCCTGATTCGAGCAGTGGGAAGTTACCATCATAGCCTTCGGAACAGGCCTACGGATGACGCTTGGTAGGGGGCTGTTTTCGTAACTTCAGGTTCACCCTACCCAGCCAACCCCACCCCGACACCCAGAGTAGTACACCTGAATACTCCCCATTTTCTATCCCCACCGCAAAATAGACTTCTCCACGGCACCGCAGCCTTCGTGCTCCTCCCCTTTACATCAGCGCACTCGTCCACCGCAGCGCATCTGCCTCATCGACGACCTCGTACGCCGCACTAGAGCCGGTCCACCGTCGTCGTCGTACATGGAGCCTCTTCCCCGGCATCGTCTTCCACGGTCTCGGATCTGCTTCCTGGAAGCCGACGCCAAGCGCAGAAGTACCACCGTCGTGGACAATGAACTGACTCCCGTTGCCGACCATGACTCACAGAGGCCGCCGCGACCATCGTTCTCCTCCTCGATTGGTAATGTGTGTATTGAATCACTTAGCAGTACATGTGCAGTTCCAATTTTGTTCATACCTACCCTTCAAATTTCCTGGGTGCTATTGTTCCCGTAAAAGTAATTGGTTATAGCCTCCATTGTCCAACAGAATATCAGCTTGTAATTGTGCGTCGCTCCTGTATCGCGCTAGTAGAGAAGAGAGTAGAGATAACAGAGACGTTGGGAAAGGATCGCGTGCGCGTGGGAAAAAGCGGCCGGGCGTGCGCTAGTTTTGGCGCGCGGCGTCCGGCGCGCTTTATAAAATCCAACGCCCTCCCACCGCTCTGTGCCTTGCCACCGCTCTCTCCCTGCTCTGTGCCTCGCCACCGCTCTCTCCCCGCTCTTTTTCTCCTCGCCGCCGCCGCGTCGCCGGGAAACTTGGGGATACCGCGGCGTCCGCGCGCGCCCCTCCGGCGGCTTCTCCGCCGAGATCCGGTTCCGCGGGATACGCCTCGGCCTCGGCAATTTCGACACTGCCAACGAGGCCGCCCACGCGTACGACGCGGCGGTGTGGCGCCTCCGGTGGCCTCATAGAACATTGAACTTCCCCAACGTGCTGACGCGGGAGCGGCCGCAGGAGCTCGCGCCTCTGCCGCGGCTTAGGGCGCTGTGGCGCCAACACTTCCCGCAGGACATCATCAACAAGCGCGAGTTCTACGCGCAAAGGAGGGCGGAGAGGGATAAGAGGAGGGCAGAGCGAGCCGCCTATCGCGAGGACAAGCGTAGGCGAAAAGCGGACGCTCAATTCAACATGAGGCTAGGAGCAGCGTTGCCCTGGAAATCCGACGACGATCGGTATCTTCACGCCTACAGTCAGACGTCGGAGGAGGACATCACCGAGGAGGAGTCGGACGACGAGGAGTAGTTGAATTATCTTTTTTTATCTATCTATGCTAAGAACTATCCTCTACTCTCTAGTATCTACTTCTCGATCTCAGCACTGTAAACGCTTTTTTAAAGCGCCGCGCGTTGCGATTCTGTTGGAGATGCTCTAACATGGCAGACGAGTGCTTTAATGTTTCCTACAAGATGCGCGAGTATTACTAGTAGTATATTTTTCTTGCCATGTTGAGATTTTAAAACCACGAGTGCGAACATGGAGAGGAGCAATGAAGACCAAACACGGGATATTCGGGACATCTTCAAGGAGCGTGGCAAGTTAAAGAGGAGCTGCACCGAACCTGTAAAACGAGCTTTGGTAAGTAACACCCTTTCAATTACTTTCGTGTAGCCTCATGTTCTTCGATGTGTATATGTTGTAGTTTCTGTTTCTCTTAAGCGTGGTGTTCTTCGATGTGTAATAAGAAGAGTCTTAATCGTCCTAATGCTTTCGTTTTTAGCTTGATGTAGGAAGTGGGTGTTCTCACCTTGTAGTCTGTTTTTTTCCTTTTGAATTCACTTCTCCGAGTTCTGTTTATCTGGCTTCTACTAAATGGATCTAGGTTGCTCTGAGTATTGATCTAAAAAAGAAGTAACTTCATGTCAGGATGCAGTTCCTGCGAGGAGGGAAGTATGGTCAATCTCGAGATCATGTTTCCAAAATGAGGCTGGATTACACACAAGGTGCCAGTTCCCTAATGATGCTGGATTAGACACAAGGTGCAAATTCCCAGATGATGCTGATTACACACAAGCCAGGTGGAGTCATCAGCTGTTCGTGTCCTCGTGGCATTAGTAAAGGCTGAAAGAAAGCGTGCAGCAGCCCTTGAGAATGTAGCTGAGTTCCTGAAGAAGCGAAAAGAGCAATCAGATGCTCTCTTCACCCAAGCCAAAGAAGAGATGGAAGAAGCCAGAAATAAGCTAGCAGAGGCGGAGCAGGCTAGGCGTCTCCTGCTATCTAAAACTATTGTCAATACAAAATTTCCTTCATAATAGCTAGGTTCAAATGTTTATCCAGTCAGCATGCCTGTTGTGATGTCCGTGCATCTACTGATGTGGCACAAAATGTTTTTTTTCGGGACATGGTATAGTTCACGCGCAAGCCCGACATTCCAAGTTCAACTTCCACATCAAACTCATGTTCACAGATATCTGCACATTCATACATAATGTCCACAACCATGATTCACTTCAAAGCCAAAAAAAATGTGAGGAGAGTTATAAATAAAGAAAATCCTCTACTAGTTCCTGCTACCAGTGCGAGCACAACAAGTCAAGACCATGCGTAAATTAATTATATTTTAGTCATTTTTTGTGTTCTAAAATGCCTGCCGGCTCGCGGAAGGACATGTTGCTGGCACACGCGTGGATTCAATGAAGGCAGGCGGGGCAGTCTTAAGCTGGTTGCACGCGGCGAGGAGGCGTGCTCAGCCGGGCCTGCAGCGAGTGCGGCCCTCTTGGCCGGCGCACCGGTTCAATGCCTGCGCTATGAGAGGCCGCGTCCGTGTCAGAGCAATCACTCCCTCCAGTCCTTTTTTGTTTGGGTATAACAAAATCTCGTTTTCCATTCACATTTTACAAGTAAAATTCGTGGACAAACTTTGACCCAAAGTACGATGGGGACTAGTAAACCAGAATGGAGGTCGTAGTTTTTTTTAATCAAAGAAGGATTTCCCCTTCCGATTTTAATTACTGAAAACCAGCATCTAAATCTAAACCATAGTATTTGCCCTAGAACTACCAGGTTCAACATCTCGCAACATAAACCCATACAACCTCCATCGCAAAAAAAACCATACAACCATACGCCAAGGAGGTACGTAGTACTATGAATTCCATTTTCGCTCCATACCAATCGTTCTAAAAACTACTTACTACTTATAACGCGCCATTGAAAATCGGAACTCTTAACCCCGCTAAAAAACGATATTTTAAACGTGTCTACTCGATCTGTGGCAACTGGCGAGCCACCGCGCTCCAAGTCGTTCACCTGTGGTCCCGACCATCAACTCCTACGGATCAAATTATCACGCGAGCTGACTATTCCTACAAAGGTGCTCCACCACGTACCCGGTACCCGCGAATGCAGCAATCGTGCACCTAGGGTTTTAGGGTTTATTTGTTAACGTCGCCTTTACGTAACACTCATGTGTGCGAGACAGCGAGAGACCGACTGCGTGCGTGCGCCTCTTCTCTTCGTATATGTACTCCACCGTTTGTCTGGTGTCCAAAAAATTATAATAACTACTAGCAATGTGCCAATGCGTTGCCACACGATCAAATTAGATTAATACATATTCACCGATTTGATAGAAAAAAAGTCTAGTTTTGAAATACGTATATCACTAAAAATATGTTATGTTTCACTCAAAATATATTCCTTTGGCGGTTTTGATGAGATAAGGGAGGAATGTTGTTGGTTTCAAGATTCGAGAAGTGGTATATGTCTAATTTCTACTCTTACTAGCAAGATGCCCGTGCGTTGCACGGAACATCAAGATCTTGTGGGAGAAAAGGATGAACGAGGGAAGGCCTTATCTGCAAATGTGGTGAAGAGTGCGAGTAAATTGCCATATTTCCCTTCCTATCCGTCAAATATAAATCGGACGACCTACATTGCAGGATGGCAGGCCCACCATCATCACGAACTCTATTTTTTATCCCTACTCTTATAAAAAGCATTGTCGGTGATGATCGTGTGCCTGCCATCCTGCAATATAGGCCGTCCGATCTATATCTGACGGATAGGAGGAAACTATGGCAATTTTGCAAAAAAAATACCCACACCCCTCTCCACATTTGCAAATAAGGCCTTCCCTCGTTCATCCTTTTCCCCCACAAGATAAACTACTCATACAAATGCATCTTGATGTTCCGTGCAACGCATGGGCATCTTGGTAGTTGTTGCAAAAAGCCCATGTGTGTGTGAGAGAGAGGGAGAGTGGAGGAGGACGGAGTGCATGTGTGACAAAGACACAAGGAGTGTGTGTGCGATAGGTATCAGCTTAAAATGAGGCGATAATGTGTGTGTGCACGATCGAGAGGGCGTGTCTTAAGAAGGGAAGAAAAATCTACATAGATACAAGGAGCGGGAGAGAGACATGCATGCGATGGTGGAAGCACGAGTGTGCGGGTGTATAAACCTATCTAGAGGCTAGCTAGTCGATAAATGTTTGTGAGAGAAATACGAGTCGGGGTGCGAAAGCGAGAGTTTTGTGTGTGTGTGAGAGAGACGGTAGTCGGGAAGGGGAGTGGAAGCAGGAGTTGTGTGTGTGTGTCTGTGAGAGAGAGAGGAGACGGTAGTTGGGGTTGTCTGATCGGTAAACAAATGGATAATGTCAGTCTGGGATGGAGACGAAAAGGAGACCGCAACAAATGTTGTGTCTACAGGAGAGAGAGTAATTTTAGTGGTATGAGTCATATGTAGAGACATATAGGGTGTGTGAGAGAATCCCATAGAGAGAAAGACACAGTGAAAGACGAGTGGAGACTGTGTGTGTGGCGGTGAAAAAGAAAGCTTAGGTACCGAGTGATACCAGAGAACAGTAGAGACGTGAGAGATAATGAAAACTGTGTAATGTATAATGATAGGGAGAGTGTGACACTTCTCAAGGGAGACGTCGAGAGACCATGTTTGCGAGGATAGGAGAAACATGAAGTGAGCGTGCGGGCGAGCTGGAGAAAAGAGAGTGATAGCTACCTGAAGGAGCATGCATGCGAGAGAGATGGGCGTGAAAGGAGTGAACAAAAAAGGGATTCAAATATTTGAATTCGAGATGATAATACATGTAATCCATACTCGAACTTGATCTATCAAACATGCATACTCATATGAATTCACGCACATCTATGTTATTTAATATGTAGATATTACTGATCCATACATTTTAGTAGAACATAATTTGGTTAAATTTTTTCGAATTCAACCTTAAGATTTCGAGATTGTTGTATTTGTAAATCATATTATACATATAAAGGAGCAGAATTCTTTGTTGTGCTTTTGAAAGTATATATAAAAAATGATGTATATAGAATGTAATTCCAATTGAAAATGGATCCCGCCCGAAAAAAATAGAATACAAACGGGATTCGAATTGAGTTGGCACGGTAAACGTGCACTCTGCAAAATTTGAACGAAGCGGGGAAAGTCGCAGTAACCGCCCGAAACCAAAATCTGCGAGATGGAAATCACTACTGCCTATCCCTGCCACGCAAAGCCTATCTGCTGGATTTCTACAGGTTTTGATAGGGGTAGGTTTGTAATTTCACCCAAACGTGACGTAACCGCCTCTCACCCGGATTCATACACGGTGGGCGCCAAAACACAGTGTGTCCTCGGCCGAAATCGACTCCCTCCCCGATTCATATTCATACACGGTGGGCGCCAAAAACAAACTCTCGTCGGCAAATATTCGGTGTATGCGAGATTACCGTCCTATCCCCAACCGACTAATGTTGCTGTGATGTAGTAGAAATTTGAAACAGGGGCTAAGTTTGTAAATTTCCTTGCATTTGAGACAAGCGCGCCCTGAATACATGGTTCCTCCTTCCTCTCTACCTCCCTTTTCCCCATTCGTACTCCGTGGGCGCCAAAACACCCTCTCCACCCCACCCTCCTCCGTCCGCCACCCCATCCACCGCCGTCCTCCTCCACCATGCCGGAGCTGATACCCCGACGCCGCCGTCCATTACAAGAGATTGACCTCTCTCATCCACGGCTTCGGACCGGGATCCTTGCATCCCGTCCTCTCGCTTCATCCCCGCCGTCGTCCACCTTGCTGGCGCCGCTCCTACGACTGTCTCGTCCACCGCACCCCGCCGCCACCGTCTACCCTCCTAGATCTGCTTCCACGCCGCCGACAGCCATCGCTACCGCAGCACCGTCAAATTCTCAGCAGATGCGTACACGGCGCCGCACCAGAGGCGGTACTCTTTCGTATCTGCTCAACTTATTTATCGCAGCAAGAAAATAGGTCGCCACTGTTTTACTCTGATTTCTTGTCTTGGTTCCGAAGTTGCCTTTGTCCGGTTTGCACCTTCGGATCTGCCATGGCACGCTCAACACTATACTCCCAATGCTTATGGTTCCCCCCTTTTATATTCCACACTAGTTAAATCACAGTAGAATAAATTTCAAAATTGGATCAGTCGATTTTTTAGAGCTCACCGGAGTTCGCCGGTGCGATCGAAGGGGCTCGGGTGGTTGTGCGGCCTCGCCGAACGAAGAAAACTCGACGCGTGTGGGGGTTGGGGCGGGGGTGGGGGGTGGGGGTGGCGGAGGAACACAGGCGGTGGGGGCCGGTGGTCCGGCCGGCGGCCCGTGCGGTGTTCTGTATGGGAAGAATCAGAGACGAGGAAGAAGAAGGGTTAGGAGACGTAGGATCTTCATCCAACCGCCTGAAATGGTCGAGAGACAGCTGGGAGTTGCATTCTTAATGCGCTCTGGTTCATCATGTGTGGGCACTGCGCAACCAACATTTTATTATCCAAAATCTGCTTGCTCTTCTTTACCATGTTCCTCTTCCGTTCTTCTTTAATATGTACTCTCTCCGTTCCTAAATACAAGTCTTTGTATAGATTCCACCATGGACTACATATGGAGCAAAATGAGTGAATCTACACTCTAAAATGTATCTGGATACATCTGTATGTGATCCATAGTGGAAATCTCTACCAAGACTTATATTTTGGAACGGAGGGAGTATGATAGTAGTACAGTATGTTCCTTGTACTGAAGATGAGCAGGGACATTTGCAGTGTAGAGGTCTATACGGTCGGTTGTGATGGACACTTTGAGCCTCTTTGATTCGTAGGATCTTGTAAACATAGGAATAGGATTTGTAGTGGCCTGCCCACTTGAATCCTATAAGAATAGCAAGGAAATGCGGGGAGCTGTGTCGTCTTTGAGAGTTACACTGATATTAACAGTACCGCACCTTCACTTGAAGAGAGCTGGTATCCGAAGCCTTTCTAGCCGTACCGGCAATACTAGCACATATATTCCAGCAAGTTCCACTTTGCTAATTTTACTCTGATGCTTAAGGTTTTCCCGTTATATCTACACTATGATCTGTGTAGCTGCTTTGTGTCGCACTAGCAGCAGTCCACTCTTGAAGCTAAACACTGCAATGACTTACAAAATTGGCACCAAGGCATTGAGTGCCATTCTGCATGCAATGAAACTCATACGCTCCCCACCTGTTGATTCTTGTTCAGAATATGATCCTAATGACTATTCTAACCTCGAGGAGTCAAAGGCAGATGGCCTGTCCTGTTCACCCATCAAGGTGCCTGTTCTAATTTGGCAATGTTTTATTGATTGCGGGTATCTTGCATATGTTGTCTTGCATTTCTTCTACTTTGTTGCACCGCCATCTGCTTAGTTTACTCATCATATATGTCGAGATGCCATGCCCATCCATTATCAATACATATTCCATCTGTCATCATACCATGTTTTTCCACTCAAATGCTGTTCTTGTGCATCAGACATCAAAAAGGAAGAGGGTGATTGCCGAACCTGAAGGAGCACCAGCAAAGTCCTTGAAAAATGTGGTGGTGCCGGAGAAATCAGACAACACCCCACTTATATTGGCTGTACAACCAGTGACACAAAACGTAGGACCGACTCCAGCAGACTGTACCCATACTTCACTGGCCACACCACTAGCCCCACCACACAGGACCTGCACTCCAGCAAAAGCTATACCGATTTCATTTGCCATAGCACCAGCTGTACCACAGAAAAATCCCACTCCAGCAAAAAGTACAGCAAGTCCACCGGCCGAAGACCTATCCCAACTGCAGAGACGGCCAATTCCTGCAGATTGGAACCCCATTCCATTTATTCTCAGTTTAAAAGACAATGCTTTCAATGTTGTTAGGAACTACGTGCATATATTCTCATCATGTGAAGATTATTGTGAAGACAAACACCATTTTCACATCTTCCTGTCCAACTTACGTGTAAGTGCTATTATTCATGGTTATTATTTTCCTGTTTTCTGCTGATTGAACACATCAATGATTTACATTACATTGTTGTAACTAGGCGAGGGCCAATCTGGATAGTCATGACGAGCAAAGCTTGCTTGTGCTTTTCAAGGAAGCATTGCAGCAGTATCGGTGTTACCTGAGGAAATCACACTTTGATGGCAACTCTATAAACGAATTTCCGGTGAAGTCTCCTGTGCTAAATTTAGAAGACATTGAATGGAAAACCTTGTTATGCACTGGTCTCGTTCCCAGGATGAGGTACTGTCTATGAAATCACATGACAATTTGAACTTCTACTTTTCCGCATGTGCCTTACGAATCTTTTTTGCAGGAAATCTGCTCGAAGAAGAATTCCGGTTTGACAAGAACGACAGGATATCGCAAATATGCTGCCCGCTGCTTTGCTCTTGTTAGTACCTGTTGTCCTGTATCACTGTACTTGCATACATACCCTGTTCATTATGTGACAGCAGTATGCATGATAGCTTGCTTATCAATTGTTCGCTCCAAATTATCTGATCTGTATGAATGGTTACATTAGTGTAGAATATATCCAATGCTAATGTTTTTTTAGCTCTGCATTGTTCTTGTAAGTACATGCTGTCCTTTATCAGTGTAGTTATAATGACAGGTAGTTGTTCATGTACCATCACTCTGCAGCTTATTTTCCTTTGCCCTCCATTTTCTACACATCAGATCTATATTTACTTTTACCATAAGGTTGGTACTGAAGAAGTTTAGCTGTGCATTGCTCTTGGCTGTACCTTTTTCCTGTATCGCTGCACTTACATTTATAACTACTTGGTTATGTAGCATCACTCTTCATCTTATCTTAAATATTCTCCATTTTTTCGTATATTATCACATCTATATTTACTCTTAACAAAATGTAGAATAAAGGCAATGCTTTTGAAGAAGATTATGTGGTAAACTTCTTGAATTGCCCCCCCCCATCAGCATGGACAAGGCCTTTATAGAGCCTGTCTTCACCAATAATGTAAGTTTGTCCATCTCAAGCCTTCAAACTTTGTTGTATATATTTGGTTAGGCATGACTGCAACAGCTATTTATTTTTGGTGTTTGCATCAAATTGCTTGTTTAAAGTTTATTATGTAGTTCATAAACAAAAGTTTGTCCTTTCTCAATTTAAGTTTTCAGTTGTACAATCAAGTTCCTTCTTCATACCATGTAAATTAAACTATACAGAGCAAGTGATCTTCTTTTGCACTGCATGTATGCTTCTGTTCTTCATCCGTAATCCAGTGGTGTGGTGAACCTACCCACTACAGCACAATGTCATATTCTGCAATGTCTTAACTATGAACAATGTCATATCATTCTACTATTATTTAAACCGTCTCTTTATTTGCCAATCTGAAATGGTATAAATTGACAACACACTAACCATTGATACTTATGAGTTCTTGATCTGTAATCTAGTGGTGTCGTGAAGCTGCCAACTCCTTCACAATGTCATTTCCTGCCATGTCTTGACCTGAACAATACCATATTGTGTTAATGCAATTTTAAACTGTGTCACTTTATTCGTCAGTAAGAAATGTGATGAATTGTCAGCACTGATACTTTTATGTGCAAAACCTGTCATCTGTCTGCTTGTTTATCTTCCAGAGTGAGGAAGATAGAAGTGTTGAACAAGCGCAATCTCATCATCTTGCTCAGCTGCTTGCGCTGCAGCTCCCCAGCAGGGCTAACCTTTCTTGAACTCTATTGAAGTGCTGTCGGTTTTGTATATTATTTTGTCGGCGTGTTTATTTGCACTGGTGGCGATGTTTGATGCCCAGTGTATGTAATCTGCTGTCTGCTTGTGCTTTATTATCATAGTGGCGAACTTTGATGCCCAGTGGATGTAATATGCCGTAATTTCTTTATTGTATAGTCTAGGTTTTTTCTTATTCACGATACTGCAGTTATTTTACTGTATATATATCGTGTCTTTGCAGTAAACCGGCCAAACAGTAAAATTACGGTACATAATTGGGCCGTCATGCAATCACGATCTAGGTTGGGCCTGAAACGTGCCGAATAGCTCACGGGCCGGCAGCAGCCCGAAATGAACCCCGACCCATGATTGTGCGAATCAAATCACGGGCTTTTAACAGGCCAAAATTGTCTTGGTCCTTGTTTGGCCCAATCAGATATCGGCTGCGAGCAGACCGGATGCAAACCGGGCCGTAGTTAGGCCCAACTATATGACGGGCTTTTAACAGGCCGAAATTAATATAGGGCCAAAATGTTAAACGGGCCCTTAACAGGCCAAAACTAATATCAGGCCGAATTACTAAGTGGGCCTTTAGCAAGTGGGCCCAAAAGCATAGTGTCCAGTTGACGGGCCGAATCTGATATAGGCCATAATTGAGCCCAAAGCCTCTTAAAGGGCCGAACCTGATCTGGGCCGTAATTTGGCCCAGAACGTGGTAGGATTTTAACGGGCCGGATCTCATATGGGCCACTATTAGGCCCGGAGCGTGGCAGGCCATTAATGGACCGGATCAAATATGGGCCGACATTTGGCCCAAAACATGGCAGCCAGTTAATGGGCCGGCCTACTAGGGTCCTCAAAATCTATTGGGCCTACAGCTGGGCCGGCCCATTAATGTCGGCAAAATCTCGTGGGCCTTTAGCTGGGCCGGCCCATTATGATCCGCAAGAATCTTGTGGGCCTTTACCTAGGCCGACCCATTATGGCACACAAAAATCTTGTGGGCCTTTACCTGGGCCGGCCCATTATGGCCCGCAAAATCTTGTGGGCCTTTAGCTGGGCCAGCCCATTATGGTCCGCAAAATCTCGTGGGCCTTTAGCTGGGCCGGCCCATTATGGTCCGCAAAATCTTGTGGGCCTTCAGTTGGGCCGGCCCATTTAAACTTGATGGGCCGGTCCACGTGTCAACATATCATAGGCGCGTCTCGCCCATTGGATGAGTGACACCTGTGCCAACGCGGACCTGACACGTGTCTCCTCTAGCCAATGATGATTTTACACGTGGAAAATCCCCATTGGTCGGGGCTGTTAACGGGTTATCGGATCCAAAACCCGACCCGATAGCTTAACGGCGTTCCGTTACGGTGGATGCCACGTGTCGGTCACCCTTGACGAAAGCACTTCTGTGACGCGCGATTTATCGTCATGGAAGTGGATACTTCCGTGATGATAATTTTGGTAATGTCATGGAACACTTATATGACAGCACATGTATGACTATCTTGATTCTGTCATAAATTTGTCATGGATGTACATGCATGACAAAAAATGCGACCTACTGTGACAAACACGTATCATCACGGAAGTGTATTTTTTTGTAGTGCACATGGCTGGCTGTCAATTTTGTTAATTTTTCTCATCACTGTCGGCCAATGATTTTTGAGCCAGCTGACCATGAACACAGTCGTATATATATTGGCATGTGTCTCCCTGGGGATCTACGATTACATGCTTTAACCTATCGATGACCACGGTTTTGGTTGAATTTTGCATACACTCACTTGTTCCGGTGAAAGGTTGTGTGTAGTCATGTAGGTTATCTTGGGTCTGATGTTTTATATAAAGAAACATTCTCCTTGAACCTTTGGATTGGAGTCATTGTCCGAACTCGTAGTCTGGGTCATACATCCGAGCATATATTTTGACTATGCCAAGCTGTTGCTCTACAACGCTTGCCTATGGAGAAGTATCTCAACCTTTATACACATGTCGTGGATAGCATGCATGAAGGTCTTTATGATGCCACGCTAAAAACTACCATCCCCTAATATTGGTGTCCCCTAGAGGGCCTGTCCCGGCATATTAGGGGTGTAGTGGCAAGTGCGAGAACCAGTAGGGTAGCCCATGATGTGGCCTTGGTGGAGCATGGTAGCCCGGTGGCGGCGGCACATGGCTTGGCCGTTGGCAGTGCTGCTTGGTCGAGGTGTGGTGTACCGGCACGGTAGCGCAGCTCAGCTTGTGGCAAGTGGTGGCGAGATGTACGCGTGTGGTACACCGCGACGCACATCATCGGGGTGCGGGCATTGCGAGATTCAGGAATGATGAGTTCGTCTGTCAATCCACCATCTGGGCGACACATGTGTTGAGGGGACGTGTTCACACCTGGTGTATCGTGGCGGTTAAATGTTGTCATCCCTTTAAGGGGTCAATCTTCACTTGATTTCCTAAAACATAATTCCTTTATACCGATTCCAGAACATATTTACAACTTCATGTGCACATGTAATCCCATCTATACTCCAATGAAAACTAGTTTAGTTTAATCTTTAAACTTGCGTTGATGAACTTGGTATGTTGTACACTCTCTAGACATCAGTTGACACTAACCGTTTAGAGGTATGGACTTTTGGTATATGATCATGCAAGCAAAAAATTCACTAGGATCTTCATTTGTTTTGCTGTATGCTGAAATGTTTCAGGTGTTGATCGATTTTCCATGTGTTCAAACAATTACGGTCTCACTTTGTTCAAGAGAGTAGCTGGTAATGTAGGCTCCGGTGGTCCAACAACATCTGAACTGTTACTTTTAGAGTAAAGCTAATTCCTATGGAGGAGTTGGTCTCTTCCTAACAAAGTAGAGATAAAGAACAAAAATCAATAGAGAAGGCCTTGGGTTTGTGTCATCCTCTAGAAATTAGGAAAATGTGCAAAAAGAGAGAAAAACTAACCTCACTCAAGATAATGTCTTGAAAACATGTGTTATTGGGTAGCATATGATGCCACACCACTTTATGCATTGGTGGAAACATCGCATCAATCACCATCGCCTTCTTTTTTCTTTTGACACCTTTTCAAGTAGATTCCTAAACCGTGTAGGCCTTCGAATCCCGCCACAAATTCCCAATAAAAATAAATAAGCTTATGAATGTTCTTGTAAAAACCGTTAGAGCGGCTCTAGCCAATCCCCTAAAACCGATTAGAGGAGTAAAAAAATTCGGTTTACTCCTCCAAACCAAAACTACCTGATCCCCTATAACCATTAGGTGAGTACAAAATTTACTCAGCGCAACCGCCGAGGAGTCAAAATACTCGACCTCTTGGCCGCCGAGTAAATTTTCCTCACACACCTACCAACGCCTCTGCCACGCAAACCACCGCCACTGCCGCCCAAAATCGACGCCGCCGCCACACGTATGCCGCCTCCGCCTCCTGCGCGCTGGCAGCAATGGCCGGATCCGGCTGCCGCCACTCCCTGCCGCCCATCCATAGCGCTTGGCCGGCAAATGCACGTCGCAGTGGCGCCTCCTCCTCCCTTGCCTTGTCCTCCTGCGTTGGCGCCGCACCTGCCTTCCCCGACCTCCCGCCGCCATAGTTGTCGTTGTCGAGATACATGGGCGTGCGATAGTGTAAGTGGGGGGAATGGATCACCAAGATCTATGACTGCGACACCGGCAAGACCCACAGGTTGGGCTCCTTCCACTCGACGCAGCAGGCGGTGCGTGTATACGACATCAAGTCGGTGCACCTACGGCGCCGCCGGCTGCTGTAACTTTCCCTTCGGCTGCCTGCCACCATTGGAGCCAGTGGACCCCCGAGTGGCCACCGCATGCGATAGGCGGGAGTACCGGGAGGCCTACGAGTATCTCGCGGCGGAGCAAGCCGGCGAGGCGTACATGGCGGAGCTCCCCCAATGCTACCTGGAGGCTGTAGCACGTCAAGGTGGAGAGCCGCTTGTACGTGCAGTACGCGATAGGAGGACCGATGTCATCAACATCTCGAGCGACGAAGGAGGCAACGGAAAAAGTGACAACGACGGTCCCGACCCAATGATCAAAGGTTTGAGCAGAAAGCAGTGGAAGGCGCTCGCGGAAGATTCGGACTAGGTTTAACATTTTAGCTAAAGTTCTATGTAAAATATTTAGAACTTGCATCGAATGTTGTTTAAGTAAATTTTATGTACTTGTTTGAACCTAATTTAGCACCGAATGTGTGTTCATGTGCCTTTCGAGTTTTTTTACTCTGTTAAGTTTTAGGGTTCAATTAGAAACGGTATTTCTTTAGAGGAGCAAATGTGCTCCTATAAAGTTTACTCGGCCATTTACTCCTCTAAAATTTAGGGTATCGGCTAGAATTGCTCTTATGAATGATCCGTATCACGTAGTAAAGTAATAGGCAACAAGTAACTCAAAGTTAAGTTGTGCCGCTAGCAGTGCCCATGTGTATGCACTACTGGAATCGAGTTATATGCCGAGTACCGAGGACACTCGGAAAAGGGCCCAAAACCGCCAGTAAAGCCTTTGCCGAGTGCTGGTAAAGGCCACCCGGCGTACACCTCTCTGGCAAACAGGAATTTGCCGAGAGCCAGGACACGGGCACTCGGCAAAGACTTTGCCGAGAGCCAAACAGTACCACCCGGCAATATAAAGTGACTCTCATGTCGGCTGGTTTCGTCCACAGCGAACCACCAGCACATGCCAGTTTGCCGAGAGTGGCTCTCGGCAAAGATGCCACAGCCAACTGCCAACGTGCCACTTTGCCGAGAGCTGCTCTCGGCAAATATCCGTTCCTAGACAACTTTTTACTGCTTTCCCCCGGATCCCTGCCGCAAAAATATATATACAACACACAAACATGCATTTCAAGTCTCAGTGTCTAACAACAAACTCACATAACCATTACATAAAATAGTTCACACGAACTTGTTTTGAGATCACAAGGTAGCTCTTTAGTACAAATGCCTACTTACTAAACAATAAAGTGGTCAATGCATTTCTACATGCGACCACAAGATAAAAGCAACACCACAATTATCACAAACTGAAGAAGAATTATCAAGTTCTTCCATCCACTAAACCCGATAAGTTGTTTCTGGCTAGTACATCCAGTCAATCCATCCACTGAACCTACTAATTCAGATTTTTTTCTTCTGCTTAAGCAAATACTGATTGTAATGATTCTCTGCATTCACTCTGCTATTGAACGAGTCGTGGGAGTTGCCTTCATAGTAAATCACTTGTTCATTGCATTCAGAGCATGAATCGTAGAATCCTGGACATCTACATATGTACACCGCATACTACTTCATCTACAAAGATAGAGAGAAAAAAGGCAGAGAAATAATGCTAGGTTAAAAATAGCACATCATACATAATCCACGTAAACATTCATCACTCATACAATCAAAAGCATCGCAAGTGGCAATCTAAGAAGTCCATATCAGCACCTACATGACTATATCACTAAATCAACGCCAAACTATCTAGGTGGACTACTCAGAGGTGTAGTCCGTGAAACCGGTGATCGTGGAGTCAGAGCACGTTGGGGCATCCCCCACGATGGAGGACCAAGCGTCATCGGAAATGTACGTCGGTGGAATCAATGGCATCGAGTCGTCACACTCCTTACGTGGTGGGGCCTTGTTCTCCTTAGCTGGGGGATTCCCGGTGATGAAACCCTAGCAGAGCAATAAATTTCTCGAATATTGCGCGCGTCCCCGAAAAATGCGAGGCCGTGGCACGTGCCATGCGGTTTCCCCCTCTTAGAGCACGAGAAGTTTTGAGGCCAATGGAGCAACAGGACCAGCACTTCCCGCACAAACCGGACACGTTCCCTCTCGATACCCAGATACTAGCTCGGAGATGGTGCGGTTTACACGCGGCCTCAGGGGAGGCTTACTCAAAATGCATGCAAACTTTTACCACACCCTACAGAGGCCCTGTGATGACACCATGCCAGATCCCGAGCAATCCTACCATTGTAAGATTTTCCGAGGATTTCAACGGTTGCATCAGGAATGACACCAAGGTACTTTCGGTAACCCGGTGGCAGGGCATGCCCCTCCCTTGTCTGTGCAAGGCGTAGGCATGCCACAAGGACATCACAAATGATTCCCCATGCCGCTACTCGGCATGATTTCGTGTGCCCCTTGCTGATCTGCAATTCCCGGCGATGAAACCCTAGCAGAGCAATACATTTCACGAATAGTGCGCGTGTCCCCGAAAAATGCGAGGCCGTGGCACGTGTCATGTGGTTGCCCCCTCTTAGAGCACGAGAAGTTTCGAGGCCAACGGAGCAACATGGCCAGCACTTTCTGCACAAACCGGACACGTTCCCTCTCGATACCCAGATACTAGCTCGGAGACGGTGCGGTTTACACGCGGCCTTAGGGGAGGCTTACTCGAAACGTGTCCAAACTTTTACCACACCCTACAGAGGCCCTGTGATGACACCGTGCCAGATCCCGAGCAATCCTACCATAGTACGATTTTTCGAGGATTTCAACGGTTGCATCAGGAATGACACCGAGGTAGTTTCGGTAACCCAGTGGTAGGGCATGCCCCTCCCTCGTCTGTGCAAGGCGTAGGCATGCCACAAGGACATCACAAATGATTCCCCATGCCGCTACCCAACAGGACTTCATGTGCCGCCTTGCTGATCTGCAATTCCCGGCGATGAAACCCTAGCAGAGCAATAAATTTCACGAATATTGCACACGTCCCCGAAAAATGCGAGGCTGTGGCACGTGTCATGCGGTTGCCCCCTCTTAGAGCATGAGAAGTTTCGAGGCCAACGGAGAAACAGGACCAACACTTCCTACACAAATTGGACACGTTCCCTCTCGATACCCAGATACTAGCTCGGAGACGGTGAAGTTTACACGCGGCCTCAGGGGAGGCTTACTCAAAACGCGTCCAAACTTTTACCACACCTTACAGAGGCCCTGTGATGACACCGTGTTAGATCCCAAGCAATCCTATCATCGTACGATTTTCCGAGGATTTCAACGGTTGCATCAGGAATGACACCGAGGTACTTTCGGTAACCCGGTGGCAGGGCATGCCCCTCCCGCGTCTGTACAAGGCGTAGGCATGCCACAAGGACATCACAAATGATTCACCATGACGCTACCCAGCATGATTTCATGTGCCGCCTTGCTGATCTGCAATTCCCGGTGATGAAACCCTAGCAGAGCAATAAATTTCTCGAATATTGCGCGCGTCCCCGAAAATGCGAGGCCGTGGCACGTGCCATGCGGTTTCCCCCTCTTAGAGCACGAGAAGTTTCGAGGCCAGCGGAGCAACATGATCAGCACTTCCTGCACAAACCGGACACGTCCCCTCTCGATACCCAGATACTAGCTCGGAGACGGTGCGGTTTACACGCGGCCTCATGGGAGGCTTACTTGAAACGCGTCCAAACTTTTACCACACCCTACAGAGGCCCTGTGATGACATCGTGCCAGATCCCGAGCAATCCTACCATCGTACAATTTTCCGAGGATTTCAACGGTTGCATCAGGAATGACACCGAGGTACTTTCGGTAACCCGGTGTTAGGGCATGCCCCTCCCTCGTCTGTGCAAGGCGTAGGCATGGCGATGTGTGACTAAACTTTGATGGTGGCCTTATCATTACCGAGAGCCACTCTCGGCAACTACTCGTTTGCCGAGAGCCACTCCCGGGTAACAGCCACTAGAAGATTCATAGTGATTGTATGGACTCTTAGTAATGAGAGAAGACCGAAGCTTAATGCGGTTGGACTATTGAACTATTTAAACAAGTCATTTTGCTAGTCGGCAGGTGAGGTGGGACTAAATCTTTGCCAAGAGCCACTCTCGGCAAATTGTTGCAAACGTAACCGTACCGTTACTCGCCGCCGAATGTGCCACGTGGCAAAACTTTGCCGTGTGTGGCCAGATGGCCCTCGGCAAATAGTGCCTTTGCCGTGTATAGCCTGTTTGCCGAGCAATACTGTCGGCATTGTCGAGTGTTTGCTGACTTATTCCCTTTGCCGAGTGCGGCTCTCGGTCTTCTTTACTTTGCCGAGTGCCCGTGTTTTGGCTCTCGGCGAAGACGCCGACACCCGGTCTATATGAAAATTCCAGTAGTGATGCTACCAATAATCAATGTGCTAGATGAAAAATGAGCGTGTAGCTAAAATTAGCTAGCTATCTTTTTGATGTCACGTGCGTGACTCACATGTACAGCTCTCCGCGCGCTCTCTCTCTCTCCCTCTCCCTCTCTGTGTGTGCAGTGCACTGTGCAGCTATGCGTCGTCGCTTTGCTTCCTCTTCTTCCTCATCGCTTCTTTGGTGACAGATCTAGCTTGGATCCATGGACTCCGCACAGAAGAAGGTTGGCTCCATGGACGTGGAGATGCCTGGTGTGGTTCCTGTGAGCGCGACGGTGGCCGCTCTTCCGGCCGCTGTCGGATTTGTAAGCGTTTGGGCTCTCCTCACCCCCTTCGTCTTGTTCATCTTTTACGGCGTTTGGGCGCTCTTCACCTCCGCGCTGGTAAGTGGGAACTAGGAGGACTACGGCCGTGTTAATCTTGTGGCCATGCATGTTTCCGATTCCGATGGAATGATGCGCATCGTCCTCTGCACTGCAGTCCATGTTCTTTCCGCAGAGGGACGCGGAGGCGAGCGCCCTGGACATCGGAATCGTGTGCTGCGCCGCACTCCAGGCGGCGGCGGTGGTGATGGCTGTCGGCATACCTGTGGGCCCGGCTATCCGGGCGGCGACGGCCGTTTGACGGCGTGAGGCCTACGCCGACGGGGCTAACGGGGGCCGTCGGCATAGCTTTGCCGACTCATCCGGGGGTTTGCATACGTATGCTACTAGAAATCAAACTACTAGTAGTTGAAAATGAGCGTGCAGCTAGCTAGCACAACACTAAAATGAGCGTGCTATCTTTTTTACTGTCATGTGCGTGTGCTGAGCTTTCACTCCATTTCTGTAAATCTGAAAGGAAAGTATGCATCGCCGAAGATGGTATGCCCGCGCTCTCCTTCCCCATGGTTTTGTTCTGCCCGTGATCACTGTCACGAGAGGAGATCAGCAGAAGCACCACGCTCGCATAGCAGGCTAGCTAGGGAGTAGGGAGTAGCGGAGCAGCAGAGAAGAACCTCGCCACCTCTCACACCGATCCATCAGCGACGGTGAGTCCCTCCCATCCCGCACCGATCTTCCTCTTCTTCTTTCGCGACAGATCTAGCTTCCTTCGCGACAGATCTAGCTTCAATTCTTTCTCCTGTTTATTTTTCATCTTCATCTGATACTTCACTGGTCTCGAGTCCAAGCTTCTTCTCCGGTTGAAAATTAGACCGCTTCTTTCACGACAGATCTAGCTTGGATCCATGGAGTCGGCGCAGAACAAGAAGGTTGGATCCACGGGGTCGGCGCAGAACAAGAAGGTTGGATCCATGGAGGTGGAGATGCCTGGTGTGGTTCCTGTGAGCCCGACGGTGGCCGCTTGTCCGGCCGCTGTCGCACTTGTCAGCGTTTGGGCGCTCATCACCCCCTTCTTCTTGTTCCTCTTCTACGGCGTTTGGGCGCTCCTCACCTCCGCACTGGTAAGTGCCGTTGGTAACTAGGACTAGGAGCCGTGTTAATTCTGTGGCCATGTATGCATGTTTCCGATGAAATGATGCGCATCGTCCTCTGCGCTCCACTGCAGTCCATGTTCTTTCCGCAGAAGGACGCGGAGGCGAGCGCCCTGGACATCGGGATCGTGTGCTGCGCCGCGCTCCAGGCGGCCGCGGCGGTGCTGGCTATGGAGCTCCCGTGCCGCCGCGTCTGGGTCCGCTACGCCTTGGCCTACCTCTCCCTCGCGCTCACAATCGCCGGCCACTGGATGTACTTCGCCCGAGCAGACTGCTACTCCAGAATCACCTGCACCCTCGGCATCTACGAATGCGCTGCGGGCAACATCATCTGCTTCCTGGCCCTCCTCCTTGGCCCCCTCCTGGCGCTTGTGTTTCGATTTGCCACTGGAGGGCCACTGGATCGCACGAGGGGCGTCACAACAGCATAATTAGCCGACGGTCAAGGAGGAGGAGGGCCACTGGATCGCGCGATACATCTGTTTCGATTTGCGATTTCATTCCTTTGATCTTATATGTAATGTAATATATACTTGTGCTGAACTCAACGGTCGGATCCTGAATGAATTCCAATAACGACCCTCTTAGAGACACCCATTTCTTCCTCCTGGGAGATGCAGACCAACTGGTTTACGGAGGAGTAAGTGAGATCGAAGAAGACAAAAGTAGACGAGGAAGAGGGGATGCAGGTGAGATGATGAGACTAGAATCGTTTCGTGCGTTCTGGTCATCGACGAACGACCCTTCCTGAAGTACGCGTGGTAATTGAGCCGGTGAACTTTGGGTTCGGTCGCAGCGTCCGTGTTAGATAATAACAAGAAATAAACGAGACAGAGAGACACGGAGATTTTTACGTGGAAACCCTTGCGGGAGAAAACCACGAACGCACGAAGGCGCAATCACTATAATTGGGAGGAGTATTACATTACACGAGAGGACAAACCCTCTACGTGCTAATCTGGTGGATCTCTCTCATCTATTTTATGACTAGCTGGTACTATATAAAGGGGCAAACAACTCTCTTTCTTGGTAGACACGAAACAGAGTTGTAGTCATGCTACGTCTAGCACGGTTGGCATGCCGTAGTCCGGTAGGACTCCATCTGTAGTACAACACTTGTATGGGATTTGGAACACAATAAAATAACACTCCACCTTGAGACAAATCCCTTACAATAATCATAGATAGCATCAACTCCTCAATTAAAGTCATCACAAGTAAACCTTGTGCCTGGAAACGTCCATAGGACTAATGAACTCAAAAACTGAAATTGATCAATCATCAAATGACATAAGTCATCATAGTGCAACATCTTGGTGCACATCGCATTGTGAAGAACTCATCTCATGAAATCTGAACGTGCTTCAAAACAGAAAGCACAAACCTCGGCAAAGAATACTCATGCAAGAGCATATGGTACGGATGGCATCGCGTGCACCCAAAAAACTGCCGACTTGTAGTGGTTAATGAAAAATCCATGACATGGTCATAAACTGTCCTTGTAGAACAACTGTCGGATGAAGGAACCATCTTAACATGCAACGGAGTTTCAACTCTGCAATAGACCCCTCTTGAAAGAGCAAAGACAACTGAATTGCACTTGAAACTTAACAGCGCTAAATGTTGTAGTATCTAGCAGAAACAAATCAATCTCCTTCTTGCACCTTAATTGATTCTCATCACGAACATGAATATCAAACAAAACCTTCACATGCATAACAACAAAACACTATGGAGAGAATAGTGTATATGCTGGCTACCAACAGGCTTAATAATTACCTCCTCCATACCCTTTTTTTCTTGATAACTGAATTGTGTTCTTCAAATAACTGCAGCAAATTGCACCCATTATCCCGACGGGCCATAATCCTCAAAACTCCACCTTGAAGAAAAACTGAGTGCATCCTGATAATTGGCTTGCGCCAACAACGCTCGCATCTCGACTTGCCATAGGGTAAACCTCGTGTCACGATTCAGCAGCGGAACATCGTACTCCATGGATGCCATGAGTAGATTAAATATGTGTTCACAAAGTAGTACAAGCCGATAGAAAAATTCTTGACAGAATTAATATGCGGACCAGACGAAAAACAGGATAAATAGCACCTGGTTGTGTTTACAGGAGCAACGGGGTATACTGCACAATAATCAACGTGCACTGTAGCCTTCAAATGATGAACAGGAGCACTAGCAGCAGTCTTATCCAGAGTAGTAATAGTATTGTACTGTACTTTGTTTGGTTGATGCGAAGTAGCAGCAGCACACCAGCACAACGTGGCCTGAATCTCGAGACTTGAAGCCGGTTGCTTTGGTAAGCACCAGCGGCAGCTAGGCGGACCGTGCCAGAACGATGGAGTTGCAGCGAAGCCCCTCGCGTGATCTGCGCGCGTACGAACGGTTCCCGTCGATCTCGACGGAACCTGCGACTTGACGTATCGCCAGCACACAGCAGCCTTCGAAAAAAGTTAACCTCGTCGACCCGATTGCTCGGTGACGCGTAGATTGAATCCTCGTCGGTCTCGGCGATTGCGGCGGTGGCGGACCGCAGCCCTAATTCTCTCGTCTCAAACTCGTATCTCGAACCTCAGCTCTGTATACCACTTGTTAGATAATAACGAGAAATAAACGAGACAGAGAGACACGGAGATTTTTACGTGAAAACCCTTGCGGGAGAAAACCACGGACGCATGAAGGCGCAATCACTATAATTGGGAGGAGTATTACATTACACGAGAGAACAAACCCTCTACGTGCTAATCTGGTGGATCTCTCTCATCTATTCTATGACTAGCTGGTACTATATAAAGGGGCAAACAACTCTCTTTCTTGGTGGACACGAAACAGAGTTGTAGTCATGCTACGTCTAGCACGGTTGGCATGCCGTAGTCCGGTAGGACTCCATCTGTAGTACAACACTTGTATGGAATTTGGAACACAATAAAATAACAGTCCGACGTGGTACGCCTAGCTCACACAACACTGAAGACAGCAGAATCTCAACATTTTGTTGACTCAACACCCTCTCACAGCTTCTGAACCTGTTCGTCAGCTTCAGGCTGCTCTCCGCTCCCATCCAACAGTGCGCGTTCCTGTTGGTGCTGCAGTGTCAGGGCATGCTGCAGTGATCATTCTCTGTGTGTAGTTAAATCCAACCCACCGCCTATGTCGACTAGCAACTGTTTGCATCCCTGCATTTCTTCTGAACCTATTGTTCAGGTTGATTCATCCATCTTGTCACATCAGTATTCAGAAACTTGGAACAACTCGCAACTAAGTGTACAGAGTATACAAAATCACATAGGGATAGAGCTTTGGAGCGTAGATGACGAGTAGCTACAAATCACAAGGGCTTGTGAACGATGATGAACGGCTCGCTGAATGCGGCGGAGTTCCTCTCCACCGGTGGAGATGGTGGTTGATTTCTTGTTGTAGGCCGGCATGACGTCGTACCTAGACAAGAAAATGTATAGAGATCGTCATAAGAGAGATCACCAAAAGAATATGCAACACCCACGTACGAGCTTGCTTGCTAGCTCTGAAATACGTATGTTGCTCCTTTTTCAAGTATCCAAGTGCTTAATGTGTTGTCTACAAATTGATGCTCTTGTTACCTTGTTCATGAGAACCCATTCGTTATTTATTTATTTTTGGTGTTATCACGTAGTGGCAAACTACTTGCCAGGTAGCTAGAGTGGTACTAGTTACTAGTAACTTTTAACTGATGACTATGCTATTAGTACGTTAGGCCAACTCCACCGCGCGACCCCATCCTGTCCGGCCCCGTCCGATTGGGGTAAAAGGAAGAAACGAGGCGGCCCAGCGCGCGACGGTCCGGACCCATCTTGTCCGTTTTGTGTCTGGGCCGATCCATTTCGAGCGCAAACTTGCGCCGGGTTTGGGTCGCGGCGGACACCAAACGGACGCGCGCCTCGTCCGCGTCGGGGCCGCGTGGCAGGCGGCCACCTCCCACCCGCCCACATCAATGCGCACGAGCGGGCGGCCCCATCTCCCACCGGTCGTCGTCCACACTGCCCCACGCCACCCCGCGGCCTCCTCGAAACCCGACAGCGCCAGTCCCAAACCCTAGCCAAGAACTCGCCGGCCGGCCGCCCGCAGCCATGGGGCTATGGAACTATGGCCGCAAAGGCAAGCACGACCGCGAGGCTGGCTCCTCGTCGGGACGCCACCGCGGCTCGGTGAAGAAGGAGGAGCCCGCGTCGCCATCGCCACCACGCCGGGCCCCCGCGCCGCCCGCGTTCTCCATCGCGCCCTCGTCCGCCGGCGAGCGCGACCGGCATTACATCCGCGCGTCGGTGTGCCGCCGTTATTGGGAGACGAGGACGCCGCTCCCCTGGAGCGACGTCCATCTCCCCAATAACTGGCATCTCTCCGCCGACCGGGTCCCGATCCCGCCGGTCCCGACGAGTGGCCGTGCGCGCGACGAGGAGATCGAGCACCGCTGCCGCCTCCTCCCCGACGACCTCTTCTACGACGCCAGGTACGCCCCCGACTCCGTCCTCTGGGACACCTGGCTCAGGGACGACCACGACGTGCGGCGCGCCTCCTTCTTCGCCGGCACGGCGTCTAGTCCGCGGCGGCCACGTCGGGAGCGCGCAGCGCCTGCTTCCTAGGAGCGCGGGCGTAGGCGGGTGCGCGGCGTGACGCCCACGCCGTCGCCTTCGCCATCTCCATCGCCACCACCACCTCCTCGCATGACGGAGGAGGAGGAGGCCCGTCTCGTTGCGCGCGTCATGGAGGACTCCATGAGCACGCACGATGAGCGCCAGTGGGAGGGCCTCGAGGAGATGATGGCCCGCTCCGCCGCCGGCGAGGTCGCCATCCCCGAGCTGGAGATGGTGGCGAAGGAGGAGGTGATGGAGGAGCCGCTGGTGGTCGCGTTCCACCCGGCCCTGGTGGGCCAGGGGTGGGCTGGTCGTGCACGGCATACGAGATGGCCGACGCCGTGGGCGTGAACTGGCGCCTGACGCCGCCGCGGTCACCGGAGCGGGAGGCGTCGCCACGGGAGGAGGTGGTGCAGGCACCTCCCGCCGTCCAGTCCGCCCCCGTCTACCACGCACCGCCGGCCCACCTCTGGACGCCGCCGGCCTACGTCGACCTCGTCAGCGACGACGACGACACCGGCGGCCAGTGAAGACGGCCACGGCCACGACATCGACGGGCGTGGCAGGAGCGTGCGGGAGGCGTTTTTATTTTGTTTTGAAGTTAATTATGAAACTGAGCCGTTTAAGTGGACTGAGAAACTGGGCCGTTTTGTGGCCGGAACCCCTATATATGTTTTATATTTTTTTAACTGCGTTTATTTACTTTTTAGTCGTTTCATTTAAGTTTTTATATTTTTTTATTCACGTCCACCACGGACAGGTTTTGGGGTGCGGCCGCGCGTTGGGCGCACCCACGACCCATCGGACAAACGCGGACATGGGCGAACCCATCGGCGCCCCAAAGGGACAAAATCCGGCCAAACCGGACGTCCGTTTGGGGTCATGCAGTGGAGTTGGCCATCACTTTGCCCATTTTGCATGCCAGTAGCGTGCTCGGTGGCATTGCCTGTTTGTTGTGCTCATGTCTACAAATGCATGTCAGCATGTGCACTCAATAACTGCACTGTAGTACTATCTTTGCCAAGAATGTGAGGATGTGGGGCTCCAAGAGTCTACACGGTTTTCCATTTCACAAAAAACACGGTTTTCCATTTCTGCTCCGATGGCCCATCGATTGTACTACTCATGCTGCACCGAGCAACTGAGGTAGTTGCTTTAACAAAGTGAGACGGTCACAAATTAATCTGCTCTAAACGCGTCAAGAATCGACTGATCAAAAGTCCAGAGCTCTCAACCCACGAAACATGTTGTCATCCAGCAAAAAATCAAGATCTTATTGAATTAATCCCTCGCATGCTCATAGGTCATAGCTCACTAAATGGATATTGGTACACCTAATAATTTTTCTTGAGGTCATGGGTGCGCGGGGGGGGGGGGGGGGGGGGGGGAACAAAGATAGTGACTCCTCTCTCGAACTCCAAGGCCGCCAACTTTCCCACACTCCTCTCTCTTGCCCCTGCCGAGCGAAGCCCGCATATTGGACGGCGGCTGCATGACCATCTCTCTCTGTTGTTTTCCTCGTCATGATCTTCGTAATCATTTCTGGTTTTATTTTAAGTTGGCTTTTCTAGCTAGCGGCATTGGGTGAGTATTGGTGGCCTTTGTGCGGGTGGCTGCGGTGGTTTCCCTGCTTGGCCGGAGCAGCTCCCCAAGGTGACCTCCTTGCTTGACCAATACCCCGTCCAGGGTGGCAGTGATGCGCCTGTCCCTGCCCATTCTTCCGTAGTGGCAGGTAGATCTAGCCACCTCGGTTCCCTTCGTTATCGTCTACGATTAAATCTAATCACCTCGTTGCCGTATCTGGGTGTTCCTCCTTTTGTTTGAAACATGAGCATAATATTATCTAGCAGATACCTAACATCTTGGAGCATGCTACTTTATTTTACAAATAATTGTTTGATCATGTTGAATGTTTTATATGTAAACTTAGGGAGGATGTCTAGACTGTAGAACAATGGTGAACAACTAAATTTTACTCACTCCGTCCCAAAAGAGCTGTCTCGACTTTATACTAACTTTAGTACAAAGTTATACTAAGAGGGAGTAATATTTTATGTGGGTGGGTTGGGGCCTTTTGGGGGGGGGGGGGGGGGGGGGTACCGAATTGCACCTCCTGGGTTTTGGTCCATTTTTTGGTGTTGAGTGATCTGACGCTCACCGACTCTCCGATGGGGTATTACAGGCCCTCTTTTGAGATTGTATGATCCAGGCCGTGAATCTTTGAGTGTTGTCCTGCCGAGCATTTTCCTTTGGGGTGCCAAATTGCCATGCTTATCCACACACCACATGCAATATATGCGCTCAAACTCTTAGATGCTCAAAGAACATGTACATTGTTCGGTGAGCATTTCCTCATGTTTGCTTGTTAATTTTTTCAATTGTACTCATCCCTCTCGACAATTGACTTTTTATCCAGATGATCATGGATAAAAATCAATAAATCTTGGCATATGTGATATGTCTCCCTGGGGATATGTGATTATAGGCAACATATTGTTGACCTTGGTCGAATTTGGCATATACTCACTTGTTCGGGAGAAAGGTTGTGTGTAGTCACGCAGTGTTTCTTGGGCCTTATATTTTATATAAAGAAACAACCTCCCTGAACCTTTGGATCAGAGTGGTTGTCCGAACTCGTAGTTTGGGTCATACATCCGAGCATATATTTTGACTATGTCGAAGAGTTGCTCTACAATGCTTGGCCCGTTGAGAGATAGCTCAACCTTCAGACGCATGTCATTTATAGCATGGAGAAGGTTTTTATGATGTTATGCTAAATATTACCATGCTCTAACGTTGATGTCCCCTAGAGGATTGATCCTGGCATATTAGGGGCGTAATGGCAAGTGCGAGAACCAGTTGGGTTGCCCATGATGTGACCATGGTGGAGCATGGTAGCGCAATGGCGGCGGCACGTGGCTTGGCCATTGGCAGTGCTGCTCGGTCGAGGTGTGGTGATGTGTGCACGGTAGCACAGCACGGCTTGTGGACGACACGTACTTGGTGTGGGCATTGCGAGCTTCAGGAATGATGTGTTCATCTTGTAAATCCACCATCCGGGCGGCACATGTGTTGAGGGGACGCATGCACATTCGGTGTATCGTGACTGTTAAGTGTTTTCATCCCTTTAAGGAGTCAATCTTCACTTGATTTCCTATGACAGAATTATGTTGAACCAATTCCACAACATATTTACAGTCTGAGGTGCACATGGATTCCCATCTGAAGTCCCACGCAAGATAGTTTGATCTTATGCTGATGATGTTGGTATGCCGTACATTATGTAAACATCGGTTGACACTAAAGAAAAATTATGGGTCGTAGCACAAGCCGTTTAGAGGTATGGATTTTTGTTATATGATCATGTGAAGAACAAACTCACTAGGATCCTCAGTTCTTTTGCTGGATGCTGAAATGTTTTTATGTGTTGAGAGGTCCGTACTTTTGATCGATCGATTTTCCAAGTGTTCAAAGAATGATCATCTCACTTAGTTCAAGCAACTAGCTGGTAATGTAGGCTCTGGTGGTCAACCAACATCTGGAATATTGCTTTTAAAGTAAGGCTAATTCCCATAGACGAGTCGGAGTCTTCCTAATAAAGTAGAGAAAGCAGTAAAATAGAGAATGACTTAGGTTTGTTGTCATCCTCTTAAAAATTGAAAAAATGTGTGAAAAACGAGAGAGAAAAAACTTGTTCAAGACTTACGTTTTTGGATAGCACATGATGCCTCACCACTTTATGTCTTTGTGGGACATGCCATCAATCATCATCGCCTTTTTTGACACACTTTTCAAATAGATGACAAGAGACAAGCTGAAACCGTGTAGACCTTGGGAACCCCACCACGTGCTGACCCCTGCCCTATTCTTTGGCCATGGTGTAGTGCACGTGCACCTATTATCAGTCAAGATAATTAAGCTTATGAATGTGCTCCTAAAAACACTTTACGGATGATCCACGTCACGCAGTAATATGCATCAATGCAACTCAATGCTAGCAGTGCCCATGTGTATGCTATGCTACTAGACATCAAACTAGCTACTGTTGAAAATTAGCTACTGTACTGACTAGTGCGTCATTTTTAATTAAGGAATAATGTAGAGTATGCATGCTGCTGTGACGATTCATCTCAGTGCGGTCTGCCTGAATCTACTAGTGTTAATCTCAGTACTACGTAGTTAATACTCCCTAGATTGTGTGATGCGTTGTATAATCACCCTAGATAATTGTGGTTTGTCTTTGATGAATTGACCTATGGTTACCAGACGTCAGTTATATGGTATTATGGTTATATATATCCAGTTTCCGGATAATTGATGCCGTTGAAATTGGTACTGCAGTTCATATGTGTGCACACATATGTTGTTTCTCGTGTTGAGAATTATTTCTCATTTTTTCTGGCAAACAGCTGGCGTATCAATGCAGTCCATCGGGGGGTTCGGCTTTCGGTTTGGTTTGGATTTTTCGATGAGGAGTGGGTGGATGTGTGGCTTGAAGCAGTGTCGTCTTTTAAAAAAGTTCAACAAGTTGGAAGTACACTATTTCAAAAACGAAGGGAGTACTCGTGTCAAGTCCGACAATACGTGTATGCAACTATGCATTGGAGGCCGCTTGATTGAGCTGCTCGTGTTTCAACGCAGTTAGCCTCTTAACTAGGTTGTTAATTAGCCCATTACTCATAGAATGCCAGAATTTGCCTGGGTAAACCACGATGCAGAGGACTTCTTGTACGCTGTGATAGGCAATAGTACGTCAACCATAAGACAGCGAGCCCGGGCAAGTGCCCAGGTCGCCGGGCGCTGCCTCCGCCCCTGGTGCTCAAGCTGATAAGTTCAAAGATGTTCCTTTATTATGAAGATGTGACGCAGCCGTCTGCCTTGAACCTTCAGAGCTCGAGTCTGTCCGAACCTTCAGAGTGGAGAAAGGGTATCACCGACGCCCCTTAGTAGGGTCCGGCAACGGCCACGGGCGCAGCCACGCTGGTGGCGAACGAGCCGCCAGAGATTTGTCCCGCCCCGAAACCACCACCACCACCCCAGACAAACGGAAGCGCACCGCCCAACATGCCGTCCACCAGCCTGTGCCACCACGGATACCACACCATCATCACCGTCTCATAGAGGCCACCAACACGAGACCTGGAGGTAGGATGAGAAGACACCGGGCACGGTGGCAACCGCAACGCAGCCGACAGGAGGGAACAACCTCCACCGCCGCGCGGAACCGACCGGACATAGCGACAGGGACTTGCCAGGCCACCACCGGCCCGGCCGGACCCCCAACGGGTCCGGACAGTCCCTGCAGCCACGCTGCAGCACACCGGCCGCCGAAGCCATCACCATCGCATCCACGGCTGCCTCGCCTCACCACCAGGGAGCTACGCCGTCGCGCCCCGGACCGCAGGCCCGCCCCATCCCAGATGGGACCCGAAAGGGCCCAGATCTGGGCCGAGCGGGCGCCGCCGGCCAGCCGCCCACCGCGCCGCCCCACAGCCAACGGCCACACCGCCACGTCGGGAGCACCCGAGGCCCACAGAACTCCGCCGCCGGGCCCCATCGCCGCGAGCCGAACAGCACCGCTGCCGGGCAGGAGGGAGCCCCGACTCCCCCTCCAGGCGTGCGGGGAATGAACGTCCACCGCCGCCGGCGCCATCCGGGCACGCCGGAGGCCGCTGCCGGCGGCGGCGAATGGAGATGGAGGAGGAGGGGTTCGAGACTGGGAGGCGGGGCGCTCCGCCGCCTCGGGGGGCAACGGGGGCACCGGGGGAGGGGGGAGAGGGAGGTAGGCCGGGGGGCGCGCGCCGGCGGGAGGGGGCGAGGGGTGGCCGGCGGCGGCGGCGGGGGGGGGGGGGGGGGAGGGGGGAGCAGGGGAGGAAACCTAGCTCGGGGTCGCGGTCTTTTCATCTTCCTTATGTTTGAACAATTGCCGGCTCACTTTGTTAAGGCAACTAGCTGGTGATGTAGACTCCGGTGGACCAAACATCTAAATTGTTGCTTTTAGAGCAAAGTTAATTCATATTGAAGAGTCAGTCGCTTCATGACAAAGTAGAGCATGACTTAGGTTTGTTGTCTTCGTCTAGGAATTGGGAAAAGGTTCGAAAGTGGGAAAAATTACTCAAGATAATGCCTTGAAAACTTGCGTTGTCGGAAAGCACATGATGTCTCACCACTTTATGCCTTTGGTGAAGTTATATCATGAATCGCCATATTAGTTTTTCCTTTTTTTCTTCTGACACACTTTCCGAATAGATGACAAGGGGCAAGCTGAAACCATGTAGACCTTGGGAACCCCACCACCCCATTCTTAACCAAGATAAATAAGCTTATGAATTTGGTAATAGAAAACATTATGGATGATCCGAGCCACGTAGTTACTACTAGAAATAAACTACTAGTTGAAATTGAGTGTGCAGCTAAAATGAGCTAGCTATCTTTTTACTGCCATGTCCCGTCTGTGCTGAGCAGAGCCCCACTCACATTTCCTTACATATGCAAGGGAAGTATGCATCCCTCCCATTGCATCGCCAAAGATGGTACTCCCTCCGTCCGGAAACTTGTCACGGAGATGGATGTATCTAGATGTATTTTAGTTTAAGATCCATTCATTTCTATCCATTTTTACGACGAATAATTCGGGACGGAGGGAGTACTATGAGCGCTCCTTTCGGGTGGTTTCCAATGCCCATCATCACTGCTACGAGACGGGATCATCACATGCTTGGCTGCTAGCTTGACTCTCTCTCTCTCTCACACACACCTCTGTGAAGCAGGATCAGGCTCGACGCGTCGTGGGTGTTGGGGCGGGTCCACGCGGCGTCACTTTGCTTCTTGCCTCTCTCTCGTTTGCCTTAAAGGAGCCTTCAGCCAGCCACACCTCGCATAGCAAGCACCTCCCACACCTCAGCCTTGCCGGAGCAGTGAAGCAAGCACCTCCCACGTCCCACACAGATCGAGCAGCGACGTACGGTGAGTCCCTCCCCTCCCACGCCGATCTTCTTCCTTAGCAACAGAAAATTAAACAAGGGAAGTAACAGTGCCTTGTTGCTAATTTCGTCCTCGGTAGCTCGGATCCATGGACTCCCCGCAAAAGAAGCTCGGATCCACCATGGACGGAGAGATGCCACATCTGCTGCCTGTGACTGTGAGCGAGACCGTGTCCAACTCCAAGGAGACGCGGGCCGCTCCTCCTCCGGACGCTGTCGTGATTGTCAGCGAGTGGGCGTTCTACCCCGGCTTCATCGCCTTCCTCTTCTACACCCTGCATTATGCAATCACTTCCGCACTGGTAACTAGGACCCGACGTTGGTGTTTCAATCAATTTTTCAGTCGAAATTTCCGATGGAATATATGATTCGTCGTCCTCCTCTTCTGCAGTCCTTGTTCTTTCTGCTGACGGGCGCGGAGGCGGAGGCCGCCAAGGTGAGCGTCCTACACGTCGGGATGCTGTGCTTTGCCGCACTCCAGGTGGCCGCGGCGGCGGTGGCTCTGCGGCTCCCGCGCCGCCGCGGCTGGGTCCGCAGTCCGCTACGCCTTCGCCTACCTCGCCCTCGCGCTCGCCATCGTCGGCCACTGCATGTTCGCCGCTGGAGACCACTTCTTCAGGATCTTGCGCACCGTCGGCATCTTCATCTACGCTGCGGGCGATGTCCTCTGCTTCCTGGCCCTCCTCCTCGACCTCCTCGGCCTCCTGGGAGGTGAGAAGTAGGACAGAAGCAGGGCAAACAGTAGGCAGGGGATCAGCTCATGAGATGAGGTACTGATGAGTGCGCAGTTACTTCTAATTAAGGAATAATGTCGAGTATGCATTATGATGCGAAGACTGATCTCAGTGCTGGCCGTATGTGCGAATCTACTAGCTAGCTAATGTAATGTTAATTAATTGGATAAAACAACTATATACTACTAGCTAGTTAGTACATTTGTGTGATGCGTCTGAAAATCACCTAGCTATCTAGATTGTGGTTGTCTTTGATGAATTTGACCTTTTATCTGTGTGACCAGACATGAGTTATATGATGATTATGGTTATATATATCTAGTCTCTGCTTAATTGACGCTGGTGAAATTGGTATGTGCATGCACACATGCATGTTGTTACTCATGTTGACAATTATTTCTCATTTTTTCTGGCAAACCGCTGGCGTAGCAATAATGCAGCCATCGGGGTTCGGCTTTCGGTTTGGTTTGGATTTTTCGGTGAGGAGTGGATGCATGTATGGCTTGGAGTGTCGTCCTTTCCATTGAGGTTCTTCTTCAGATGTGGATCCATATATATGCCGGCCAATTGTATGAGCACTTGAGCTGATACGTTGTTGTTTTTTTATGAAAAGAGACACAATCGTCCACCATGAACCTTTAGAGCATTGTTCAAACCTGTAGGGTTTTCTCGGTCATATAGGCTGTATCACATTGTTCCAGTATGTCGAGGAGAGCTGCTCTAAACTGGTTTGTTCACTCAACTTTTATACGCATGTCACGTTCATAGCTCCTGCACTCTGTCATGGCGTGGCTTGGATACAAGATGATGGCTTGCGCATTTACTGTATTTTTTTATGAACTAGTACAGTGGCCTGCGCAATTGCATGGGTAACACTTGAAGTATTTTTTATATTTCAGAATACTTTATCAATCTACCTGAAAGTAACAGGTTTAGTTGTCAAATTTTAAATTTTGTACCCACTAAATATCTTAATATGACCAAACTAAATATTCAGCATATTGAGCCGTTTAATTATTTTTAAATATGAAAAATGGATGTCATTTTTAAGTGAAATGGAACTGTTCAATAAGTATCAGTACATTGTGTTCACTTAGCAAAAGTTTTTCATTCAGAAGTAGGTTCGATTGAGAAGGAAATATGAACATGTATGAATAAACCAATAAAGTCTTGGCGATGGGTGATGTTGCCCCTATACTCGTGCAAGTGGTTTGGCTCAAGGTTGGTGGTGGATTTTTCCCTGTGATGTGTGTACCCCAGTCACCGTTGTCATCATGTTTGTCGACTTTAGGTTGGGTTTTTGCAATAGGGTTTCATGTTTTGTAGTAGATGGTTCTTGCTTCCATGCCTTGTGTTGTACCTTTTGCTTCAATTTAGATTGGAACCTGGCGTCTTTTTACTCATGGACTGCCAACTTTCCGGTTGATGATTCTTTCTTTGTTTAATTAGGTTTTTATGTTGAGCCGTCCCTCTTTTGCATTTTATGGGCCTATGACTTCTTTGGCATCGGACTATCTTCTTTCTCAACTAATACACATGAATCTCTCCTATATGGTCCAAAAAAATTGGTTAGCGGATTAGCTGAGGTTTAAGGAATTTACATCATAATGAGACCTTCAATAAGTCTATCTGGTAAATTAAAGCAGCTTCCACCAGAATTTAGATGGGAATCCGTATGCGCATGAAGTTCCAGATATGCTTTAGAATTTATCAAGAGGAATTCTAGCATACGAAATCAAGTGAATGTTGGCCTTGAAGGGGAATGTGGATAACAATAATAAATCCTTTCATAGAGTTCGCAAGCGGAAACAGAAGGAGAAATTTTATTCTGTTTGAAACATGGGCATAATATTATCGAGACACCTGTCATCATGGATCATGCTACTTTGTTTTATAAATAATTGTTTGACCATGTTGAATATTTTGCATGTAAACTTTGGGACGGTGTCTAGAACAATGGAGACAAACAAAATTGATTTTTTTAATGTGCGTGTGTGTGTCTGTTGGGAGGGGGTTATACTGAAATGCACCTCTGGGATTTTGATCCAGATTTTCGATGTTGAGGGACCTGACTTCACGGGCGTTCAATGGGCTGCTGCAGGCCCTTAGTTGAGATTGTGTGACCCCAACCTTGAATAGAATTGCAAGAACTTGCAATCTGAGACACTACACCATGGTTTGGATGTCATCCTGCTTATTGAGGTCCTTCTTTTCATGCATTTTCCTTTGGGGAGCCAAATTGCCATGCTTATTCACATGCCACACGCTATATGAGCGCTCAAACGGTTAGATGTTAAAAGCACCCGTATATTTCTTGGTGAGCATTTTCTCATGTCCGGCTATCAATTTCTTCAATTTGTGCTCGTCCCTCTCAGTCCAAGATTTTTAAGCCAGATGACCATGGAAACAATCGGGTAAATCTTGTCGTCGTATGTCTCCCTAGGGATCCGGGACTACGGCCTTTAACATATCGATGACCATGGTTTTGGTCATATTTGGCATGCATTCACTTGTTTTGGTACCATACATTCCTAGAACATCGGTTGATGCTGAATTAAATTTACGAGTCATAGCAAAAACCATTTAGAGACACGGACTTTTGGTATAATCATGTGAGGGGCTAATTGACTTGGATCTTAATTTCTTTTGCTGGATGTCAAAATGTTTCACGTGTTGAGAAGTCCGGACTTTTCGGTCGATCGATTTTCCATGTGTTTAAACAATGACCGTCTTACTTTGTTAAAGAAACTAGTTGGTAATGTACTAATGTAGGCTCCAGTGGTCCAACAACATCTGAACTGTTGCTTGTTGAGCAAAGTTAATTCCTATTTAAGAGTAGGTCTCTTCCTGACAAAGTAGAGAGAAATAAGAAAAATCAATAGAGAATGGCCTAGATTTGTTATCTTCATATAGGAATCTTTACCTAATACTAAAGGGAGGAGGCTTTCATAGTTCTCCATACGTCACCCCTTCATATCGGTTGATTTTATATTAACCACACAGATCGACGGTTGAGATTTAAAAGGAGATTTTTTTCCGTCAAATTCTCAGGGCTACGTTCTAAGAAACACACTCGTTTTTTTAGAATCGTACTACAAAACGATTGAGCCAGGCAGCAAGGCCACACGTCAATCGGCCAAGACCAGCCAAGGAATAAATCAACAAGTCGCATTCGAGTTGGACATGGAATAGCTAGCGCTTGGTTCTAAAAAATATATAGCTAGTTTAGTGCCGACGAGCACCTCCCGGATACTAGCTACACACAGGGATAATTTCTCCATTGGTTACGGTGGTAGTAAATCACCTCATGCCCTCTACAGCTATTTGTGATCTTATGTTCTTGTGATGGAAGGCCATGATTCCATCTAGCCATGCTCCTCCTCTGAGCTCACCAGCAGAGAAAAAGTGCTAATCTCACCTGATACAAACGTGTTATTACTCTAGATTTGTTATTGCCATTTCTTCCTATTTTATTCAGTGTTGGTAAATCCCAGTAGATTGAGACTTCGTTAGGTCTTAGTCGATACTATATTGTTGAGATCTTGCATGAAGATTCATGTATTTTTTTATATGTTATGTCACTTAATTGAGACTTGGTTAAATTTTAATCAACTTAGACCTAACCACACCTTATTTTGTTTTTAAATTTGAAAATGAACTAATTATCTAAACCTACCTTTGTTCACAAGGATCAACTTACTCAGAATCATATCTTATGTTCTGAACTGGCATCCTGGAGAACACTGACTTTAATTGATCTACCGTTTTTGTCATAGAAGACCGTTGACCTGAGGCACGACAACATTCTCTCCATAGAGAAACATGAACATTGTGCTTATGGCAACAGGGACATATGTATTCTCTCTGCCGTTGCAACGCACGGGCATATTTGCTAGTTAGAAAAATGTGAGTGAAAAATATAAGCTCACTCAAGATAATGCTTTGAAAACTTGCGTTGTTGGGTAGCACATGATGCCTCACCACTTTTTACTTTGGTGTAGGCATGTCATCAATCTCTGGCGCCTTCTTTTTTCTTTTGACATGCTTTTCAAGTAGTGACAAGGGGCATGCTGAAACCAAGTAGATTTAATGGCTACCTGATCAAAAAAATTGGTTGATTTCCTATGACATAATTACAATCTTTTTATAAC
The DNA here is from genome assembly GCF_002575655.3 of Aegilops tauschii subsp. strangulata. Lineage (NCBI taxonomy): Eukaryota > Viridiplantae > Streptophyta > Magnoliopsida > Poales > Poaceae > Aegilops > Aegilops tauschii. The sequence goes on from NC_053039.3 coordinate 537,711,371, forward strand.
TTGATGTGCACTAGGATTCCCATCTAAATTCCGATGCAAGCTAGCTTAATTCAATGATTAAACTAATATTCATAATCTTGGTATGTGGTACATTCTCGTAACGTGGGTTGACGTTAGACAAGATTTACCAGTGATGGAAAAAACAATTTAGAGGTATGGAATTTTGCTACATGAGCATGTGAGGGACTAATTCACTAGGATCTTGATTTGTTTTGCTGGTTGCCAAAATGTTTCATGTGTTGAGAGGCCTGGACTTTTCGATCGATTTTCCTTATGTTCAAACAATTGCCGTCTCACTTTGTTAAGGTAACTAACTGGTGATGTAGGCTCTGGTGGTCCAAACATCTGAATTGTTGCTCTGAAACTAAAGCAAATTCATATTGAAGAGTTGGTATCTTCATGACGAAGTAGAGAATGACTTAGGTTTGTTGTCTTCGTCTAGGAATTAGGAAAAGGTGCGAAAAGTGAGGGAAAAAAGGCCAACTCAAGATAATGCATTGAAAACTTGCGTTGTTGGGTAACACTTGATGCCTCGCCACTTTATTTCGTTGGTGGAGTCATCTCATCAATCGCCATCAACTTCTTTTTTTGACACGGTTGTCGATTAGATGACAAGGGGCAAGCTAAAACCATGTAGACCTTCAGAACCCCATCACCCCATTCTCAACCAAGATAAATAAGCTTATGAATGTGGTCACATGAAACCTTATGGATGAACTGAGTCACGTAGTAACTACTAGAAATCAAACTGGCTACTAGTTGAAAATGAGCTAGCTATCTTTTTACCGGCATGTCTCGTGTGTCCTGAGCAGAGCTCCACTCACATTAATTTCCTTACATCTGCAAGGAAAGTATGCATCCCTCCCATTGCATCTCCAAAGATGGTACTATGATCTCTCTCTCTCTCTCTCTCTCTCTCTCTCTCTCTCTCTCTCTCTCACACACACACACACACACACACACACATACACACACGCGCGCACACACACCTCTGTGCAGCAGGATCAGGCTCGACGCGTCGTGGGTGTTGGGGCGGGTCCACGCGGCGTCACTTTGCTTCTTGGCTCTCTGTCGTTCGCATCTATCGCCCACGCTGCGTTGCTTAAAAGGCCCTCCGCCGGCATCCAAGGCGACGCCCTCCAGCACCACTCTCACATAACAAGCTAGTGAGCACCGGAGCAGGGAAGCAAGCACCTCCCAGCGACGTACGGTGAGTCCCTCCCCTCCCTCACAGATCTTCTTCTTCTTTCGCGACAGAAAATTAAACAAGGGAAGTAGCAGTGCGTTCCCTGTTGCCGATGTCGTCCTAGGTAGCTTGGATCCACATGGACTCCCCGCAAAAGAAGCTCGGATCCACCATGGACGGCGAGATGCCACATCTGCTGCCTGTGACGACGGTGAGTGAGACCGTGCCCAAGGACACGCTGGCCCCTCCTCCGGAGGCTGTCGTGATTGTCAGCGCTTACGAGTTCTACCCCGCCTTCGTCGTCCTCCTCTACTACGCCCTGCACTACGCCATGATCTCCGCACGGGTAACTAAACTAGCTACCCGACCGTGTTTGTGCTTCTAGTTCTACATCCCCAATTTTCCGATCGTATGAATATGATGCGCCAAGCTGCTGTCCTCCTCTCCTCTGTAGTCCATCTTCTTCCTGCTGACGCACGCGGAGGCGGTGGCCGCAGAGGTGAGCGCCCTGGACATCGGGATCGTGTGCTGCGCCGTGCTCCAGGCGGCCGCGGCGGTGCTGGCTGTGCAGCTCCCGTGCCACCGCGTCTGGGTCAGCTACGCCTTCGCCTACCTCGCCCTCGCGCTCACCATCGTCGGCCAGTGCATGTTCATCGACCCAGGGGACGCCATCTTCATCAGCGCTGTGGGCGACCTCATGTGCTTCCTGGCCCTCCTCCTGGTAGGTGACAAGTAATTTGAACTAAAACCACGACGAGTAATTTGGAATTGAGGGAGTAGGACAGAGAAGCAGGTCAAGCAGAGTATGTATGTACGTGGCCGATTAGTTCAGTTCTGTTAGAAGGCATAGAGGAATTTGGTGGAATAGTTCGTTGTATTGCTTGAGCATCGTGGGCATATATATATAAGAGTACATGATCTATTTAGAGTACAAGACAAGCCAGAACAAATCCTAGTCTATCTCGTCTTTCCTAATAATCAATATACTCAACATCCCCCCGCAGTCACAACGGTAGCGACGCAAACGGTGATTGAAGAAGAATCCGAAGGCAAGCCAACGGACACCCCCCACAGTCGTAATGGTCGATACATCGCGGAAGGCGTGGCTGGAGTGACAACCGACGAGGTTTGTCAAGCAAGGCAGCAACCCTTTATGCCATTTGTCGAGTTAGCCGAGAGCAGAGGTGGTGTAGCCGTGGTCGAGGTAGCCATGCGAAGAATACCCTGGTCGATGTCGAGTCGGGGTGGCCGGTGTCGAGGAAGTCGCCGTGGGGCCACGGGCGCAAGGAGGCGCCGAATCAGCCATGGGCACAGTAGTGTCGAAGTAGTGGTGCGATGATTAGTTCAGTTCAGCTAGCTGCAGGGGATCAGCTCGATCGAGGTACTACTCAGGATTGATCTCAGTGCCGTATGTCTGAATCTCAATCTACTGCTGTAATGTTAATCTCAGTACTAGTATTATGTGATGCGTCATGTAATCACCCTGACCATTTATATATCCATGTTGTTTCTATTTTTTTCTAGCGACCACAGGTGTATCAATGTAGTTCTTCGGGGTTGGGCTTTAGGTTTGGTTCGTATTTTTTCGATGAGGAGTGGATGCAAGGCTTGGAGTGTTGTCCTTTTCGTTGTTGTCCATCTTAATTTTGATGTCTTATTTTCACATGCCGGCCACTTGTATGAGCTCTCAAGCTGATATAAGTTCAGCGTTGTTGTTTTATTATGATGAGGAAGTGAAATAATAGTCTGCCTTAAACCTTGAGAGCAAGAGGCTCGGTCATAGGTGCGGTCACATTATTCCAGTATTTCGAGGAGCTACTCTATAATGGTTGGTTCATTCAACTTTTATACGTATGTCACGTTTACTCCTCTTCCACTTTGTCATGTGGCTTGGATACACGATATGTCTGGTCCAATACTAGTGAAGCTTCATGAATGTGGTGTCAAGCTTGCGGACCAAGTGCAAGGGGCTCCGACGGATGCTTCCGTGGTGGTGGGTGGGCATGGCTGTCTATAAAGTACTTCCGCTATATCAAAATGTAAGATGTTTTTTAGTAGGCAGTACGTACAGTGCAGATCGATTCTCCCACAACGCGGTGGGCACGATCATGGCAACACATGACACGGGGATCATTAGCCATCCATGATACAACGATGTATCGTATAAAGGCATGCTACCTAGAGCTAGTCTTCTGGTCGGATCAAGCCTCAGTTAGAGGAATCACATCCATTTGGTGAGCTAAATCACGCTAACGCCGCCATATCTCATCCTATCATATGGTTGATAGGACGTAGGCCAGGTGACCTAACACAGGTATACTTCAACATTTCTAGCACATCACTGTACCAGTTCTGGAGCAATGTGTTGCTCCTTAATGACGCCACTCCATTAAGAAGGCCAGGGAAAAGATGATTGCACGGTGATAATGTACTGTGAAATTTGTAAATCTGATGCTCACGGGTAGTCAAAGTGACTAATGGGAGAAAGATGCTAAAACTTGTCGCTGTCCTTCATGGCGAGAGCTCCTATTGGCTGCCCATGTGCGTCCAATAATTGAGCTTTCGCTGAAGGAGGCAGCCCGACTAGGCCGGCCATTTGGAGGGAACAAACTCGCAGCGTGCCAAGAAGTGTTGCGCAAGCGAGAAATCGAACTCCAGACGTTTTGGTGATTGATTTGCAGCGTGAGACTTGAAAAAAAACTGCAGCGGCAGAACCAAACTTCTTATGAATTTTTTCAAACAATCAGGAAAATTGCAAACAAAAAATTGAAATTCCAAACAATTTTGGACAAACGTAAACACCTTTTGTAATTCCAAACATTTTTTGAAATTTCTCACCATTTTTTGAAAATGTGAACACAACTTGGAATTTGAACTGATTTCTAAACTTAACTTTCTTTAAATAGTGAACAAATAATAAAAAAAGAAAAATAATTTTAAAACTTCAAAGGAAATCTAAATGTTTGAAAAAAAAATAAAACACGAATAATTTTTCCAAAACGTGAATATTTTTTTGAAAATGTGAACATTTCGTGAAACTCTAATATTTTGCAAACGCAAACATTTTTAAATAAGATCATTTATTGAAACTTCGAAGAAAATTTGAAAACATGCACGTTTTTGAATATGTGAACACTTTTTTAAACGAGAACAGATTTTGAAACTCTAGACAAAATTTGAAAAATTGACCATTTTAAAAAATTTGGGGAACTGTGAACATGTTTTCTGAAATCACAAACATTTTTTGAAAATAAAAAAAACAAAGAGTAAAAATAAATTGAAAAATGAAAAGGAATAAACATGAATTTGTTTTGAGAAACATGAACTTTTTATAATCATGATTAGTTTTTGGAAAACACGATTTCTTTTTGAAACGTCGAACATTTTTTTGCAATGTGAACAATTTTTTAAATTGTGTACAAAATTTGAACTTTTTTGAAAATGTAAAATTTTTAGAAATTTTAAACATTTTTCGAAGTTTTTATTTTATGAAAAATATGCAGAAAAAACTAAAACAGAAAGAATGAAGAGAAGTAGAAAAATGGTAAAAACAAAAGACCGGATTAGGGAACCTTGAAACCTTCTAGAAAGTTCCCAAACCGGTTGCTCGCTAATGGGTCGCCCTGTGTTGCGTCGATCGCTCGCTTCACTTCAGCGAAGCAGTGACGGTTTGATGCTCACGGGTGGCAAATAGGATACACCCTTTGTGGCTACGCGGCAACCATTGGGAAGGGGTAGGCTCAAAGTGAACAACGAGAAAACTAAAAGCCATTTTGAAGGGAAAAAAACCATTACATCCTAATTATTTTGTCGAAAAAAGTTGAAATTTTCCCAGAGTACTACTGGAAACATGTAGTATATATTGGATTTTTAAGAATTGTTTGAAAAAAAAAATCAAATTTTGAACAAAAAAGTGGACATGTCTAACGTGGACCCTCAAAATGGACATGGTATCTATCTGCGGAAAATGATATGGGAGCCGGCCATCCAACCATACCCGCATGCATTTTAAGCAGGATTTGAGCGAACCCGGCGATTTTCTTGCAAGCTGGGTGATTTTTATTTAAACCGGAACACATTCATTACATTTTTTATACATATTTCATTAAACAAAAGCGTCTCGAAGTTTACCTAGTCTAAATCTCCGTCGGCGTCCGTCTGCCAAGTCCTTGTCGTTCCCCCGTCCGGCATCCTTGGAGACCGTGAGCCCCGAAAAGTGAAGCTATAGGTCGCCGACGAGGAAGAGTAAGACATGGGATAGGACCTGGCTCACATGGGACACTAGGTTAACGTATCTCATGTCCTACTCTTCCTCGTCGGTGTCGGCGTCTTGGACATCGCCGGTGAACGTGATGTCCATGATGGACGTGGATGGGCCGGCCTCGTGGTTGTTGCGGCATGTACGATTTGGAATGAACAAAATGGAGTGTTGAAAATGCTAAGAGGTCACGATACAAAATGGTTAGAGTTGGAGGTGGAGGAAGGGGCTCTTGTATTGCCCCACACTAAGTGACCATTGCCTACCGGTAGACCTGTGTGCACGGGGTGTCCAATGGCTAAATCACTACCTCGCGCGCATGGGGGCCTAACAACTTGTGGGCATGGGGTGTCTAGAGAGATATGCGCTATCCCGTGCACACGTGGTGTCCAGAAACTTTGGGCACTCCCTATGGGCATAGTGCGAGTATGAAAATGAAGAGTGAAGAGCTCATTTTTGGTTCTAGGTGTAGAAAGACTAGTTTTTATGTTTTCATGTTCCCAAACCGTATTTCAACCACCTCCATCCCTCTTGAAAGTGTTGTTGTCCTACGATTCAAATAAGTAGAAACAAAAGCTTTGAGTCACCGAAAAATCATGCCTTTAGGGTTTATGAAGTGGGTTCAACCATCTCCTCATTAATTCTACTGAGAAACTAGTGACCTTAGCTAGACCTTAACAGCCATCATTAGTTCTACTAACCACATTGTCATCATACCAAAACATTATTAAAAGATAAATACACTTTCTGTCATGTTTTAAAATTCCCACGGAAGATCGATTGATCAAGATTCCAGAGCTCTCAACACATGAAACATATTGGCATCCATCAAAGAATCAAGATCCTAGCCAATATCACTCGCATGCTTATAGCTCACTACATGGGCATTGCTACAACTTACATATATGTTTGGATCATGGGTCTGAAGGGGTGAAAAAATGGAGAGGGCAACTCCTTTCCCGACCTACAATCCCCTGCAATAGATGATGAGTGAATCCCATCCAATATATGATGACAACATGCCCTGTATATTTGTTCTTCATTGGTTGTGGTCTTAGTAGTCGTTCCTAGTCGTCTTTCGAGTTGGCTTCGGGCAGAAGGCATTGGGCGGGCACTGGTGCCTTTGCACGGAGGTGGCTACAGTGGCTCACCTACTCAGCCAGATCACCGACCGAGGTGGTCTTGTAGCTTGACTACTGCTTCGTCTTGGGCGGCAGTGATGTGCCCGTCCCTGCCCATTCGTCGGTGACACGGGTCAGATCCGGCTAGCTCATTTCGCGTTCATGGTCGGAGGTGGTTAGCTCTGCTTACATTTTTGTTGTATCTGGGTGTCCCTCGATGCTCCATCGACCACCGAACTCCAGACCATCGCCCCCATGCCTCCTCGTCTCTATCTGTCGTGGTGGGGTTTCCCTGGCTTGTTGTCGTCGATCATGTGGCTGGTGGTTGCGGTGCCTCCATCCGTACTCGCCCTATTTGGTTGCGGCATCTCCTCCCGCGATCGTCATGTTGAATTCTTCTTTGGTCAAGGATCTGGTGTTTCTTGGTCATCTTCGGCCGAATCCAATGGTGGCATCACTGTTTGAAGTTTGGAAGTAGAAGGTTCTCGCTTCCATGCCTTGTGTTGTACCTTTTGCTCTAGTTTAGGTTGGAACCGATTGTCTTGTACTTGTGGACTGCCGACTTATCGGTTGATGATCCTTTCTTCGTTTTGGTTTTTATGTTGACTCGTGCCACTGTTGTGTTGTATGGGCCTACGACTTCTTTGGCATTGTACTATCTTCTTTGTTAACGAATACACATGCATCTCTCCTACATGGTCCAACATAAATTGCTTAACGCATTAAGTGAGGTTTAGGGAATTTATGTCGTAGTGTCTTCTTCAACATAAGTTTAGCTAGTAAATTACAACAGTTTGTGCCTGAATTTAGATGGGAATCGATAAATAAATCAAGTTCTAAATATACTTTAGAATTTATTAAGAGGAATCTGTGACGCCCTCGATTCAATCGTACACTAATCATACACGCAAATGTGTATGATCAAGTTCAAGGACTCACGGGAAGATATCACAACACAACTCTAGACACAAATAAAATAATACAAGCTTTATATTACAAGCCATGGGCCTCGAGGGCTCGAATACATAAGCTTGAAAACACAAGAGTCAGCGGAAGCAACAATATCTGAGTACAGACATAAGTTAGACAAGTTTGCCTTAAGAAGGCTAGCACAAAAGCAACATCGATCGAAAAGGCAAGGCCTCCTGCCTGGGAGCCTCCTAACTACTCCTAGTCGTCGGCGGTCTCCACGTAGTAGTAGGCACCCTCGGGGTAGTAGTAGTCGTCGGTGGGGTCGTCTGGATCCTGGGCTCTACCAGCTGGTTGCGACATCCGAGAAGAATGGAAAAGAGGAAGCAAAACAACCGTGAGTATTCATCCAAAGTACTTAGCAAGCAAGGATCTACACTACATATGCACCATTATCAAAGGAAGGTTGTATATGTGGACTGGGCTGCAGAATGCCAGAATAGAGGGGAGAGCCTAGTCCTATCGAAGACTAGCATCTTCAAGCAGCTCCAAGCATCTTGCAGCATCAGAAGAGATAAGAGGAGCATAAAGTAAAGTAGTAGTAGTAGTGTTATCAACCTCGCCCAGAGATTCTTCCTCGACTCCCTACGAGAAAGCAATCCCAGAGCCATACTATCCAGTTATCACCTCAAGTATGCAGTTCTAATTGTATCGATCGGGATACAACTCCAAGTGTCTGTTACCGTAGGACAGGCTATCGATAGATGTTTTCTTTCCTGCAGGGGTGCACCAACTTACCCACCACGCTCGATTAACTCCGGCTGGACACACTTTCCTGGGTCATGCCCGGCCTCGGCCAAACAATACGCTGCAACCCGACCTAGGCTTAATAGAGAGGTCAGCACGCCGGACTAAACCTATGCCCCCAGGGGTCTTGGGCCATCGCCCTGGGAACTTCTGCATGTTGCGTACGCGGCCGGTGAGCAGACCTAGCTACCTCCTTCAAAAAGGCAGGTGCTTACCAGTCCAACCCGGCGCGCGCCACTCAGTCGCTGACGTCTATTAAGCTTCGGCTGATGCATACGACGCAGAACGCCCATACTATGCCCACGTGATGGTTAGTGCTATCAGGCCAGAGGCCCCTCGGATCAAATATCCAAATCGTAGTGGATTAGGAGCACGCAGTAACAAGCAGAGACTCACGAAAGATGTGACCCCGTTGCCCCGTCTCGAGGACTTGCGACAAGGGCTAAGAATGCCCGGCCACGCCTCGTAAGTATCTCGCGGGAACCTTCCAGGTCAACCCGACTCCACATCACTCGCAATTAAGCTCGTGCGGGTACCCCTCAGGGCCGACCCGTCTTTAGTAACCTGGTTCAGGGTAAAGTCATAGTAACCATAGTAACCGTGTGTCTAACACCAAGGGGAAAACCTGAGGAATCACCCTTGACGGATTCCACTCGATGTAATCATCAAGGTGAACGTAAGAGGGTCCACCCTTGAGGGGTTGCACGACAGAGTCATATCGGAAGTGGTTAAGGCGGAATCACCCTCGATGACCACGACCGAATAGCTACACTACAGGGTTAACATCAGAAGTGCTGATGAGGTCTCACCCTCGGCATTGGATAGTAACCCAGTAGTGTCGAGCAACTAAGGGGAAAGTGATGTGCGGTGCTGGGGCCTGGTCTTCGATCCCGTTGATCGGGTCTTTGATGATGAAGCAGGGGCAACAAGGACAACGTCGGGGTCACTGATGGATCACTAACCAACCTATACTAAGCAGTTTAGGATAAGCAGGTAGGTAACAACAACAGGTTACAATAAACAGGCTATGCATCAGAATAGGAGCAAACAATAACAGTAGCAAAATCTAATGCAAGCATGAGAGAATGGAATGGGCGATATCGGGATGATCAAAGGGGGGGCTTGCCTGGAAGCTCTGCTGAAAAGGGAGAAGTGTCGTCGGTGACGTAGTCGATCACAGGGGCATCATCGGTCTCGGGGTCTACCGGAGAGAAGAGGGGGAAGAAACAGTAAATATAGAGCAAACAGAGGCAACACTAAGCATGACATGACGAAAAGCAGAACTAGGGGTGTTCTAACGTAGTGCTGCACGGTATAGGTGAAGGGGGAAAATCAACCGGGAATATTTTCCCGGTTCCGGACCTGTGTCAGACAGATGACCGGAGGAGGAATGTTCCATGTTCAGATAGTTAGAGGCGTCTGATAGGTAAACAAACCGCGTATTCGGATCGCCACGTTGTTCTCACCAACTTTCATGTACAAAGTATTTTCATCTGAGCTACGGATAATTTTCTATTATTTATCAAAGGTTTAAACAATTTTCTAAAAATTACAGGATTTATTTTAATTCGAAAATCTATGAAGTGTAATTGCTATGGGTACACAGAGAGTGACCCAGCAGTGCATGTAAGTGTATGACGGGTGGGGACAGGGGCTGAGTCAGCAGCCCAGTCAGCAGTCAAAGTTTGCCTGTTGACTGGTCAAACTGACCAGTGGGTCCCCACTGTCAATGGGACAATTTGTTAACCAGGTTTTATTTATGTAAAAAAGTCTAATTAGTTAGTGGGCCCGTTATGTCAGTGACCTATTTAACTAATAGTTTATTTAAAGTCATTTTATTTAGTGGAGGGGGCCCGCATGTCATAGGGTTAGAGGGGGGGTTTAGTCTTAACCAACAGGGTCGGCCACCAGGGCTATGCGCGCATAGCAGAACGCCGGCGGGCGCGGCGGGCGTGGCGGTCAGCAGAGCGGGTCACGGACGGCGGGCGCAGCTTCAGCAGCGGAGGCCGGCGGGGTGAGCGGGTGAGGGAGCGGGGCCCCGGCTGCGGCGACGACAAGCGCACGAGACGGTCGCAGCACGGGCGGGCTGGAGCGCGCGACCAAGGCGAGGGTGGCAGCGGCGCACACAACGGCGGGCGAGCGGCGGTTACTAGGGGAGGCAGAGGGGAGAGGGACCGGACAGGGGGGTGCTCACAGAGGAGCTGTAGGGAACGACAATGGGCTCGGGGTGGTCGGTCGGGGAAGAGGCCGAGGAAGGCATCTGTCGTGGAGATGGAGGACGAGGCGGGGACGGGCGACGACGCGGTGGTCCGGCGAGGTGGCAACGGTCGACGGCGTTCGAGGAGGAGGTCGAGGACGTCGCGATGACGAGGACGAGGCGCCGGGGCGACGTCGGGGCGAGGTGGCACCGGCGATCCGGCGACAGCGACAGCGCACAGCGGCGGGAGCGAAGGGGTCGGGGCGACGAGCGGCTTCGGGTCGGGGCGGCCCCGCGCGGGAGGAGACGGGTCACGGGGTTGAGGTGGTGGCGAGGGGCAACGTTGATGGGGTCGGGGCAGTTCGCCCGATCCCGATCCAGATCGGGTCGAGTTGGGGAGAGGAGCGAGGGGGGTCGAGGGGAGGGGAAGTGGGGTGGTAGCGGTTAGGGTTCGCTCGGGGTGAGGGGATAAGGGGGGAGGTGGGCCGGACTATGGGGGTGGCCGACTGGGCTGGCGGGGTCGAGGCCAGGTGGGGAAGGGGGGGTTCCTTTTTTTCTAATTTTATTTCTTTTATTTTCTATTAAAAGATAGCTACTGTTTTGGATGGAAACAAGGCATCAAATGATTTTTGTTGAATGTGAAACTTAGCGAAAGGTTCAGGCACAACATTTTCGTGTTGCCTAAAAAGTTTCAGGGCCAAAGGAATTGTTCAAGCATTTTTAGAAATTGAAAAGGTCATTTAATATGATGTTGGCCGACTTTATATTTTCCCAGGGATTAAATGGTGAGTCAAATGAAGTTGGATTCATCAAGAAGATGATCAGGGGAATTTATAGAATTACTTGAACATTTTAGTTTTACTGCTTGAAGAAATAATTTATTTAACTTTACTTTAAATTCTGAATTTGAACCGATTTGAATCTAAGCAAGATTAGCAACAGTAACAACGATGACGTGGCCTCATTAGTAAAGGATTACTATAGCTTAATTATCCGGGCGTCACAGAATCCTAGCATAGGAAATCAAATGTACATTGGCTTTGAAGGGGAATATGGATAACAATACCAAATCCTTTCATAGAGTTTGCAAGTGGAAACATAGGGTGAAATTCTCGTATGTTTGAAAAATGGACATAATATTATCTAGGAGACACATGTCATCATGGAGCATGCTATTTTATTTTAGAAATAATTGTTTGATCATGCAACATGTTTTGCCTGTAAACTTTGGGACGATGTCTAGAATAATGACGTAAAATGAAACTGTAACTTTTTTAGTGTGTGTGTGTGTGTGTGTGTGTGTGTGTGTGTGTGTGTGTTGGGGGTGGGGGTGGGGTGGGGAAGGTAGTTATACTAAAGTGCACCTCTGGGGTTTTGACTTCACGGGCTCTTCGGTGGGGTGTTGTGGGCCCTTTGTTGAGATTGTGTGACCCCAAACTTGAATAGGATCGGAAGAACTTGCAATCGGAGACATGAGCCCATGGCTTTGTGTGTCGTCCTGCCGATTAATGTCCTTCTTTTCATGCATTTTCCTTTGGGGAGCCAAATTGCCATGCTTATCCACATGCCACACACTATATGAGCACTCAAACGGCTATATATTCAAAACAACCATACATTGTTTGGTGAGCATTTCTCTTGTCCGGCTATCTATTTCTTCAATTGTGTGCTCATCCCTCTTGGTCGAAGATTTTTAAGTCGGATGACCGTGGACACAATCGAGTAAATCTTGTCGTAAGTCTCCCTATTCCGTGACTACGGGCTTTAACATATCGATGGCCACAGTTTTGGTTGACATTGACATACATTCACTTGTTCTGGTGACGTACATTCTCTGAACGTCGCTTGACGCCAAATAAAATTTCAGAGTTGTAGCAAAATCCATTTAGATGTACAGACTTTTGGTATAAGCATGTGAGGGAGTAATTCACTAAGATCTTGATTTATTTTGTTGGATGCCGAAATGTTTCATGTGTTGAGAGGTCTGGACTTTTCAGTCCATCGATTTTCCATGTGTTCAGACAATGACCGTCTCAATTTGTTAAAGAAACTAGTTGGTAATGTAGTCTCCGGTGGTCCAACAACATCTGAATTGTTGCTTTCAGAACAAAGTTGATTCCTATGGAAGAGTCGGTCCCTTCCTGACAAAGCAGAGAGAAATGAGGAAAATCAGTAGAGAATGACTTAGGTTTGTTATCTTCAACTAGGAATTAGGGAAAAGGTGTGAAAACTGAGAAAAGATAAGCTCATTCAAGATAATCCCTTGAAAACTTGCGTTGTTGGGTAGCACAAGATTCCTCACCACTTTATGCCTTGGTGAAGGCATGTCATCAATCACCATTGCCTTCTTTTTCTTTTGACACTTTCTGAGTAGATGACAAGGGGCAAGCTGAAACCGAGTAGATTTAGAAATCTTCAATTGATTTCCAATGACATAATTCCTTTAGATCAATTCCACAACATATTCAGAACTTAATGTGCACAGGGGTCCCCATTTAAATTCCCATACAAGCTAGCTGAATTCAATGATTAAACAAATGTTCATAATCTTGGTATACGGTACCTTCTTAGTGCGTGGGTTGACGCTAAACAAAATTTATCAGTCATAGCAAAAACCATTATTTTGAGATATGGGATTTTACTATATGAGCATGTGAGGGACTAATTCACTAGGATCTTGTTTCCTTTTGCTGGGTGCCGAAAAGGTTCATGTATTGAGAGGCCGGACATTTCATCTGTCGATTCTTCATGGGTTCAAACAATGGTCGTTTCACTTTGTTCAAGCAACTAGCAACTACTCCCTCCGTCTCATAATGTAAGACCTTTTTTGACGCATAATGTAATACATTTTTTGACACTAGAGTAACTAATAATGCACGCTCTGGTGGTCCAACAGCATCTGCACTGTTGCTTTTAGAGCAAAGCCAATTCATATGGAAGAGTCGGTCTCTTCCTGACAGAGTGGAGAGAAAGAAAGAATTAAACAGAAAATGGTTGGAGCCATCCTTCCCCGTCACTCCTGTCTCTTTCCCTCTCTGCGTGTGCACTGTGCAGCAGCTCAGGCTCGACGCGTCCGTGTTGGGGCCAGGCGGGCCCACGCAGCGTCGCTTTGCTTCTTTGCGCTCTCTCTCTCGTTGCCATCGCACACCCTGCGTTGCTGGAAAAGCCCTCGAGCACCACGCTCGCACAGCAGCAGTCCCTCCTCTCCCACACCGGTCTTCTTCTTCTTCTTCTTCTTCTTCTTTTTCTTTCCTGTTAAAAACTAGACCGCTTCTTTGGCGACAGATCTAGCTTGGATCCATGGGCTCGGCGCAAAAGAAGCTTGGATCCGCTCGTCCGGCCGCAGTCGTACTGGCCAGCGCTTGGGCGCTCGGCACCGCCTTCGTCTTGGTCCTCAGCTACGGCCTGGAGTACGCAACCACATGCGCGCTGGTAAGTGGTAATTAACCACGATCGACCCGTGTTTGTGCTTTTACATCCCGAATCTTCCGATCGGATGAAGTTGGTGTCCTCTGCTGTCCCTGTTCTTCCCGTAGACGGAGGTGGGCGCCCTAGACATCGGGATTCTGTGCTGCGCCGCTCTCCAGGCGGCCCCGGCGGTGCTGGCCCTGCGGCTCCCGTGCCGCCGCGTCAGGGCCCGCTGCGCCTTCGCCTATGTTGCCCTCGCGCTCATTATCACTACTAGTAGAAAACGGGGCTTGGGTTGGGGCCTGGCCAGCCCATTAGTCCCGGTTTTGTTATGAACCGGGACCTATGGGGCATACCTCCCGGTTCATGTGCCCACGGGGCCGGCCGGGCTTCGGGAGGCATTTGTCTCGGTTCGTGTGGACCCATTTGTCCCGGTTCTAGGCACGAACTGGGATCAGTGTTCCTCGCTCCTAGCCCACAGCCATTGGTCCCAATTCGTGCCTATAACTGGGACAGAAGGGGACCTTTAGTCCCGCTTCTAGCCACGAACTGGGACCAATGAGTTGCCTATATATACCCCATCGTCGCAGCAGAGCACTCTACAGTGCTCTGTTTTTTCTGGCTGGCGAGGGAAGAGCTTTGTGGTGCTCTAGCTCACCTCCTATGCACATGAGGTGTTCGATGAAATGCCCGAGCCAAACTAGTTAAGCTTTCTCCTCTCGATGCTCGACCTCCAAGCTCCATTTTTCCCGATATTTGTCTAGGTTTAGTGGTCCGTCACGTCCCGTCCTCGTCTTCACCGCCGTCGATCGCCCGCGCCGATCCCGTCGTCGGCACCACCGTGGTGAGCCTCTTGTTCTTATCTTCTTTCTGAAAGAAAAACATTCTTACTTTAGATAGATACTTGTCTAATTTTCTTACTTTTATTATTGCTTGTTATTATATAGTGCGATGGTTTTGGTATCCGCCTCCGTCAGCCCTCGTCCTGTTTATGATTCGGATATGGTATATATATTATCTTTTATAACTATTTAGTTCATTTATTGTTTATGACAATTATGCCGACCAACGTGACATAGATTTTATTTATCTAGGAGGTATGTGAACCGGAAATTCCAACCGACCCTACGTCGAGAGGTTAAATTTAGTTGAAGAAGAAAACAATTACTTGAAGGAAAAAAAATAAAAAAATTGAGGAGGAGAAGATGATATTGGAGTTGCATGTTGCGGATGTCGTCGATGATCACAAGATCAAGATGGACGAATGCGTTTGAAGATCAGAAAGATTAGAAAATATGCCATTCATACCGAGACTTGGTATCATTATGCCGTTGGATCAATTGGTACCTTGGTTGCGATTATGATCACATTTGTTGTTGCATTGAAATGTTTTACATAGTTTCAATGTATGGTTTAATTAGATGCTCTGGAGAGCTATATGTTTTTCAATGAGAACTATGTATGTACTTTGGTTTTAATGTGGTGATGAACTTCTATTAATTTGGTCACTTATCTATCCGTAATGTTCTGTAATGGTTTTTGACACACTTAATTATATATAACGCACGCAGATGAACTGGCAATGGATGTACAGTGGTAGACACACCTCCGAGTATGTTAAGGGCGTGCATAATTTTCTCGAAGTGGCTGAGGCAAACAAGCAGAGTGGTTTTATGTGCTGTACATGCCCTATATGTGGGAATACGAAGTCTTACTCTGACCGGAAAATCCTTCACAGCCACCTGCTTTATAAGGGTTTCATGCCACACTATAATGTTTGGACCAGGCACGGAGAAATAGGGGTTATGATGGAAGACAGCGAAGAAGAAGAGGACGATGACAACTATGTGCCGCCGAAATACGGTGATGCTGCAACGGGGGAAGCTGCTGAAGATCAAGAGGAACCAGACGATATTGTGCCCGATGATGATCTCCGCCGGGTCATTGTTGATGCAAGGAGACAGTGCGAAGTCAAAAGGAGAAGCCGAAGTTCGATCACATGTTAGAGGATCACAAAAAAGGATTGTACCCCAATTGCGAAGATGGCAACACAAAGCTCGATACCGTACTGGAATTGATGCAGTGGAAGGCAGAGAATGTTGTGCCTGACAAAGGATTTGAGAAGCTACTGAAAATATTGAAGAAGAAGCTTCCAAAGGATAACGAATTGCCCGACAGTACGTACGCATCAAAGAAGGTCGTATGCCCTCTAGGATTGGAGGTGCAGAAGATACATGCATGCCCTAATGACTGCATCCTCTACCGTGGTGCGTACGAGGATTTGAACGCATGCCCGATATGCGGTGCATTGCGGTATAAGATCAGACGAGATGACCCTGGTGATGATGACGGCGAGCCCCCCATGAAGAGGGTTCCTGCCAAGGTGATGTGGTATGCTCCTATAATACCACGGTTGAAACGTCTGTTCAGAAACGAAGAGCATGCCAAGTTGATGCGATGGCATAGAGAGGACCGTAAGAAAGACGGGAAGTTGGGAGCACCCGCTGACGGGTCGCAATGGAGAAAAATCGAGAGAAAGTACGAGGCTGAGTTTGCAGGTGACCCAAGGAACGTATGGTTTGGTTTAAGCGCGGACGGCATTAATCCTTTCGAGGAGCAGAGCTGCAATCACAACACCTGGACCGTGCCTCTATGTATGTATAACCTTCCTCCTTGGATGTGCATGAAGCGGAAGTTCATTATGATGCCAGTTCTCATCCAAGGCCCTAAGCTACCCGGCAACGACATTGATGTGTACATAAGGCCATTAGTTGAAGAACTTTTACAGCTGTGGAATGGAAATGGTGTACGTGTGTGGGATGAGTACAAACAGGAGGAATTTAACCTGCATGCGTTGCTGTTTGTAACCATCAATGATTGGCCTGCTCTCAATAACCTTTCAGGACAGACAAACAAGGGATACCACGCATGCACGCACTGTTTAGCTGACATCGAAAGTATATACCTGGACAAATGCAGGAAGAATGTGTACCTGGGGCATCGTCGATTTCTTCCGACCAACCATCAATGTCCAAAGAAAGACAAGCATTTCAAAGGCGAGGCAGATCACCAGAAGAAGCCCGCCATGCGTACCGGTGATCACGTACTTGTTATGGTCAATGATTTACACGTAATCTTTGGAAAGGGTCCCGGCGGACTACTGTTCCGAATGACGCTCAGGGACACGCACCCATGTGGAAGAAGAAATCTATATTTTGGGACCTACCCTACTGGAAAGACCTAGAGGTCCGCTCTTCAATCGACGTGATGCACGTGATGAAGAACCTTTGCGTGAACCTGCTAGGCTTCTTGGGCGTGTATGGGAAGACAAAAGATACACCGGAGATACGGGAGGACCTGCAACGTTTGCACGAAAAAGACGACATGCCTCCAAAGCAGTATGAAGGTCCTGCTAGCTACGCTCTTACCAAAGAAGAGAAGAAAATCTTCTTTGCATGCCTGCTCAGTATGAAGGTCCCGTCTGGCTTCTCGTCGAATATAAAGGGAATAATAAATATGCCAGAGAAAAAGTTCCAGAACCTAAAGTCTCATGACTGCCACGTGATTATGACGCAACTGCTTCCGGTTGCATTGAGGGGGCTTCTACTGGAAAACATCCGATTAGCCATTGTGAAGCTATGTGCATTCCTCAATGCAATCTCTCAGAAGGTGATCGATCCAGAAATCATACCAAGGCTAAGGAGTAATGTGGCGCAATGCCTTG
This sequence comes from Aegilops tauschii subsp. strangulata, assembly GCF_002575655.3. Lineage (NCBI taxonomy): Eukaryota > Viridiplantae > Streptophyta > Magnoliopsida > Poales > Poaceae > Aegilops > Aegilops tauschii. The sequence continues at coordinate 537,728,981 of NC_053039.3, forward strand.
TTAGTTTCGAGCTGGTGTTCCCACCATCCTTCTTCAATATCATGATGCACGTCCTAGTTCATCTAGTCGACGAGATTGTCATTCTGGGCCCCGTATTTCTACACAATATGTTCCCCTTCGAGAGGTTCATGGGAGTCCTAAAGAAATATGTCTGTAACCGCGCTAGGCCAGAACGAAGCATCTCCATGGACCATCAAACAGAGGATGTCATTGGGTTTTGTGTTGACTTCATTCCTGGCCTTAAGAAGATTGGTCTCCCTAAAACGCGGTATGAGGGGAGACTGACTGGAAAAGGCACGCTTGGAGGGGACTCAATAATATGCAGGGACGGGCATTCTTGGTCTCAAGCACACTACACAGTTCTACAGAACTCTACCTTGGTGACCCTGTATGTCGATGAACACAAGAACAGTCTGCGGTCCAAACACCCGAAGCAGTGTGACGACTGGATTACATGTGAACACATCAAGACTTTCGGTAGTTGGTTGGAAACACATCTCAGAGGTGACAACACTGTTTGTGATGAGCTGTACTCGTTGTCTAGGGGACCATCTTTGACTGTATCGACTTACAAAGGATACGAGATAAATGGGAATACATTTTACACGATCACCCAAGATCAAAAGAGCACCAATGAAAACAGCGGTGTCCGCTTTGATGCAGCAACCAAGAGGGGAAAGGACACATATTATGGTTACATAGTGGACATATGAGAACTTGACTATGGACATGATTTTAAGGTCCCTTTGTTTAAGTGCAAATGGGTCAATCTGTCAGGAGGCGGGGTACAGGTAGACCCACAGTACGGAATGACAACAGTGGATCTGAACAATCTTGGGTACACAGACGAACCGTTCATCCTAGCCAATGATGTGGCGCAGGTTTTCTATGTGAAGAACATGTCTACCAAACCGAGAAAAAGAAAAGATAAGGAAGCGAACACATCATACGATGAGCCAAAGCACCACATAGTTCTTTCAGAAAAAAGAGACATCGTGGGAGTGGAGAGCAAGAAAGACATGTCCGAAGATTATAAATTTTTTCATGAAATTCCTCCCTCCAAAGTCAAGGCTGACCCAAGCACCCTGATAAACGATGAAGATTATCCATGGTTACGGCGCAATAAGCAAAGGACACAAGTGGAAAAAAAGTGAAGACTTTCTCTCCACAACTATTATGATGATGCCTTTGATCTAGAATATCACTGCAGTTACATGCGAAGAAATGAAATGCCTGTTGTAATAGACGAGTTTCCGTATGAAACCCTGATACTTCGAAAGAGATTGTCCGTTTTGTACACGAAGTGCATCTAGTTTTTGCCGTAACCCTCTCTACTTTTTGCACATGCTATGTGGGTGAAATGATGATACCATGCCAAGTTTCAACCTTTTCAAATTTCATTTGAAATGCTTTTCAATTTCAGGGTCTTATAGCTCAAAAAAATCAGTAAATGCATGAAAAATAACAAATGAAGTCAAAAAGGGTTGAAAATTGATGATGTGGCTTTGAATGGTGCATTTTGAACACACAAGAAGTCTGGAGTTCAAATAAGTTCAAAAAAAATGAAATCCCTTTGTAACAGATGAGTTTTCGTCCGAAACTCTGATATTTCAAAAGAGATTGTCTGTTTTGTACACGAAGTGCATCCAGTTTTTGCCGTAACCCTCTTAACTTTTTTGCACATGCTATGTGGGTGGAATGATGATACCTACCAACTTTCAACCTTTTCAGAGTTCATTTGAAATGCTTTTCAATTTCAGGGTCTTATAGCTCAAAAAATCAGTAAATGCATGAAAAATAACAAATGAAGTCAGAAAGGGTTGAAAATTGATGATGTGGCTTTGAATGGTGCATTTTGAACACACAAGAAGTCTGGAGTTGTAATAAGTTATTAAAAATAAAAGAGAGGCGCAATGCTCACCTGCACGTTGCTTAGCTTCAGGCCTTGAGGAAATAGTGTAGACTGCACTGAGCTATGTGTAGTTTTCGTCCGAAACCCTGATAGCTCCATGTAGTCTACACGACTTCCTCAAGGCCCGAAGCTAAGCGACGTGTAGGTGAGCATTGTGCCTCTCCTTCCTCGTCTCTACACTCAGGGCTTATAAACCGCTGCGAGTGCCTCTCGCTTGGCGAGGTGGACTAAAAACCAGCTGCAGAAAGAATTAATTAAAACACTCTATTCTCGGTTCATGCCACGAACCGGTACTAAAGGTGCTCGTGGGGAGCCTTAGAAGCGGTACTAAATGAAATGCCTTTGTAACAGCCTTAGAACCGGAACTAAAGAAATCAACTAAAAAGCTTTTATAAACCTCTATTATTATTGAAACTAAAATTATATAAAATTTATACAACTAAAATTATCAAAGTATTTTCTGTTCAAAACATTAAAAGCAATTTTTTTTTCATAAAACAAATAAAATAAGCAAAAAAGAAAATAAAATAAATAAGTAGAAACAAAATAAATTAAATTAAAATTTAATAAAATAAATAAGTAGAAACAAAATAAAATAAAATAAAATAAATTTTAATAAAATAAATAAGTAGAAACAAAATAAACTTTAATAAAATAAATAAAAATAGCAACAGTAAGTATTTTGTTGTAAGTAGAAACAAAATAAAATAAATAAAGCAACAAAAAAACAAAAAAAAATAAACAGAAAAAGTGCCACCTACTGGGCCACTACGGCCTAAATACGACTAGAAACCCAACCATGTGCCAGGACTCAGGCCCGCAGCAGGCCCAGTAGGCCCACAGGCACATTGTGACAGATTAGGCCCGAAAGCCTGCAGTTGAGAGGAGCTCGAGATGGTGGGCGCAGCAGCGCTTATAAACCACTCTCGAGCTCTCTCAACTAGCGAGGTGGGACTAAACTTTTGGCCGCGACGCGGGCAGCACAAGGCCTTTGGTCCCGGTTGGTGGCACCAACCGGGACTAAAAGGGGGGCATTGGTCCCGGTTGGTGCCACCAACCGGGACCAAAGGCCTCTGCTTCCCGCCCTTTGGGCTGCTGAAAAGAGACCTTTGGTGCCGGTTGGTGGCACCAACCGGGACTAAAGGGTGGCATTGGTCCCAGTTGGTGGCACGAACCGGGACTAAAGCCTTTGCTATATAAGCTAGCACTTAGCATTTTTTCAGATTTCATCGCCAGTTGCCGCTCGACGACGTCGAGGTCATCGACGCTGTCAGGCTGCCCGGCCCCCGTCCGCCGTCTCCGTCGTTGCTGTCGCCCCTGCCCCGGCCTTGCCGCACCCTTCCCCGACCTCGACGCGCCCTGCCCCGACCTCGCCGTCGCCGAGCCCTGCCCCGACCTTGCCGTCGCGCGCGCCGAGCCCTGCCCCGACCTCGCCGTCGCTCCCCTGCATTGTTAGCCTCACCGTGCCGTTCCCCCACCTCTCCCCCTTCCCCCCCCCCCCCCCCGCGCCCCAACGCCGCCGTCCGCCCTGATGCCGACGACGACGGCCCTGTTCACATATATAGATTTTTTTCTGTTCATATTGTAGTAGTAGATGATGATGATGTATGTATGTATGTTCATATGCAAAGAATATGCATAAGTTAGAATTTTTTTCTGTTCATAGATTTTTTTGGTGATATTATTGTAGAATATGCAAATGTTTGTATGTTCATATGCAAAGAATATGTCTTTTTTTTCATAGAATTTTTATGATTTTTTCTGTTGTAATTTTGTTCATAATGTTTTAGGATGAAAAAAAAGAAGAAGAAGAAAAAAAAGGGAGGAAGAGAAGTTTCGTTTAGTTTTAGGATTATTTTAGTTTATGTTTAGTTTAGGAAGAAAGAAAAGAAAAAGGAGAAGAAGAGCAGAGGAAGAAGAGGAGAAATAAATAAGAAGAGGAAAAAAGAAGAGGAGAAGTTTCGTTTAGTTTTAGGATCTTCTCCTCTATTCCTTTCTTCTTCTCCTCTTTTTTTCTTCTTCTTCCTCTTCTTATTTTTTATCGGGTATGTCGTTGTCGATATACCACCTCCCCGATAATTTCGACATGAGGGGGGTCGATATACCCCCTCCCCGATAACTTCGACATGAGGAGGGGGGAGGGGGTCGCCGAAGGTTCGAGGGGCGAGGGCCGGGAACTAGCTAGGGTAGAGGGTCGAGGTCACCGAGGGGTCGAGGGTCGCCGAGGGTTCGAGGGTCGAGGGATCGAGGGTTCTAGGGTCGCCGAGGGGCCGAGGGTTCGAGGTTCGAGGGTCGTCGAGGGGTGGAGGGTCGAGGATCACCGAGGGGTCGAGAGGTTGCCTAGTGTCAAAGTATTGAAGAAATCCATGGCTTCATCATTAGCCTGAAGTAACCGGGGCATGATGGTACGAAGTTTTCCAAAGTTATTTTGGAAGGGAGTCCCGGATAGGATAATTCATCTTTTGGTACGAATTTCAGCAAAGGCCTTCCGAATAGCAATATTCGGAAGGCTCTTGCTGAACTTTGTACCAAAAAGCGAATTATCCTATCTGGGACTCCGTTCCAAAATAACTTTGGAGAGCTTTGTTCCATCATACGCCTGTTACTTTCGCCTAATGATGAAGACATGGTTTTGTGGAATCCTTTGACACTAGACAAACGTGACATGAGGGGGTCGAGGGTCGGGAACTAGGGTATAGAGGGTCGTGGATCGCCGAGCGGTCTAGGATCGAGGGTCCAGATTTATCATGAATGCCCCCATTATGGATGAGCACAAGTTGATCCAATTTTTTTCTGATCTCATCTATATATATATATATATATATATATATATATATATATATATTCTTCTATATGTCACGTTGTCTGTCAAAGTATTGAAGAAACCCATGGATTCATCATTAGTTGGAAGTAACAGGCGTATGATGCTAAGAAGCTCTTCAAAGTTGTTTTGGAACGGAGTTCCTGATAGAATAATTTGCCTTTCGGTACGAATTTCAGCAAAGGACTTCCAAATAGCAATATTCGGAAGGCTCTTGCTGAACTTTGTACCAAAAAGCAAAATATTCTACCGGGAACTCCGTTCCAAAACAACTTTGAAGAGCTTCGTACCATTATGCGCCTGTCATTTCCGGCTAATGATGAAGTCATGGTTTTCTTGAATTCTTTGACACTAGACAACGTGACATATAGAAGGGTAGATGAGATCAGGAAAAATATGGACCATTTTCTGCACATCTAGAATGGCGCCATTTTGTTAAATACCTTGTCGGTCCGAACGTTAGACAATCAGGAGAGAGGCGGTCCGGCCCAAACCCTAGAAGCGCTGCCGAGGCCACCCAAATTTACCAAGTTAAAAGAGCGTTGTCAACGAGGCCATCCCAAACCCTAAAAGCGTTGCCGAGGCCACCCCAAACCCTAGAGAAGCGTCGAGACCACTAATATGATTCCTTGTTGTGATTAGCTAGCTAGGTCTACGTTTGCCACTAATATATCCATCTGTCATGTTTTGTATAATAATTGCCATGTTGTAATATTTGCAGAAACTATGGAGCACGGCCGAGACGAGGAAGCAGAACAGGTGTTGGGGGACATAATCGCACTCGGAGCTGATGTCTTGTCGTATCTTGCTACCTCTTGAGCACTGCGTTGGTTTTCCCTTGAAGAGCAAAGGGTGATGCAGCAAAGTAGCGTAAGTATTTCCCTCGGTTTTTGAGAACCAAGGTATCAATCCAGTAGGAGACTACACGCAAATCACCTCGTACCTACACAAACAAATAAGAACCTTGCAACCAACGCGATAAAGGGGTTGTCAATACCTTCACGGCCACTTGCAAAAGTGAGATCTGAAAGAGATAATAAGATAAATATTTTTGGTATTTTTTATGATAAAGATTGAAAGTAAAGATTGCAAAGTAAAATAGATTGGAAACTTATATGATGAAAAGTAGACCCGGGGCCATAGGTTTCACTAGTGGCTTCTCTCAAGATAGCATAAGTATTACGATGGGTGAACAAATTACTGTCGAGCAATTGATAGAAAAGTGCATAGTTATGAGAATATCTAGGCATGATCATGTATATAGGCATCACGTCCGCGACAAGTAGACCGAAACGATTCTGCATCTACTACTATTACTCCACACATCGACCTCTATCCAGCATGCATCTAGAGTATTAAGTTCATAAGAACAGAGTAACGCATTAGGCAAGATGACATGATGTAGAGGGATAAACTCAAGCAATATGATATAAACCCCATCTTTTTATCCTCGATGGCAACAATACAATATGTGCCATTTCCCTTTCTGTCACTGGGATCGAGCAACACAAGATTGAACCCAAAGCTAAGCACTTCTCCCATTGCAAGAAAGATCAATCTAGTAGGCCAAACCAAACTGATAATTCGAAGAGACTTGCAAAGATAACCAATCATACATAAAAGAATTCAGAGGAGATTCAAATATTATTCATAGATAATCTTGATCATAAACCCACAATTCATCGGATCTCGACAAACACACCGCAAAAAGAATTACATCGAATAGATCTCCAAGAAGATTGAGGAGAACTTTGTATTGAGATCCAAAGAGAGAGAGAGAAGAAGCCATCTAGCTAATAACTATGGACCCGAAGGTCTGTGGTAAACTACTCACACATCATTGGAGAGGCTATGGTGTTGATGTAGAAGCCCTCCATGATCGATTCCCCCTCCGGTGGAGCACCGGAAAAGGCCCCAAGATGGGATCTCACGGGTACAGAAGGTTGCGGCGGTGGAAATAGGGTTTCGTGGTGCTCTCGGATGTTTTCGGGGTATATAAGTATATATAGGCGAAAGAAGTCGGTCAGGGGAGCCACGAGGGGCCCACGAGGGTGGGGGCGCGCCTACCCCCCTGGGCGCGCCCTCCTGCCTCGTGGCCTCCTCGTTCCTTTCTTGACGTCCACTCCAAGTCTCCTGGATTGCGTTTGTTCCAAAAAGCACTCTCCCGAAGGTTTCATTCCATTTGGATTCCGTTTGATATTCCTTTTCAGCGAAACACTGAAATAGGCAAAAAAACAGCAATTTGCACTGGGCCTTTGGTTAGTAGGTTAGTCCCAAAAATAATATAAAAGTGTATAATAAAGCCCATTAAACATCCAAAACAGATAATATAATAGGATGGAACAATCAAAAATTATAGATACGTTGGAGACGTATCAAGCATCCCCAAGCTTAATTCCTGCTCGTCCTCGAGTAGGCAAATGATAAAAATAGAATTTTTTATGTGGAATGCTACCTAGCATATTTTTCAATTTAATTTTCTTTATTGTGGCATGAATGCTCAGATCCGAAAGATTCAAGATAAAAGTTTAATGTTGACATAAAAATAATAATACTTCAAGCATACTAACTAAGCAATTATGTCTTCTCAAAATAACATGGCCAAAGAAAGTTTATCCCTACAAAACCATATAGTTTGGTCATGCTCCATTTTTGTCACACAAGAATGCTCTCATCATGCACAACCCTGATGACAAGCCAAGAAATTGTTTCATACTTCAGTAATCTCAAACTTTTTCAACCTTCACGCAATACATGAGCGTGAGCCATGGATATAGCACTATGGTGGTATAGAGTATAATAATGGGGGTTATGTGGAGAAGACAAAAAAGGAGAAAATCTCACATTGACGCGGCTAATCAACGGGCTAGGGAGATGCCCATCAATTGATGTCAATGCAAGGAGTAGGGATTGCCATGCAACAGATGCACTAGAGCTATAAATGTATCAAAGCTCAACAAAAGAAACTAAGTGGGTGTGCATCCAACTTGCTTGCTCACGAAGACCTAGGGCATTTGAGGAAGCCCATTGTTGGAATATACAAGCCAAGTTCTATAATGAAAAATTCCCACTAGTATATGAAAGTGACAAAACAAGAGACTCTCTATCATAAAGATCATGGTGCTACTTTGAAGCACAAGTGTGGAAAAAGGATAGTAGCATTGTCCCTTTTTGTTTCCTTTCTCTTTTTGTTTGGGCCTTTTTTTTGGCCTTTCTTCTTCTTTTCCCCCTTTTTTTAATTTGGGACAATGCTCTATTAATGATGATCATCACACTTCTATTTATTTACAACTCAATGATTACAACTCGATACTAGAACAAAATATGACTCTATATGAATGCCTCCGGCGGTGTACCCGGATGGGCAATGAATCAAGAGTGACATGTATGATAAAGTATGCATGGTGGCTTTGCCACAAGTACGATCTCAACTACATGATCATGCAAAGCAATATGACAGTGATGAAGCGTGTCATAATAAATGAAACGGTGGAAAGTTGCATGGCAATATATCTCGAAATGGCTATGGAAATGCCATAATAGGTAGGTATGGTGGCTGTTTTGAGGAAGATATAAGGAGGTTTATCTGTGATAGAGCGTATCATATCACGGGGTTTGGATGCACCGGCGAAGTTTGCACCAACTCTCAATGTGAGAAAGGGCAATGCACGGTACCGAAGAGGCTAGCAATGATGGAAAGGTGAGAGTGCGTATAATCCATGGACTCAACATTAGTCATAAAGAACTCACATACTTATTGCAAAAATCTACAAGTCATCAAAAACCAAGCACTACGCGCATGCTCCTAGGGGGATAGATTGGTAGGAAAAGACCATCGCTCGTCCCCGACCGCCACTCATAAGGAGGACAATCAAAGAACACCTCATGTTTCAAATTTGTTACATAACGTTTACCATACGTGCATGCTACGGGACTTGCAAACTTCAACACAAGTATTTATCAAATTCACAATTAACCAACTAGCACAACTTTAATATCACCACCTTCATATCTCAAAACAATCATCTAGTATCAAACTTCTCATAGTTTTCAATGCACTCTATATGAAAGTTTTTATTATATCCATCTTGGATGCCTATCATATTAGGACTAATTTTATAGCCAAAGCAAATTACCATGCTGTTCTAAAGGACTCTCAAAATAAGATAAGTGAAGCATGAGAGATCAATAATTTTTTTAAAATAAAACCACCACCGTGCTCTAAAAGATATAAGTGAAGCACTAGAGCAAAATTTTCTAACTCAAAAGATATAAGTGAAGCACATAGAGTACTCTAATAAATTCCGATTCATGTGTGTCTCTCCCAAAAGGTGTGTACAGCAAGGATGATTGTGGTAGACTAAAAATCAAAGACTCAAATCATACAAGACGCTCCAAGGAAAACACATATCGTGTGGTGAATAAAAATATAGCATCAAGTAAAGTTACCGATGGACGAAGACAAAAGAGGGGATGCCTTCCGGGGCATCCCCAAGCTTAGGCTTTTGGTTGTCCTTGACTTTTACCTTGGGGTGCCTTGGGAATCCCCAAGCTTAGGCTCTTTCCACCCCTTATTCCATAATCCATCAAATCTTTACTCAAAACTTGAAAACTTCACAACACAAAACTCAACAGAAAATCTCATGAGCTCCGTTAGCGAAATAAATCAAACCACCACTTTAAGGTACTGTAATGAACTCATTCTTTATTTATATTTGTGTTAAACCTACTGTATTCCAACTTCTCTATGGTTCATACCCCCCGATACTAGCCATAGATTCATCAAAATAAGCAAACAACACACGAAAAACAGAATCTGTCAAAAACAGAACAGTCTGTAGTAATCTGTATCAAACTTAAACTTTATGTAACTCAAAAATTCTACCAAAATAGGATGACCTAGATACTTTGTTTATTGATCTACTGCAATTGGAATCATTATTTTATCATGTTCTAGTGATTTTTTACAATTGTTTTCATGAGCAGAAAGTTTCTGACTTTTTCAGCAAGATCAAATAACTATCATCCAAGAAGATCCTATAGGTTTTAATTGGCACAAACACTAATTAAAACATAAAACCACATCTAACCGGAGGCTAGATCAATTATTTGTTACTAAACAGAACAAAAAAGCAAGAAACAAAAATAAAATTGGGTTGCCTCCCAACAAGCGTTATCGTTTAACGCCCCTAGCTAGGCATAAAAGCGAGAATAGATCTAAGTATCATCATCTTTGGTTGGCAATTCTTCAATAGAACACTTATAACCCTTAGGAATTTCCTTATTTTTATTAATGATCAAACTCCTAGGCAAGAAATCAAGAAATTCATTTGTAGCAAAAGGTTCCTTAATGATAGCGAAAAAGTTGGGGTGAACACTTATTGATTTGAGATCCGCATTTTCCTTACTAGAAGATTCACCCTTATTTTTAGGAACATACATTAATTTGGCAAATTTGGTAGTAGGAGGATTTGGAGTATTTTTCACAGATGAAAAGGCAGACCCTAAGTTGGTAATAATATCTTCAAGTTTACCAATTCTTGTGGAATCTTGATCTATTCTTTCGTTAACTATAGGTTCCTTTTCTTTAAAAAAAATCAGAGTAACTCCTACCTTAGATCCATATTGGGTAATTTGGTTGTGGATCTTTTTCTCCAAATTTTCAATCAACTCTACAGTGGCAACTTTATTTTCAATAATTTCAAGCCTTTGCATCACATGTTCCAAAGTTAAAATAGTTCCATTAACCAAAAGAGGTGGTGGGCCAAACAAATCTATCATAGCATTATAAGAATCAAAAGTATGGCTACCCAAGAAATTCCCTCCGGTAATGGTATCAAGAATATATCTGTTCCAAGGAGTGATGCCTACATAAAAATTGCGAAGAAGAAAGGAAGTAGAGTGCTTCCTTGTATATCTATTCTGAGCATTGCAAATTCTATGCCAAGCATCTTTTAGATTTTCTCCCTTCCTTTGTTTAAAATTAAGAACTTCATGATCGGGAGTGCTAACAATGATAGAAGGACTAGCCATGACGACACACGGCGACACAAGAAGCAAGCGAAGAGAGCCAAATGACAAAAAAGAGGGCGAATAAAACAGCAAAGGTGAAGTGGGGGAGAGGAAAACGAGAGGCAAATGGCGAATAATGTAATGCGAGGGATAAGAGTTTGTGATGGGTACTTGGTATGTCTTGACTTGTGCATAGACTCCCCGGCAACGGCGCCAGAAATCCTTCTTGCTACCTCTTGAGCACTGCGTTGGTTTTCCCTTCAAGAGGAAAGGGTGATGCAGCAAAGAAGCGTAAGTATTCCCTCCGTTTTTGAGAACCAAGGTATCAATCCAGTAGGAGACTACACGCAAATCGCCTCGTACCTACACAAACAAATAAGAACATTGAAACCAACGCGATAAAGGGGTTGTCAATCCCTTCACGGCCACTTGCAAAAGTGAGATCTGAAAGAGATAATAAGATAAATATTTTTGGTATTTTTATGATAAAGATTGAAAGTAAAGATTGCAAAGTAAAATAGATTGGAAACTTATATGATGAAAAGTAGACCCGGGGGCCATAGGTTTCACTAGTGGCTTCTCTCAAGATAGCATAAGTATTACGGTGGGTGAACAAATTACTGTCGAGCAATTGATAGAAAAGTGCATAGTTATGAGAATATCTAGGCATGATCATGTATATAGGCATCACGTCCGCGACAAGTAGACCGAAACGATTCTGCATCTACTACTATTACTCCACACATCGACCGCTATCCAGCATGCATCTAGAGTATTAAGTTCATAAGAACAGAGTAACGCATTAGGCAAGATGACATGATGTAGAGGGATAAACTCGAGCAATATGATATAAAACCCATCTTTTTATCCTCGATGGCAACAATACAATACGTGCCTTGCTGCCCCTGCTGTCACTGGGAAAGGACACCGCAAGATTGAACCCAAAGCTAAGCACTTCTCCCATTGCAAGAAAGATCAATCTAGTAGGCCAAACCAAACTGATAATTCGAAGAGACTTGCAAAGATAACAAATCATACATAAAAGAATTCAGAGGAGATTCAAATATTATTCATAGATAATCTTGATCATAAACCCACAATTCATCGGATCTCGACAAACACACCGCAAAAAGAATTACATCGAATAGATCTCCAAGAAGATCGAGGACAACTTTGTATTGAGATCCAAAGAGAGAGAAGAAGCCATCTAGCTAATAACTATGGACCCGAAGGTCTGTGGTAAACTACTCACACATCATCGGAGAGGCTATGGTGTTGATGTAGAAGCCCTCCATGATCGATTCCCCCTCCGGCGGAGCGCCGGAAAAGGCCCCAAGATGGGATCTCACGGGTACAGAAGGTTGCGGCGGTGGAAATAGGGTTTCGTGGTGCTCTCGGATGGTTTCGGGGTATATGAGTATATATAGGCGAAAGAAGTCGGCCAGGGGAGCCACGAGGGTGGGGGCGCGCCCTCCTGCCTCGTGGCCTCCTCGTTCCTTTCTTGACATCCACTCCAAGTCTCCTAGATTGCGTTTGTTCCAAAAATCACTCTCCCGAAGGTTTCATTCTGTTTGGATTCCGTTTGATATTCCTTTTCTGCGAAACACTGAAATAGGCAAAAAACAGCAATTTGCACTGGGCCTTTGGTTAGTAGGTTAGTCCCAAAAATAATATAAAAGTGTATAATAAAGCCCATTAAACATCCAAAACAGATAATATAATAGCATGGAACAATTAAAAATTATAGATACGTTGGAGACGTATCATATCTCAACGACACCGATGGTCTGGAAGGACATGGTGAAGAAGTAGGCTACGTTGATCGATCAATGGAGGAGGAAGGACATGATTATGATGGCTTCGGTGACCGAATGCCGGTGGAAGAAGGACACCCTGATGATGGCTCCGGTGACCGAACGGTGTCCGGCCAGGTATATATATTAATTAAGCCTATGCTGACTATAGCTAATTGATGCATTAATTGTTTTGGTATGTACACATATTAACTCTCTTCTTTCTTCTTTTCTAGCCCTCCGGATCGAGCCAAACTTCGGTAACGAGACAAGGCCCGAAGAAAAAGTTGCGCTCGGATGAAAGGTTCACAATCACAGAAATCGCGCGCGATGGCGAACCGATTGCACCCATCCGGACCAAGAAGCATTTTCTGCTCAGTGCGGGGTTCTTGTTAGGGACATGATCCCGATCAGCATCCACCAATGGTATAAGCCTAAGAAGGAAGACCCTGAGGTGTCTTATGTGAATGATAGGCAGAAAGATGATCTTTGGGCCGCGCTGAAGGCAAATTTCACCCTACCACCAGAGGAGGATCCGGAGAAGCCAGTTAAAGAGCCATTGATCAAGGCTCATGCTCTTAGGAAGATGGCTGATCTATTCAGGAGGTGGAAGAATGAGCTGAAATCATCGTTTGTCGACAATGACAAGATTCCAGAATTCACCGGCCGATTTGAGAAGATCAGAGATCACTGGGACGCATTTGTCGCCCACAAGACATCGGAGAAGAGTAAGAAGATGTCAGCGACAAACAAGAAAAATGCTGCAAAGAAGGAGCATCACCATCACACGGGGTCAGGTGGCTACCTCAGAGCCCGGCTATTGTGGGACAAGGCTGAGAATGACCTGCTTGATAAAGGGGTCGAGCCAGAGACATTGCACTGGCCATACCATTCAAGGACTTGGTTCTTCGGGGTTGGGGATCGTTGGACACTGAAACAGGGAAGTGCGTTTGGACGAACAAGCAACTGAGAATACCCGTCACGAGGCTTCAGGAGTATATCGCCGTAGCGCAGGAAGGGACGTTCTTTCCCGACAGAGAGAACGACGAGCTCACACAGGCTCTCGGGAATCCTGAGCACCCTGGACGGACATGAGGCATGCCAGGCTCCGTTTTGTGGAAGGCTGGGTTTCCCGACGCAGGAGGTTACAAAGGCCGGGAGAGGAAGAGGAAAGTGGAGCTGACCCAACTGCAGAAGCTGCACGAAAGGGTACAAGCGCTAGAGGAACAAGACGCAGTTCATAGCAAGCGACCTGCCGAAGCTACCCCGCCATCTTAGCGGAGAAGCAGCGTGGCTTCCACCGAGCTACTTCAGGAGCCTGTCTTCACGGCTCCTGCTAGCTACCTCGTGGATGCTATCACGGAGTCTCAACATTGCCACCTTATGACGCAATGGCAGCAATTCAAAGTCAAGGCGGCTGTCGGCTTTGTTGCACCTCCTGAACCCGGCACAACTTTTCACTGCCGGCCAATTCCAGAAGGATATGCTAGGGTGATGGTGGATGAAATAACGGAGGGATTTGAGGAGCTCGAGCTTGACCACCCTACCGGTGAAGGGGAGACTCGGCTGGGTTCTGCTCTGAAGCCATGCCTATGGCGGAAGGAGTTCATCAACCTTCCTAACTGGACGCCTCCGCCTCCTCCTCCTCCTCCTCCGGTGAGTCAGGGCACTCCGCCTCCTCCTCCGGCGAGTGATCAGGGCACTCCGCCTCCTTCTCCGGCTTCTCAGGCGCGTGGCGGCACTCCGCCTCCTTCTCCGCCTGCGCCGGCGCATCCGAGCAGTCTGCCTCCTCCTCCGCCTCGTCAGCAAGGGCGGAAGAGAGCCGCCGCCGCTCCGGCTGCTTCGGTGTATCATAGCACCCCCGCCTCCTTCTCCGCCTCGTAAGCAATGAAAGAAGACAGCCGCAGCCGCTCGGCCTGCTCCGACGTCTAGCAGTACAGCCAGAGGCGGGAGGCAATACAGATTCGGTCCATCTCTCAAGCCTCTAGTGAAGTTACCATATGAGATGACCGAACAGGAAAAGCGGAGATCTGTCAAGCCCAAGTGAAGGACTTCTTTGAAATGCAAAGAGCTAAGAAACATCCACCTCCGGAGAAGAAGATAGATCCGGTGAAAGCGAAGCGCACTTTTGATGCCCTGAAGCGACCACCACCGTTGAGCGCATTATTCAAAGGACATATGAGGAAGCGTCCCAGTCGGGAAGTACTTGCAGTGATCGAAGGTTATGATGTCTACTACGCAACCTTCTTCTTGTAGACGTTGTTGGGCCTCCAAGTGCAGAGGTTTGTAGGAAAGTAGCAAATTTCCCTCAAGTGGATTACCTAAGGTTTATCAATCCGTGGGAGGCGTAGGATGAAGATGGTCTCTCGCAAACAACCCTGCAAACCAAATAACAAAGAGTCTCTTGTGTCCCCAACGCACCCAATACAATGGTAAATTGTATAGGTGCACTAGTTCGGCGAAGAGATGGTGATACAAGTGCAATATGGATGGTAGATATAGGTTTTTGTAATCTGAAAATATAAAAACAGCAAGGTAACTAATGTTAAAAGTGAGCGTGAACGGTATTGCAATGATAGGAAACAAGGCCTAGGGTTCATACTTTCACTAGTGCAAGTTCTCTCAACAATAATAACATAATTCGATCATATAACTATCCCTCAACATGCAACAAAGAGTCACTCCAAAGTCACTAATAGCAGAGAACAAACGAAGAGATTATGGTAGGGTACGAAAGCACCTCAAAGTTATTCTTTCCGATCAATCCATTGGGCTATTCCTATAAGTGTCACAAACAGCCCTAGAGTTCGTAGTAAAATAACACCTTAAGACACACATCAACCAAAACCCTAATGTCACCTAGATACTCCAATGTCACCTCAAGTATCCGTGGGTATGATTATACGATATGCATCACACAATCTCAGATTCATCTATTCAACCAACACATAGAACCTCAAAGAGTGCCCCAAAGTTTCTACCGGAGAGTCAAGACGAAAACATGTGCCAACCCCTATGCATAGGTTCATGGGCGGAACCCGCAAGTTGATCACCAAAACATACATCAAGTGAATCAATAGAATAACCCATTGTCACCACGGTTATCCCACGCAAGACATACATCAAGTGTTCTCAAATCATTAAAGACTCAATCCGATAAGATAACTTCAAAGGGAAAACTCAATCCATTACAAGAGAGTAGAGTTGGTGAAACATCATAAGATCCAACTATAATAGCAAAGCTCACGATACATCAAGATCTTGCCAAATCAAGAACACGAGAGAGAGAGAGAGAGATCAAACACATAGATACTGGTACATACCCTCAGCCCCGAGGGTGAACTACTCCCTCCTCGTCATGGAGAGCGCCGGGATGATGAAGATGGCCACCGGTGAGGGGTCCCCCCTCCGGCAGGGTGCCGGAACAGGGTCCCGATTTGTTTTTGGTGGCTACAGAGGCTTGCAGCGGTGGAACTCCCGATCTATTATGTTCTCCGAAGGTTTTAGGGTATATGGGAATATATAGGCGAAAGAAGTCGGTATGGGGAGCCACGAGGGGCCCACGAGGGTGGAGGGCGCGCCCAGGGGGGTGGGCGCGCCCCCCTGTGCACTCCAAGTCTCACATATTGCTTTCTTTCCAAAAATAACTTTTCCGAAGGTTTCATTCCGTTTGGACTCCGTTTGATATTCCTTTTCTGTGAAACACTGAAACAAAGGAAAAAACAAAAACTGGCACTGGGCTCTGGGTCAATAGGTTAGTCCCAAAAATCATATAGAAGTGCTTAGTAAAGCCCATTAATCATCCAAAATAGAATATAATATAGCATGAAGCAATCAAAAATTATAGATACGTTGGAGACGTATCAAGCATCCCCAAGCTTAATTCCTCCTCGTCCTCGAGTAGGTAAATGATAAAAACAGAATTTTTGATGCGGAATGCTACTTGGCATAAATTTTTTAAATGTAACCCTCTTAATTGTGGTATGAATATTCAGATCCGAAAGACTCAAGATAAAATTTCATATTGACATAAAAGTAATAATACTTCAAGCATACTAACTAAGCAATTATGTCCTCTCAAAATAACATGGCCAAAGAAAGTTCATCCCTACAAAATCATATAGTTCAGTCATGCTCCATTTTCGTCACACAAGAATGCTCTCATCATGCACAACCCCGATGACAAGCCAAGCAATTGTTTCATACTTTAGTAATCTCAAAAATTTTCAACTTTCACGCAATACATGAGCGTGAGCCATGGATATAGCACTATGGGTGGAATAGAATATAATGATGGGGGTTATGTGGAGAAGACAAAAAAGGAGAAAGTCTCACATCAATGAGGCTAATCAATGAGCTATGGAGATGCCCATCGATTGATGTTAATGCAAGGAGTAGGGATTGCCATGCAACGGATGCACTAGAGCTATAAATATATGAAAGCTCAACAAAAGAAACTAAGTGGGTGTGCATCCAACTTGCTTGCTCACGAAGACCTAGGGCATTTGAGGAAGCCCATTGTTGGAATATACAAGCCAAGTTCTATAATAAAAAATTCCCACTAGTATATGAAAGTGACAAAACAAGAGACTCTCTATCATGAAGATTATGGTGCTACTTTGAAGCACAAATGTGGTAAAAAGGATAGTAACATTGTCCCTTCTCTCTTTTTCTCTCAATTTTTCTGGGCCTTCTTCTTTTTTTATGGCCTTTCTCTTTTTTTACTCCGCACTTGGGACAATGCTCTAGAAAATGATGATCGTCACACTTCTATTTATTTACAACTCAATGATTACAACTCGATACTAGAACAAAGTGTGACTCTATATGAATGCCTCCGGCGGTGCACAGGGATATGCAATGAACCAAGAGTGACATGTATGAAAGAGTTATGAATGGTGGCTTTGCCACAAATACTATGTCAACTACATGATCATGCAAAGCAATATGACAATGATGAACGTGTCATGATAAACGGAACGGTGGAAAGTTGCATGGCAATATATCTCGGAATGGCTATGGAAATGCCATAATAAGTAGGTATGGTGGCTGTTTTGAGGAAGATATAAGGAGGTTTATGTGTGAAAGAGCGTATCATATCACAGGGTTTGGATGCACCGGCGAAGTTTGCACCAACTCTCAATGTGAGAAAGGGCAATGCACGGTACCGAAGAGGCTAGCAATGATGGAAAGGTGAGAGTGCGTATAATCCATGGACTCAACATTAGTCATAAAGAACTCACATACTTATTGCAAAAATCTACAAGTCATCAAAAACCAAGCACTACGCGCATGCTCCTAGGGGGATAGATTGGTAGGAAAAGACCATCGCTCGTCCCCGACCGCCACTCATAAGGAGGACAATCAAAGAACACCTCATGTTTCAAATTTGTTACATAACGTTTACCATACGTGCATGCTACGGGACTTGCAAACTTCAACACAAGTATTTCTCAAATTCACAACTACTCAATTAGCACAACTTTGATATCACTACCTCCATATCTCAAAACAATCATCAAGCATCAAACTTCTCTTAGTATTCAACACACTCATAAGAAAGTTTTTACTAGTCTTGAATACCTAGCATATTAGGATTAAGCAAATTACCATGCTGTTTAATACTCTCAAAATAATATAAGTGAAGCATGAGAGAATAATAGTTTCTATAAAACAAAACCACCACCGTGCTCTAAAAGATATAAGTGAAGCACTAGAGAAAAAACTATATAGCTCAAAAGATATAAGTGAAGATCAATGAGTAGTCGAATAATTATGCAACTATGTGAAGACTCTCCCATTTAATAATTTCAGATCTTGGTATTTTATTCAAACAGCAAGCAAAACAAAATGCAATGACATGACGCTCCAAGCAAAACACATATCATGTGGTGAATAAAAATATAGCTCCAAGTAAAGTTACCGATGAACGAAGACGAAAGAGGGGATGCCTTCCGGGGCATCCCCAAGCTTAGGCTCTTGGTTGTCCTTGAATATTACCTTGGGGTGCCTTGGTCATCCCCTAGCTTAGGCTCTTGCCACTCCTTATTCCATAGTCCATCGAATCTTTACCCAAAACTTGAAAACTTCACAACACAAAACTTAACAGAAAATATCGTGAGCTCCGTTAGCGAAAGAAAACAAAACACCACTTAAAGGTACTGTAATGGACTCATTATTTATTTATATTGGCGTTAAACCTACTTTATTCCAACTTCTCTATGGTTTATAAACTATTTTACAAGCCATAGATTCATCAAAATAAGCAAACAACACACGAAAAACAGAATCTGTCAAAAACATAACAGTCTGTAGTAATCTGTAACTAACGCAAACTTATGGAACTCAAACAATTCTAAAATAAATTGGTGGACCTGAGGAATTTGTCTAGTAATCATCTGCAAAAAGAATCAACTAAATAGCACTCTACAGTAAAAAGTTTTAGCTAATCTCGTGAGCGCTAAAGTTTCTGTTTTTTACAGCATGATCATAAAGACTTCACCCAAGTCTTCCCAAAGGTTCTACTTGGCACAAACACTAATTAAAACACAAAACCACATCTTAACAGAAGCTAGATGGATTGTTTATTCCTAAACAGAACCAAAAAGCAAAAAACTACAATAAAGTTGGGTTGTCTCCCAACAAGCGCTAACGTTTAACGCCCCTAGCTAGGCATGATGGTTTCAATGATGCTCACATAAAAGATAAGAATTGAAACATAAAGAGAGCATCATGAAGAATATGACTAGCACATTTAAGTCTAACCGACTTCCTATGCATAGGGATTTTGTGATCAAACAACTTATGGGAACAATAATCAACTAGCATAGGAAGGCAAAACAAGCATAACTTTAAAACTTTAAGCACATAGAGAGGAAACTTGATATTATTGCAATTCCTATAAGCATACATCCCTCCCTCATAATAACTTTCAGTAGAATCATGAATGAATTCAACAATATAACCAGCACCTAAAGCATTCTTTTCATGATCTACAAGCATATAAATTTTAGTACTCTCCACATAAGCAAATTTATTCTCATCAACAATAGTGGGAGCAAACTCAACAAAATAACTATCATGTGATTGAAAATCAAGATCAAGATGACAAGTTTCATGGTTATATTTATTCTTTATAGCATACATATCATCACAATAATCATCATAGATAGGAGGCATGCTTTCATCATAATAAATTTGCTCATCAAAACTTGGGGGACAAAAAATATCATGTTCGTCAAACATAGCATCCCCAAGCTTGTGGCTTTGCATATCATTAGCATCATGGGTATTCAAAGAATTCATACTAACAACATTGCAATCATGCTCATCATTCACATATTTTATGTCAAACATTCTAATGCATTCTTCCTCTAGCAATTGAGCACAATTATCGGAATCCTTATTTTCATGAAAGATATTAGAAAGATGAAGCATATGAGGTACCCTCAATTCCTTTTTTTTGTAGTTTTATTTTATAGACTAAACTAGTGATAAAACAAGAAACTAAAAGATTCGATTGCAAGATCTAAAGATATGCCTTCAAGCACTCACCTCCCCGGCAACGGCGCCAGAAACTGCTTAGTTGACGGGGTGTGAGTGCCGCTTACCTAGCCTCCCCGGCAACGGCGCCAGAAACTGCTTGATGTCTACTACGCAACCTTCTTCTTGTAGACGTTGTTGGGCCTCCAAGTGTAGAGGTTTGTAGGACAGCAGCAAATTTCCCTCAAGTGGATGACCTAAGGTTTATCAATCCGTGGGAGGCGTAGGATGAAGATGGTCTCTCTCAAACAACCCTGCAACCAAATAACAAAGAGTCTCTTGTGTCCCAACACACCCAATACAATGGTAAATTGTATAGGTGCACTAGTTCGGCGAAGAGATGGTGATACAAGTGCAATATGGATGGTAGATATAGGTTTTTGTAATCTGAAAATATAAAAACAGCAAGGTAACTAATGATAAAAGTGAGCGTAAACGGTATTGCAATGATAGGAAACAAGGCCTAGGGTTCATACTTTCACTAGTGCAAGTTCTCTCAACAATAATAACATAATTCGATCATATAACTATCCCTCAACATGCAACAAAGAGTCACTCCAAAGTCACTAATAGCGGAGAACAAACGAAGAGATTATGGTAGGGTACGAAAGCACCTCAAAGTTATTCTTTCCGATCAATCCATTGGGC
The DNA here is from genome assembly GCF_002575655.3 of Aegilops tauschii subsp. strangulata. Taxonomy (NCBI): domain Eukaryota; kingdom Viridiplantae; phylum Streptophyta; class Magnoliopsida; order Poales; family Poaceae; genus Aegilops; species Aegilops tauschii. The sequence goes on from NC_053039.3 coordinate 537,749,709, forward strand.
TATTCCTATAAGTGTCACAAACAGCCCTAGAGTTCGTAGTAAAATAACACCTTAAGACACACATCAACCAAAACCCTAATGTCACCTAGATACTCCAATGTCACCTCAAGTATCCGTGGGTATGATTATACGATATGCATCACACAATCTCAGATTCATCTATTCAACCAACACATAGAACCTCAAAGAGTGCCCCAAAGTTTCTACCGGAGAGTCAAGACGAAAACGTGTGCCAACCCCTATGCATAGGTTCATGGGCGGAACCCGCAAGTTGATCACCAAAACATACATCAAGTGAATCAATAGAATAACCCATTGTCACCACAGTTATCCCACGCAAGACATACATCAAGTGTTCTAAAATCATTAAAGACTCCATCCGATAAGATAACTTCAAAGGGAAAACTCAATCCATTACAAGAGAGTAGAGGGGAGAAACATCATAAGATCCAACTATAATAGCAAAGCTCGCGATATATCAAGATCTTGCCAAATCAAGAACACGAGAGAGAGAGAGAGAGAGAGAGAGAGAGAGATCAAACACATAGCTACTGGTACATACCCTCAGCCCCGAGGGTGAACTACTCCCTCCTCGTCATGGAGAGCGCCGGGATGATGAAGATGGCCACCGGTGAGGGATCCCCCGTCCGGCAGGGTGCCGGAACAGGGTCCCGATTGGTTTTTGGTGGCTACAGAGGCTTGCGGCGGCGAAACTCCCGATCTATTCTGTTCTCTGAATGTTTTAGGGTATATGGGAATATATAGGCGAAAGAAGTCGGTAAGGGGAGCCACGAGGGGCCCACGAGGCTGGAGGGCGCATCCAGGGGGGTGGGCGCGCCCCCTGCCTCGTGCTCTCCTCGTTGATCCCCTGACGTGCACTCCAAGTCTCCTGTATTGCTTTCTTTCCAAAAATAACTTTTCCGAAGGTTTCATTCCGTTTGGACTCCGTTTGATATTCCTTTTCTGCGAAACACTGAAACAAAGGAAAAAACAGAAACTGGCACTGGGCTCTGGGTTAATAGGTTAGTCCCAAAAATCATATAAAAGTTCTTAGTAAAGCCCATTAATCATCCAAAACAGAATATAATATAGCATGAAGCAATCAAAAATTATAGATACGTTGGAGACGTATCAGGTTAGCAGAACAAAGAAGTGGGAAAAAATTCTCTAGCTCGGCGAACAAGCGAACCAATCGTGCCCCCCGCTCAAGGTGTCTAGCGATATCGTCGCTAATCATCCGGGGATCTTGTCCGGTACCAATCCTGCAGATTACATGCACGACGACGATGCACATTTTGATATAATGGAGGTGGACGAATTCAGATACCAGTACGGGAAGCCTCTCGTCAAACCTGGTCATCCTCCTCTAACAACGATGATGCGAAGATTCCATGATTGGTACATGAATACCTGCAGAGAGTCTGGGAAGGATACTTTGACGCTGAAAGTTAAAGAGGAGCACGACTTCATTGTAATTGATCTGTTGTCTATTTCATTTGAGGAGTTCTTCCAGTTTTTCAATCAAAAGGCCCTCGCTAAATTAACGGTCACTTGCTACTGTCTGTAAGTACTATACTTCTGTCATTAAGTCTCTATATATAGCTCAGCTCTTTCATTGCATGTATATATAATTATCCTCATTATATTATGCACATTGAAGATCGCCGAATGCAAGAAAAGACAAATCGGTGATGTTGGGTTCATCAACACAAATCTCATAGATGAATTTACGGTTAAATTTCATGCCAAAGAAACCGAGGCCAACTTGCTACGATCGTTGGTAATAAATCAAAACAAAGATATAATACTCTTTCCTTACAAGTTCAAGTGAGTGTTACTGTCTTGTGCATATTCGGTTTCCCTTATTACTCGAGGTTATAGAAATGTAATTGATGAGTTATGCATGCGTGCGCAGCTTCCACTATATTCTCCTACAGATTAAGCTTGAGCAGGGACTAGTAACCGTCTTAGACTCGAGACGAAAAGATCCCGAGGACTATGCAGACATGACTAAAATGCTCCAGAAGTAAGTTCAATCGATCATTATCGCACCATATCGGCAACTTTGTTCATTCCCTGATATCAAGTAATTGTTTTCTTTGTCTGGCAGGGTTTGGAAAAAGTTCACCGCATAAGCTTCGGGAGTGCCGGGGGAGCTGCGATTTACACACCCGAAAGTAAGTACTAGTAGCTAGTTCCGCGCATCTCCCAGTGATTCTAGCGCTAATTTCATCAATACCATTTAGCATGCTTGCTTATCAGTTTGATTGACCTCTATTTCTAGTAAAGTGGTTGTGGCAGGAACCCGGGAATAATTACTGTGGATACTACGTTTGCGAGTCCATCCGCCACACGACCTGTGAGCGGGGCTACTGTGAAAAACAATATGAAGTGCGTAAGCAATAATATTCACAATTTTATTTTATTACCATCATTTGTGTTGAGTTTCATTCATATATATGTATTGACCCCCTTCTTCAAATTAGATGTTTCAGATGCGGGATGAACTCCTAGCACAAGATCGCATACGAGCAATTCAAGAGGAATTGGTGGGATTCTTTCTTGACCATGTCATCAATAAAGACGGAGAATACCATGTGGAACTTGAGTTCATATGTTAGGGGATTATATTGTAAGAGATCTTATATTGTATATATATCTAGCCAATAGCGTCGGATAGATATACGAAAACTTTTTGTTCTCCGCTATTTGTAGCCAATCTCTCGGAGAAGCAGAGGTCGATCACTTCTCTTTGTATATGTTCATGACGATCTTCTGTACTTAATGGTTTCCTTCATTTGCTTACTAGCTAGCGTGTTGAGTCCTCTCTATATGTATAGCACGTAGCGTCGACTAAGCACGGAGATAAGAGATGACACTTCTCTCTATTAGCTAGCTAACACAATATATGAAACCCCTACATTAACCCTACAAAACCCCCAAACCCCCACCCCCCTTTCAAAAAAAACCCAGCCCCTGAATTGCTGACGCGTGGATGCCTGTTAGTCCCGGTTGGTGCTACCAACCGGGACAAAAGCCCCCCTGCCAGGGCAAGCCGCAGCGGCCACGTGGAGCCCCATCTGTCCCGGTTGGTATAAGAACCAGGACTAAAGGTATAGGGCTTTAGTACCGACCCTTTAGTCCCGGTTCCCGAACCGGAACAAATGAGCCTTATGAACCGGGACAAATGACCCTTTTTCTACTAATGCATCGCCGGCCACTGCATGCTCGCCGCTAAAGCCCGCCTCTCCCTCGTCGCTAACCCAGGGCCAGAAGACCTCTTCTTGAGGATCACCTGCACCGCCAGCATCTTCTTCTACGCTGTGGGCGATATCACCCTCTCCGCCTTCCTTTTCGGTGGCAAGTAGGACAGAAAAGCAGGGAAAGCAGTACATACGTAGCCGATTAGTTCATCTAGCTGGAGGGGATCAGCTCATGAGATGAGGTACTGATGAGTGTGTAGTTCTAATTAAGGAATAATAACGTAGAGTAGTATGCATTATGCTGTGACGATTCATCTAAGTGCCGTTTGTGTTAATCTACTAGGGTAATTAATTGGATATACCGACTATACTAGTTTCCATACAATTGATGCTACTGAAATTGGTACTGCAGTTCATATGCATGCACACATGTTGTTTCTGATGATAATTGTATCTAATTTTTTCTGCAAAAACCACTGGTGTATCAATGTAATTCATGGGGTTTTCGCGGTTTGGTTTGAATTCTTCGGTGAGGACCGGATGCATGGCTTGGAGTGTCATTCTTTTCAATTAAGGCCATTCTTAGTTTTGATGTCTTGTTTCCACATGCCCGCCACTTGTATGAGCCGCCAAGCTGATAATAAGTTCAGCGATGTTGTTTTTTTATGAAGAAGTGATGCAATCATCAGCCCTGAACCTTCAGAGCTAGAGGCTGTCCCAACCCTTAGGGTATTCATTACACCTACAAAGACCTACAAAGGTTTACTTAACCTTTCAGACCAATTCTCTCTTTCCCCCCTGATTTTAAGTGGGGGTGGGCCCCCTCACCCCCCTATTATCAATCACGATCTTCCACGTCAGTTTGCACATAAAATCTTTAAGTAAATCTTTGTAGATGTAGCATTACTCGTGGACATTATTAGGCTTGGGTTCGATACTCGCCTATACCGATGCGCGCGGAAGGAAACCGGCCGAGTTGATTGTACGTAGTGTATTGAGTGGAAGAGCGCGTTCAAGAGCACGTGCGAGCCATACGCACAGAGAATACGTTTGCTTTCCCTCTGGATTTTGTTGGCCTCTAAGGCCAGGGCAGTGATCCAAACAAAACGGTCGGGCAGGCTCCACGTTGAGGAGAAGCCGGGTGGGGCAGGCCACTATCCAGCGAACCATCGGCGCGTGCGCTGGGCTACTCTACCCAACTGTCTTCGACAAGATGTCTCAATGCAGGAGTGTGTATGTCGCAGGGCTCGCGATAGCCAAGGCCCGCCGCATCCGAGCAGAGCGGCAACCGGTGGAGGCGTCTTAGCAGGGCCAAAGCATGCGACCTAGCTAGCGTCCGCGATGGCAGCAGTTCGGGTACGCAAAGCCTGGCAGAGTATATATACTCGCGTACAGTACGCGAGTATATGTACTGTACGAGACCAGCTGCGGGGAGCTGAAGCGTGGTTAATAAGAGCAACTCCAACGGGCCGATCCAAACGGACGGCGCATTTGTTCACTTTTTGTTCGTTTGGGTCGGCCGCCCGCCCGGCGTATGTCCTGTTTTGCATTTGGGTCGGCCGCCTGCCCAACACGCCAACCCATTTTTATGTCCGCACTCAATTTTTGAAAAAGGCCCGTGACGCATAGATCATGCCAGCGGCCATGTCTCATGCCGGCACCATGCCAGCGCCGACATACATTGCCGGCTTCAAAAAATATCACCGCACAGTTCGCGCTGGCGCACTCGCCAGCGGCCGGCACACATGCCAGCACACAAAAAGGGGTGGGACTTGAGTTCGACCATGCCATCGCGGCCCGTGATCATGCCAGCACACAAGCCGGCATACAAAAAAGGAAGGCGCTCGCCGCCACGAGATCACTCGTCGGTGAACTTGAGCATGTCGGCCTGCATCTTCTCGAACCACGACCTCTTCCTTGGCGACACGTGTTGGGGAACGTAGCAATAATTCAAAAAAAATTCCTACGTGTCACCAAGATCAATCTAGGAGATGCTAACAACGAGAGAGAGGGAGTGCATCTTCATACCCTTGAAGATCGCTAAGCGGAAGCGTTACAAGAACGCGGTTGATGGAGTCGTACTCGCGGCGATTCAAGTCGCGGAAGATCCGATCTAGCGCCGAACGGACGGCGCCTCCGCATTCAACACACGTACAGCCCGGGGACGTCTCCTCCTTCTTGATCCATCAAGGGGAAAGGAGAAGTTGAGGGAGAACTCCGGCAGCACGACGGCGTGGTGGTGGAGCTTGTGGTATTCCTGCAGGGCTTCGCCAAGCTCTACGGAGAAGGAAGAGTTGGAGGAGGGAGGGGCTACGCCAGGAGAAGGGGTGCGTCTGCCCTCTCTCTACCTCACTATATATAAGGGGAAGGGGGTTGGAGGAGGCGCCCTAGGGTTCCCTAGGGGAGGGGCGGCGGCCACAGGGGAAACCCTAGATGGGTTTGGGCGCCCCCACCCCTGGGAAACTTGCCCCCCAAGCCGGGAGGGGTGGCTGCCCTAGGGGAGGCGCCCCCACCTCTCCAGGTTACGTGAGAGGGGTTGGGAGGGGCGCACAGCCCCTTAGTGGGCTGCTGTGCCCCCTCCCCTTGGCCCATAAGGCCCCCCAACGCTTGTCGGGGCCTCCGAAATACCTTTCGGTCACGCTGGTCGTCACCCGGTACTCCCAGAACAATTCCGGACTCCAATACCCTTCACCCAATATATCGATCTTTACCTCCGGACCACTCCGGAGTTCCTCGTCACGCCCGGGATCTCATCCGGGACTCCGAACAACCTTCGGTAACCACATAAAATTTCCCATAACAACTCTAGCGCACCGAACCTTAAGTGTGTAGACCCTACGGGTTCGGGAACCATGTACACATGACCGAGACGTTCTCCGGCCAATAACCAACAGCGGGATCTGGATACCCATGTTGGCTCCCACATGTTCCACGATGATCTCATCGGATGAACCACAATGTCGGGGATTCAATCAATCCCGTATACAATTCCCTTTGTCTACCGGTATGTTACTTGCCCGAGATTCGAGCGTCGGTATCCCAATACCTCGTTCAATCTTGTTACTGGCAAGTCTCTTTACTCGTTCCGTAACGCATGATCCCGTGGCTAACTCATTAGTCACATTGAGCTCATTATAATGATGCATTACCGAGTGGGCCCAGAGATACCTCTCCGTCATACGGAGTGAGAAATCCCAGTCTCGATCCGTGCCAACCCAACAGACACTTTCGGAGATACCTGTAGTGCACCTTTATAGCCACCCAGTTACGTTGTGACGTTTGGTACACCCAAAGCATTTCTACGGTATCCGGGAGTTGCACAATCTCATGGTCTAAGGAAATGATACTTGACATTAGAAAAGCTCCACTACAAAAAAAAGACACATCCGTGACATTTTGGGCCGAACGGAAATCTTTTCTATCATACTTATGACACTTCTATGACGATAATTGTGACAAAACCCGGTATCATCATAGATGTGGTGGGGTCCTACTTCTATGACAAAAAATCATGACAGAAAATGGGCTTTTCGTCCTGGGCGGGCCGGAGACGCAGCTGCATGACATTCTTTGGGCCGTCCATGACGGAAAACACCGTGGTAGAAGCGAGGGCGCGTAAAATATCGGGGAGTCCCCGGTTACGGTGGGTGGTTGGGGGCCGAGCGATGCGCGTTTCTCTCGTACGTACGCGCGTGTGTGCGAGGCGTTGGGCTCTAACTGAACCTGAGCGAGGCGTTGGGCTCTAACTGAACCCGAGCGATTGCACTGCAGGCTACGCGTTACTGAACCCGAACGATCGATCGATGGCTGTTAACTGAACCCGATCGAGCGATTCCTTCGCTACTGCTGCTAACTGAAGCCGATCGATGCTGACTCTGGATGAACAGTGAGCGTTGCTGGGGGGGTTTGGATGAACAGTTCCCGGTGGGGGTGGATGAACAGGACCCCGTGGCGTTGCCTCTGGATGAACAGTGAGCGTTGCTGGGGGGTTTGGATGAACAGTTCCCGGTGGGGGTGGATGAACAGGACCCCGATCGTTCAAGCCGGTTGGGGCAGGATGAACAGGACCCCGTGGAGGGCAGGATGAACAGGACACCCCGTGGAGGGCAGGATGAACAGTAGACGATGGAGGGCAGGATGAACAGTAGCCCGTGGAGGGGTGGTTGAACAGGAGCCCGTGGAAAGGGCTGGTTGAACAGTAGTCGGTAGAGTAGCGCGCGGTGGAGGCTGGATGAACAGGAGCCCGTGGATGAACAGTCGCAGGTGGAGGCTGGAGGAGGTCGACGGTGGATGAACAGTAGTCCGTGGAGGCTGGAGGGGGTCGACGATGGAGATGAATAGTATCCCGTGGAGTCCTGTTTTGCGGTACGCCAAACCCCTCCCGATGAACAGGACCCCCGTTTCGACCGTAGCGCTCCAACACAAGTTCGTTTCCTCCGTTTTGTGGTACGCCACACCCCTCCCGATCAACAGGACCCCCGTTTCGACCGTAGGAGGTCCGTTTCCTCCGTTTTGCGGTACGCCAGACCCCTCCCGATGAACAGGATCCCGTTTCGAACGTGGCCGGTCGAACACAAGGCCGTTTCCTCCGTTCTGCGGTACGCCAGGCCTCGTTTCCATCGGTTGTTCTATCCAAGCCGGTTGGCTCCCACGCGTTCCGTTTCCTCCCGATGAACACGACGCATTCCGTTGCATCCCCATGAACCCGACGACGACGCTGTTTCTCCGTTCCGACCCAGCCATGTACACGAGCCCTGGCCGTACGTACGCGCGAGTAGGCGTTCGAGACCCCGCCCGTATGTACGTACGTGGCCGTATTTACTTTCTTGCACCCTGGCCGCTGTACGTACGTGTACATGCTACGTGCGCGCCTCTACTACGACACGTGCGCGCCTCTACATCGACCAGTATGTACGTACACGTTCGCGACCAGAATGACAACGCTACGTACGCTTCGACCAAGTGGGTCCTGACTGTCAGGCACTTCCTTGCGTGCGAAGATGTAGCTGGTGGGTCCCAGCAGTCAGGGGGAAACGTTTTTTTCGTGAAATACGGTGGCCTGTCCGGTGGGTCCCCGCTGTCAGGTGGAGAAATAATTATTTTGCGTGTAATAAGGAGGCACTTCCTTGCTGCGGCCGTGGACCCAGCTGTCAGCCTCTCAACGTACAGTCCACGTTCGATGGAAGCCGTTCCTTGACCATGTTGACCACGCCACGCCGAGAGCACCAGGGCGGTGGACGACGGCGAGGCCTAAGAAGGGGACGACGCGGAGCCGGGGAAGACGTGGCAGTGGATGCCCACGCGTAGAGGAGTATGAGGGTTCACTGGTTCGCTGCGGTGTGAGGCTGCCGTCGCCGCAGAATAACAGGTGGTGTGGGTGAGTAGAGGGATGGCCTGGCCAGCGGTGGGAGTAGTAGGGGGCGGTGAGGCCTCCGCCGCATCGCAGCCGGCCATGGGAGGCAGGAGCACGAGGCACGACCGGCACTGCTTTTGGCGGCTGGAGCAAGAAGACCAGAGGTTGAAGAAGCACTACGGCCGTTGGATGGACATCGTACGGTCACTGGAGCTAGAGTCATGCATATTGACTAAGTTGACAAAGCTCTCCATCCCCGTCAACTTAGTAGGCCCACAAGTCAACCTGCCACTGTACTGGGTCCCAGCTAGCAGGGGGTATTCATTTCTTATGCGTAATAAGGAGGCACTTCCTTGCGTGCGAAGATATAGCTGGTGGGTCCAAGCTGTTAGCGGCGGTAACATTTTTTCGCGAAATACAGAGGCCCTTTCGGTGGATCCCAGATGTCAGGTGGAGGAATCATTGTTTTGCGCGTAATAAGGAGGCATTTCCTTGTGTGCGGCCGTGGACCCAGCTGTCAGCCTCTCCACGTACAGTCCACTTCAGATGCATGTCGGTCGTTGACCACGTTGACCAGGCCGCGCCGAGAGCACCAGGGTGGTGGACGATGTTGAGGCCTAGGAAGGGAACGACACAGAGCCAGGGAAGACTCGGCAGTTGTTTCCCACGCGGAGCGGAGTACGACTGTACGAGGGTTTACTGGTTCGTCTGCCGTCGCCGGAGAATAACAGGAGGTGTGGCTGAGTAGAGGGATGGCTAGGCCAGCGATGGGAGTACGGCGGGGCGGTGAGGCTTGCGCGGCAGCACAGCCGGCCGCGGGGAGGAGGGAGCAGGCAGTCCCTCTGGCGCTTGTTTGAGCGGCTGGAGCAGGAAGAGCAGAGATTCAAGAAGCACGACGCCCGTTGGATGGACATCCAACAATCACTGCTTGTGCGTCAACCTTTTTTTTAGGAAAGCCTCAAATCTATGGAAAACATCATACAGCCCATCTGCCATTATTTCTAATAATTTACAGCCCATTTGCTAATTCTTAAGGGTTTTTTGGAGCCCATATGCTTTTTGTTAGCATTACAGCCCATATTGTGGCCACGGTTAAAAAATTATACGAAATTTTGCATATTTCGGTGCGGTCCGAACTGTTTTTAATCCCGAAATTTCGAGTCACATTCAAACTGATTTTAAAAATAAATGTATATCAATATAAAATCCAACAAATTGTCCATGCATAAAAATCAATGCAATTCAAAATCTCGAAATGAAAAAAAGAAATTTGAAACTAATTGCCGGTTTGATGTGTTTTAAAAATGTACAACCCATTTCTCATTACTGATAGGCCATTTTCTCGGCCAGCTGAATGAAGCTCTCCTCGTCTTGAAAGATTTGCAGCCCAACAGGCCTGACAAAGCGACTTACTTGGCAAATCACAAAAAAACTGGGCTGTGGCCGTGGACCTAGCTGTCAGCCTCTCCTCGTACAGTACTCTTCCGATGGAAGTCGGTCGTTGACCACATTGACCACGCCGCGCCGAGAGCACCAAGGCGGTGGACGACGGCGAGGCCTAGGAAGGGGACGACGCGGAGCCGGGGAAGACGCGGCAGTGGAAGCCCACGCGGAGAGGAGTACGAGGGTTCACTGGTTCGGCTGCGGTGTGAGGCTGTCGTCGCCGCAGAATAACAGGGGGTGTGGGTGAGTGGAGGGATGGCCTGGCCAGCGGTGGGAGTAGTATGGGGGCGGTGAGGCCTCCGCGGCAGCACAGTCGGCTACGGAAGGCAGGAGCAGGCGGCATGACCGGCGCTGCTTTGGGCGGCTGGAGCAAGAAGACCAGAGGTTGAAGAAGCACTATGGCCGTTGGATGGACATCGTACGGTCACTGGAGCTAGAATCGTTCATATTGACTAAGTTGACAAAGCCCTCTATCCCCGTCAACTTAGTAGGCCCACAAGTCAGCCACCCACCATGGTGGGTCCCAGCTAGCAGGGGGTATTCATTTTTTTGTGCGTCATAAGGAGGCACTTCCTTGCGTGTGAAGATATAGCTGGTGGGTCCGACCTGTCAGCGGGGGGAACGTTTTTTCGCGAAATACAGAAGCCCTTCCTGTGGGTCCAACTGTCAGGTGGAGGAATCATTATTTTGCGCGTAATAAGGAGGCATTTTCTTGCGTGTGGCCGTGGACCCAGCTGTCAGCCTCTCCATGTACAGTCCACTTCCGATGGATGTCGTTCATTGACCACGTTGACCAGGCCGCACCGAGAGCACCAGGGCGGTGGACGACGGCGAGGCCTAGGAAGGGAAAGGTACGGAGCCAGGGAAGACTCGTCTGCCGTCCCCGGAGAATAACAGCAGGTGTGGGTGAGTAGAGGGATGGCTAGGCCAGCGATGGGAGTACGGTGGGGCGGTGAGGCCTGCGCGGCAGCATAGCCGGCCGCGGGAGGAGGGAGCAGGCAGTCCCGCCGGCGCTTGTTTGAGCGGCTGGAGCAGGAAAAGCAGAGATTGAAGAAGCACGACAGCCGTTGGATGGACATCCAACAGTCAGTGCTCTCGTGTGCATTATTTCTAATAATGTACAACCCATTTGCTAATTCTTAAGAATTTTTTTGGAGCCCATCTTCTTTTTGTTAGCATTACACCCCATATTGTGGCCACGGTTAAAAAGTAGACGAATTTTTTGCATATTTCGGTGCGGTCAACTGTTTTTAATCCTGAAATATCGATTCACATTCAAACTATTTTGAAAAATAATTTATATAAATATAAAATCCAAATAATTGTCCACGCATAAAAATCAATGGAATTTAAAATCTTGTAATGAAAAAAAATTGAAACTAATTCCCGTTTAGATGTGTTTTAAAAATGTACAACCCATTTCTAGGCAAACCGAATGAAACTCTCCTCGTCTTGAAAGATTTGCAGCCCAGCAGTGCTGATAAAGCAAGTAGGCCTCGTTTGGGTATTTCTTTAAAAAAATAGAACTGGGCTAGCCATTTTCAGCAAGAAAAAAACACAACTGGGCTCATGATGTGGTAAACATAAATAAAACCCTGGCTAGACGGGCCACAGCCCCCGCACAGCCCCGTTGTTACCCTGATCCGTCGCTAAAACTAGTATAAATAACTGGTTGGGATTTGTTAGTTGTTACAATATTTCACTCTAAGTTAAACGACTGGCAAGCCATTTGCCTTGCTTCCAAGAAAATATGATAGTCACAGCCGAGTTGAAAAGGGCAAGAACATCTAACTCCAACACTGTTTTTGGCAGTCACAGTCAAATGGATCGGTCAGGTCCATAGAATGAACATCCTGGGTCATAAAATTTACTGGATTATGACCACAATATGTTGTAAATAGAAGCCCGACACGTTCAGAAGCTCTTTTGCCCACCTGAAACTCCTTTTTTTGCTCTTCCACATACCCATCCGTCAAAACCATGCTGCTGATAAACTTAAACCTGATGGACAATAGTAACCTCGCATTCAGCAGGAAGAATGTGACAAATCTAGTGTTTGCACGGTTGGCTACATATCGTTCTAGCGTTATTGTCTTCAATCGAATCTCATGAGAAGTGAGAAAATCCCGATGCTTACGAATCCACCGATTGGTTATAACTTTCTTACCCCGTCCTGTTGCCTAAATAGACATGAAGATTGAAAACAGTTAAGGTCTAAAAAAAGAGTGTCGAAAGAGCAACAGCTGAACGGTTAATTCTAGTACACTATATGCGGGCTTCGAATGTGCGTGAAATTATCACCTTTATATACAACTTCTCCAGACATGGAAAGCATTGCAGCAAGCCAATAATCTTGTTCAGATCAAAACTATTCATTTGGATATATAAGATCTTGACAGAATCCAGCACCATTGATAGGCCATCCATGGAGAAACTCTTCATTGAGCATAGAACATAATATTAGTACAAAATGTGTACTCCAAGATGACATATAACTTATGCGCAGAAATTTAAAATGCAACTTATGGTTACAAGTGTAGACGATAATGTAAAGTACCTGAAGAACTGTGGAGCCAAACACCATATTGAAATGAGCACAGAGATCATGTATTACACCCAAGGTCTCCAGTTTAGGCGCAAAGAGGACGGTTATTTGCAACGGTGAATAACTAGAATCAATGATCAACCTTTGAAGTGAAGGGGCATCTTGGATGATGAGCTGCCTTCCGTCAAAACAAATTCCAATTCTTACAAGGTTAGGCGACTTTATTTGGAGACAACCGATTCTAACTGTGAAAACAAGCACCAAGCACTCCAGGGCAGGGCAACTGGAGTGGATGATGCTGTGCAATGAGGCCTCCGATATACGAACCCGCACAAGTGAAAGTTTCTTCAGAAATGGGAGTCGAAGGTTTAGTACCAGATTGTCTGGTAGGTCGCACAGTGCAAAGGTGGCGGTGTGGAGAGAGGAGGAAAACCGCGAGATGGACATCGGTGCTGAGGGCACAGGTAGATGGCGTTCGGTATCTGGTAGGTGACTTCCAGGGGAATAGTAGAACTCAAGCAGCTGTAGTTCTGTGAATTCAGGGGATTTCAGCCAGGCGTCCACCGTGCAGGGCATGGTATGCTTGCTCAGGTAGCATGACGGGATGCAGAGGCTTTGAACAGAGCCCTGGTGGGAGGAGATGATGGCTCTGGGGATTTCAAAATCATTGAAGAGAGATAGCTGACGACAGTCGAGATTAATGGGCACGGCGCGCCATAGAGGGCGCCACCGAATTGAGAGGACTTGGGTGCGGCAACAATCCTTGGTGGGGAGAAGCAAGATGATCTCCCCAAGGACGGTGTCCGGGAGATCGCTGATGCGGTTCACCCGTCTACGGGTTCCTGGGATCCGGTGGGGGTGGGGTCGCCGCTTCTCCCCGTGCTGTCGGGTGCGGGATCTACAACAGGCGTCGCCGCTGGCGGGAGCCTCATCTTCTTGGAGCTGGGGTCAGCCGACTCCATTTTCCTCGAGGGCGTCGCGTCGCGCTCACGGATTTGAGCAGAGTAACGAATGACGAGCCTAGTTGTAGTGCGAGTGAAGAAGAAGGGGAGCTGGGGTTTTTCTGTATTAGTGAGGAAGAAGGGGAGCTGGGGTTTTCTGTAGGAGTGAGGTGAGGAATTTGGAGGTACGAGTGGAGCAAGCTGACGTGAGGTGGGTGGGAGTGAGGAGGAAGAAGAACACCCAGGTTTTTTTGGTGGGCAGTGTGCTGGGTGTGGGTAGCGCCTCTCATTCAGTAAATATATGGACTTTTGAATTGATTTTACTATTTACTAGTGTGGATGGGCTGTTTTGTCTTGGCCCAGAGAAACAATTACTACTAGTACAGTGGAGACACTCTACAGCTACCCAGAAAAACAATTAATACTAGTAAAGTGGATACAATACCGCTTCTGGCTCCTCCTAGGTCATCGAAACGTCTCCCTCTACTGAATGCCGTTATACTTTTGTTCACCGACATGCGGGCCATGCAGCGCGCGGGCCCAAATGCCATCCACCAAATTAGAAGGCAGTATGCAGGCGGAGAGTCACCCCGGCCGTAGCGCGGCAATAACGAGCCGTCGTATCACAAAACCGCACCTCCCCGCAGTCTAAGTTTGACGGACGAAGCAACCATCATTTCACTCTTCGCTGAATCCCCTTCTCCCTCACCGTCTTCAAGAAAGGCAACACTCACATCTGCCACTGTTCTTCTCTCCCAACGAAGGGAAGGTAAGCGGATCCGTGATGTTGGTATATTTTCGTTCAGAGAAAAAAACTTTTGCAAAGCAGTAACCGATCCTCACTCTTTTTTTTTGTTTCATTGTCATTGTGATTGTGTTTTCCTTTCAGTGGTCTCCTAGTATTCGTCAGTTTCATGATGGACCAAGGAGAACCAGGCAAAGATCTGCCGATATTGGAGCAGACGCGGGAGGCTGATCCCCACGAGACAGAGAGCTCCAAGAAGATGGAGGCAGCCACTGAGACGACCCCAGATATGCTCACGGCCACTACTGAGATGGTCAACGCCCCGTTTGAGGTTACAGCCCCCGTGGCACTGCAGGAGCAGTTTTCCCCCTTCGAGGATGTGTCCCCCCCCCCCACTGAGCTGCCCAATGTGATTTTCTTCTTTGCCGGTCTCGATTGTGGTTTTTCATCTAAGTATGTGGTGATGAATAATGCAAAATTTTATTAGCTTCGATGCCATGCTATACATAGTGGTTTAAATAACTTGTGTTTCTTATGCTGGAAAGTAATTCAGAATGTGTTTCTGTTTCAATAAGAGCCCTGATGTAGACAAGGATTGTGTGGTTGTACATGTCACTCGCTATGAGGCGGATGACCTGAATATACGCACTGGGAAAACAAAGTTTTTAGGCTGTTGGATCCTGGAAGTCATTTGCGCTTATACGAATGAAGAGTTTTATTCCGGCCTCACTGTTGTCAGGCGTGTTGTCCAGGGTGTACTGAAGCACAAGAAGTTCAAAGCTACTCCTTCGTTTGTGAGGCATACTGTTCTTGCCAAGCTTACGCAGGAAGATGACGTGGCATGCCTCCACAAACAAGTTTATGAGTGGCAAGGCCACAAGGTTTTCTTCATGAAGGTTCACAGGATTGAGCTGCTGCCGGACGTCCTCGATGATGTTCATGGCAAGGTCCGTCTTGTGTCCAGCCCAAATTAGATCGAGGCATGAAATACTTGCCCCAGCTAGTATTTAATAGTAGTTTGGATTCTGTCTATTTATCCGAACCTTGCCTGTTATCGAGCCCTCTGGGCTAGTACTCTGCTTGAATCCGTCTATGGGAACTGCTGCTACTTTTGTGTGCCCGTGAATCATCGTAATTGTTGCCAAAACAGATGCGTCCTCACTAGTTTTATCATACGAGCAGTGTGTGTTTTGATGAAAAAGAGTACTCGTTCGAGAATTGTGCGCCAACGTATACATAAGTACTTGTAAACACTGTTGGTGCTACCCCACTTGTAAGCAGTTGTGCAAAACACGGCACATTGGCTCAGCTCGCTTCAACACTAGCTATCGACCAGCTAACAATCAACAATCTGCTGTCTGACATATAAGCAACTATGTATCTTGTTACAGTGGTTCATGTAGTTAACTGAGGCCACAATGTAAATTCCAAACGTTCACACGCTAGTCCAGCGTTCATGTGGAACACTCACATTAAACTCGGCTTCATAAAAAACTTGAAAAGCATAAGTTAAGCAATTGTATACATCTCAATGATTCATAGAACATAACAAACATATACTAGTTAATAGCAAAAGACAAAGTTGTGAGAAGGTTTACAAATCAGGAAAAAACAAGCAAGGCTTCTCTGAGCAAAGGGCCTCCCGCAGGCTTAAATTTCCTGGAGTTCACTCTGGTTTTTTCCTGTTGCCACCATCCAGGGTTAGGTTCTCTCATTCCAGAATAACCAATTATAATTGTGTTCTCAGCTGGAATGCTGAACTGAACCATGCGGTGTACTGACCAGCTGAAAGTCTTGTGCATTCCACTAAATTTAAGCGCCGCTATTTGCAGAAATAAGCAGACCACAATGCCTCTTGTCCACGCACCTGTCCCAAAACCTCCGTGCAGCCGTGCCAGCTTGTCCTCGGTCCATGGATGAACTGGAGGAAAGTGCATTCCGGACTAGGATGCAGATGTTTTCGCGCGTCCCTGCACTGCAATCAGGAAGTAAAACGTATGAATCAGCTTCTTTTAGATTGTGTTGGTCATTCTACCTAGTAACTACCAATGTAGGAATACCTAGAAGACGGGTGGTTAGACGATGGCAACGAGGGATAGCCATCTCATTTTGCGCAGTTCTACTAAAACTGAGGTGTGTGCTTTTGATTGCGCGGATAGAAACGATACGAAGACAGACATCCCGAAACGATATGGAGACAGACATCCCTGTTTGCGCAAATACGAAATATGGTTATTTAAACAGTGACAGATATTTGTAGTGGCGTATGATTAACAGCAGCATCTATTGTGTTATAATTGGCACTAGATTGACAGTATGAAAGTGTCCTTAAGTAAGTAGCATCACATCACATCAACACTGCCACTAGATTAACATGCAGAACAATAGCATTAGTATTACTGTCATGAGAGTAGCACATGGTCAGTAAATGTGCAATCAAATTTGTGCAGTTCCACTGGGATGAAGCAATGTTAGCGGTGTGAGATTTAAGTGTAACTGCAAAAACACAATTCATGGGAAATAAAGCAAGACGGAAGCACTTCATAAAATGGTGGTGGCATTGCTTCAATTTATCGACGACACTAGACCATTACTTATAGTGACATTAGGTGGCATTGCTTAATGCTTCATGTGATTTTACATTAACGGTAGCGATATGGGCGTAGGGACAGCAGAGGCATAAAGTGGTGAGGCAGATGTGGTTGCCCAGAGCGGCAAACACTCAGGCAGCATGTCTGCATTTGTCCCATTTTTTATCTCCCCGGCGACATTTTCCTATGTGAGCACAGGAAATCTAGTCATGCACATTCTCATTTGCG
Source organism: Aegilops tauschii subsp. strangulata (assembly GCF_002575655.3). Taxonomy (NCBI): domain Eukaryota; kingdom Viridiplantae; phylum Streptophyta; class Magnoliopsida; order Poales; family Poaceae; genus Aegilops; species Aegilops tauschii. Next base: position 537,766,758 of record NC_053039.3, read on the forward strand.
TTGTCCCCCAACACCCGTCACTTTCTTTCCTTTTTCAACCAAGAGATAGGTCCACTTCCCCCCACCCTTCGCCATCCACCATGCTTTCTTCGTCTTTTCAACCAAGAGACAGGTTGGGTAGCCAGTATCTACTAGTTTCCCCCGTTTCCTCTTAGAACCAAGTCCTAGATTCATGCTACAGCTTTCCCACTATCTTCCCTATTTGAACCAACTCTTAGAGTCGACTGTATGAACTAGCTTTACCTCTAATAATAGTAAAGTCTAGGTGGCTTTGGAACAGCGGACGGAAGTAGAAAAATATCCACATGAAGCCAAGTGGGGAGCTGGGGCAGTAGAGCAAGGCAGGTTTCTAAGGAATATATACCTGAGGGTCGTCGGCATGTGGCAAAGACGCCATGGGGAGGCCGCATCTTGGCCACAATACCGCAGGGAGGAAGAAGGGGTCGGAGGCCCTCCGGAGCCGGCGCTCTCTCGAAGAGAACGGCACGGCCGCTGATCGGGACGCGCGGGCAGCCGTTGGTCTCCTCCCTCGCCGCTGACGACAGCGTGAACAATGCACCTACACCCCTGCCCCGGTCGAGGTTGTCCGGCCGGATTTGTGACCAGCCGTGAGCTGAGAGAGAATGTGGCCACCTATGTCTTGCTTAGATCTGGAGAGCATGAGAGAGTGAACAAGAGGAACCCTAGTAAAGCAAGCGCTAAGGCTCCTGCTTATATATGTAGTGGAGTGATTTTGTTGTACCAGCTTCAAAAAAATGCGCTCCTACGTGTACCCGCGAGTGGGTGTGAGAGAACTAGTGCGTGCGTGCACCGCTTCTCTTCGTGAGAGTACAATATACTATTCCCAAAGAACGTTCGCCACAAGAGTAATAGTATAAGTGTGTGACGTGTGAGCTAAAATAAAATGTGCGCGACGTCTTTTGTTTTTTAGAAGTTCTAAGGGTAGGGTGTGAAGAGCACATATGTGTGTGACGTCTACCTGCAGATAGACGGTGGGTGTGAGAGGACTCGGGAGGGTGCGTGTGCGTGAGAGAGAGGGGGGCACGTATCAATGCAATGCATGTGTCCGTAAATCATTATCCGACAAACGTTCGCCACAAGCCTTTTCCTGACGAACGCCGTAAGAACCGTTAGATCGGCATCCGACAGTGTCAGTTTTGACATGTCATTTAAGAGAACAGCCACTCCTCCTACACACAAATCTTCCACGTGAGTGTTAGCAACTGCCGTATGCTCCCTCCGTTCCAAAATGCAGTGCATATAGCTTTATTGAAAATTCGAACCTCGCAAACTTTTACCGAGTTTTCGGGTACCAAATTGCACATGTAGAATACCCTGTATATATCATTTCATTCATCTTCGAGAGGTAACTATAAAGATGGGGGAGGAGTCTACAAAGAAAGACCATCGTATCACCTGCAGCAATTTCAACCATCCTTTGGTGTGGAGGAATATCATAGGAACTCTATATGATATGATTTTTATAGGATTTTTTCCTTTAGAGCCAATTGGTTCATAGGAATAGATTCATATACTCCACATTTCAAAGTAAATAAACATGATATCATTTCTATAGCTTTAGAGCCACTTGGTTCATATGAATGGATTCCTATACTCCCATAATTTCAAAGGAAAATAAACATTAGCGTATATTCAATAGAAAAGTTCCTATGATATGAACCAAATTACATCTCTTTTCTAATCCCTCCTCATAGGAATTGAGATACATGTCATCTCTAGATTCAATAGAAAAGTTCCTATGATGTCAACCAAATGACATCTCTTTTCCAATCCCTACTCATAGGAATTGAGATACTCCATGTCATCTCTTTCCCTACAACTTCCATGTATACATCTTATATTCCTAAATAGCTAGTACAACCCACTAGTAGCTTTTTTCCAAGACATGCAACTATGGCACAAGAACTATATAGTGTGTGAATAACTTGAAAGATGGTCGCTGGATGAAGCTAATCCGACAGTGCAGAGATGGAAAATCCGAGCACTACTGGCCGTTGGATATCATCAACATTCCACCAGATCTGCCACATGTACAATTTAGAAGACTCCATGGTTGAACTTAAGCATAATGCACAAACCTCAAAACACATGCACTTCTCCTTTGTTCTAGAATCTTCCGTATCATAATTGATTATTTTTTAAATGAAATGCCATTATTTGTTTTTTACATTATGCTTTACAATGCACAACCCCATGAATCTTAACATTTTTATAAAACTAATTGATTTTGAATGAGATGAACTATAAGAACTAAACGAACATCTACATCATGCATATATGACTCAAAGCTTTACATGCTATAGTGTGTATCTATTCATAATTTGGTTTCGAAATCTCATGCGTTCAATGCATGTGTACCTTACTAGTTTTGAGTAGAGTAGCAAATTTCACGCGGCCCCGGGTATATCAAAATGCAGGGCCTATGCATCATTGCCTTTCGGTCGAACCTACGTCCACAATTTTTTGTACGTACTATATCTCCACTGGTCCTCGAACCCAAAATGCTGCCTTGTTCCCCTGAAACCAAGCGGCCCACACATATTTGAGGCGTCGACTCGAACTCAATCCCTCTCCCGTTTACTACGACGTGGCCCCGCACGCCCTAGTAGTACTCCTACAAACCCTACCGCCACACGCATCGTCGGTTTTCTTCAAGAGGACGAGGGAGAAGCCGATTTGTAGTGGAGGCGCTTTCAAAAAAATGATCTATAGTGGAGACCCCTACCCTAGGGTGCCCTAGGTAGCTGCCGCACGCATCATTGGTTTTCTCTTTTCTTTATGTTCTTGCGCCCTAGAGTGAAATGATGGTTGCTTCGTCCATCCAGCTTAATGCGGGAAAGGTGGGGCTTTGTGATTTGACCCCTCATCGCTCATTTTCTACTACTGCGGCGCTACGACCGGGGTGCCTCCAATTCCAACCGCTGCTCCGAACTGTAATTTGGTGCATCGCACGTGGAACAAGACGGTGGATTAGCCACATGTCGGCCAAAGGGGTCCTGTTAAGTGTGTCGCCATTTCGTGTGCGGACTGACCCTGCTTGAGTCGCTACGCCAACACGACAGGTGCAGCCTACCACTTGGTTTTGCTCCTTGGTGAATCCCGACTATATTGATCTAAAAATATACGTACTGAACTATCCTCTCCTTCTTGTTTTTTTAGACGTCTCGGTTTATAGGGCATGCACGTAGTTCTAGGTCATCCATTTGACTAACTAAATCTGAGTTACTATGTCACAAAAAGTAAATCATTGGATTATTAAGCGGATGTAGTTTCTAAACATATACTGTTCATCACATATATAGCCAGTTAAATTCTCAACCTAGAACGACGTGCATGCCATGTAAACCGATACGGAGGAAGTATAGTAGTAAAAATGAGGTGATTTTACCAAGCGATCGGCGGGGGAGCATGGCCTGTCATGCGGTCCCACGTGTCATGATGTACCAAGGCGATGCGCGTGTCCCTCTTGAGGCAGAAGCAATACTACGTGGTTTGAGATGATGGCGAACCGAAGTGTGAAATAATGGTTGCTTCGTCCGTCTAGGAAGGTGCGGCATTGTGATTTGACGTCTCATTGCTCAATACTACTACTACTGGGGCGGTACGACTGGGGTGCGTCCCCCCTGCTGTTCTGCACTGTTATTTGGTGCTTGACACATCGACCCGGTTGCTGTATGTCCCACATGTCGGTGACAGGAAGTACAGAATTCATGAAAGCGAGCGTCGACGGAGGAGTACAAGACACGGCTTGGGTTTTTGCTGCTTCGCGCGATCCATCGATACAAACCCGGACTAAAAAAGGCGAGGGCGGGTCTTTTCCCGCGCGGCAGGCAGGGGAGTTTGGCATAGTCTGTTCGAGGCAAGGAGGCAGGAAGGGAAACAAGCAAATAAAGGTTGAGCGACTTAGTTTTGGGAAAATCTGATTTTACGGAGTACGTACCCACTAGGGTTTATAGGGCTCATCTACAAAAGATTCGTTTTTCCGTTTTATAAGTCTCAATTCTACTACTAATAGTAGTACCATCACATGTTGCATTTTGAGGTGCGTTAGATCACCCGATGCAAGCAGCATCAAGAGAAAACTCACCAATGCATGTAGAAGTTCATGGAAATTTAGTGGTCATTCATGCATTCGTTCTAATTAATGCCTCGGTAAACATAACTTCTTGAGAAAAACGAACGTACTAATTACTTGTGCAAACTAGGAGTACGAAATTAATTCGACCACTCACCGTCTACCTTGGTTGGAGAGATTTTGAAATTGAGCCATAAACTGGAAAGGAGGGAGTAGTAACTTTTGTCTCGATTACTATTTGTGGCCTTGTATAGATGCAAAATGTATTTTTTTGTCATGGCCTTGTATAAGTAAATGGAGGGAGTACTAAAGGACATATATATTCCAAACAATATGATAGTCTCTCTAACCAAGGTAGTAGGGACGAGGAGTAAACGGAGGGAGTACTAGTAAAATTTTCTTCTCGTCCTGCGAGCCACCGCGCGCGTGGGCAAGGGAGCGGGCGTAAGGCGTAGTAAGCAAGCTTCACCTCATCCTGCGAGCCACCGCGCCCATGGGTGGGGGAGACGGCGTACTAAGCAAGCTTCTCCTCGTTCTGCGAGTTAACGGGACACATCAAAAGTACTCCAGTGTATAGAGCCTTGCCTCTAAGGTAGGCCCCACATGGTTTGCCTCTTTTTTAACATAACGTGTAAATTCGCAATTTGTTTGTTCACCCGTGGTAGACGATCCTCCCTCCATCTAGTGGACAACCAGTACACGTGTCAAGTTACCACGTGGGCTGCCTTTTCGTACAGAAATGAGCTCCACCGTGTACCCGCGCGGGTGTGGTTGGGAAAGAGACGGGAGTACGTGCGCCGTGCGTGCACCTATTCTCTTCGTGCACGTCCCCCACCTATGTGGGTGTGTGTGAGAGGGACTATAGAGATACAAACCTAGACATAATGCGCCGTCCATCCCCATGCCTCCGCCCAGTCCGACCACCAGTCACCACCACGCCCCACTCCTCCTCACCATATCTCTCATCTTTCTCCCTCCATTTTTATATACAAGGCCACTATCAAAATTACAATTTGCAGATATACAAGGCCACTAACACTAATCAATGCAATATTAATGGTGTTTGCCTCGTAGTACTACTACCAAAGGAGGACATTAATTATCCCTTGCATGCATGCGGGAGTGTGAGCATTGGCTTGATGTGCATGAAAGAGAAGAATACACATTAATTTACACGGCAAACAAGGAAACAAGGTGGCTTGCAACATTGAGTTAGAAGACATTAATTTTTGCCTTGGTACCTGTAATATGGGTTTATGGCCTTGTATACAAAAATGGAGTCCGATAAAATTCTCGAGATACCATTTATCGATAAAATTCTCGAGCAATCATTAGTTTTTACAAATTGGGATTACTCCTGCATGGGTCAATCACAACAAGTGTTTTGTAAAAAAATGCATCTTGATGTTCCGTGCAATGCACGGGCATCTTGCTAGTCCATGAAAACAACACATGGCAAAATTCGACGGCAAACGAGGGATTTGAATCTGTTGGAAGGGGCTGTTTGGATCTTGCCCGGGGTAGCCAAAATATTGGCGTCCCTTTTGTCCACTGGTGCCTTTGCCACCAATGAACGAGGAATGGCTCGGGTTCTCATGCATCCTCCACCACGCACGTTGGAGACAAGCTCGCACGAGCTGTGTTCTTTTTGTCCCACCACGCCGCCCGAGCCGCCCGCAGACCGACCGACGACCCACAAATTACGCCATCCAACCGTAGCCGCACACATTATGACAGCAAGTCAACCAACCGGACGAAATTCACGCAAACACGGCGATATTTCATATAAACAATGACGGAAATCATATAAGATACCGGATTTTCATACAAACATGACGGATTTCATTACATTCAAATGAACTACGCGGTGCTAGTTCTAGACAGCACAGGTATATAATACCTGGCCTAAATGGTCGCCCGCCGATCGATTTGTGTTCCTCATGTCCGGCAGCACGATCACCGGACTTCCGGGAGCCCCGGAGGTATATGCGGGGTCGATGAAGGTCCTCGCAAGAAAAGGATCCGGCAAGACACCTGCTGTGTACGCCGGCGTCGCCTCCGTGGTGGCCTTCATGGGACCCAAGCGGCGGCGGCCTCCCATGTTCTACTTCTCCTCGATGATGGCGGCGGACGCGGAGGCGCTCGCCACCGACTCGTCGCTCTCCGCGCACCCGACTTCTGTCGCTGCTTGCATGGCGCGGCCGCCGGCATGGGAGTCTCGGCCACAGAAACGGGAGACGCGGTACGAGGCGGCGGCGTGGACGGTAGCAACGACGCCCGTGCGCCACTCCTCGTCGAGCTGGCCTGGAGCGGCGAGTTGCTGAACCGCACGCTGGCTTGGGGCAACAACTGGCTCCGTCGGGCGAGGGGAGGGAGGTGGATCAGCGAGCTGCATAGCTCGTATCCGGCGGGCTCGGCGGGCCACCCAGCCAGCTTGGATGCGGAATAACTACTCTTAGTAAGCCATTGTAAGAGTGGACAAAATGGTGAAGGAGGAGATAGGGGAGCGGCGGAGGTGTGCGATTCTTGGCCGGCGTTTGGCCTCGTTTAAATAGGAGATTAAATAGACGGCGGACGGGAGGAGCTCGGCCGGCGTTGCGTTTAATGCCGGCCCGGTCAAGAACGGACGTGCGTCCAGAGTGGGTTTCTCGGCTTCCACACGGGCGGGTTTCATGGAGGCGTTTGAATGCGGCAAGGAGGCGTGTTCAGCCGGGCATGCAACGAGTGGCGCCCTCGACTCTGATGTAGGATAGCGCACCGTTCTTCCACTGACGTGTGGGCTCTTTGGGTAGATGGCCTGCATGTCAGTGACCCAATGCAGGCAGCGCACAGAAGAGGAACCTTTGGTGGGCCAGGGCGGTCAGAAGCGGGCATTTCATAAACCGATGATTGTTCATTGAGTGTGACGTCATCCTTTTCATGTAGATAAGCCTACTATGTTGATAGTCCGTTCGATACGTTGTGATTCATAAAGACCACTACAAACATCAATGTTCTACTTATCACAGATAAGATTGATTAATACCCGTAAGAATCCATGTCCTTAACAAAGGGTGCATGCACGTATAGGTTGAGCGTGTGTCTTGCGTCGTGTGCTGTGTGCATGCAGGCGTGCGAGTGTTGCGTGCGTGCAAGGGTACGTTTTAGTGTTGCATGCATGTGTGCGTACGTGCGTGTGTTCGTGAGTGCATGTGTACGCGTCAGTGTTGCACGCCTGCATGCGTGCGCGTGTTCGTTATGTGTACGTGTCAGTGTTGCACGCCTGCATGCGTGCGTGTCTTGCGTGCGTGCATGTGTACGTGCGGGGTGAGGCTACACGTCAGTCGACTGACTTTTTCATCTCTGGTCATTAGATTTTCCAGCCGTTGGATACGAAATCAAGGGCCTGCAGTTTATCATCAAACTCCACCCCCTAAGCCGCCAGCCACCACCGGCCGAACCGCCGGCCCCCGCCGCCCGCGGCCGCCCCGCGCCGCCACGCCGCCGCGCCCGCCCCAAAACCACTCCTCACCGCCGGTCCGCCGCACCGGCCATCCCTCTAGGCCCCCCCCCCGCGCCGAGCTTTTTCTCCGGCGATCCCCACCCCACCGCCCAATCAACGCGCCCCCCCACCACCGGCGACTGCCAACCAGAGGTCTCACGACTTCGAGTACCCACCGACCACTAATTTATTACCATTTCTGTCCTCCATATACGCACTGATGGGTGGGCCCTAATGTGCGCTACTGAATGTGGACCGTTTGACTGGTGAATTGATCGTGTCATCAACAAATTACGGAGCTGTATGGCGAGCCAGTGACCGTATGATCACCCTAAAATGTATTTTATTAACACAGTACAGACTCAAACTACTATTTCTTTCTTTCATATACGGGCTGACAGGTGGGCCCCACGGTTACGCGCCCCAATGGTGCAACACTAGTTGCGCCATGTGGAACGTTTGACTGGTCAATTGATTGTGTCATCAACAAAATACGGAGTTGTACGGGTGAGCCATTGACCGTATAATCATGACATGTATTTTTTTAACACGGTACAGACGCAAGGGCTCATACATATGCGCAAGCACTCACCTCTATAAGCGCACACACGCAGACCCTACCCCTATGAGCACCTTCGAGAGAGTGGGCCAGCATATGATCTTGAGATTTTACGAAGTCACCATAGGTGCCTCGTAGTCGAGTGGAACGTCTCCTCCCACTGAACGCACATCGCCGGAAAATACTGGAATTAACCCAGGATAAATGCGAGCACCGGGACTTTAACCCTGGTGGGTTCGAGAAACCACTGTCCTCCTAACCATCCAACCACATGTTGGTTAGCACGACAAAATGTATGTGGTGACCGTGATGAGCTTATTCTGAAGTCCAGTGACCATATCGTGCTTTCGCTTCAAATACAATGACCGTAAGTGTCGTCAACAAAATACGGAGCACGCATCAAATGCAAAGTCCGTCAGTGTCATCAAGAAAATACGGAGACGTATCGTGCGCTAGATACCGTATGATCACCACGAGAATGTATACGGTGACCGTAATGAGCATATTCTGAACTCCAGTGACCGTATAGTGCTTTAGCTTGAAATACAGTGACCGTCATGCGTGAATGTGTCGTGGGCATGCATACTTTTAGAGGGCCGAGAGATAGTTTGTGTGCACTTATGCCCTTTGTTTCTCTTTCCCGTGACTAATATTTTAGGAGAATATATAAACATTCACAATGCAGAACAACTATTTTTGGATGCACCATGCAATTAACTTTCATGTATAACATTGTACTATTGTATATGCTTATTTTCTTAGTGGCCGATTGCGTGTGTGGTGTGGCGGGCACATCATTTCTAGTTGTGGTGGGTCAACATGAGGACTCATGGGTCGGTTCCATCCTGCGCCACATAGGTTGGATCGAGACGCGTTATACGAAGACCCATGTGGAGTACTCGGCGTACAACACGAAGCTAGCTACCAGAGTCGCGGAGGACTCTATCCCCACTAGTGATAAGCCGACTATATATGATTTGTAACCCTAGGCCCCCAGTATGTTATAGAAGCTTGGGGGCTAGTTCGTCGATAGTATACACACACGCACAATGCCTGGTATTCACGTGTACTTTGTACACACCCCTATCACTAATATATAGTACCAGGAGTAGGCTTTTTCCTCAACTACAAGGATCCGAACTAGGGTAAAACTTTGCCTCGTATTACCATCCAGCCTAACAGTCAAGGATATCCTACCGAATGATATGATGGAATCATATCTGCCAACTACTAAGAGAGAGGTGTGTCTGGGGGGGCAATGTGTGTGAGAGAGGCCTAAAGATAATGTGCGTGCGGGAGATACGTAGGCACATACATGTGCGTATAGAGGGCTAGTAGAGACTGTGCGTGTGTATATATGCATGTGAGAGAAATAGTGTTTTCCAACTGAGATTAGTGAAAAGAGTGGTACATAGTAGTCAGAAAGAGAGAGAGAGATACAGAGAGAGCATGTGCGTGAGACTCCCCGACACCCCGAGAGAGATTGTGAGCATGTGTGAAAGAGAAATGCCGATGCATATAAAGTGTGTGCACTTATGCAGTAGATAGAGAGATATATAGCGCGTTTGTGAGAACGGGCCGAGGCATAGTGCATCTACGTGTAAAAGGCGGTTCTACGCATTAAATTAAAATATAAATGGCATTATTATTTTTGGATGAGATCATGAATTTTGCAAATTGCATATGGACGAAAATCGGTCTATCAACACCCATACTCTATTGAATTCTAGCATGTGCATGTGTTTATTTCATATTATCAATCCATAGAGTGAGAGCGGTTTGAAATACATGCAATGGATGCTTTTGCAATTCATATATAAACATTAATTAGTGCACTCCATGTTGTTAGTGTGAAGCACTTTATACATTTGTCACTTGCATGGATACATTCCAAATTGCTAGCTACGAAATAGAATACATGTCAAATTCAACATAAAGGGGCTTTCGAAGATTCGAATTCATAGGAAGTGCATTCATCTATTTGAACCCGAGATAAGACCAACTCCAAAGGGCCGACCCATTTCGTCCACCTGCGTCCGTTTGGGTCGGCACGGACAAAAGTGGCGGCCCAACGCGCCGACCCAAACCCAAATCACGTCCGCGTCGCGTCCGCGCCGACGCACTTGCGGCCCAAATTTGCGCCCCAAATGCGTCGGCGCCGACGTCGAACGGACGCTTCGCGCGCCTTCTCGCTATCCACCGCGTCCCCACATGGCGGTCGTCCAACTACCCGCTGCCCACGCGGTCAGCTTAATTTATGACGACGGGCCCACGCGTCAGCGACGGCGCTCGTCCTTTTTTAAGCCGACCGTGTGGCGGGGCCGTCCTCATCCAAACTCGTCGTCCACATCTGCCAACCCTTGCTCCCTCGTCGCCGGCAAACCCTAGCCACCACAACCACAGCGAGATGGGCCTCTTCTCCGACGCCAGCAGCAGCAAGGCCAAGGGCAAGTCCCCCGCCACCCCTTTCCCCTCGCAGTTCCTCCCGCCTCCGCCGACGCCGGCGCCTCGCCGGTAGAGGCAGCGCGTGAACGTGCCAGTGCACCAGGCGGAGTGGCACTAGTAGCACCGCCAGCCTCTGCCGTATCCCGACGTGACGCTGCTGCATGACTGGCATCTGGATCCAGATAGGATCCCAGTGCCGGCGGCGCCGCGGACGGCTCGTGCTCACGCGAAGGAGGTGCGGCGCCGGCGGGCGCTGCTGACGCCGGAGCAGCGCCGCGACCCCGCCTACGCAACCGACTCGCCCAACTGGGCGAGGTGGTTCGCCTTCGAGCACGAGGCGGCGAGGCGACGGGGCGTGCGCGAGGTCGACCGGAAGTTGCCGCCACCAGCGCTCGTCGTCCGCAAGGAGGACCAGGCGGCGGAGGACGCCTACCAGGCGGCCCTTGCGGCCGTCTACCGGGAGAGCGAGGAGGATGAGCGGCACAGGGCGGAGACGGAAGAGGAGGCTCGGTACGAGGTGGCAATGGCGCAGGCCCTTGCCCTCTCCGCGGCGGGCGACAGCGTGGTGCCGCCGGTGGCCCCGCCGTCCCCCATCAAGCCGGAGCCGAAGCGGGAGCCGTCCCCCATCGAGCGCTACTCCTGGACGGCAGTAGTGCGTGAGTGGGTCAACGCGCCGCCAGTCTGGATTGGAGCGATGCCGGCGCAGGAGCAGGCGTACCTTGAGCACTGGCGCAAGATCAGGCTGGCCGAGGAGCGCCGTCGCGGCGAGTCCGAGGAGATGCTCGAGCGCGACCTCGAGAAGGAGCAGCGCGAGGCCGAGGAGGAGGCGCGCCAGGCCGCGGCTGCACAGGCGGCCGCACACCCCCCCCCTTCGTGGCCGGCTTTAATGTTTAATTAATGTTGTTTTCGTGGACGCGTGGACTCTCGCCGGCCTTCGTGGCGGGCTTTAATGTTTAATTAATGTTGTTTTCTCTTTTTTAATATGCATGCGTTCATTTTTTTTTGCGCCATCAAAAAGGGTTCAGGCCAGCGTTGGGCGCACGCGCCGACCCAAATGCGGAAGTGGACATCCATGTCCGTCTGGACGACCCAAACGGAAAAAAGCAGACGAAATCGCCGTCCGTTTGGGTCGGCCCGTTGGAGTTGCTCTAATGGCATTTGTAAATCAGATGTAAAAGGGGGCATCAATCTTTGTTGTGCGTTTGAACATGCTATATATATTCATACGCATGTCTAACTTTTTTTTTGCAACCAAGGAGATTATATCTGGAACCATGCATGAACTGAGGTAAGTTGCATATTTTTTAATATATACTCGTGTACAATGTATATTCAAATGTACCACCTCCATTCCAAAATAATCGTAGCTTTAGGATTTTCAAGAGTAAAGATATGTGAAGTTTGACAAATCCTGAATGTTCAATTCAAGAGAACCGAAAACGTTAATGCTTCTGCTCCCAAATATTGAACGAAGCGCCAAATAGGCCTCTGGTCACTCGAAACCGCGCGAGACTAATGTTTGGTGGTAGGAAATTACTGTCCTGACTCTGGCCCGTGTAGCCTATCGGCCCAATGTCCAAAGGTCTAAACCGGGGTAGGTTTGTAACTTCACCAATACGCCAGTCTCAACCGCCTCCGAGAAGCATTCATACGCCGTGGGCGCCTAAACACCCATGCGCTCAGCCAAAATCTATCCCGCCCACATTTGGGACACCTGAGATTACTGTCCTACCCCCAACCCGCAATATGTCCAAAATTTTAGATGGGGGCAAAGTTTGTAACTTTCCCCAAATTTCAAACAAGCGCGTCCCAAACCGAAACATTGTCCCCCTTAGTTCCCCGCCTCCCTCCGTTTCCCCATTCATACTCCGTGGGCGCCAAAACGCCCTCTCCACCAGCCGCGAAACCCTAGCCTCCTCCGTCCTCCACCCCATAGCGCCCAATCCACCGCCGCCCTCCTCCATCACGCCGGAGCCGGTACCCCGACGTCGTCGTCCAACGCAACCGCAACCGCAACGCCCTCAAGGACTTAGCAGCTAAACCCGAGGTAGAGCTGCCTCCACGACGCCGACACCGACGTGCGCCGTACCAGAACCACTCCGACCACGCCATCCTGCACCTCACTGCTGTCGCTCCACTGTCGCAACCGTCCACCGCACCGGAGCTGTTCCCGCTACACCATCGTTCGCCGCCTCGGATCTGCTTCCCCGCCGCCGACAGACGGCCACCGCACCACACTCAACAACTTGGCCATCGGTTCGTCCAAGGCTGCACCATCCTCCACAACTTCTCGTTTCTGGCGAACCACAAGAAGATCGTTGGAAAAATAGAAGGAGGACACAGCACTGCCAGCAGAAAGAGGTACTCCTCTTCCCTTATTCGTGCAAACCTTACGTCTCTGCTCACACCGTATTCATCCCACGAAAGAAACTAGTTGAGCGCTTCTTACTGCATCTTCTTCGTGATACTAAATGCACAAGGTTTCCTCCCTTTACCATTTCACCTTTGCTAGAGGTCAGTAGCCCGCCTGGATTTCAATTCAGGGTCAGTCGAACCGCAATTAAAAGAAGCAGCACCTGCTTAGGCGCGCGGAGCACCTAGTCCGCCTGTTCACCGGGGAAGCGGCGCATCGGTGTCTATCATAGGGGTGTGGGGTGCAGGAGCCGCTTGCGCCCGATCTGGAGGTCGGCGGGGCTTGAATGGATTGCCGGGGGCAGTGCCAAGCACGGCGGTGCGGGGAGGTCGAGGGAAGGGCGCAGGCAGGGGACTGGGCCGGTGGTCGCTGCCGTTTCGAGGAAGATCGTCAACACTGACTGGCTGGAGGTAGATGAAGGCGATCTGCCCATTATTTGTACATCGGACGGTGCAGAAAAAATGGACTGACCTATTTGTTTTCAGTCGAATGTTATTTTCATAGAATCCTGTAGTAATTTAGCGTGCCATGCATGTTGCAGAGCTATCATATGTCTCCCGTCATTTATTTCTCACCGACCTGCTATCTGCTACCTTTACACTGTACTAACTGTGCACACACTTCACCCATACTCACACTATTGTTTTTTATGCATGGGTATTTCAGACTCTGACGCAGTGTTGATGAATGCTGAAAAGAAAAGATAGAAGTCGCTCCAGTGTAATTCGAAGATAAGCACTAAGCGTTTCAGCGCTCTAAAGGATGCAGTGTCAGCAGTTGGAGACAGTAAACGTAGCTCTGCAGTTGATGATCTCAATTGCCACACACAACCATCCCAGTTGCTTGCTTTAACTTCGCGCTATCAAATGTGGTTGCATGTTGCATATGGTGTCTAGCTTGTATTTCTTCCAATTTGGTTAAATTGCATCTGCTTGCTTTACACATTATACCTTTGATAATGACATGCCTTCCTGTTTTTCATACATACTCCCTCCGTTCGGAATTACTCGTCCAAGAAATGAATGTATCTAGATGTATTTTAGTTGTAGATACATCCATTTTTGTGACAAGTAATTCCGAACGGAGGGAGTACTACATATGTCTATTAACCATGTTCGTACATCAAACTAATGCTCTTTTGTATCCCTCGTCAATCACTTAAGATGAGACAGTCACCCGGGTGGGTTACTGTGAGACGCCATACTCGTTTAAAGAGTGCGGTGTCATCCTCCCCACATGATTCTCAAGAAACAGCAAGGCTAAATGAAGATAGTCAATGTAGCTCTCTAGTTGATGACCGCAATTCCCCCACACCACCATCACAGGTGCTTGCTCTAACTTCGCAGTGTGATATGTGGTTGCATGTTGCATACGGTGTCTAGCTTGTAATGCTTCTAATTAGGGTAAATTGCTTCTTCTTAGTTTACACATTATACCTGTGAATATGACATGCCTTCCTATTTTTGGTACACACTACATCTATGTGTTAACCTTGTTCTTACATGAAACTACCTCTCTTCTGTATCCTGCATCGATCACTTACGATGAGTCACCTTTATTCATTGCATATTGCATATTATTTCTAGCCTGTTGCCATGTATTGCTTCTAATTTGGTCAAATACATTTGTTAGGGCACCCTTTTAATTTGGCAGAGTGATATTGGTTTCATCTTTCATATGGTTTCTAGCTTGCATTGCTTCTAACAAGTTCAAGCACCGTGTGCTTAGTTTACACTTTATACATCATACATGTCAATATGTCACGCCGTCCTGTTTTTCATACATATTCCATCCTCGTATCATGCGGCTGCCTTACATGAAAGTAGTGTTCGTCAGTGTCATGCATCAATGAGTTCTGAAGAGCAAATTTTATTCCTTTTTCTTGTGGGTTTGACTTGACAAGGCAAAATCAAGAAAGAGGAAGGAAAAGAGTAAGGAAGGCGACGATGGTGGTCCTCTGCAGCAACGTAAACGGAGCATCTGTACCGATTCTCCTTGTACTGATAGTGCATTACAAGGTCCAAGTCTCCGCTCCCCTACTCCACCATCCAAGGTGCTTGCTCTAACTTGGCAGTGTGATATCTGGTTGCATGTTGCATGTGGTGTCTAGCTTGTATTGCTCTAATTAGTGTAAACTGCATCTGCTTAGCTTACACATGATACGCGTGAATATGACACGCTTTCCTGTTTTTGGTACATACTATATCTGTCTATCACACCATGTTATTACATGAAACTACTCTTCTTGTGTATCCTGCATCAGTCACTTATGATGGAACACCTTTAAGTTGGCAGTGTGATATTGGTTTGCGTCTTGAATATGATTTCTAGCATGTATTGCTTCTAGTTTGATGAACGCCACCTATGATGAGACAGTTTTAACTTGGCAGAGTGATATTGATTGCACCTTTCATATGGTGTCTAGTTTGCAGTGCTTCTAATTTGTTGAAGTGCCTTCTGCTTAGTTACCACATCATAGGTGTGAATATGTCAAGCCTTCCATTTTTTCGTACATATTCCATCCTCGTATCATGACTTTGCCTTTCATCAGAGTAGTGTTCGTCAGTATCATGCATGAATGAGTTTTGAAGAGCGAATTATATTCCTTTTTCTTGTCGGTTTGACCTCACAATGCAAAATCAATAAAGCTGAAGGAAATTGGCAAGGCATTGGATGATGGTGGTCCTTCCGAGCAACTGAAACGGAGGTTCTCTACAGATTCTACTCCGCCATCCTCCCAACAAGATTCGCAAGACAACGCAAGGCTAGACAGTCAACGTAGCTATGTAGATGATGAGCACATCTCCCCTACTCCACCATCACATGTGCTTGCTCTAACTTGGCACTATTATATGTGGTTGCATGTTGCGTATGATGTCTAGCTTGTATTGCTTCTAACTTTGTTGAATTGCATCTGCTTACTTTACACATAATGCCTGTGAATATGACACGTGTTCCTGTTTCTAGAACATACGTGTACATGATGAGCACATCTCCCCTACTCCACCATCACAGGTGCTTGCTCTAACTTGGAACTGTTATATGTGGTTGCGTTTTCCGTATGATGTCTAGTTTGTATTGCTTCTGATTATGTTGAATTGCATCTGCGTAGCTTACAACTTATACCTGCAACGATCACTTACCCATAAGACACATTTAACTTGGGACTGTGATGTAGGTTGCATCTTGCATTGTCTTCTAGCTTGTACTGCTTCTAATTTCTTGAAATGGCACTTACGATGAGACACTTTTTACCTGATAGAGTGATATTGGTTGCATGTTCATATGGTGCCTAGCTTTCATTTCTTCTAATTTTGTTGAAATGCCTTCCGCTTACTGTTTTTTCATACATATTCCATCCTCCTATCGTACGTGTGAATATGAAACACTGTCTTTTTTGTATATATTCCATCCTCCTATCCTGCGCTTGCCTTACATCAGAGTAGTGTTCATCTGTATCATGCATCAACCAGTTATGCAGTGCTAATTTTATTCATCTTCTTGTGGTTTTGACTTCATAAGGCAATATCAGAAAATAGGAAGGAAAAGAGTAAGTTAGGGGATGTTGGTGGTCCTCCGCACTGACGCAAACAGAGACTCTCTAGATTTTCCACTGCTACTGCTAATGAAGTTGAAGTCCCAAGTCTACATGATGAGTTCATCTCCCGTACTCCATCGCAGGTGCTTGCTCTAAGTTGACAGTGTGATAATTGGTTTCATGTTGCATATGTTGTCTAGCCTGTATTTCTTCTATTTTGATTAAATTGCACCTGCTGAGTTCATACGTTATACATGTGCATATGACATGGCGTTCTGTGTCCAGAATACACTGCATCTATCTATCATACCATGTTCTTACATCAAAGTACTGCTGTTGTGTATCCCGCATCAGTCACTCATGCTTGGACACTTTTAACATGGCAGTTTGATAGTGGTTGCATCTTGCATTGATTTATACGTTGTACTGCTTCTAATTTTTCGAATTGCCACTTATGACAAGACACTTTTAACTTGGCAGAGTAATATTGGTTGCATCTTTCATATGGTGTCTAGCTTGCATCACTTCTATTTTCTTGAAAATCCTTCTGCTTAGTTTACACATCGTAGCTGTGAATATGTCATGCCGTCCTGTTTTCCTTACATATTCCATCCTCATACGGTTGTCTTACATCAAAGTATTGCTTGTCTATATCATGCATCAATGAGTTCTGAAGAGCGATTTTATTCTTTTGTGTTGTGGGTACGGCTTGACATGGCAAAGTCAAAAAAGAGCAAGGAAAATAATATAGTAGGGAGTGGTGTTACTCGTCGGGTGAAACGGAAAAGGATCGGCCGTCCAGATTCTGCTGGTACTTATAGTGCAGTAGAAGGTCCAAGTCCACCGGCTAAATCTACAAACACAGTATCACCTGCTCTACCAGCTGCAGCATCCGCTTCAACTGTACCAGCATCTCAACGAGTTACTCGTTCGTTTGCTCCGGAACTGGCCAGTTCCCAAGCTACCTTCACACCTAACACTACTTCCGAAGCACTGCTGACACAACAGGACTTGGCAAGATCAGATGAACCTCATGAGCATCAACACCAAGACGGTACCTGACCTAGTCAAGTTGCAGTTGCATGCTCCTTTATATGTACTCTCACAGTTTGATGTACACTAACACTTTCCATATTCGTTGTTGAACTAGCACCACGACGCAAGCGAAAACAGACATCAGGGATAATGCTTGACAGATTAACAAAATCTAAAGGAGGAAGAATGGAGATCCTTTTTGAGGCAGGTTCAAAAAGGCCACGTGATGCTACAGAGTCAGCCAAGTTAGTATCACAGGCAGCCATTGCCGTTAGGTGTCATGCACGTATCCTCCCAACGTGGATCCAGTACAGGAATGAGAAAGACAATACCCAGTTTAACACCTTCCTTGACCATTTATCCGTAAGTAATGTTATTCATCGCAATTAGTAATATTGTCTTGCTCTGTCCCATACTTTCTAGCTTCCTCCTAATAAGACTCACATTCTTTTTCCAACAGATGAGGTTCAAGTTGGATCCTAAAGATGATGCAACTAAACAAGCATGCACTCATGTTTTTCAGTCTGCTCTGCGACAGTATCGGTACCACCTTAGAAAATCTCACTTTGAAGTCAAGGCTAACAATGAAATCGCCCAAACATCTCCAGTGGAATATATTACAGATGAAAACTGGACAGCCCTCGTTAAACACTGGTCTGATCCAAAGTATCAGGTAGGCTATATGTATTTGATCAGACCACATATTGAACTTGTATTTATGTATGTGCCTTACAAGTGTATCTTCTTCTAGGCTAACTGTTTGAAGAACAAGACCAACCGTTCTAAAGTGAAATTCCAACAGACAACAGGATCTCGTAGCTATATTGCACACTGTGAGGCTCTTGTAAATAGCTGCTACTTCCTTCTTTTTCTGTGCCATATTATCGTATCTATATTGACTTGTTCCAAATACAGAGGAAAGCCTGTGCGGACCAAAAAGAACCTGAACCGAATGCACTGCAAATCTACAAGGATTGCCACACCAGCAAGATGAAGGGCATGAGCACACCATTTCAAGCCGCTCTTGTAAGTCCTTACTCCTCCTGCCTTTGAACTGATTGGTACTGTGATGTGTTCATTTAACTACTTGGTTTGCAGCCAATGGCAGTTACTCTGTTCACTTTTATACACAGTTGTCTTAACGTATCATTTCACCTTACATGGTTTAAAAGAAATGAAGGATATTCTTTTGGTCTTGATCTGTATTCTATTTGTTATGTTCACGTGCGCACACAATGATAAAATAGCCTGTTTGTTTTATATCTATTTGCCCATGATATGAATGATGTCATACTATGTTCATCCTACTTTAAACCATGTCTCTTTATCCTTAGATGTCAACGAATGTGAGGAAATAGACAATACAGTAGGCATGCTACATGGACATATGTTCCGAAAGTGATTTTATTATGTAGTTGGCACTACAATACATGCTAATGTATTACAGTAGTTCACCAAAATAAGTTATATATAAACATGTAACCTACTTTCTTTGTTTTTGTCTCATTAGTAACTTATCTGGTACACTAATCTACAAGTTCAAACTTTCAGGAAGCTATGGAAAAAATGATTGAACAGCCACAACCACCTGAAGGTGACGAGGCTACCACAGGCACAATGTCACCTCTTGCTGCAGTGCGTCGGTATCTCTCCACTAACAGTGCAAAAAGCACCTTCCTGCGTAATTCTGGGTTGGTTGTCAAGGTAACCTCGTCCAAATCGCCTACTGAACAAAATCTTCCTGCTAGACAGAGTGATATATCTGTGCTCCAGACACAAGTCCAATCCCTAATGGACGTCGTTTTGGAAACAAGAATAGTGGTTGACAAATGTCGTCAAGATATGAATGGTTTTGAAACCAGACTATCAGACATTCGCTTCGTTGTTCAAGAGCAATGGCGGAAAAAAGGTGAAGATCGTGCTGCTCCATCAGATTCTACAGCCTGAAACATTAGCACTCAGGTCAAATGATTTGTGCTTCTATACATCTGATGGTGCTTTTATCTGCAAGGACTGTAAACTTTATGCCAACAGTCCTTTTGTTATGATACAGCATTTATGCTGCTGCCAAGGGCTGCAATAATTACGACGCTACTTTTGTATAGTGTACGTTTATCTTAGTAATGTATTTGGCCGAAAGCTTCATAGGAGCCCAACATGCCAACATTCGTTAGGCCCATTCCAATTGGGCTAAAAATGATTATGGGCCGAAATTTGCATGTAGCCCACTAAAAATATCTGGGCCTAAATCAGCATAAGATTTCATATTTTTCTGGTAGGCCTGTGCCCATAGTGGGCCTTTAACAGGCCTAAACATAATTTGGGCCCTCGGTAACAATAGGCCGTTTACAGGTGTAAATATCTCGAGCCCAAAAAAAACATGGGCCTTTAAAAGACCGAAAGTGAGATTGGACCCATTTACAATGCGGATCTTTCACAGGCCGAAATTCGGACGGGTCGTAAATGCGCCGACCTAATACACGGGCCTTTAACAGGCCGGAAGTTCGGTCGGGCTAGATTATCGTCATTTTTATATGGGCCGTTAATGGGCCCAATGTGACGTTGGGCCACATATGGCCCATGGATTTCGTCCGACGTTAACAGGCCGAAAATCACAACAGGCCGAAAGTGGCCCAAATCTATGGCGGGCCGCTAATAGGCTGAATGTCAGACATGGCCGAATATGACCCAAATCCTTCACAATCGTTTATGGGCCGAAAGTTTCAATGGCCTGTAAATGGGCCCAAATGAAGCAGAACCTTTAACAGGCCGGAAATACACTGGGCCGTAATTCGGCCCATATACTTAGGGGACTGTTAACGGGCCAGAAGTGATCATGGGCCGCGATGATGACAAGTTTAGGACAGGCCGTTGACGGGCCGATTTGACACTAGCCGTATGGGCCTTAACTGAGAATGTTGGGCCTTTATCTGGGCCGGCCCATTATGGTCCGCAAAATCTCGCAGGCCTTTAGCTGGGCCGGCCCATTATGGCCCGCAAAATCTCGTGGGCCTTTAGCTGGGCCGGCCCATTATGATACGAAAAATCTCGTGGGCCTTTTACTAGGCTGGCCCATTATGGACCGCAAAATCTTGTGGGCCTTTAGGTGGGCCGTCCCATTTAGACTTTATGGGACACTTTTGGGCCGGTCCACGTGTGAGCATATCATAGGAGCATCACGCCCATTGGATGAGTGACACCTGTGCCAACGCGGAGCTGACACGTCTTTCCGTCAGCCAATCAGAATTTTACACGTGGAAAATCCCCATTGGTCCTGGCTGTTAACGGGTTATTGGATCCAAAACCTGACCCGATAGCTTAACGGCATTCCGTTACGGTGGATGCCACGTGTCAGTCACCCTTGACGAAAGCACTTCTGTGACGCGCGATTTATCGTCATGGAAGTGGACACTTCCGTGATGATAATTTTGGTAATGTCATGGAACACTTCTATGACAGCACAGGTATGACTATCTTGATTCTGTCATAAATTTGTCATGGATGTACATGCATGACAGAAAACATGACATACTGTGACAAACACGTATCATCACGGAAGTGTATTTTTTTTGTAGTGCTCTTAGCAAATGAACTACACGATCTTGTCTTATGCTTAGGATTGGGTCTTGTCCATCACATCATTCTCCTAATGATGTGATCTCGTTATCAATGACATCCAATGTCCATGGTCAGGAAACCATAACCATCTATTGATCAATGAGCTAGTCAATTAGAGGCTTACTAGGGACATGTTGTGTTCTATGTATTCACACATGTATTACGGTTTCCAGTTAATACAATTATAGCATGAACAATAGACAATTATCATGAACAAGGAAATACAATAATAACCATTTTATTATTGCCTCTAGGGCATATTTCCAAGAGTCTCCCACTTGCACTAGAGTCAATAATCTAGTTCACATCACTATGTGATTGTATTGAATCCAACACCCATGGGGTTTGTTCATATCTCGCTTGTGAGAGAGGTTATTAGTCAATGGGTCTGAACCTTTCAGATCAGTGTGTGCTTTACAAATCTCCATGTCATCTTGTAGATGCAGCTACGACGCGCTACTTGGAGCTATTCCAAATAACTGCTCTACTATACGAATCCGGTTTACTATTCAGAGTCATCCGGATTAGTGTCAAAGTTTGCATCGACGTTACCCTTTACGACGAACTCTTTTACCACCTCCATAATCGACGTTACAAAGGATAAGTTCGACCGCTGTCATGTGATCCATTCCTGGATCACTCTTGTACCCCTTGACTGACTCATGGCAAGGCACACTTCAGGTGCGGTACACAGCATAGCATACTGTAGAGCCTACGTCTAAAGCATAGGGGACGACCTTCGTCCTTTCTCTCTCTTCTGCCGTGGTCAGGTCTTGAGTCTTACTCAATACTCACACCTTGTAACACAGCCAAGAACTCCTTCTTTGCTGATCGATTTTGAACTCCTTCAAAATCTTGTCACGGTATGTATTCATTTGAAAGTACTATTAAGCGTTTTTATCTATCCTTATAGATCTTGATGCTCAATGTTCAAGTAGCTTAATCCAGGTTTTCCATTGAAAAACACTTTTCAAATAACCCTGTATGCTTTCCAGAAATTCTACATCATTTCTGATCAACAATATGTTAACAACATATACTCATCAAAAATTCTATAGTGCTCCCACTCACTTCTTTGGAAATACAAGTTTCTCATAAACTTTGTATAAACCCAAAATCTTTGATCATCTCATCAAAGCGTACATTCCAACTCCGAGATGCTTACTCCAGTCCTTAGAAGGATTGCTGGAGCTTTGCATACTTGTTAGCATCTTTCAGGATTGACAAAACCTTTTGGCTGTATCACATACAACCTTTCCTCAAGAAAATCGTCGAGGAAACAATGTTTTGACATCCTATCTGCAAGATTTCATAAATAATGCAGTAACTGCTAATATAATTCCAACAGACTCTTAGCATCGCTACGAGTGAGAAAGTCTCATCGTAGTCAACTCCTTGAACTTGTCGGAAAACATCTTATCGACAAGTCGAGCTTTCTTAATGGTGACACTTACCATCATTCTCCGTCTTCCTTTTAAAATCCATCTGCACCCAACAGCCTTACGACCATCAAGTAGTTCTTCCAAAGTATATACTTTGTTTTTATACATGGATCCTCTCTCGGATTTTATGGCCTCGAGTCATTCGTCAGAATCTGGGCCCACCATCGCTTCTCCATAGCTCGTAGGTTCATTGTTGTCTAGCAACATGACTTCCAAGACAGGATTACGTACCACTCTGAAGTAGTACGCATCCTTGTCGACCTACGAGGTTTGGTAGTGACTTGATTTGAAGTTTCATGATCACTATCATAAGCTTCCACTTCAATTGGTGTAGGTGCCACAGGAACAACTTCCTGTGCCCTGCTACACACTAGTTGAAGTGACGGTTCAATAACTTCATCAAGTCTCCACCATCCTCCCACTCAATTCTTTCGAGAGAAACCTTTCCTCGAGAAAGGACCCGTTTCTAGAAACAATCACTTTTGCTTCCGGGTCTGAAATAGGAGGTATACCCAAATGTTTTGGGTATTCTATGAAGATGCATTTATCCGCTTTGGGTTCGAGCTTATCATCCTGAAACTTTTTCACATAAGCGTCGTAGCCCCAAACTTTTAAGAAACGACAGCTTAGGTTTCTCTAAACCATAGTTCATACGGTGTCGTCTCAACGGAATTGCTTGGTGCCCTATTTAAAGTGAATGCGGTTGTCTCTAATGCCTAACCCATAAAGAATAGTGGTAATTCGATAAGAGACATCATGGTATGCACCATATCCAATAGGGTGCAGTTATGATGTTCGGACACACCATCACACTATGGTGTTCCAGGCGGTATTAGTTGTGAAACAATTTCCACAATGTCTTAATTGTGTGCCAAACTCGTAACTCAGATATTGATCTCTATGATCATATCATAGACATGTTATCCTCTTGTCACGACGATCTTCAACTTCACTCTGAAATTACTTAAACCTTTCAATAATTCAGACTTGTGTTACATCAAGTAAATATACTTAACATCTACTCAAATCATCTGTGAAGTAAGAACATAACGATATCCACTGCGTGCCTCAGCACTCATTGGACTGCACACATCAAAATGTATTACTTCCAACAAGTTGCTTTCTTGTTCCATCTTACTAAAAACGAGGCCTTTCAGTCATCTTGCCCATGTGGTATGATTTGCATGTCTCAAGTGATTCAAAATCAAGTGAGTCCAAACGATCCATCTGTATGGAGTTTCTTCATGCATATCTACCAATAGACATGGTTCGCATGTCTCAATCTTTTCAAAAACGAGTGAGTCCAAAGATCCATCAACATGGAGCTTCTTCATGCATTTTATACCAATATGACTCAAATGGTAGTGCCACAAGTATGTGGTACTATCATTACTATCTTATATCTTTTGGCATGATCATGTGTATCACTACGATCGAGATTCAATAAACCATTCATTTTAGGTGCAGGACCATTGAAGGTATTATTCAAATAAACAGAGTAACCATTATTCTCCTTAAATGAATAACCGTATTGCGATAAACATAATCCAATCATGTCTATGCTCAACGCAAACACCAAATAACAATTATTTAGGTTTAACACCAATCCCGATGGTAGAGGGAGCGTGCGATGTTTGATCGCATCAACCTTGCAAACACTTCCAACACATATCGTCATCTCACCTTTAGCTAGTCTCCACAGCCTTTTATTTCGAGTTACTAACACTTAGCAACCGAACCGGTATTTATTACCCTGGTGCTACTAGGAGTACTAGTAAAGTACACAATAATATAACGTATATTCAAAATACTTCTATCGACCTTGCCAGCCTTCTCATCTACCAAGTATCTAGGTTAGTTCTGCTTAAGTGACCGTTCCCCTCATTACAGAAGCACTTAGTCTCGGGTTTGGGTTCAACCTTGGGTTTCTTCACTAGAGCAGCAACTGATTTGCCGTTTCATGAAGTATCCCTTCTTTCCCTTTCCCTTCTTGAAACTAGTGCTTTACAAACCATCAACAATTGATGCTCCTACTTGATTTCTACTTTCGCGGTGTCAAACATCGCAAATTGCTCAAGGATCATCAAGTTTATCCCTGATGTGTTATAGTTCATCACGAAGCTCTAATAGCTTGGTGGCAGTAACTATGGAGAACCATCACTATCTCATCTGGAAGATTAACTCCCACTTGATTCAAGCGATTGTAGTACTCAGACAATCTGAGCACATGCTCAACGATTGAGCTTTTCTCCCTTAGTTTGCAGGCTTAAGAAACTTGTCAGAGGTCTCATATCTCTTGACGTGGGCACTAGTCTGAAATCCCAATTTCAGTCTTTGGAACATCTCATATGTTCTGCGACATTTCAAAAAAACGTCTTTGGTGCCACAATTCTAAATCGTTAGCATTACGCACTAAACTATCACGTAGTCATCAAAACGTGTATGTCAGATGTTTCGCAACATCTACAGGCGACGCTCGAGGTTCAGCACACCGAGCGGTGCATTAAGGACATAAGCCTTCTGCGCAGTAATGAGGATAATCCTTAGTTTACGGACCCGGTCCGCATAATTTCTACTATCAACTTTCAACTAAATTTTCTCTAGGAACATATCTTAAACAGTAGAACAAAAGCATAAGCTACGACATAATTTGCAAAGACCTTTTGACTATGTTCATGATAATTAAGATCATCTGATTATTTAATGAACTCCCACTTAGATAGACACCCCTCTAGTCATCTAAGTGATACATGATCCGAGTCAACTAGGCCGTGTCCGATCATCACGTGAGACGGACTAGTTATCATCGGTGAACATCTTCATGTTGATCGTATCTACTATACGACTCATGTTCGACCTTTCGGTCTCTTGTGTTCCGAGGCCATGTCTGTACATGCTAGGCTCGTCAAGTCAACCTAAGTGTTTCGCATGTGTAAATCTAGCTTACACCCGTTGTATGCAAACGTTAGAATCTATCACACCCGATCATCACGTGGTGCTTCGAAACAACGAACCTTCGCAACGGTGCACAGTTAGGGGGAACACGTTCTTGAAATTTTAGCGAGGGATCATCTTATTTATGCTACCGTCGTTCTAAGCAAATAAGATGTAAACATGACAAACATCACATGCAAATCATAAAGTGACATGATATGGCCAGTATCATCTTGCGCCTTTGATCTCCATCTTTGAGGCGCGGCATGATCACCTTCGTCACCGGCATGACACCATGATCTCCATCATCATGATCTCCATCATCGTGTCTTCATGATGTTGTCTCGCCAACTACTACTTCTACTACTATGGCTAACGGTTAGCAATAAAGTAAAGTAATTACATGGCGTTTTCATTGACATGCAGGTTATACAATAAATTAAGACAACTCCTATGGCTCCTGCCGGTTGTCATACTCATCGACATGCAAGTCATGATTCCTATTACAAGAACATGATCAATCTCATACATCACATATATATATAATTCATCACATCCTTTTGGCCATATCACATCACATAGCATACCCTGCAAAAACAAGTTAGACGTCCTCTAATTGTTGTTGCATGTTTTACGTGGCTGCTATGGGTTTCTAGCAAGAACGTTTCTTAGCTTCGCAAAAACCACAACGGTGATATGCCAATTACTATTTACCCTTCATAAGGACCCTCTTCATCGAATCCGATCCGACTAAAGTGGGAGAGACACACACCCGCTATCCACCTTATGCATCAAGTGCATGCCAGTCGGTGGAACCTGTCTCACGTAAGAGTACGTGTAAGGTCGGTCCAGGCCGCTTCATCCCACAATGCGACCGAATCAAGATAAGACTAGTGACGGTAAAAAAATTGAACAAATCATCGCCCACAACTACTTTGTGTTCTACTCGTGCATAGAATCTACGCATAGACCTAGCTCATGATACCACTGTTGGGGAACGAAGCAATAATTCAAAAAAAATCCTACGTGTCACCAAGATCAATCTAGGAGATGCTAGCAACGAGAGAGAGGGAGTGCATCTTCATTCCTTTGAAGATCGCTAAGCGGAAGCGTTCCAAGAACGCGGTTGATGGAGTCGTACTCGCGGCGATTCAAGTCGCGGAAGATCCGATCTAGCGCCGAACAGACGGCGCCTCCGCATTCAACACACGTACAGCCCGGGGACGTCTCCTCCTTCTTGATCCAGCAAGGGGAGAGGAGAAGTTGAGGGAGAACTCCGGCAGCACGACGGCGTGGTGGTGGAGCTTGTGGTATTCCTGCAGGGCTTCACCAAGCTCTACGTAGGAGAAGGAAGAGTTGGAGGAGGGAGGGGCTGCGCCAGGAGAAGGGGTGCGTCTACCCTCTCTCTCCCTCACTATATATAGGGGAAGGGGGTTGGAGGAAGCGCCCTAGGGTTCCCTAGGGGAGGGGCGGCGGCCACAGGGGAAACCCTAGATGGGTTTGGGCGCCCCCACCCCTAGGAAACTTGCCCCCCAAGCCGGGAGGGGTGGCTGCCCTAGGAGAGGCGCCCCCACCTCTCCAGGTTACGTGAGAGGGGTTGGGAGGGGCGCACAACCCCTTAGTGGGCTGGTGTGCCCCGTCCCCTTGGCCCATAAGGCCCCCAACGCTTGCCGGGGCCTCCGAAACACCTTTCGGTCACGCTGGTCGTCACCCGGTACTCCCAGAACAATTCTGGACTCCAATACCCTTCGTCCAATATATCGATCTTTACCTCCGGGCCACTCCGGAGTTCCTCGTCACGTCCGGGATCTCATCCTGGACTCCGAACAACCTTCGGTAACCACATAAAATTTCCCATAACAACTCTAGCGTCACCGAACCTTAAGTGTGTAGACCCTACGGGTTCGGGAACCATGTAGACATGACCGAGACGTTCTCCGGCCAATAACCAACAGCGGGATCTGGATACCCATGTTGGCTCCCACATGTTCCATGATGATCTCATCGGATGAACCACAATGTCGGGGATTCAATCAATCCCGTATACGATTCCCTTTGTCTACCGGTATGTTACTTGCCCGAGATTCAATCGTCGGTATCCCAATACCTCGTTCAATCTCGTTACTGGCAAGTCTCTTTACTCGTTCCATAACACATCATCCCGTGGCTAACTCATTAGTCACATTGAGCTCATTATGATGATTCATTACCGAGTGGGCCCAGAGATACCTCTCCGTCATACGGAGTGACAAATCCCAGTCTCGATTCGTGCCAACCCAACAGACACTTTCGGAGATACCTATAGTGCACCTTTATAGCCACCCAGTTACGTTGTGACGTTTGGTACACCCAAAGCATTCCTACGGTATCCGGGAGTTGCACAATCTCATGGTCTAAGGAAATGATACTTGACATTAGAAAAGCTCTTAGCAAACGAACTACACGATCTTGTGCTATGCTTAGGATTGGGTCTTGTCCATCACATCATTCTCCTAATGATGTGATCCCGTTATCAATGACATCCAATGTCCATGGTCAGGAAACCATAACCATCTATTGATCAATGAGCTAGTCAACTAGAGGCTTAATAGGGACATGTTGTGGTCTATGTATTCACACATGTATTACGGTTTCCAGTTAATAAAATTATAGCATGAACAATAGACAATTATCATGAACAAGGAAATACAATAATAACCATTTTATTATTGCCTCTAGAGCATATTTCCAACAACACGGTGTTGAGATCCACCTTCATGATCTCCACCCCGGTCATCATGCTCGCGAGAGCCACTTCTTTCGCCTTGGTCTTGGCGTTGGCGGCCTCGATCTCTAGCATCTTGGCTTGCTTCTCCGCGTCCATCTCAAGCCTCCTCCTTTGGATCTCCATGAAGGCGTTCATTTGCTCTTCTTTGAAACGCCGACGCTCCTCCTCCCTTGAGTCCTTCTTGTTCATCATGCCCTCCAAGGTGTTGGATGCCGCATCCCGCTTGTCCTCCTTCTTGGAGTTGGTCTTCCCCCGCGGCCGTGCCGGCTCGCCGTCCCCAACCTCCTCCACGGCTTGCTTCCCCCCACGCGACTTGAGGGGGCATATTGCGCCTTGAACTTCTCTTCGTCCTTGATGACCTGAAAGCAATGGGAGAGGTTGAAGCACTTGCCATTGTGTTGGACCTTGAATGCCTACAGAATGTTTCCATGCAAGCATATTGGCAAATGGTATGCAAGAATGAACTTGATGACACAAAAGAGGGTGGCTTGCTAGCATACCATGTCTTGCATGCCGATGCCGCTCACGGGGCGGGCCTTGACGCTCTCAAGAGTGGCACAAAACTTGTTGCACTCTTGTTGGATGACCCTCCATAGCTTCGAAATGGACACACACCCGCGCGTGCTCACAATTTGGTAAGGCGGAAACTTCTTGCGCTCATGAAACTCCCGGTGGACACGAATCCGAAATGTTGAATGCTTTTGTTCGCCGCCCATCTTGGGGTCTTGTCCAATGTCTCGCCAACACTCGCAAAGAAGCTTGTCCTCGGCCGTCGTGTATGCCTTCGTGTGCTTGCTCTTGCGCTTCGGCTTCGGACCGGCGGCTTGGTTGGCGAGCTCGTCCTCGAACAAAGGCTCCACTTCGATGTCGCACTCATCCTCTTCCTCTTGCCCATAGTCATCCGAAAACTCGTGGTCAAGTGGGAAGCCGTCCAGGTCCATGCCGACCTGATCACGCATGAAGGCCGCCTGATCGGGATCATAGCCAGCGGCCGGCGTGAACGCCCCGCGGCCGTCCTGGCTTTGTGTCTTGTCGGGATCGTAGCCAGCGGCCGGCGCACCACCCTCGAAGATGAGATTCTGCATGTAGTCCTCGTCGCCGGCGGACGGCATTCCCTCGAACAGGTTGCGGGTGAGGGAGTCCTGGATTAGGGGGTCCCCGGGTATCCGGACTATGTGACATGGGCCGGATTAATGGGCCGTGAAGATATGGAGGCCTTCCCCCGAGTCCGGATGGGACTCTCCTTTGTGTGGATGGCAAGCATGGCGTTTGGATATGAAGCTTCCTTTCTTTGTAAACCGACTCTGTACAAACCCTAGCCCCCTCTGGTGTCTATATAAACTGGAGGGTTTAGTACGTAGAGGCGATCACAATCATACAGGTTAGACATCTAGGGTTTAGCAATTATGATCTCGAGGTAGATCAACTCTTGTAACCCCTATACTCATTAAAGTCAATCAAACAGGAAGTAGGGTATTACCTCCATTAAGAGGTCCCGAACCTGGGTAACCATCGTGTCCCCCGCCTCCTGTTACCTTTAATCCTCAGACGCACAGTTCGGGACACCCTACCCGAGATCGGCCGGTTTTGACACCGACATTGGTGCTTTCATTGAGAGTTCCTCTGTGCTGTCGATAGAAGGGTCGATGGCTCGCCTTGTCGTCAACGAAAAGATCACTTCTGGAAGGGCCCTAGTTTCTGGGCAGATCCTCCAGATCGGCAGTTTCACCATAGGCGCCCGCCCGGTCGTCAAGCCCAAAGCGGTCCCCCAGATTGCCAAAAACCATCTCCGCATCAGCCCCGAAAGCGTCGATAAGATGGATCCGACAGATATCTCGTCTTTAAACAAAATGCTAGATCGCATCGCCACCCTGGGGGTCGCAACAGATTATGATCTGATTGGGCTTAAACCCGATCAGAGGGAAATTGAATCCCCACCTGTCACCCACCTGGTGACCGTCGTGGAAGAGCAAGTTGAGGATACTGCTCCTCCTATGCTGAAAACAAACTATGTTCGCATCTCTGACCCCTGCGAGCCGTATACCCGCCTTCGAGAAGAGACCGTCTGTCCTCCGAACATAGAATTAGGCGTTGAGCCTAAAAACCCCCAGGACACTCCGGATCCTGGGCTAGTGACCTCAGAAATTTTGCAAAATCCAGATTCCTCAGTGGGTCAGGGTTCGTACTTAAACCCACCCGCCCACCACAATCAATACTCTCCAAGCAATTCCGGTCCCCCGGATATATATGACTTAATGTATATACGGCAGTAACCTCAGGAAACAGTCCATCACTTCTGGGCTGGATTCCTACTTGTTAAAAACAAGATTAAAGATTGTTGTGATGACGATGCGGTATCACTCTTTTGCCGCAACTGCATGGACGAGGGGATCCTCAACGCCCTCAACCGACGCCGCATACTGCACTTTGCAGATTTGGCACACATAGTACAGAAGTATTGTGAAATGGAAAGCGCCTGGAAATCCCAGACAACTCGGTGGGAGCCATCGGCCTTTCAGCCACCCACCGGCCGGGCAAGAAGGATGCAACCTCACGGGGCACCTGATCATCACTTCACGGACAAGAAAATTAAACCCCTAACGGGACATAGAACTGTCCTTGATGAATGGCTCGACAAGCCTTGTCAGATACA
Source organism: Aegilops tauschii subsp. strangulata (assembly GCF_002575655.3). Classification (NCBI taxonomy): domain Eukaryota; kingdom Viridiplantae; phylum Streptophyta; class Magnoliopsida; order Poales; family Poaceae; genus Aegilops; species Aegilops tauschii. Next base: position 537,797,739 of record NC_053039.3, read on the forward strand.
CACAATGCCGGATTCCGAACCAACACATAGCCTTCGGGCATGTTGGATACTCCGGCAGGTGGCTAAAAGCGGTGAGGCAATCCTCACCAACACTACCCCGGCAAGGTACTCCTCGGAGGATAGCGATCTCAATGTACTTACGGTCTTCGAGACCTTTTCTTCAAATAATCAGCAAAAAAGGGCGCTCTGCGTGTTGGAAATATGCCCTAGAGGCAATAATAAATTGGTTATTATTATATTTCCTTGTTCATGATAATCGTTTATTATCCATGCTATAATTGTATTGATAGGAAACTCAAATACATGTGTGGATACATAGACAACACCATGTCCCTAGTAAGCCTCTAGTTGACTAGCTCGTTGATCAATAGATGGTTACGGTTTCCTGACCATGGACATTGGATGTCGTTGATAACGGGATCACATCAATAGGAGAATGATGTGATGGACAAGACCCAATCCTAAGCCTAGCACAAGATCGTGTAGTTCGTTTGCTAAGAGCTTTTCTAAAGTCAAGTATCATTTCCTTAGACCATGAGATTGTGCAACTCCCGGATACCGTAGGAATGCTTTGGGTGTACCAAACGTCACAACGTAACTGGGTGGCTATAAAGGTGCACTACAGGTATCTCCGAAAGTGTCGGTTGGGTTGGCACGAATCGAGACTGGGATTTGTCACTCCGTGTAAACGGAGAGGTATCTCTGGGCCCACTCGGTAGGACATCATCATAATGTGCACAATGTGACCAAGGAGTTGATCACGGGATGATGTGTTACGGAACGAGTAAAGAGACTTGCTGGTAACGAGATTGAACAAGGTATCGGGATACCAACGATCGAATCTCGGGCAAGTACTATACCGGTAGACAAAGGGAATTGTATACGGGATTGATTGAATCCTCGACATCATGGTTCATCCGATGAGATCATCGAGGAGCATGTGGGAGCCAACATCGGTATCCAGATCCCGTTGTTGGTTATTGACCGGAGAGTCGTCTCGGTCATGTCTGCGTGTCTCCCGAACCCGTAGGGTCTACACACTTCAGGTTCGGTGACGCTAGGGTTGTAGAGATATTAGTATGTGGTAACCCGAAAGTTGTTCGGAGTCCCGGATGAGATCCCGGACGTCACGAGGAGTTCCGGAATGGTCCGGAGGTAAAGATTTATATATGGGAAGTCTTGTTTTGGTCGCCGGAAAAGTTTCGCGCATTATCGGTATTGTACCAGGAGTGCCGAAAGGGTTCCGGGGGTCCACCAAGGGGTCCACCTGCCCCGGGGGGACCACATGGGCTGTGGGGTGTGCGCCTTGGCCTATATGGGCCAAGGGAACCAGCCCCAAGAGGCCCATGCACCAAGAGATAAGGTAAAGGGAGAGTCCTAAAGGGGGAAGGCACCTCCTAGGTGCCTTGGGGAGGATGGACTCCTCCCTGGCCGCACCCTTCCTTGGAGGAAGGGCCAAGGCTGCGCCCCCCCCCCTCTCCCTTGGCCCTATATATAGTGGGGGGAAGGGAGGGCAGCAAACCCAAGCCCTGGCGCCTCCCTCTCCCTCCCGTGACACATCTCCCTCCTCCCGCAGCGCTTGGCGAAGCCCTGTTGGAATCCCGCTACTTTCACCACCACGCCGTCGTGCTGCTGGATCTCCATCAACCTCTCCTCCCCCCTTGCTGGATCAAGAAGGAGGAGACGTCGCTGCTCTGTACGTGTGTTGAACGCGGAGGTGCCGTCCGTTCGGCGCTAGGATCATCGGTGATTTGGATCACGACGAGTACGACTCCATCAACCCCGTTCTCTTGAACACTTCCGCTCGCGATCTACAAGGGTATGTAGATGCACTCCTTCCCTCTCGTTGCTAGTAAACTCCATAGATTGATCTTGGTGATGCGTAGAAAATTTTGAATTTCTGCTACGTTCCCCAACAGTGGCATCATGAGCTAGGTCTATGCGTAGTTTCTATGCACGAGTAGAACACAAAGTAGTTGTGGGCGTCGATTTTGTCAATTTACTTGCCGTTACTAGTCTTATCTTGATTCGGCGGCATCGTGGGATGAAGCGGCCCGGACCGACCTTACACGTACACTTACGTGAGACAGGTTCCAGCGACTGACATGTACTAGTTGCATAAGGTGGCTAGCGGGTGTCTGTCTCTCCCACTTTAGTCAGATCGGATTCGATGAAAAGGGTCCTTATGAAGGGTAAATAGAAATTGGCATATCACGTTGTGGCTTTTGCGTAGGTAAGAAACGTTCTTTCTAGAATCCCATAGCAGCCACGTAAAACATGCAACAACAATTAGAGGACGTCTAACTTGTTTTTGCAGGGTATGCTATGTGATGTGATATGGCCAAAAGGATGTGATGAATGATATATGTGATGTATGAGATTGATCATGTTCTTGTAATAGGAATCACGACTTGCATGTCGATGAGTATGACAACCGGCAGGAGCCATAGGAGTTGTCTTAATTTATTGTATGACCTGCGTGTCAATGAAAACGCCATGTAATTACTTTACTTTATTGCTAAACGTTAGCCATAGTAGTAGAAGTAATAGCTGGCGAGACAACTTCATGAAGACACGATGATGGAGATCATGGTGTCATGCCGGTGAAGAAGGTGATCATGCCGCGCCTCGAAGATGGAGATCAAAGGCGCAAGATGATATTGGCCATATCACGTCACTTTATGATTTGCATGTGATGTTTATCATGTTTACATCTTATTTGCTTAGAACGACGGTAGCATAAAAAAGATGATCCCTCACTAAAATTTCAAGAGACGTGTTCCCCCTAACTGTGCACCATTGCAAAGGTTCGTTGTTTCGAAGCACCACGTGATGATCGGGTGTGATAGATTCTAACATTCGCATACAACGGGTGTTGACGAGCCTAGCATGTACAGACATGGCCTCGGAACACATGCAAAACACTTAGGTTGACTTGACGAGCCTAGCATGTACAGACATGGCCTCGGAACACAAGAGATCGAAAGGTCGAACATGAGTCGTATAGTAGATGCGATCAACATGGAGATGTTCACCGATGATGACTAGTCCGTCTCACGTGATGATCGGACACGGCCTAGTTTGACTCGGATCATGTATCACTTAGATGACTAGAGGGATGTCTATCTGAGTGGGAGTTCATTAAATAATCAGATGAACTTAATTATCATGAACATAGTCAAAGGTCTTTGCAAATTATGTCATAGATTACGCTTTAGTTCTACTGTTTAAGATATGTTCCTAGAGAAAATTTAGTTGAAAGTTGATAGTGGCAATTATGCGGACTGGGTCCGTAAACTGAGGATTGTCCTCATTGCTGCACAGAAGGCTTATGTCCTTAATGCACCGCTCGGTGTGCTGAACCTCAGCGTCGTCTGTAGATGTTGCGAAACATCTGACATACACGTTTTGATGACTACGTGATAGTTCAGTGCGTAATGTTGAACGGTTTAGAATTGAGGCACCGAAGACATTTTGAAACGTCGCGGAACATATGAGATGTTCCAAGAGCTGAAATTGGGATTTTAGGCTCGTGCCCACGTCAAGAGGTATGATACCTCTGACAAGTTTCTTAAGCCTGCAAACTAAGGGAGAAAAGCTCAACTGTTGAGCATGTGCTCAGATTGTCTGAGTACTATAATCGCTTGAATCGAGTGGGAGTTAATCTTCCAGATGAGATAGTGATGGTTCTCCAAAGTCACTGCCACCAAGCTATTAGAGCTTCATGATGAACTATAACATATCAGGGATAGACATGATGATCCTTGAGCAACTCGCGATGTTTGACACCGTGAAAGTAGAAATCAAGAAGGAGCATCAATCGTTGATGGTTAGTAAAACCACTAGTTTTAAGAAGGGCAAGGGAAGAAGGGATACTTCATGAAACAGCAAATCATTTGCTGCTCTAGTGAAGAATCCCAAGGTTGAACCCAAACCCAAGACTAAGTGCTTCTGTAATGAGGGAAACGGTCACTGAAGCAAAACTGCCCTAGATACTTGGTAGATGAGAAGGCAGGCAAGGTCGACAAAAGTATATTGGATATACATTATATGAATGTGTACTTTACTAGTACTCCTAGCAGCACCAGGGTATTAAATACCGGTTCGGTTGCTAAGTGTTAGTAACTCAAAATAAAAGCTGCAGAATAAACGGAGACTAGCTAAAGGTGAGATGACGATATGTGTTGGAAGTGTTTCCAAGGTTGATGTGATCAAGCATCGCATGCTCCCTCTACCATCGAGATTGGTGTTAAACCTAAGTAATTGTTATTTAGTGTTGAGCAATACGGTTATTCATTTAAGGAGAATAATGGTTACTCTGTTTATTTGAATAATACCTTCAATGGTCTTGCACCTAAAATGAATCTCGATCGCAGTGATACACATGATCGTGCCAAAAGATATAAAATAGTAATGATAGTACCACATACTTGTGGCACTGCCATTTGAGTCATATTGGTATAGAACGCATGAAGAAGCTCCATGTAGATGGATCTTTGGACTCACTCGTTTTTGAAAAGATTGAGACATGCGAACCATGTCTATTGGTATATATGCATGAAGAAACTCCATGCAGATGGATCGTTTGGACTCACTTGATTTTGAATCACTTGAGACATGCAAATCATACCACATGGGCAAGATGACTGAAAGACCTCGTTTTCAGTAAGATGGAACAAGAGAGCAACTTGTTGGAAGTAATACATTTGATGTGTGCAGTCCAATGAGTGCTGAGGCATGCGGTGGATATCGATATGTTCTTACTTCACAGATGATTCGAGTAGATGCTGAGAATATTTACTTGATGAAACACAAGTATGAATTATTGAAAGGTTCAAGTAATTTCAGAGTGAAGTTGAAGATCGTCGTGACAAGAGGATAAAATTACTATGATATGATCATAGAGATATCTGAGTTACGAGTTTGGCACACAATTAAGACATTGTGGAAAGTGTTTCACAATTAATACCGCTTGGAACACCACAATGTGATGGTGTGTCCGAACATCATAACTGCACCCTATTGGATATGGTGCAAGCCATGATGTCTCTTATCGAATTACCACTATCGTTTATGGGTTAGGCATTAGAGATAACCGCATTCACTTTAAAAGGGGCACCACGCAATTCCATCGAGACGACACCGTTTAGAGAAACCTAAGTTGTCGTTTCTTAAAAGTTTGGGGCTGCGATGCTTATGTGAAAAAGTTTCAAGCTGATAAGCTCGAACCCAAAGCGGATAAATGCATCTTCATAGAAAACCCAAAATAGTTGGGTATAACTCCTATTTCAGATCTGGAAGCAAAAGTAATTGCTTCTAGAAACGAGTCCTTTCTCGAGGAAAAGTTTCTCTCGAAAGAATTGAGTGGGAGGATGGTGGAGACTTGATGAGGTTATTGAACCATAACTTCAACTAGTGTGTAGCAGGGCACAGGAAGTTGTTCCTGTGGCACCTACACCAATTGAAGTGGAAGCTTATGATAGTGATCACGAAACTTCGGATCAAGTCACTACCAAACCTCGTAGGTTGACAAGGATGCGTACTACTTTAGAGTGGTACGTAATCCTGTCTTGGAAGTCATGTTGCTGGACAACAATGAACCTACGAGCTATGGAGAAGCGATGGTGGGCCCGTATTCCGACGAATGGCTCAAGGCCATAAAATCCGAGATAGGATCCATGTATCAGAACAAAGCATGGACTTTGGTGAACTTGCCCGATGATCGGCAAGCCATTGAGATAAATGGATCTTTAAGAAGAAGACGGACGTGCACGGTAATGTTACCGTCTATGAAGCTCGACTTGTGGCAAAGAGTATTTTCACAAGTTCAAGGAGTTGACTACGATGAGATTTTCTCATCCGTAGCGATGCTTAAGTCCGTCGGAATCATGTTAGCATTAGGTGCATTTATGAAATCTGGCAGATGGATGTCAAAACAAGTTTCCTTACCAGTTTTTGTAAGGAAAGGTTGTATGTGATACAATCAGAAAGGTTTTGTCAATCCTAAGGATGCTAAAAGGTATGCTAGCTCCAGCGATCCTTCCATGGACTAGAGCAAGCATCTCGGAGTCAAAATATACGCTTTGATGGAGTGATCAAAGTTTTTGGGTTTATACAAAGTTTGTTAGAAGCTTGTATTTACAATAAAGTGAGTGGGGGCGCTACAACATTTCTGATAAGTATATGTGAATGACATATTGTTGATCCGAAATGATGTAAAATTTCTGGAAAGCATAAAGGGTTGTTTGAAAGGAGTTTTTCAAAGGAAGACCTGGATAAAGCTGCTTACATATTGGGCATCAAGATCTATAGAGATAGATCAAGACGCCTGATGATACTTTCAAAGAACGCACACCTTGACATGATTTTGAAAGAGTTCAAAATAGATCAGCAAAGAAGGAGTTCTTGGCTGTGTTACAAGGTGTGAGTATTGAGTAAGACTCAAGACCTGACCACAGCAGAAGAGAGAGAAAGGACGAAGGTCGTCCCCTATGCTTTAGACGTAGGCTCTACAGTATGCTATGCTGTGTACCGCACATGAAGTGTGCCTTGCCATGAGTTGGTCAAGGGGTACAATAGTGATCCGGGAATGGATCACATGACAGCGGTCGAACTTATCCTTAGTATCTAGTGGACTAAGGACTTTTCTCGATTATGGAGGTGAAAAGGAGTTCGTCGTAAAGGGTTACGTCGATGCGAACTTTGACACTAATCTGGATGACTCTGAGTAGTAAACCGGATTCGTATAGTAGAGCAGTTATTTGAAATGGCTCCAAGTAGCGCGTGGTAGCATCCACAAGATGACATAGATATTCATAAAGCACACACGGATCTGAAAGGTTCAGACCCGTTGACTAATAACCTCTCTCACAAGCATAACATGATCAAACCAGAACTCATTGAGTGTTAATCACATAGTGATGTGAACTAGATTGTTGACTCTAGTAAACTCTTTGGATGTTGGTCACATGGTGATGTGACCTGTGAGTGTTAATCACATGGTGATGTGAACTAGATTATTGACTCTAGTGCAAGTGGGAGACTGTTGGGAATATGCCCTAGAGGCAATAATAAATTGGTTATTATTATATTTCCTTGTTCATGATAATCGTTTATTATCCATGCTAGAAATGTATTGATAGGAAACTCAAATACATGTGTGGATACATAGACAACACCATGTCCCTAGTAAGCCTCTAGTTGACTAGCTCGTTGATCAATAGATGGTTACGGTTTCTTGACCATGGACATTGGATGTCGTTGATAACGGGATCACATCATTAGGAGAATGATGTGATGGACAAGACCCAATCCTAAGCCTAGCACAAGATCGTGTAGTTCGTTTGCTAAGAGCTTTTCTAATGTCAAGTATCATTTCCTTAGACCATGAGATTGTGCAACTCCCGGATACCGTAGGAATGCTTTGGGTGTACCAAACGTCACAACGTAACTGGGTGGCTATAAAGGTGCACTACAGGTATCTCCGAAAGTGTCTGTTGGGTTGGCACAAATCGAGACTGGGATTTGTCACTCCGTGTAAACGGAGAGGTATCTCTGGGCCCACTCGGTAGGACATCATCATAATGTGCACAATGTGACCAAGGAGTTAATCACGGGATGATGTGTTACAGAACGAGTAAAGAGACTTGCCGGTAACGAGATTGAACAAGGTATCGGGATACCGACGATCGAATCTCGGGCAAGTACTATACCGGTAGACAAAGGGAATTGTATACGGGATTGATTGAATCCTCGACATCGTGGTTCATCCGATGAGATCATCGAGGAGCATGTGGGAGCCAACATGGGTATCCAGATCCCGCTGTTGGTTATTGACCGGAGAGTCGTCTCGGTCATGTCTTCGTGTCTCCCGAACCCGTAGGGTCTACACACTTCAGGTTCGGTGACGCTAGGGTTGTAGAGATATTAGTATGCGGTAACCCGAAAGTTGTTCGGAGTCTCGGATGAGATCCCGGACGTCACGAGGAGTTCCGGAATGGTCCGGAGGTAAAGATTTATATATGGGAAGTCTTGTTTTGGTCGCCGGAAAAGTTTTGCGCATTATCGGTATTGTACCAGGAGTGCCGAAAGGGTTCCGGGGGTCCACCAAGGGGTCCACCTGCCCTGGGGGGCCACATGGGCTGTGGGGTGTGCGCCTTGGCCTATATGGGCTAAGGGAACAAACCCCAAGAGGCCCATGCGCCAAGAGATAAGGTAAAGGGAGAGTCCTAAAGGGGGAAGGCACCTCCTAGGTGCCTTGGGGAGGATGGACTCCTCCCTGGCCGCACCCTTCCTTGGAGGAAGGGCCAAGGCTGCGCCCCCCCCCTCTCCCTTGGCCCTATATATAGTGGGGGGAAGGGAGGGCAGCAAACCCAAGCCCTGGCGCCTCCCTCTCCCTCCCGTGACACATCTCCCTCCTCCCGCAGCGCTTGGGGAAGCCCTGTTGGAATCCCGCTACTTCCACCACCACGCCGTCGTGCTGCTAGAGCTCCATCAACCTCTCCTCCCCCCTTGCTGGATCAAGAAGGAGGAGACGTCGCTGCTCCGTACGTGTGTTGAACACGGAGGTGCCGTCCATTCGGCGCTAGGATCATCGGTGACTTGGATCACGACGAGTACGACTCCATCAACCCCGTTCTCTTGAACACTTCCGCTCGCGATCTACAAGGGTATGTAGATGCACTCCTTCCCTCTCGTTGCTAGTAAACTCCATAGATTGATCTTGGTGATGCGTAGAAAATTTTGAAGTTCTGCTACGTTCCCCAACATTGCAACCTCGCCGAAGTTAACCAAGTAGCTGCAATAAACCATTGGAACGACATGGCGATAACCTTCAATGCCACTGACGAACCACCGACCCGATCAGTCCGAGCACCGGCCGCTTTAGTTCTCAACCCAATTGTGGATGGCTTTGGGCTCACTAAAGTGCTCATGGAGGGGGCAGCGGATTGAACCTCATCTATGAGGACACGCTCGACAAAATGCAAATAGACAGGAGCCGCATCGAGCAGAGTAGTACAACCTTTCGAGGTATTATCCCCAGCCGAGAAGCGCGGTGTTCGGGAAAAATAAAACTTGATGTGGTATTCGGCACGCCGGAGAACTACAGGTCTGAAGAGTTAATTTTCGAGGTGGCACCTTTCAACAGCGGATATCATGCCTTGTTGGGGCGAGATGCATTCACACGCTTTCAAGCCATACCTCATTACGGGTATATGAAGCTTAAAATGCCTGGGCCCAACGGAGTCATCACTATCACCAGTGATCCGGACATAGCACTCCGCGCCAAAAACAAAACCGCATCCCTGGCCCTCGAGGCACTATCCGAGGCCCTTGCGGCCGAGGAGCTCACCGCTCTACGGCCCATAGTGGATAGAGATGATGTAATCCTCGACAAAAGGCCAAAATCAACTTCTTTCAAACCGGCAGACGAAATAGTCAAATTCCAAGTTCACCAGGCGGATCCTACTAAAATAGCAGCCATTGGAGCACAGCTGGATCTGGCAATCAACGCCGCTCTGAGAGCATTCCTGCGCGATAATTGGGACATTTTCGCCTGGCACCCTTCGGATATGCCAGGAATCCCACACAGACTGGCCGAACACAGCCTCAACAAAATAAAGGGGTTCAAGCCAGTTAAGCAAACGCTACGGCGATTTTCCGAACCCAAACGACAAGCTATGGGGGAGGAGGTAGCCAAATTACTTGAAGCCGGGTTTATTCGAGAAATAAAACACCTGGATTGGTTAGCAAACCTGGTGATGGTGCCAAAGAAGGACAAATCCTGGTGCCTTTGTGTCGATTTTAAAGACCTCAATAAAGCTTTCCCTAAGGACCCCTTCCCACTGCCCCACATAGACCAGATTGATGCAACTGCAGGACATGATTCACTATGTTTCCTCGACGCATACTCCGGATACCATTAGATTAAGATGAAAGAATCCGACCAGGCTGCAACTGTGTTTATCACTCCGTACGGGCCTTTTTGTTTTAACACTAAGCCTTTCGGGCTTAAAAACGCCAACGCCACCTACCAACGCATGATTCAAACATGCCTGGAAAAACAAATTGGCAAGACGGTGGAGGCGCATGTAGACGATGTAGTAATCAAAACCAAACATGTCGAATCATTGATAGACGACTTACGTCTTACATTCGACAACCTCCGAACATATGACATACGGCTCAATCCGGAAAAATGCGTTTTTAGCGTTCCGGACGGAAAGCTGCTTGGGTTCATTGTTTCCAATAGAGGAATCGAAGCAAACCCAGCCAAAATCTGACCCTTGTCTCAGTTGGCAATACCAACAGACCTAAAACAGGTCCAAAAACTAGCTGGGTGCGTGGCAGCCTTAAGCCGCTTTATCTCCAGACTCGGAGAGAAGGCGCTGCCGCTATACCGCCTGCTTCGACGTACCGACCACTTTGAGTGGACGGACGCGGCAACGGCCGGGTTGGAAGAAATAAAAACTCTGCTAGCAAACAATCCAATCCTCGCCACACCTAACATTGGTGAACCTATACTACTGTATATATCTGCAACTCACCAGGTGGTGAGCGCAGTACTCGTCGCGAACGAGAGGAAGAGGGACATAAATTCCCACTCCAAAAGCCCGTATACTACGTATCGGCGGTTTTCACGCCATGCAAATCACGGTACCCGCACTATCAAAAGATAGCATATGCGGTTTTCATGGCATCACGGAAGCTGCGACACTACTTTCAAGAGTGCTCGATCACGGTGGCCTCCGAGGTACCACTCAATGACATCATAAACAATCGAGATGCCACCGACCACATTGCAAAATGGGCCATCGAGCTCCTACCATTTTAAATAACGTATAAACCACGCCGAGCCATTAAATCTCAGGTGTTGGCCGACTTCGTCTCCGAATGGACAGAGGCCGAACTCCCTAAAGAGTACGACACATACTCCAACTGGGTGATGTACTTCGATGGCTCAAAAATGTTAGCCGGATTGGGGGCCGGTGTCATCCTAACATCCCCTACAGGGGACACAGTCCGCAACATATTGCAAATCATGTGTGCAAACTCTAATAACGCAGCCGAATATGAGGCACTACTACATGGCCTCCGGATGGTTGTTTCTATGGGCATACAACGCCTCGAGGTGTGCGGGGATTCAAATCTCACAATATCCCAAATAAATGGAGAATTCGATGCCAAAGATCCAAAGATGGCGGCTTACCGCAATGCCGTGCTGAAAATATCAGCTTGGTTCGAGGGGCTCGAGTTTCATCATGTGGCCCGAGACAGTAACCAAGCAGCGGACATCCTTGCTCGAATGGGCACTAAATGTGACCCCGTCCCTCCTAACACGTTCGTGGAAAGGCTCTTTAAGCCATCCATGGTATGGCAGGACGAGAGTGGAAATACCAGTCCGGCGTCGATCACACTCCCAGATGCCGAACACGATTCAGCCATCATCGGGGGCTCGGGCACAGAACCAACGCCTTCCGCCCATGTAATCATGGCGGTAATCGCTCCATGAACCGAACCCTTCCTGGCCTACCTTAATAGGCGGGAGCTCCCCGAGGACCAGAATGAGGCTCATTGCATCGTTCGACGTTCGAAAGCCTACATGGTTCATGAAGGTGAACTCTACAAGAAAAGTACTACCGAAGTCCTTCAAAGATGTATCTCCGAAGAGGAGGGGCGGCAGCTCTTGGCCGAAATCCATGCTAGCCTTGGTGGCCATCACGCCGCAGCTCGGGCCCTTGTAAGTAAGGCCTTCCGTACTGGTTTTTTCTGGCCCACGGCCCGAGCAGATGCACAGGACCTCGTCCAATGCTGTGTCGGATGCCAGCTTTTCGCCAATCAAAGCCATATGCCGCCTACCGCCCTACAAACAATCCCCATTACGTGGCCTTTTGCGGTCTGGGGGCTGGACATGGTCGGACCCCTTAAAGGGGGAAGTCATAAGAAAAAATACCTGCTGGTTATGGTAGATCAATTCACTAAGTGGATAGAGGCCAAGCCAGTTAAAACAGCTGAAGCTGGACCAGTGATAGATTTCATATCCGGCGTCGTACACCGTTATGGTGTCCCGCACAGCATCATCACCAACAACGGCTCTAACTTCACAGCCGACGAGGTAAAAACTTGGTGTGCTAACCTGGGCATAAAGCTCGATTACGCCTCCGTATATCACCCTCAAACAAACGGTCAAGTTGAACAGGCCAATGGCCTGATAATGAGCGGCATTAAACCCAGACTCGTGCGATCTCTAAAGGAGTCGGACAAACACTGGGTCGAGAAGCTTGACTCCGTACTCTGGGGGCTGCGGACCACACCCAATCGCATGACCGGATACACACCGTTCTTCATGGTGTATGGCGCAGAGGCTGTCTTGCCCTGCGATATTATTCATGACTCACCTCGAGTGCGCATGTACGAAGAGAGAGAGGCCGAGCTCGATCGGCAAGATGACTTAGATGGCCTGGAGGAGGAGCACGATGTCGCAAAAGCTCGTTACGCATTCTACCAACAACAAGCTCAAAGATACCAAAGCAGAGAAGTGCGGGCCAAGCCTTATAATGTAGGTGAACTCGTTCTAAGCCTACCAGAGAAAAAAAAAGGACAAACTCAAGCCCAAATGGGAGGGTCCCTTCTTTATAGATGAAGTTCTCACTGGAGGAGCCTATCGCCTTCGTAATGCATCGGACAATCGCTTAGAGCCGAACCCATGGAACGCTGCCAGACTCCCAAGATTCTACGCCTAAGTCTGGACACATTGGTCATTACCTTTTTTTCTCTTTTTTCTCTTTCTTCTTTTTGTTTGTTTTACGATTTCTAGCGTGTGTTCGGGTAAGCCGCACACTTGCGGGGAATACATCTTTAAATGTACATACCCCACTATAACTGGGGGCGTCTTTCAAATAGAATCTCTTTATTATCTCGAGCATAAAGCTCACCATATATATATGTGTATTTTTTTGCTCATATACGTCCTGTCTTCGCCATTATATGCACATCTATGACTTAAGTTTTTGCCAAGCTGGGTTGCCTGGCTCCTGTGCTTATGCCCTACGTTCCCGCTTGTTCGGCAAGGGCATAAAGGGAGCACCTCTGCGATTGTTACAGCCGGGTCATCCGGACATGTACCTCAGACGGGTGAAGCCGAAAGCTAGCGTTCTTAATGGAATAATTGGTCGGCGGGAAGAGACGAATTGCTTTCGTAGCAGTATAAACTACTAAAAAACAAAGACTCCTATGATTCTTTCGCATCACAGCTTAGTCATGCATAAATGCATGCCGACCCAGGAAGAGGAACCCTTAACGGAACTATTCTTTCTGGAAGATGTTTCTTATGTTAAAAGGTAATATAACATAACTCCCTGAATACAGTTTGTCTATTCAAGCATTATGACCGGACCGCCTGGTTCCCGAACATACTTGGTGTTTCCCACAGGTATAGTATTCGGAAACACTCCACCCTTGGGTTTCGGAGGCTAAAAGCGGAAGGTCCGCCATGACAATCTTTTACAAATCGGTCGGAGATAAGTTTTGCTGATAAAGTGTATTGTCACATAAAATCACAAAACTACTCTTTATCTATGCCATCTATCAGGCTGTCTAGTTTACAATCCTGCTGTGAAAATTTGGCGGCTATCTTTATTTGGTCATACACCAAGCTACTGGAATTTCTTGTTCGTCTAGTCCCTGAGGTCCAACCCGTGCCATATGATTCGGATCAAGTCCGGTCTACCATGTTTTCACCATGGCCCAGGCCTCTCGTGCACCTTCTCGACATGCCGATGCCTTCCAAAGCTCAAAGCGAAGACGAGCTCCTTTGAATAGCTCTGCGAGCTCCCCCATTAGTCCGGGAGGAGAATCGGATGGCCATAACGCCTTCGCCATACTCCTCACCGTCTTCCGAGCTTGCTCATGAACCTTGGATAACTCTTGCAGCAAGTCGCCTTGAAATCCGGACACTTCCCCTTCAGGCCGCCTAGTCAATAAGCCTACAGGAACAATCTCGTAAAACAACAATTTCCATCAAGGGACCACATGAAAGACAGGTTAAAAGGACATACTAAATATGCCACCTTTCAGCTTTCTGTTTTCCTTCAAGGCATCCGACAGTTGGGCTCTTACGTCCTTCAGTTCCTCTGCTTGCTAGATGTTGGTATCCTGTAGTTTGTTTTTCTCATTAATGGTCCGTGTCAACACACGTTGACCAGTGGCTTGTTGCCCTTCGGCATGTTCTTTGGCCGCCTCAGCAGCCTTTAGCCTCTCCTCCAACTGATTTACCGACCCTGCCGCTGTTAAGCAATGCATATTTAAAAATCATTGTTGCCGCAGAATCGTACTTTCCGGAAACGGTTGCACTTACCATTCGATGCCTTCTGGGATTCTTTAAATCTTCCAGTCCGGCGGTGGCAACAGCTAGTTTGGTCTGACATTCTTCAAGCTCCTGAGACAGTCTGTTGTTCTTCTCCGTGAGTACCTGATTATACAACGATCCTTAAATCAGTTGCGCCAACTGCTTCAAGTCTCGGGGGCTACTGGCATATGATTATCGAATCTACACAAAGCCTTTACCCGCATATCCTTTGAAAGCTGGTGTGTAGCTCCGGCAAGTCCATCCCGAGCAGCCCGGATATATGCATCCGCAGAGCTGAGGGTGTTGAACGCCTCTTCGGTGAAACTTGGATCGCGCATGGCCTCTTTCCCCTGCCGATGGACCATCGCGCTCTCCACTTTGGAATTGGTGATGGATACATTATCCGAATCCTCTTGGAGGTGACAATCCGGCGTAGCGCCCGTACTAACCCTAGCCCTTGTGGCAGGGTCCGGGGCCGGATTGTCCGACGCACGGCTGGCGAGATCTCCGGATACAGTCCGGTGTACGCTCTTCCAGAAATATAGCACAGCGGGGCACGTCACAATCCATCCGATTCGCTGAGTGCGGGTTGAAAATTATACCTATTCGGAGAATGAGGAGGCTCGGTAGTATCACCGCCCGCCTTTCTTTTCAAAGACTCGCCCTGCGCGAGCGTCGCCTTCTTGGAGGACACCTTCGATACGGCTCCTTCGGAGCATGAGATAGTGCGGTGGGTGAGGTGCAACGGGAAAGCTCTTATTGAAGAGATGTCTCCTGTGCACTTACGTGGGAGGAGGGGAGAAGGCCGGGATAATCGGCTGTGATGGCCACTTCTGTGCCGTCGTAGCTCGCCTGATAAAAGACCCCCTCCTTAAGCTCTATAAATATATCCGGGTCCTCTTTGAATCCGGGATCCAGGTCCCGAATATGGTCCTCTGGCTGCGGAGCGGGGCTATAGATCCCCGCGACGACCTTTCTCCATTCCTGTTAAAAATAGTTGGATTAAGTTCAACTATGCATGACTCAGGAAGAGGATTGAGTAAGGCTAATGACCAAAAGCTCACCCAGTCAGCAGGGTTGTACATGGAAAGACCTTCTCGGCATTTAAGGCGAATAAAATCTTCTTTCTCCCCTTTATAAAGATGAGCCAACATTGCAGCCAAGGCGGCAAAGTTGTCCAGACCCTTGTGCCCGCAACGTGATGCGTCATCTTCCCCATTGTAATGCCACATGGGGGGTCCTCTGGATTGGAGTGGCTGAACGCCTCACGTTATTGAAATCGCCATTACCTCAATTATAGATAGTCCGGAGTGGGCGAGTATTTTAATCTTGCTCATTAACTTCTTAATCTCTGCACTGTCTTCCTCCTCGAGGCTCCGGGGACGCCAGCTGGTGCGCTTCTTTAACGGAGCATTGGAAAATTCGGGAAGGCCTCGCCGGATTGGGTCTGGGAGAACAACGTCTTCAATATAAAACCATTCTGAGGGCCACTCTTCGGATGCCTTCTTCGGAGTGCCGGACAAGTATCCTGTCCCGGCTACGCGCCATACTTCGGCACCGCCCACCTCGAATATGGATCCCTTTTGGGAGCGGGGGACGAGGCAGAAAAGTTTCCTACATAACTCAAAATGGGCCTCGCAGCCTAGGGACAGCTCGCAAAGAGCGACGAAACCCGCGATGTGCAGAATGGAGCCCGGCGTGAGATTGTGCAGTTGGAGGCCATAATACTCCAGGAGACCTCGGAGGAAAGGGTGGATAGGAAATCCAACGCCTCTTAATAGGAAGGAAACGAAGCACGCTTGCTCCCCTTTAGTAGGATTGGGGAAATTTTCCGCCAGGGCCTCGCCATTGATGGAAGTTAATCCCGCCCGAACGGGGACTAGATCCGCGGGAGGGAGATATCCCTGCGTCTGAAGCTTGGTCAGCTGGGCGTGGGATACCGAGCAGCTCTCCCAATCTCCTTTTTGAGGGCCGTGGGGGCGTGAGGAAGAACTGGGAGCGCCAGCCATGTTTGCACGGTTTCCTATGGCAAGCTCTAAGGATTTTCGCCTGGTGTCGAATGGCATCTGAGATCCAATCTCCTTAAATAGACGCCTTCCCTTCAAAGTCAGGGTGTTATCTGTAAAAACACTTGGACCCTTCGTATTCGTCTGACACGTGGAAGCCGAGGCAGCGGTGGCGGAGAAGCCGAAGGGTATGATATTTGATATAAAGTCAAAGCTGTCCGAAGTACCATGGAGGGCCCACCTTACAAAGTCGAAGATATAAAACCGAATACAGTTCTTTTCTTCAATTGCTTTGGAGTATTTGGAGGAGGAACCTGCCTTGCAATGCCGAAGACAATCTGCGCGTCGGACACATCGTCATTGAAGCCTAGTTCGGGGCTACTAAGGGAGTCCTGGATTAGGAGGTCCCCGGGCATTCGGGCTATGTGACATGGGCCGGACAAATGGGCTGTGAAGATACGAGATTGGAGGCCTTCCCCCGTGTCCGGATGGGACTCTCCTTTGCGTGGATGGCAAGCCTGGCGTTCGGATATGAAGCTTCCTTTCTCTATAAACTGACTCTGTACAAACCCTAGTGATACGTCTCCAACGTATCTATAATTTTTGATTATTCCATGCTATTATATTATCTGTTTTGGATGTTTAATGGGCTTTATTATGCACTTTTATATTATTTTTGGGACTAACCTATTAACCGAAGGCCCAGTGCAAAT
The DNA here is from genome assembly GCF_002575655.3 of Aegilops tauschii subsp. strangulata. Taxonomy (NCBI): domain Eukaryota; kingdom Viridiplantae; phylum Streptophyta; class Magnoliopsida; order Poales; family Poaceae; genus Aegilops; species Aegilops tauschii. The sequence continues at coordinate 537,814,805 of NC_053039.3, forward strand.
TGTTGTTTTTTCGCCTATTTCAGTGTTTCGCAGAAAAGGAATATCAAACGGAATCCAAACGGAATGAAACCTTTGCGAGGATCGTTTTTGGAACAAACGCAATCCAGGAGACTTGGAGTGGATGTCAAGGAAGCAACGAGGCGGCCACGAGGTAGGAGGGCGCGCCCGGGGGGGTAGGCGCGCCCCCCACCCTCGTGGGCCCCTCGTGGCTCCACCAACCTACTTCTTTCGCCTATATATACTCATATACCCTGAAAACATCCAGGAGCACCACGAAACCCTATTTCCACCACCGCAACCTTCTGTACCCGTCCCATCTTGGGGCCTTTTCCGGCGCTCCGCCGGAGGGGCAATCGATCACGGAGGGCTTCTACATCAACACCATAGCCTCTCCGATGATGTGTGGGTAGTTTACCACAGACCTTCGGGTCCATAGTTATTAGCTAGATGGCTTCTTCTCTCTCTCTGGATCTCAATACAAAGTTCTCCTCGATTCTCTTGGAGATCTATTCGATGTAATTCTTTTTGCGGTGTGTTTGTCGAGATCCGATGAATTGTGGGTTTATGATCAAGATTATCTATGAATAATATTTGATTCTTCTCTGAATTCTTATATGCATGATTTAATATCTTTGCAAGTCTCTTCGAATTATCAGTTTGGTTTGGCCTACTAGATTGATCTTTCTTGCAATGGGAGAAGTGCTTAGCTTTGGGTTCAATCTTGCGGTGTCCTTTCCCAGTGACAGCAGGGGCAGCAAGGCACGTATTGTATTGTTGCCATCGAGGATACAAAGATGGGGTTTATATCATATTGCTTGAGTTTATCCCTCTACATCATGTCATCTTGCTCGTTACTCTGTTCCTACGAACTTAATACTCTCGATGCATGCTGGATAGCGGTCGATGTGTGGAGTAATAGTAGTAGATGCAGAATCGTTTCGGTCTACTTGTCACGGACGTGATGCCTATATACATGATCATGCCTAGATATTCTCATAACTATGCGCTTTTTTATCAATTGCTCGACAGTAATTCGTTCACCCACCATAGAATTTGCTATCTTGAGAGAAGCCACTAGTGAAACATATGGCCCCGGGGTCTATCTTCCATCATATTAATCTCCCGTCAACGTGCTATTTCTGTCGCCGTTTATTTTGCAATCTTTACTTTTCAATCTATACAACAAAAATACCAAAAATATTTATCTTATTATCTTTATCAAATCTCACTTTTGCAAGTGGCCGTGAAGGGATTGACAACCCCTTTATCGCGTTGGTTGCAAGGTTCTTGATTGTTTGTGCAGGTATGAGGGATTTGCGTGTAGTCTCCTACTGGATTGATACCTTGGTTCTCAAAAACTGAGGGAAATACTTACGCTACTTTGCTGCATCACCCTTTCCTCTTCAAGGGAAAACCGATGCGTGCTCAAGAGGTAGCAAGAAGGATTTCTGGCGCCGTTGCCGGGGAGATTTGCACGAAGTCAAGTCAAGATTTGATCTCCCGTCAACGAGCCATTTCTGGCACCGTTGCCAGGGAGATCTACGCACAAGTCAAGACATACCAAGTACCCATCACAAACTCTTATCCCTCGCATTACATTATTTGCCATTTGCCTCTCGTTTTCCTCTCCCCCACTTCACCCTTGCCGTTTTATTCGCCCTCCTTCCGTTCGATCTTGTGTTACCATGTGTCTTCTTTTTGCTTGCATCTTCGCTTGCTAAAAGTTTATGGATCCTCATCCCCTTGCTAATCTTTTTAAGAGATCCAATTATTATGAACCAATTTCAAGTGATTTGAGTGCACTAGATTATCTTTATGAGGTTTTGCTTGAAATTCGTGAATCTGAAAATTGTGATGAAGAAATTTATGAAGAGATTCACGATAACTCCTTGAATAAAAAGCATGATTACAATGATTTTACTATAAATTCTCTTGATGTCAATTAAGCTAATAATATGCAAAACCCTAAGCTTGGGTATGCTAGTTTTGCTATGTCTACTACTTGTTGCAATGATCATGATTGGGATGATTTTTCTTATGATCTTGAAAATGTATTTAAGCCCCATGATGATTATGAGATTGATAATAATGGTTGCAATAATACTGAAAGTGGGTTTGGAAGAGTGTCAACTTTAGATCCCACATATTTGGATAATGTTCAATCTTATGAAATTTTGGATAAAAGTGGGTTCGGAGAGGTCATGACTTTAGTTAATGATATTCCCACTATTTTGGAAGAGTGTCAACTTTGCATGCATGTGGATCATGTAGAGAAAATTTTATGTGATAGCTATTTTGTTTAATTTGCCTATGATCCTACATGTAATTATTATGAGAGAGGAAAATATGGTTGTAGAAATTTTTATCTTACTAAATTACCTCTCGTCATGTTGAGATTGCTATCGTCTCTTTCTTCTTCCTTGCATATGCTAATTTTTGCTTGCTATGATAATTTGTTTGCTTATGAAATGCCTATGCATAGGAAGTATGTTAGACTTAGATGTGTTTATCACGTGTTCTTTGATGCTCTCTTTGTGCTTTAATTCTTGTCTTTGATGTGAGCATCATTAAAATTATCAATGCCTAGCTAGGGGCGTTAAACGATAGCGCTTGTTGGGAGGCAACTCAATTTTATTTTTGTTCCTTGATTTTTGTTCCTGTTTAGTAATAAATAATTCATCTAGCCTTTGTTTAGATGTGGTTTTATCTTTTAATTAGTGTTTGTGCCAAGTAAAGCCTATAAGATTTTCTTGGGTGATAATTATTTGATCTTGCTGAAAAAGACAGAAACTTTCTGCTCACGAAAGCAATTGTTAAAAATCACCAAAAAGTGATAAAATATTGATTCCAATTGCAGTATATCAATAATAAAATTATCTAGGTCTTCCTATTTTGGTAGAATGTTTGGAGTTCAGAAGTATGCGTTTGATACAGATTGCTACAGACTGTTCTGTTTTTTATAGATTCTGTTTTTCGTGTGTTGTTTGCTTATTTTAATGAATCTATGGGTAGTATCGGGGGGTATGAACCATAGAGAAGTTGGAATACAGTAGGTTTAACACCAATATAAATAAAGAATGAGTTCATTACAGTATCTTAAAGTGGTGGATTGTTTTATTTCGCTAACGGAGCTCATGAGATTTTCTGTTGAGTTTTGTGTTGTGAAGTTTTCAAATTTTTGGGTAAAGATTTGATGGATTTTGGAACAAGGAGTGGCAAGAGCCTAAGCTTGGGGATGCCGAAGGCACCCCAAGGTAAAATTCAAGGACAACCAAAAGCCTAAGCTTCGGGATGCCCCGGAAGGCATCCCCTCTTTCGTCTTCGTCTATCGGTAACTTTACTTGAGGCTATATTTTTATTCACCACATGATATGTGTTTTGCTTGGAGCGTCTTGTATGATTTGAGTATTTGCTTTTTAGTTTACCACAATCATCCTTGCTGTACACACCTTTTGGAGAGACACACATGAATCGGAATTTATTAGAATACTCTATGTGCTTCACTTATATCTTTTGAGCTAGATAATTTTGCTCTAGTGCTTCACTTATATCTTTTTAGAGCACGGTGGTGGTTTTATTTTATAGAAATAATTGGTCTCTCATGCTTCACTTATATTATTTTGAGAGCCCTTTAGAACAGCATGGTAATTTGCTTTGGCTATAAAATTAGTCCTAATATGATAGGCATCCAAGATGGGTATAATAAAAACTTTCATAAAAAGTGCATTGAATACTATGAGAAGTTTGATACTTGATGATTGTTTTGAGATATGAAGATGGTAATATTAAAGTTGTGCTAGTTGAGTAATTGTGAATTTGAGAAATACTTGTGTTGAGGTTTGCAAGTCCCGTAGCATGCACGTATGGTAACCATTGTGTAACAAATTTGAAGCATGATGTATTTCTTTAATTGTCATCCTTTGTGTGGAGGTCGGGATCGCGCGATGGTAAACTCCTACCAACCCTTCCCCTAGGAGCATGCGTGTAGTGCTTGGTTTTGATGACTTGTAGATTTTTGCAATAAGTATGTGAGTTCTTTATGACTAATGTTGAGTCCATGGATTATACGCACTCTCACCTTTCCATCATTGCTAGCCTCTTAGGTACCGTGCATTGCCCTTTCTCGCCTTGAGAGTTGGTGCAAACTTCGCCGGTGCATCCAACCCCCGTGATATGATATGATCTATCACACATAAACCTCCTTATATATTCCTCAAAACAGCCACCATACCTACCTATTATGGCATTTCCATAGCCATTCCGAGATATATTGCCATGCAACTTTCCACCGTTTCATTTATTATGACACGCTTCATCATTGTCATATTGCCTTGCATGATCATGTATTTGACATCGTATTTATGGCAAAGCCACCATGCATAATTTATCATACATGTCACTCTTGATTCATTGCCCATCCCGGTACACCGCCGGAGGCATTCATATAGAGTCATATTTTGTTCTAGTATCGAGTTGTAATCATTGAGTTGTAAATAAATAGAAGTGTGATGATCATCATTAATAGAGCATTGTCCCAAATAAGAAAAAGAGAAAGGCCAAATAAAAAAAGGCCCCAAAAAGGGAAATAAAAGGGACAATGCTACTATCCTTTTTCCACACTTGTGCTTCAAAGTAGCACCATGATCTTTATGATAGAGAGTCTCTTATTTTGTCACTTTCATATACTAGTGGGAATTTTTCATTATAGAACTTGGCTTGTATATTCCAACAATGGGCTTCCTCAAATGCCCTAGGTCTTCGTGAGCAAGCAAGTTGGATGCACACCCACTTAGTTTGTTTTGTTGAGCTTTCATACATTTATAGCTCTAGTGCATCCGTTGCATGGCAATCCCTACTCCTTGCATTGACATCAATTGATGGGCATCTCCCTAGCCCGTTGATTAGCCGTGTCATTGTGAGACTTTCTCCTTTTTTGTCTTCTCCACATAACCCCCATCATCATATTCTATTCCACCCATAGTGCTATGTCCATGGCTCACGCTCATGTATTGCGTGAAAGTTGGAAAAGTTTGAGAATACTAAAGTATGAAACAATTGCTTGGCTGAAACCGAAGTTGTGCATGATTTGGGATATTTTGTGTGACGAAGATGGAGCATAGCCAAACTATATGATTTTGTAGGGATGAACTTTCTCTGGCCATGTTATTTTGAGAAGACATAATTGCTTAGTTAGTATGCTTGAAGTATTATTATTTTTAGGTCAATATTAAAATTTTACCTTGAATCTTTCGGATCTGAACATTCATGCCACAATAAAGAAAATTACATTGAGAATTATGTTAGGTAGCATTCACATCAAAAAATCTGTTTTTATCATTTACCTACTTGAGGACGAGCAGGAATTAAGCTTGGGGATGCTTGATACGTCTCCAACGTATCTATAATTTTTTATTGTTCCATGCTATTATATTATCTGTTTTGGATGTTTAATGGGCTTTATTATGCACTTTAATATTAATTTTGGGAGTAACCTATTAACCGAAGGCCCGGTGCAAATTGCTGTTTTTTTGCCTATTTCAGTGTTTCGCAGAAAAGGAATATCAAACGGGATCCAAACGGAATGAAACATTCGCGAGGATCGTTTTTGGAACAAACGCAATCCAGGAGACTTCGAGTGGACGTCAAGGAAGCAACGATACGGCCACGAGGTAGGAGGGCGCGCCCCCCACTCTCGTGGGCCCCTCGTGGCTCCACCGACCTACTTCTTTCGCCTATATATACTCGTATACCCTGAAAACTGCAGGAGCACCACGAAACCCTATTTCCACCGCCGCAACCTTCCATACCCATGAGATCCCATCTTGGGGCCTTTTTCGGCGCTCCGCCGGAGGGGGAATCGATCACGGAGGGCTTCTACATCAACACCATAGCCTATCCGATGATGTGTGAGTAGTTTACCACAGACCTTCGGGTCCATAGTTATTAGCTAGATGGCTTCTTCTCTCTCTTTGGATCTCAATACAAAGTTCTCCTCGATTCTCTTGGAGATCTATTCGATGTAATTCTTTTTGCGGTGTGCTTGTCGAGATCCGATGAATTGTGGGTTTATGATCAAGATTATCTATGAACAATATTTGATTCTTCTCTGAATTCTTATATGCATGATTTAATATCTTTGCAAGTCTCTTCGAATTATCAGTTTGGTTTGGCCTACTAGATTGATCTTTCTTGCAATGGGAGAAGTGCTTAGCTTTGGGTTCAATCTTGCGGTGTCCTTTCCCAGTGACAGCAGGGGCAGCAAGGCACGTATTGTATTGTTGCCATCGAGGATAAAAAGATGGGTTTTATATCATATTGCTCGAGTTTATCCCTCTACATCATGCCATCTTGCTTAATGCGTTACTCTGTTCCTATGAACTTAATACTCTAGATGCATGCTGGATAGCGGTCGATGTGTGGAGTAATAGTAGTAGATGCGGAATCGTTTCGGTCTACTTGTCACGGACGTGATGCCTATATACACCTAGATATTCTCATAACTATGCGCTTTTCTATCAATTGCTCGACAGTAATTCGTTCACCCACCGTAGAATTTGCTATCTTGAGAGAAGCCACTAGTGAAACCTATGGCCCCTGGGTCTATCTTCCATCATATTAATCTCCCACCAACGTGCTATTTCTGTCGCCATTTGTTTTCCAATCTTTACTTTTTAATCTACAACAAAAATACCAAAAATATTTATCTTATTATCTTTATCAGATCTCACTTTTGCAAGTGGCCTTGAAGGGATTGACAACCCCTTTATCGCGTTGGTTGCAAGGTTCTCGATTGTTTGTGCAGGTACGAGGGATTTGCGTGTAGTCTCCTACTGGATTGATACCTTGGTTCTCAAAAACTGAGGGAAATACTTACGCTACTTTGCTGCATCACCCTTTCCTCTTCAAGGGAAAACCAACGCATGCTCAAGAGGTAGCACCTAGCCCCTCCGGTGTCAGTATAAACCGGAGGGTTTAGTCTGTAGAGGCGATCACAATCATACAAGTTAGACATCTAGGGTTTAGCCATTACGATCTCGAGGTAGATCAACTCTTGTACCCCCTATACTCATCAAAGTCAATCAAGCAGGAAGTAGAGTATTACCTCCATTAAGAGGGCCTAAACCTGGGTAAACATCTTGTCCCCCGCCTCCTGTTCCTTCGATCCTCAGACGCACAGTTTGGGACCCCCTACGCGAGATCGGACGGTTTTGACACCGACAGCGGGCGTCTGGGAGCACGCCGGCCGGCATATGCCGCGCGCGTTTCCTCGCGCCTCCGGATGACGAGCCACCGGCCACCGGTGTGGCGTTGAGGTCGATGGGCGCAGGTGCTGGCATGGAAGGCACCACCACCCTCACGTCGGGCGAGCACTCCATGCCGAGGCGGGAGGCCTGCGAGTACACGTGGAAGCCGGGCATCGGGGTGCAAGCCGACACGCGGGGTGAGTCGGGCAGCACCATCCGAGGAAACGCCGATGAGCCGGTGCTGGCCGCGGCGACGGCGGCGTTGACGAGGCCGTGCTGGCTAGGGTTTAACCCTAACATGTAGAGCGCCTCCCTCGTTGCCGCCGCGACGCGGGCGTTGGTGACCTCCTGCTGTGCGGCGGCGGCAACCTCATCCCTCGCGTCCGTGGCGTGCCTCCGACCCTTCCTCTTGGCCGACTCCCTTGCCCGTTGTTCGGGCATCAGCGCCTTCTTTGGCTTGGGCGTGGCGACGGTCTTGCACGGGGCACGAGGCTTGCCTTTCCCGGAGGGGGCGGTCGTCATGCCAGACGAGGCGAGGGAGGCGAGGCCGGCGGCGGCGTCAAGGTCGAGGTCGCCGTCCATGGCGTGTGTGGAGCGGGAGCGCGCGCGGGCGGGAGGGTTTTGGGGGGAAATGGTGGTGGCTGCCACCGACCGGCGGGCCCGGGGAGAGGAGTTAGCGCGCGCGTCCGTCTCTTGTCCGCGCCGATGCAAATCCGGCTCAAAATTGGGCCGTAATTGGGTCGCCATGCGGACGCCAAGCGGACGCGCATCTTTGGGTCGGTGCGTTGGGCCGCCTTTTGTGTCCGCTGAGGGAGTCCCGGATTAGGGGGTCCTCGGACAACCGGACTATATCCTTTGGCCGGACTATTGGACTATGAAGATACAAGATTGAAGACTTCGTCCCGTGTCCGGGTGGGACTCTCCTTTGCGTGGAAGGCAAGCTTGGCAGTTCGGATATGTAGATCTCCTCCCTTGTAACCGACTCTGTGTAACCCTAGCCCCCTCCGGTGTCTATATAAACCGGAGGGTTTAGTCCGTAGGGCAACAACAATCATAATCATAGGCTAGCTTCTAGGATTTAGCCTCTACGATCTCGTGGTAGATCAACTCTTGTAATACTCGTATCATCAAGATCAATCAAGCAGGAAGTAGGGTATTACCTCCATCGAGAGGGCCCGAACCTGGGTAAACATTGTGTCCCCCGCCTCCTGTTACCATCCGCCTTAGACGCACAGTTCGGGACCCCCTACCTGAGATCCGCCGGTTTTGACACCGACATTGGTGCTTTCATTGAGAGTTCCACTGTGTCGTCATCATAAGGCTTGATGGCTCGTCTCATTGTCAAGGACAACATCACCTCTGGGGGAGCCCTGGCTGTAGGCCAAACTCTCCGACTAGGCGGCTTCGTCATGACCGCCCGCTCGGCCGTTGCGCCAACGATGACTTCTCAGGTCATCGAAAACAGCCTCCGCGTTGGCTTGGAATTCGCCGAGCAGATGGATCCAATGGAGCTCTCTTCCTTGAACGAGCTCTTGGATCGCATTGCCGCCTTGGCAGTCGCCACGAACTATGATCGGATCGGGCTTAAACCCGACCAAAGGGAGATTAACTCTCCGCCGGTCACCCATCAGATAGCGGTGGTGGAGGAGCAACGTAGCAATTCTTCCTCTATCTTGAGGACAAACTATGTCCGGATTCCCGAGCTCTCCGAGCCGGATACCCATCTCCGGGAGGACATGGCCCAAGCTTTGAACCTGGAATCAGACAGCGGGCCAAACCTATTGGGCAACATCCCGGAGCCCGAACTTCCAAGATCGGAAACTCCTCCGCCCCTGGGTCTCAGATCGGGTCAGGGTTCGGACTTAAATCCACCCACCCACCCAGATATAAGCGATCTTTCCCACATTAGACAAGAGCCCCAAGAGACAGTAGATCACTATTGGGCCAGATTCCTCCTTGTAATGAACAAGGTCAAGGACTGTCGCGAGGAAGACGCAATTTCATTCTTTTGCAATAATTGCACGGACAAGGGAATCCTCAATGCCATAAGTCGCCGTGACATAGCACACTTCGCTGACTTGGCGGCCATAGTACAGAAGTACTGTGCGATGGAAAGCGCCTGGAAAACCCAAACAAAAATCTGGGATCCTCCGGCTCTCACTAAACCCCCCGTCCGAACTAAAAGGGTGTACTCTCGTAAGTCACCCGATCCAATTACAAAGAAACAAAAGCCCACTACAGGGCGTGGAACCGTATTGGAGGGATGGCTCAATGGGCCATGCAAAATTCACAGTACAGCTGATACCATGCCAACACACAGCCTTAGAGCATGTTGGGTACTCCGGCAGGTGGCCAAGAGCGGTGAGGATATCCTCATCAACAATGCAACAGAGCACCGTCCGGTGGAAAATAACAATACAGTATTGACAGTCTTTGAGACCTTCGCCTCAAATAATAGGCGTAAGCGAGCACTCCGCAGCCTTGCCGAAGTCTGCCATGTGGCAGCAGTAAATCCATGGAGCGACACGGCTATAACCTTCAATGCCAGTGACGAACCTAAATTCCGAACAGCCCGAGCACCAGCCGCCTTGGTCCTTAGTCCAATTGTGGACGGCTTCCGGCTTACTAAAGTGCTCATGGACGGCGGCAGCGGATTAAACCTCATCTACGAAGAAACTCTTAGCAAAATGGAAATAAACAGGAGCCACATTGAGCAAAGCAGCACGACCTTCAGAGGAATCATCCCTAGTCGGGAGGCACGCTGCGCGGGAAAAATCACACTAGACGTGGTATTCGGCACGCCGGAGAATTATAGGTCCGAAGAAATCACATTCCAAGTGGCCCCATTCAGTAGCGGATACCACGCCCTTTTAGGGCGGGAGGCATTCACGATCTTCCAAGCTATACCCCATTACGGGTACATGAAGCTCAAAATGCCCGGGCCCAATGGAATCATCACTCTAGCTAGTGATCCGGACATAGCACTCCGCGCCGAAAATAAAACCGCCGCACTAGCCCTCGAGGCGTTATCCGAAGCCCTCGCGGCCGAAGAACTGACGGCGCTGCGCTCCACAGTGGACAGGGACGATGTGATACTCGACAAAAGATCCAAATCCACCTCTTTTAAACCAGCGGATGAAATAGTCAAATTCCAAATCCACCCAACGGACCCTACAAAAACAGCATCCATCGGGGCACAATTAAACCCCAGAGTAGACGCCGCACTATGGGAGTTCTTGCGCGAGAATTGGGACATCTTCGCCTGGCATCCTTCAGACATGCCAGGAATCCCACGCAGGCTGGCCGAGCATAGCCTTAACATTCTAAAGGGATTCAAGCCGGTCAAGCAAACTCTTCGGCGCTTCTCTGAGCCTAAGCGACAAGCCATGGGAGAGGAGCTAGCCAAGTTACTGGAGGCCGGATTCATTAGAGAAATAAAACATCCGGACTGGCTAGCAAACCTGGTGATGGTACCAAAGAAGGACAAATCCTGGCGCCTATGTGTCGACTTCAAGGACCTTAACAAGGCTTGCCCCAAGGATCCCTTCCCCCTCCCTCGCATCGATCAAATTATCGACGCTACCGCAGGACACGACTCATTGTGTTTCCTCGACGCATACTCCGGATACCATCAAATTAAGATGGCGGAGTCCGACCAAGCCGCAACGGCATTTATCACTCCATACGGCCCCTTCTGTTTCAACAACATGCCTTTCGGACTCAAAAACGCCGGTGCAACCTATCAACGCATGATTTAGACATGCCTGGAAACACAAATTGGCAAAACAGTGGAGGCATACGTAGACGACGTGGTCATCAAAACCAGACACGTTGAATCCTTAATAAACGACTTGACGCTCACGTTCGACAATCTCCGAACATACGACATCAAGCTCAATCCGGACAAATGCGTTTTCGGCGTGCCCGCCGGAAAGCTCCTGGGCTTCATCATCTCCAGTAGAGGAATTGAAGCAAATCCGGCTAAAATCCGAGCTCTGTCACAGTTGGCCATCCCAATAGACCTCAAGCAAATCCAGAAATTAACTGGATGCGTGGCTGCCTTAAGCCGCTTTATCTCCCGATTAGGAGAAAAGGCACTACCCCTTTATCTCCTTCTTCGGCGCACCGAACACTTCGAGTGGACGGATGCGGCCACGGCCGGATTGGAAGAAATAAAAGCCATCCTGGCCACCAACCCAATCTTGGCCGCGCCAAATGTCGGCGAACCAATGTTGTTATATATAGCGGCAACGCACCAAGTTGTAAGCGCAGTACTCGTCGTCGAACGAGAGACGGAAGGACATAAGCTCCCGCTTCAAAAGCCGGTATACTATGTATCCACTGTCCTCACTCCATGCAAATCACGGTACCCACATTATCAAAAGATAGCATACGCGGTCTTCATGGCATCCCGGAAATTACGGCACTACTTTCAAGAGTGTTCAATTACGATGGCCTCGGAGGTACCACTCAATGACATAATAAATAACCGCGATGCCACGGGCCAGATTGCTAAATGGGCTATTGAGCTCCTCCCGTTCGACATAACATACAAACCACGGCGAGCCATTAAGTCACAAGTACTGGCTGATTTCGTTGCCGAATGGACGGAAGCCGAACTCCCTAAAGAGTACGGCGCGTACTCTAATTGGATCATGTACTTTGACGGCTCCAAGATGCTGGCTGGTCTGGGGGCAGGCGTCGTCCTGACATCCCCCACAATTGATACGGTCCAATACGTACTCCAAATATTATACACAGACTCCAACAATGCAGCAGAATATGAGGCCCTGTTGCATGGTCTTCGGATGGCAGTCTCCATGGGCATTCAACGCCTAGAGGTGCGGGGCGATTCGAACCTCGCAATATCTCAAATAAATGGAGACTTTGACGCCAAGGACCCAAAAATGGCGGCTTATCGCAATGCCGCCCTCAAAATGTCAGCTCGGTTCGAGGGGCTTGAATTCCACCATGTGGTCCGGGAAAACAATCAGGCGGCGAATATCCTCGCCCGCATCGGCGCTAAGTGCGACCCTATCCCACCTAATATCTTCTTGGAAAGGCTGTTTAAGCCATCTGTGGTATGGGAAGGAGAGACCGGAAATAATAGTCCGGACCCGACCACAACGCCAGATCCCGAACACTCTGACGTAATCGGAGGCTCAGCCACCGAAATAACAGCTTCAGCCCACGTGATTATGGCCGTCATTGCCTCGTGGACAGAACCCTTCTTGGCTTACCTAACTAGGCAGGAACTACCTGAGGACCCAAACGAGGCACGTTGCATTGTGCGACGGTCTAAAGCCTACAAGGTCCACGAGGGTGAGCTTTATAAGAAAAGCGCTACCGGAGTCCTTCAAAGGTGCATCTCCGAAGAGGAAGGACGGCAACTTTTGGCAGAAATCCATGCTGGACTTGGCGGCCACCACGCCGCAGCTCGGGCCCTTGTAAGCAAGGCCTTCCGTACAGGTTTTTACTGGCCGACAGCCCAAGCAGACGCACAGGACCTCGTTCAACGTTGCGTCGGTTGCCAGCTTTTCGCAAACCAAAGCCATATGCCACCTACCACTCTCCAAACAATCCCCATCACTTGGCCCTTTGCGGTCTGGGGGCTTGATATGGTCGGACCCCTTAAAGGGGGAAGCCATAAGAAAAAATACCTATTGGTCATGGTGGACAAATTCACCAAATGGATAGAAGCCAAACCAGTTAAAACGGCCGAATCCGGACCAGTGATAGACTTCATATCTGGGGTTGTACATCGTTATGGCGTTCCCCACAGCATCATCACCGATAAACAGCTCGAACTTTACAGCCGACGAGGTAAAACTTTGGTGCAGCAACATGGGCATTAAGCTCGATTATGCTTCTGTCTATCACCCGCAAACTAACGGTCAAGTCGAGCGAGCAAATGGTCTTATCATGAGCGGCATTAAACCCAAATTAGTGCGATCCTTGAAGGAATCCGATACGCACTGGGTAGAGGAGCTCGACTCCGTACTATGGGGGCTGCGGACCACGCCGAATCGCACTACCGGATACACACCATTCTTTATGGTGTACGGCGCAGAGGCGGTACTGCCCTGCGACATAATTCATGACTCACCTTGAGTGCGCATGTACGAAGAGAAAGAAGTCGAGCTTGATCGGCAGGACAGTTTGGACGCCCTGGAGGAGGAGCGTGATGTGGCAAAAGCCCGTTCCGCATTCTATCAGCAACAGGCTCGAAGTATCAAAGCAGAGTGCGGGCCAAAACTTATAACGTTGGCGAACTTGTTCTACGCCTACCGGAGAAGAAAAAGAACAAGCTCAAGCCCAAATGGGAAGGCCCCTTCGTTATTGACCAAGTTCTGACCGGTGGAGCGTACCGTCTGCGGGATGCATCGGATAATAGACTCGAGCCAAACCCATGGAACGCAGCCAGACTCTGAAGGTTCTACGCCTAGTGCCGGACTACGTGTTCGTCTCCTTACCTCCGTCAATTTTTTATATATCCATTATCTGTCTTTTTCTCTCTTTTTTTCTTCCCCTTTTTTCTTCAAAAACCTTAAAAGGTTAAAATGTGTCGTGACTACACAATCTTGACGCGCTAGCCGCGCTCATTATACCTAGGGGCTTCTTATACAGAAGCTTAATATAACTATTTTCTGGGCTCTATGCCCCACACATGAGTTACTATTCCACATGTACCTTTTTTCGCCATTATATGCATCGATATGACTTAAGCTTTGGCCAAGCTGGGTTGCCTGGCTCTTGTGTTTATGCCCTACGTTCCCATTAATTCGGCTAGGGCATAAGGGGAGCACCTCTGCGATTGTTACTGCCGGGTCAGCCGGATGTGTACCTCAGACTGGGTGAAGCCGAAAGCTAGCGTTCTTAAGGGAATATTCGGTCGGTGAACAAAAGATTACCTTTATTTATTGTAATACATGCCCCCAGACGTTTATATCCTGCGTCTCTTTTCGCAGTTCGGACATGCACATTAATGCATGCGTACCCAAGGAAAGGAACCCTTAACGGAACTATTCTCCCTGGAAGATGTTTCTTACTATCCATGTAATATAAGATAGCTAGTTGGGTACTTGTCTGTTCAAGCACTTATGACCCCTACACCTGGTTTCCATGCGTACCCCGGTTTTTACATAACTGAGCGGGTATTCGGATACACTCCGGACTGTCGGGTCCGGAGGTCGAAGCGAAAAGGTCCGCCATGACAAATGATTTACAATCCGGCTAGGGACAATATATGTCACTTGAAGTACACAGTCACTTAGACTGACTAAATTCTTCTTCTATACCATCCAACAGGCTGTCTAGCCTACAATCCTGTTGGGAATACTTTGCGGCTAATTCTACCTGGTCATACACCAAACTGACAGGGATCTCTTTCCCATCAGACCCCACAGGTCCGACCTCGGCCATGTGGTTCGGGTCAGCCTTGGTATATCGCGTCTTCACCATGGCCCAGGCTTCCCTTGCACCTTGTCGGCAGGCTTATATCTTCCATAATCGGAAGCGCCGCCGCGCTCCCTTGAGCTTTTCTACAAGCTCTCTCATGCCTCCTGGCATGGAGGCGGATGGCCACAAGGCTTGGGCAATGCCCTGCATCACCTGCCGAACTTGTTCGTGCAGTTGTGAGAGCTCTGGTAGAAGATCACCTGCTGACCCGGGCATTTCCTCTGCGGGACGACCCGTCAGCATACCTACAGACATAACTCTGTTAGCTGGTTCCTTCGCCGAACTCAATAAAAAGTTCGTTTAAGCACTTACTAAAAATGTCGCGTCGAAGCCTCTTATTCTCCGTTACGGAGTCAGCGAGCTGGGCCCGGACATCTTTCAGTTCAACACTCAGCCGGATATTGGCATCTTGGAGATCGTTTTTCTCCTGCCTAACCTTCTTAAGCACGCGCTCGCCAGCCTTTAACTGTCGTTGAGCATGTTGCTCATCCCCTCGCACGACCTCCGGATTCATTTCGGGATCATCTGCAGAATCTATTGTTAGATTTGCATGCATGCCGCATACTACCTGGTACATGTCATAGAAACAAGTGTTACCATATGGGGCCTTCTCGGACTCCTTCACTGCGGCAACTGCGGCCTGAAGCTGGGCTTTGCACTCCTCCAGCTCTTGAGACAACCGGGTATTGTTCTCCGTAAGAACCTATGCAAAACAATGATCCTTAAATCAGTTGTGCCAACTGTTTCAAGTCTCAGGGGCTACTGATATACATAATTATTAGATTTTCTTACCAGTATATCCTTTACATACTGGTCCATGGCTCTAGAAAGACCATTTTGAGCAGCTCGGATGTACGCATCTCCTGAGTTGAAGGCATCGAACGCCTCTTGGGAGAAACAAGCGTCGCGGAGTACGGCCCGACGACGCCTGTGATTCATGGCGCTCTCCACTTCGGAATTCGTAGCGGACAGCCTATCCGCATCCTCTATAGGAGGAACATCCGGTGTTGGCCCCATGTTAACGTCCGCCTCTAAGTCCGGCTCTGGAGCCCGACTGGTGGAGGCGCGGCCGGCAACCTCTCCGGATATAGTCCGGCGAGCGTTTTTCCTACTAGGAAACATGGGTGTTATTATATTTTAAAAAGACAACAACCCCGGAGCGGGGTTCTTTTTCATACCTCTGCGACGGCGTCTCAGTCCTGACCGCCTTCCTTTTAAGCCTACCCGGCTTCGGTGCCCCTTGTTGGTGAGTCACTGTGGGTTTGGCATGGCATCCCGAGGGCCTTCCCTGTAAGACACCATATGTGTGCGATAGGTGAAGTGCAGAAAAAGGGATCCTTCTAGGAAGTTGGGACTCCGGTTTTACTTACATGCGATGCAGGGAGTAGTCCAGGATAATCGGCTATGATGGCCACCATGGCGTTGTCGCAGCTCAATTGATAGAACGTCCTGTCAATAAGCTCCACAAATGTGTCCGGGTCTTCTTCGAGTCCGGGGTTGAGGGCCCGGTCAGGGTCCTCTGGTTGTGGAGGCGGGCTGTGGACCTCCCTCACAGCTTTTCGCAGTTCCTGCTATGAAATAGCAAAGTAAATATTTATGATAAAGAACGCGGGAAGGTCTGGAGTAAAAGGTAGCAGCTCACCCAGTTTGGGGGGTTGTACATGGAGAATCCATCCCGTGGCTTGATGCGGATTAACTCCTCTTCCTCTCCTTTATACGAATCAGATAGTATTTTCGCTAGAGCAGCGACGGAGTCCGGACCTTTACGGCCGCAGCAGGTGGCATCGTCTTCTCCATTAAAGTGCCACATGGGCTGTCCCCGATATTGAAGTGGCTGCACCCCCCGCATTATACATATTGACATAACCTCGATTATTGTCAATCCTGATTTGGCCAGTGTCTTTATCCGGCCCATCACGTAAAGGACTTCTTCGTTATCTTCCTCCTGGGGGCTCCGAGGGCGCCAGCTGCGGCGTTTCTTCAAGGGAGCGTTGTCGAACTCAGGAAGGCCCATCCGAATAGGGTCCGGAAGGGGGACGTCCTCCATATAAAACCACTCCGAAGGCCAGTCTTCAGATGTCTTCTTCGGAGTACCGGACAGGTATCCAGTCCCGGCGATGCGCCATATTTCGGCTCCGCCCACTTGATATATTGACCCCTCCTGTGTACGGGGTACGAGGCAGAATAGCCTCTTCCATAGCTCGAAATGAGCTTCGCAGCCCAAAAACAGCTCGCAAAGGGCGACATAGCCAGCGATGTGTAATATGGAGGCGGGAGTAAAATTATGCAGCTGGAGGCCGTAGAACTCCAGGAGCCCGCAGAGGAATGGATGGATTGGAAATCCGAGCCCCCTTAGTAAGTAAGGGACAAGGCATACCCGCTCCCCCATGGATGGGTTGGGAAAGCTCTCCGCTTGCTCCCCGCCATTGTAGGTGGCGAGTCCGGCTCGAACGGGGACCATATACGCTAGAGGGAGGAATCTCTGGGTCTGTAACTCTACTAATTGGCTGTGAGGGACGGAACACTTCTTCCAATTGCCTGGCTTAGGACTACGGGAGCGAGAGGAGGAGCTGCGATGGCCGGCCATGATGGGATGGACTTTTCCGGGCGCGCTCCGGTGGATACTCGCTGTGGGAGGATGGTGTGATCTGGATCTGAGGATCCCCGCCTCTTTAAATAGATGATTTACTTACATGGTTAGGGTGGCAAGTGTAAAAATGCCCCGACTTCTCGCATTCGCTCGACACGTGGAGGATAGCCATTATTAGGCGCAGAAGCCAAGGAGTGCAACATTCATGGGAAGCCGGACACTACTCGACAGGTACTCAGAATTTGGAGGAGAACCCGCCTTGCAATGTCGAAGACAATCTGCGCGCCGGACTCATCGTCATTGAAGCCTGGTTCGGGGGCTACTGAGGGAGTCCCGGATTAGGGGGTCCTCGGACAGCCGGACTGTATCCTTTGGCCGGACTGTTGGACTATGAAGATACAAGATTGAAGACTTCATCCCGTGTCCGGGTGGGACTCTCCTTTGCGTGGAAGGCAAGCTTGCCAGTTCGGATATGTAGATATCCTCCCTTGTAACCGACTCTGTGTAACCCTAGCCCCCTCCGGTGTCTATATAAACCGGAGGGTTTAGTCCGTAGGATAACAACAATCATAATCATAGGCTAGCTTCTAGGGTTTAGCCTCTACGATCTCGTGGTAGATCAACTCTTGTAATACTCATATCATCAAGATCAATCAAGCAGGAAGTAGGGTATTACCTCCATCAAGAGGGCCCGAACCTGGGTAAACATTGTGTCCCCCGCCTTCTGTTACCATCCGCCTTAGACGCACAGTTCGGGACCCCCTACCCGAGATCCGCCGGTTTTGACACCGACATCCGCACCGACCTAAACGGACGGCGGCGGACGAAATGGGTCGCCCCATTGGAGTTGCTCTAATACAGCTAACAATCAGCTATAAATGTCATTTAGAGTCAACCTAATAGTCGGCTTGTATAATAGTAAGTTTTAGATATGTACTACTTTATTAATAGCTGGCCCATTTTACAATCTCACAAAGTGTATTGGATCTCGTGCTATAGCCGGCTCTTATTGTACAACCCGCTTTCCTTCTCTCCCTCGTCTCTCTCATCCAACTAATCACAAATATAATAATTTAGTCCTTATAGCCTGCTTATGTCATACTCTGTTGTACTTGCTCTTAGACGATTAGTGCGTAGCCGGAAATGCCCAACCTTTTCTATGACCCAGCGTTGTTAGACGATAATAGTCTTGATTGTTCACCTAATTTCCTGTAGGCTATGTTAGTGTGACCGAGGTAACTGGCATCGGTCAAACTGAGAAACATACAAATACAAAAGGTTTCAAATTAAAGGCAGTCCCAAACAGGTTCGAGGCTCTGAATGCTCCTCGTTCGGAGGGATAGAATTAAACTTGCTCAAATTTTGTGATCACCAAGAATTGTTAATTGAGATAAGTTACGAGATAGGTAGCTACAAGGGGTCCTTAGGCATTATTCTTACATCCAATTGGTCAACTGAACCAAATCAAAGAAGCCACAATTTGGATAAACTCGAATGGAAATCATGCAATCCAACATGCTTAGCCAAAAAGATATGGAGGCAAATAAATAAAGAATGAGTAGAACATGCACAATCAACCTAACATCTATCAAGAAATTGGTCGGCGAGTAGGTCACCTATGTATGAGTATACTGACTTAGGAGCTAAATGAGAACATTTGATCATAGGTATACCCCTCGTGGCCTCCTGGCGTATTTTGCTCGCTGCGGGGTGCTATTACTCGCCTCGCTCGTGCGTGGACATTTTCAGTTGCCCGGAACGCTCTCTCTGATCGAGCTCTTCCCTGGCTCGTGAATTGCTTCGTCTGTTTCCCTTGTCTCGTTTTTCTCATGTGGTTCTGGGTGGGACCACCTCTTATCATTGTGGCCCCTAGTAGTATGGCGTGTTTTAGGACGTGCACCCTCTTTTTGCACGTTGCGGTCTGGCCAGGTGGCATGTATTTTGCACGTGCTCACTGGTCGCGCTGTTTCCTGACCAATGAGTTGTTTGGTCGGTTCGCCTGGTTTGCATTGCCTTGGTATTTGTTGCCAGTATGTGTGAGAGGATTCATGGGTCGGCCCAACCAACCAACTCCCACGCGAGCGGGGAAGCGGGTGAATGGACGCTCCCGTGAGAGGATTCATTGTTAGCCGCTGACTCCTTTGACCTGCTCCACTGACAACTTGACCGTTGACTTCAGACCGCCAATCATAGACTGTTGACTTTTATGAAATTTGAATACAAAAACAGGAAATTCAAGAATTTTTGGAAAAAGTTTCTGTCTTTAAAAAATGTTCATTAATTTTAAAAAGTTTGTGGAGTTGAAAAATGTTTGTGACTTTTGAAAAATTTCATCGATTTGAAAAAAAATCATGTATTTTGAAAAAAGGTTCACACATTTCAAAATTTAGAAAAGTTTCATTGATTTGAATAAAGTTCATGAATTTTAAAAAGTACTAATTAATAGGGAAAATAAAAATTAAATAAAAAGGAAAAACATAAAATAAAATGAAAAACCAAAAAAAACTCAATACAAAAAACCCAGAAGAAAACCGACCCAGCAGAACCAGAGGGAACCGTCTAGAAGATTCCCATAACCGATCTAAGAGAGACTAATATGGGCCGGGACAACCTTCGAATATCCAAACTCGCTAATGACACGGACCAAAATTTCTCTCTTTATAAAAGGGCGACCCAGAAGACACTAGCATCACGGGCATTAATTAGAATAAGAGCGAGCAATGAGGGGAGGAATTTCCTATTCGCTGCTCCCCGCGGCGAATTGTTGCCGATTTGCATAGAGTAGGGATTTCATCCACACGATATGGGCCGACCCACTTTACAGAGTGCGGCCAACCGGTCTTGGGAACCTTCTAGAAGGTTTCCCTGAACCGTCTTTTTCTCTATGTAGTTCCTTTTCTGTGGTTTTATGGTTTTCTTTTCTTTTTTCTTTCGGCTTATTTTTTATTTATTTATTTTCTAAATTTCTCACATTTTTCAAAAAATGTTCATGAGTTTTTATTAAAAAGTATTCATAGATTATTTTGAAAGAAGTTTGAGTTCTCGAATTTTATTCAGAATTTTAAAAAATTCTGTTTGTGGATTTCAAAAAAGGTTCATGCATTCAAATTTTGAATGGAGTTTCGAAAATGTTCTTGTTTTCAAAATTGTTCAAAGATTTCAAAATGTTCAGGATTACAAAAATTGTTCACCTTTTTAAAATTGTTCGTGTTTTTCTAAAAAATTGAATTATAATAAATGTTCACCTTTTAAAAAAAACTCTTTGGAATTAAAAAATAAAAAAAAGACTGCTATTTGAGGGAATGCAGCATGGGCCCTATAACTTGCTTTTCTATTTCCAACCAAAGCTAGAAGAGCAGCGCGTCTATCCTGAGTTTTCGTGTACAACTGGGGCGCAGCCCAACTTTTTTGTTGGAGAGATAGAATGGAGTTCTTCACGAAGTTCGAGACAAAATGTATTTTCAAAAACATTTGCCATTTTAAAATGTTCACAAATTTCAAGAAATGTTCGAAAAAATCCAAAAATTGTTTCAAATCCCTTCGTGTAGGAAGTTCTTAAACACTCGTGCTACCCATCTGTCGCCGCCAGCAAACTGCTCCAGTGGTTAGCGTCAAATGTTCCAAGTGGGAGGCCGTGAGTTCGACTGCTTGCCAACCAACTGTTCGAGTGATTAGCAGCATGTATATTCAGACGGGGAGGTCACGAGCTCGACTCCTCACCAGGGCACTCCATATTGGATTTTTACGCGATGTGCTTCGGCTCCTGTCATCAGGCCAGCCCAGTCACGGTTCCCTGTGCGCGCTCTATTGGACGCGCCTTGAACCCGGCGGGCGAGGTGCAGATGCACCACACTAGCTCACCAAGCATTGCTCGGTTTTCGAAATTTCCAATCTATCAACAAATTCAGTAAAAAGTATGATTTATTCTGCTAAGGTACACAACAGGAGAAACATCTTAAAGTCTCAGTATTATACATACATACATACATACATAGCCGTGACAATAGATTAGTAATGTTCACGAGGGCTCATCTTGTGCAGCCATCACCACGCATGATACGACAACGGGGGGCGCATAATTCATAGCCCGCGAGATGGAAAACCCAATACATAAAACTCACGTATATATCACCATTGCATTAATTGATAATGATATTAATCGTATGTATGTATATATGCTCCGATCGATCTTATTGCGCTGTTCCTTCCTCAACAGTCCCTCCCTGATCAGCATTGAGCATGCAGCAGTAGGCAGCCTCAATCGTCCTTGTCTTCAAATATATCGAGAAGGGAGAGAGCCTCGGTGATGCTGAGCTCCAGCCGGAACTTGGGCCCGTCGTAGTGGTGCAGGATCGGGCGGAAGGCGTCCTCCTCCAGCGGGCCGCAGATCTTCCTTGTAGCCACCCTCACCTGAGAAATTGATCGACCGTCGCAAATTAATTAGCAAGACATACAGAAAGATTAAGTACAGTACTCCAAGTTAGGATTGTTCATCCCTAAATTTGTTTAGATGCAAAAGACCAGTAGAAGATTCGGTGTTGTTAATTTAAGGCATTAAGTATTGTACATCTAAGTCATATGTCATTGATTTTACGTGAAGAATCGTGCAAACATTTCCTTTTTCTTTTTCTTTTTCTTCCTAGTTTAACTGAGTCACTTAGATGTGCATTGTAACTTCAGATACTTTAAGCTAGTGATCTTGTTTGGGTCCCTAAAGCGAAAAAGTAATCATGTTTGAGCCCATTAAAAAAAGTGATCTTGTTTGAGTCACCCTCTAGAAGAACCGACCGAGCGTGCGTTGACAAGTGTGCTTGTTCTAGAAGAACAGGTGGTTGGCCTAGGATTGACCGGCCAGCCTAATCTGAGGTGAGGTTGTTGGACAGTCACTAGCAAAAAGTTATGCCCACGATCTACTAGGTTCCAACTAAACAAGACAACAACATCCATCCGTTGAATAAATATAAACTAATTGATTGCTTGCTTTTACTCGTCATTGATCTGATCTGATCTGATCTGATCTCCTTCCGGTTCAAGCTAGCCTTGCAATTGGCTCGCCAGTAGTAGATATCTCTAGCTAACTTGTGTTCGTAGAATTATATTGATATCAACTTAATAAGTAGCTTAGCAGCGCTCTGCCATGGCGAGTGAAGGTGAAGGTACAAACCTGTGCAGGGAAGCGAGACTCGCCGTTGCACTTCTTGTCCTCCCACGCCGCCGGGTCGATGTTCGCTCCGCCAAAGCTCGCAGCCTGTGCATGCGATTCAGTCAATTCAAAACTAATTTGTCATCAAATTGCAAACAAGAGAGCAAATTAATTTGATCGTTCTGATTAATTTTACCTCGAAGATGCCGTGGAGCTGATGGGTGGAGTAGTTGTAGAGGAAGAGGGGCAGCCCCGGCCTGATCGCCCTCACTGAATCTCTGTATCTGGATGGCAACCCTGCAAATCAAAGCAACCAAACCGTTCGTCACTAGATCTGAGCTGATTAAATTAGTTTAAGAGATGACTTGATTTTCTCCTGAGGATCAGGTATAACTAATTTAATCAGAAGTTAAAAGAAAAATTAAAGAGAAAAATCTTGCATACCGAAGAGCTGCCTCTTGAGGTTCTCCTCCATGGTGTCGTTGTTGCAGACGAAGATGTAGCCGCCGATGGGCTCGTTCCGGGGCAGCGCCTCGGACGCCGGCAGCGTCTTGAACCGCTTCTCCGAGGCCGCGCCATGGTTGTTGTCCCCTCGCTCGTTCTTGGCGTGCTTCTTCTTGCCGTCGGCAGCGCCCTTCTTGCCGCCGTAGCCGCTGAAGTTGTTGTTGCTGCTGTTGTTGCTGGCCGGCCTGCCGATGGACTTGTTGAAGTAGCTCTTCACCCCGTCGTTGCCGCCGTTGAAGTTGCCGTAGCCCCCGCCGCCGGCAGCCATCTTGTTGAGCCCGAAGCCGTTGTTGTTGGCGTTGTTGGGCTTGGCACCGTATAGGCCGTTGGCGTTGGCGTAGGGCTTGGCGTTGGCGTCGGCGGCGGCGGGGAGGCTGACGTTGTTGTAGCGGTCGGCCTTGCTGGTGGTGGTGGCGCCGAAGGCGAGCTTGCCGGACCCGATGAGGCCGGGCCCGTTGAGGCCGTTGCCGTTCATCTTGGCGGCGTTGTTGTTGTCGGGCGCCGGGGAGGGGGAGAAGAGGTCGGCGTTGCGGGCGCGGGGGGCGGCGTCGGCGGGGGACCAGATGGAGTCGCCGAGGGAGAGGCCGGAGAAGCTGGCCGTCTGGAGCCGCAGCTGGTCGCCGAACTGCCAGAACTCGCGGTCGTAGCCCTCCATCGCCATGATACGATCTCCGCCGGCTGCTGCTGCTGCGAGTCGAGCTGCGTGGGTTGCGGGATGGAAAGGAAAATGGAGGCCGTGGGCGGGGCGGAGGGGCTGCTTTTATCGGCCGCGGGAGACTGGCGGTGCTGGGTGCGATGTGGTTGGTTGGTGGGGTGGCCGATCAAGTTGGATTGCTTCCACTGGAAGTAGCTTCGACTGGACCTAGTCGTCTGCTCTCCTGTGATCTTGTCAATTGTCTCCGTGTCCGGTGGATCACGCAGGCACTCGGACGTGGCCGTGTCGTCGGGGGAAGCTTCGCGGAAGGCGCGCAAACCGCGTCCGGCGATTCATCCCATCGGGGCCGCGATGAGGGCGACGGGGATTCAATGTTTCGGTGGGATGGGAGGAGACGTGGAGGCCCCGGCCCGCCCACGCGGCTTTTTTTGACTCGCTGCTCCAGTTAACTTTCCTTTCTTTTTTGAATCCGGGTTATCTTCTAGAACATGGGATAGCTTTGCTTCTACTCGTGCCAACTTTTCCCACCAAATTTCTCACTGCTTCAGCGCTAGACTCAAAACTTAGGGCTCCTTTGATTCAAAGGAATTTTATAGGATTTCTGGAGAATTGAAATCCTTACAACTTTTTTCATATGTTGGTCCTTTGATTTTTTCTTTTTGCGGGGGGTTGGTCCTTTGATTCACATGACTGAATCCCATAGGAATTTTTTTCTATGAAATCTTTTGTACAACATTTCATGGAAATCTAACATCCACTCCAACCTTTTTTTACAATTCCTTTATTTTTCCTGTGCCATCAAACACTCATTGCTATTTCTATAGGATTCAAGTGGGCATGCCACTCCAATCCTATACTTTATCTATTCCTACGTTTTTAAAATCCTACGAATCAAAGAGGCCCTTAGTGATAACACACAAAGCTCATACGATGGTAACTCCCCTGGGTGTGGTAGGAAACATTTGTATGTTGTGTGTGTGTGTGTGTGTGTGTGTGTGTGTGTGTGTGTGTGTGTGTCTGTAGAGATAAACTGTAGTTTTATCGTTTATGCCTCGTTGCCACTAGTTGTGTCCCATTACTTAGTTTTGCCAATAGGAATTTTAACTGCTTAAAAATGTCATCGCTTTGTTAGGCGCCAGCTAAAAAATGCCACTGGACACCATTACTGTCAGCTCAAATTTCGTTTGTCATGTTATAGTGACATAAATACCTATAGACCAACATGTCAGCTCTCCTTCTATCTCACTGCAATAAAATGTGGGTTCCACTTGATCCCAACAGCGTTCTTATTTTCCTGTATTTTTTTCGTTTGCTTACTCTTTACAAGTGGGGCCCACACTTAGCATTGTGAGATGGAGAGAACTGACATGTGGGTTTAGGGGTATTTTTGTCATGTAACATGGTCAACGGGTTTGACCTGAAAATAACGATGTCTGATGACACTTTTGGGCAAACATCTAACGGAATGACGGCGTTTTTGAGTAAGCATCTCATCAAACGATGGCATTTTTTAACAGATGTAACTTCTAATGGTAAAATTGAGTAGTGGGACACAACTAGTGACATGAATGATAAAAAAACCTGAAACAAATGCTTATTTGTGCAGCTAACTCATTTTTGTGATGTCGCTAGACATCACAAATTACAAATAGCATCACATTGGCTCTAGACTTTTTCTGATTTTCTACTGAACTGTATGATGAACAATAACGACCTCGGATTTTAGCCCTGAACTCTTCCGAGTCAATGGGAGCTGCTCTCAATACCGGTCCTGAATATTAGAAAGCAATTCATTTTATATGGTTATTATCAAGCTTTTTCATGCCCATCATTTGTTCAAATAACGAATGTGCAGCTAGCACGCAAGCAGACATGCACATGTACTCTCCATTAAGCTTGGGGAGGCTTCTCCAATTAATTAATGCTTTGCCTAATCATCCCCTTAAAAAATTGAATACTTGATATCTTTTATAATGGACTAACAAATGCTTCTAGGGACTTCCTAGATTGCTGTGCTAGTTGTGTTTTTAGGGAACGAATTGTTGAAAAGGCTGAAGAACTATTGAATAATATATTGAGAAATGTCAATGACTGGACACTTCCTGAACCACCACCTAAACCAACTCCGAAGAAGAGAGGTATTCAATTCCTCAGTCCATAAGATATGCAAGAAGCAAAGAAATCTATGAAAGAAAAAGGGTATTAAAGCTGAAGATGTTAATAATTTACCACATATTAAAGAAATACATAGACTAGATACGCAGACACAGGTATTGAAGGTAAATTCTCTTTATAGATTTGGTTAAGGTGATATTCCTTATAATAAATCCGCTAGTCAATGTCTGGATGAATTTGATAATTATATTGTTAAGCAAGAATAGTTCAATATGTATGTCAAGAATCAATTGAAACGGAATGCTGTCATGATTGATCTCTTGAGTGACTTGATGTTTAGAATTGCTAATGATGTCAAAGGTCTAGGTAAACATGCATCCATGGTTCATACTTAGTTAGAATTTGTTGCTAAGTCACAAAATGATTTGCTTAATGAAATAAATAATAAAATGAATGATCATGATGTTAAAGTAATGACTAGAGGAGGTAGAATGACACATGAGTCACTATATCCAGAAGGTCATCCTAAAAGAATTGAGCAAGACTCTCGGAGAATTAAGATTGATGCACCTAGTTCATCTAAGAAGAAAAAGGAAAAGAAGATTGATAGAACTTTGCATGCTTCTAGTGAACCTATTATAGAAAAACATTTTGAAAATAGTAATGATGTTTCTATTTCTGATGTTGAGACACAATCTGGTATTGAACATCCACCTAGTGATAATGATAATAATGATGTTCATGTTGATGCTTAACCAGATAATGATAAATAACCTGATAATGATGTAGAAGTAGAACCTGTTGTGGATCTTAATAACCCACCTCCTAAAAAAGATATGATAAAAGAGATTTCATTGCTAGAAAACATGGTAAGGAAAGAGAACCATGAGTTCAGAAATCCATGCCGTTTCCTACTAAGCCTCTGAAAAATAAGGATGAGGAGAATTTTGGGCGCTTTTGTTGAAATGCTTAGACCTGTCTTTTTGCGTACTCGCTTGATTAATATTTTGAAAATGCCTCCATATACTAAATATATGAAAAATATTGTCACTAATAAAAGAAAGATACCTGCAACTGAAATTTCCACCATGCTTACAAATTATTCTTTTAAGGGTGGAGTACCTAAGAAGTTAGGAGATCCAGAAATACCTACTATACTGTCCTCCATAATTTTTTTTTATCAAAACTGCTTTATATGATTTGGGAGCCGGTGTCAATGTTATATCTTTCTCTTTAAATAGAAGACTAGATTTGAATAAGTTGACACCTACCAAAATATCTTTCCAAATGACTGATAAATCGACTGCCATACCTTTTGTTTTTTATCTGTTTTATTAAACACATGTCTAATTCTTTTAATACATATTGTATTTTTTTGTATATAGCAGGAACATTTTTATACATGATTAAATGTTTTTAGAGAGATATTTCATATCTACTTTTTCTCAGACACATTGTACATTTTTTTATGCATCCAAGAAAATCTATACATTTAAGTTTCAAAACACATTCATAACATTTATTTCAAATAGTTGTTTCAAACATTTTTTGAATGCATGTTTATATTTTTCAAATACACATTGAAACATTTTTTGTATGATACGAAACATTTTTTAAACAATGCGAACATTTGACATTGGATATTTGTTTTCTGAAATATCACAAACATTTTTCTAAAATGCTTGAGTATTTTCTAAATGTAATGTGCAAGTTTTAATGCTACGAAACATTTTTTGAATTAGATGAATTTTTTTACTACAATGTATGACATTGTTTTTAAATGTCGATTTGTTTCACTTCTACAAACATTAAGAGTTGACTGGAAAAAAATTGAGAGTACATCTACATTTTTTTAAATGTGCGAGGACCACTTTCTAGAAAAGTAAAGATTTTTTTTAATAATTTATGGATTTAGTATTTTTTCAGAATATAAAAAAAAGGTAAAAAAGAAGGAATGACGCCAGCATGACGAGACCATGTGCTTACTTGACCGGCCCACTACTGGCTCTCTGCAGACGACCTCACGTACGAGTCGCTACGAGCGATACATAATCGCACGGCGCCTCCTATTTGGCGCGCAAGTCGCCCGCGAGCAACTTATGGTCGTTTTTTCTTTCCTTTTATATTCCTTTTTTCTTTTTCTTTCTTTTTCATTTTATTTTTTCCTTTTATCTTGTCTTTTTTTCCTGTTTCTTTTTCGTGAACATTTTTCAAATGCGTTAACATTTTTTGGAAATACTGAATATTTTTTGGTTTTTAAATTCTTTTTGTTCCTTTTCCGTTTTTGATTTTTTATTTTTTTTATTTTTCATTTTTAAAATGCGAACATCTTTTCAAATTCTTCTATATATGTTTGATAATATGAAAATTTTCTGAAATCACGAAATTGTTTTGTAAAATGGTGAATATTTTTTAATAAATTATTTAATGTTTTTGAAATTAACAAAAATTTCTTAAATTGCGTAGATTCCGAAATCGTGCTTTTTTTTAATTTGGAACAAATTTTGAAACTCTGGAAAATTTTCTGTTTTTGACAAAAATGTGTTGATTTCATGAATACTTCTTGAATTCGCGAACATTTTGTGAAATTTGCTAACATTTTTCGAAATTCCTGGACATTTATGAATATTTTTTATAAATTCTTGACCATTTGTTTGAAATTTTATACATTTTTTGAATATACCAACATTTTTTGAAATTTTGAATATTTTTTCAATCCGTGAGCATTTATCATTTCCCAAACAACTTTGTGAATCATGATTTTTTTTTTGAATTCACGAACGTTTCACAGTTTACCACTGTTTTTTGAAATCATGAATTATTATTTTGTAGGAATAAACTTAAAACAGAAAAAAGAAATAAAATCAAGGGGCTTCCCGCCCCGCACACGCCGGTGGGGGCCGGGGGGGAGGGGTGCTCCCTGGCTTCTGGCGTGTACGACGCCATATAGGAGATCCCTTCGTTCCACTAGTGTTTTTCTTTAGCGCTAAATAAAGTATCGGTGGATCAGGCGGCAAATAGATGAGGCAAAGCCCGCGGCAGAGCCCGACTCGTGAAAATATCATGTGCTCCCATCCTTGGGGTGCTCCCAATGGTCCAAGAAAATAATGGGAAGAAAAGGTGAATATTCACAAGAAATATGACTACAACTCGTAAAACTTTCAGGTCCAAACTCTAAATGAACATTGAGAAACAAAAAAGTGAAATCTAGCATGAATTGTGTCATAAAAAGACAAAAGCAACATTTCACACTATTCACATCTGAATTTTTTTCTCAACGTACATTTCGAGTTTGGACCTAAAAATTTTCGGGGATGTAGTAACATTTGTTTTTTTTTGTACTATATTGTAGTCACATTTGTCGTTAACGTTCACATTTTTTCAGAATTATTGAAACATTGAAAATTGATATTTCGAAATTGGAGTATGGGGAGCACCCCAAGGATGGGAGCACTTGATATTTTCATAGCCCGGCTCAATTTTGTTGCGTGTGTGTGTTGTGTTTGCAAACTGCAGTCCGTTTGTTTTCTATCATTCGCTATTTGTTTCCCTTTTCCAGTTCTTTTCTGCCTTTTTCTGGTTCTTTTTTTGTATTTTAAGGGTTTTTTTCTTTTTCTTTTGTTTACTTTTCACTTTATTCTTCTTAGCACATAGTGAAGAATTTTGTAATACATGATGAACAACTCATTAATTTATGATGAATACACGCTAAATATTTTTGTAATATAAATCGTATATGTTTTAATATATGATCCTTTTTATTAATTGCAAAACAAACAGTGATTAATACACATTGAACATTTTTTATATATGTGAACTTTTTCAATATACGGTGAACGTTCTTTTAATATACACTGAGATTTTCCTAAATACACACTGCACATTTTTTAATATATTTTTATTTTTTAGTAGGTTTTGAAATATCTAGTTCCGTAAAAAAACAATAATTTTTTTGGTGGAAAACTACTAAAAGCGAAGAGAAAAAAAACCACTTGAGGCAAAGTGGTTCGGCACATTTGACTAGGCTTTCAGGGTAGCCTCTGCTGTTTGACGAGCTCTCTAAAATCGCATAGTTGTAGCGGCACAACTTGAAAAGCGTCATAGCGGGGAAAAACCCGGTTACTTAAAACTTTGATTAGTAGTGTATCATCGTCGTCTTATGCACCCACCTTCGATTTTGACAACCCAGCGATGGTGTTCTCTTCATTGTATTTGCTTGCTTGGTAGGTTTTCGTAGGTATGTGAGACAAACACTACATGAGAAAGTAATTGTCAAAGCACGTACGAAATGAAGACGTGCTTATTGTCAACTTACTGAGTAATATTCGTCGGCAATTTTAGTTGTAAGTATATGAAGCAGCACAAGGTTGTGGAGGAGCAACTCCACCTTGTTGGTATTAAAAAAATACTACACTAGAGTGAAAGTATCTATAAGTAGCCAAACATATCTAGCATGTGATTTCCTTTTTCTTTTTCCTCGTCTATTGTTCCTCATCAGTATAGGATCTGAATGATTGGAAGCAGCGGATTTTAGCCAATCCTGGAGACAAATCAACGCCTCCACAATGTAACTTTTTAGTCTGGTTCAATGGGTCCTGAATGACAAATCCTCGGATGCTAAATGTTGACTCAGATGCCATAGTTGACGCTTGAATTGCTAGCACTCCACGAGCAATGCAACTCTTCTTTCAAGTATGATCAAGCTCACCTGTTGTTTTTTTACTAAATTGAGCTTCCCAATCAGCCATTGGAATATCTGCATATGTCAGCCACATCAACACCGGTTTCTTCTTCTGAAGGATTAGGAAGCGAACCCTCTCATGACTCCATTTCGCATCACTTTTTACTTCTTGTTTTGCATAGTATTTGTAGGATTTTCAGGATTTAACTGCGCTCGCGCACCCCTTTTGTCTGATTTCACCATGATCCTAAATGAGAAGGTTATTTGAAGCATTAATTTGAAATCACCATTATATGGAAAAAACTCATGTAAATTGACATGATGATAACCTCCATACAAAGCGACGATCATGTGTGAGCAAAACCAGACGAAAAGAGCTATCCAGGAGAGAAGACACCGCCTGGTACAAGCGGGCCCACTCATACCAACTGTAGTACCAGCCGGCGCTGCCTCCCCCCTAGTCAACTACTTCAACCATGTATCCTCGGATCACGCAAAGGACGGACATAGAGATAAAAACACGCTCCAAGACCAAGAAACCTCATCTCCAGAAGGGATCCAGAGGGGTAATCAGTAGAAGGGCACTGCCACGCCATCAACCCGATCAAGGAGACTTCAGCATCGATCTTCATGGTCATCACTGTTGCATCCACATCTTCGACATCTCATTCATCTCTTTGTAATACCGAACTCTAGCATGGATTCATACTTGTGTTGCATTAATCATTCATCTATTATTCCCATGACCATTGTGATGATGTTTTGTCGCCTCCATGTCCAAGTAAAACCCCTAGTTCTCGGGGATATGGAGGAACTCTAATATGTGTATGAACTAAATGTCCATACGATACACGATCCTCTTTTGAATTATTGAAGAATAAGAGGGTGCCCAAGGTGCGTGAAACTTTCGTCCATGTTAGGAACATGCAATATGGTTTTACTGTTGGAGATAATGGCCTGGCTAACATGAGAGCTGAATAGAATAGCAGATTTAGTCCAATTTGGGATCTGACCTGAAGCAGCCCAAAAATGGTGAAGAACATGTCGCATGGCTTGGGCTTTATGCATAGATGCCTTGCCACATGCGAGTAGAACATCTGCAAAAAGTAAGGAATACACACGAGGGCAGTTTGGTCCAAGCATGATACCCTCGAGATTGTTTGCAGCCATAACATCATTGAGAGCATCAGAAAGTTTGTTAATGGCCAGCACAAAAAGATAAGGAGGAGGAGGAAAAACTTGTCTGATACCTCGTTAACTTTTAAATTTATGAGAGGTCTGGCCATTAATGATGACAGAGAAAACAAGTGTGGAAATGCATGCATATATTAAGTTGATGAAATAACCATGCAACCCTTTATGTGAGAGAGCATAAACTATGAAATTCCATTCGATATGATCAAAAGCTTTTGCAATACCAATCTTAAGCATGAAGGCATGATATCTCCAAAATTTAAGGGCAAAAGAATGAGTAAATTTCCGAGATATGATAATATTATCACTACTTCTACGCTCTTCAATGAAAGCTTGCTTAGGCACTTCAATATAATCTGGCAAGTGAGGTTTGAGTCTATCCGGCAAGGATTTAGTAATAATCTTGTAAATGTCATTACAAAGACTAACAGGCATGTAATATGTAGGTATTTTCGAACCAAATTTTTTAGGCGATGCCTCACGTCCTTTTCCATCTTAGTGACATCGTTTGGTCCCCAGTATATCCATGTGGTTGCATGGCTAAGTTTATGTGTACTATGGGAGAAATCCTTGTCGGATCTTGAAATCTTGTATTTGAGCGATCATGAGAAGCATTATTGAAATCTGAATGAATAGAAAATACAATCAACCACCTTTCGGCTTCACAAGAAACACTTGGGCTATGCCTCAAAGTCTCAACACTGGTGCGGAGGAGAACACTAATCTACTTTGCACATACTGGTTTGCCTTTACTTGTACGACGATGACCGCTCCCCCCTCGTCCAGCCCGTGGTGCCTCGACGTTGACTCCATCTTGATGTGCTTGCTCAGTCTCCACCAATGGTGACCGTTGTGTTCGTGGCAACCTAAGTTCTCGGTGTGGTCTCGATTAATGTTACTCAAAGATGACCCAAGACGCCTCTTCAACTAATGTCAAAACACTCTTCATATTATGGGAGGGAGGAAGTAATAATTTAAGTCCGTGTCGTGGACCCTCAATCAAAGTTTGTCTTCCCTCTCAATTTTTTTTTAAAGCTCATGTTCCTTGTATCATTCAAACCCACTGGATGGGTGGGTCATAAATAACGGCGACGGCCAACGGGAAAGCCGTCAGACGAAAGGCGAAACGACAGAGCAGAGCCCCCCGCTTTTCCGCTTCCGCGACCGCGCCCATGGCAGGCGGCGGCGGCGGAAGGAAGCCGGCCACCTCCTCCTCCCCCTCCTCCCGGCGGCAGAAGCCCCGGGCCTCGCGCGAGTTCGTACGTGCCTCCTTTCCCCAGCCCTTTTTTCGTCTTTTTGTTCCGGTGAACGCAACCATACGGGGGTTTATTTCTGTTCGTCTTTCCGGCCCGCCGTTCCCATGGAGCTAGGGTTTGGGGGTCTCGCCGCCGGGTTTTCGGAGTGCGCGGCGCCGTGGCATTCGTTTGGCGCGGGCGGTTAGAGCTCAGCACCGTGTCCGCTGTGGGTTTTGGTTTGGTACGAAATTAGGGATCTTTTCCTCTGCGACCGCGGAAGTAGTATCGAATTGCAGCGTCCCTTCCTCGGCATTAGGGTCTGGATTGGTGGCTGAGGAACTCTACCACCTGATGCGCTACCAGAATGTCAGAGTTGCATAGGTTTATAGAGGTTTTCTTACTGCGCCGAAAATTGTATTTTTAGTTGTTTATAGATATTTTGTCATGTCTATCAGTTGAGGTATCAGACACTTTCTGCTTTTGAGCAAACAACATGAATACAGTCACCCATTTGCAGTGTGGGGTAGCCATGGAAATTTTGTTTTTTTGTGTGTTTCATTTGCTGGACCTGGATAAAAGAACGCGGGACCGTGTGCCATTGCTTCGCTTCCACTTTGCATTGCTCTTTTCTATAATCTCTGTAGAATTGTGTGTTTGCTCGCCCATTTCAATTGGGAAATTGTAGACTTTCAGTCTTGTATCGGCCATTAAAAGGTTATGAGCATTGACATGGTGAAATTCAATTTGATGGTCATGCCTGCTTTTTTCTGAAGTTAAGTACTATTCCCTCCGTCCCAAAATTCTTGTCTTAGACTTGTCTAAATAGGGATGTATCAAGTCACGTTTTAGTATTAGGTACATCCGTATCTAGACAAATCTAAGACAAGAATTTTGGGACGGAGGGAGTACATGTATGTGTCTTATATTGGTTGCACATTTTGCTGGTCTTCCAGAGATATCACTGTTATCCTGTTTCATTCTAACAGTCATAAATATCAACTATATTTATAGGGTCCTGAAAGGTCCTTAGAATCTCAAAAGGAAGGGCTCTGTTCATCTTCTCCCTCAGTTAGCAGTACAGAATCGACGCTCCAGATGGTTATACCAGGTCTACTGAAGTCTCTTGATTCACCAGTTCAACCACCAAAGTCTCTCGATTCACCGCTGCAGACGGTTAAACAAGTTCAACCACGGAAATCTCTAGATTCACTGGTCCAGATGGTTGGATCGATGCAACTATCAAAATCTACAGAATCCAAGAGCGCTTCGAGTGGCTCTGGAGCTGCAGGGTCTGATTTAGGAGCTGCTCCATTTGATATATGCATGGGTAACAGCAAAGGCACTGTCATTCTCAAACACGGCCTCCTTGAGATCAATAGAGAGAAACGCCGTGCAAAGGAGCTTTCAGACATTGCTCCAGTGCAACATTTGAGACCTGGGATGGTTTTATTGAAAAACTTCTTAAAGCCTGATGACCAGGCATGTCTATATTTATGCATTTTGCTCTGTTTATTATCGCATGTTAATTTGTTCAGTTTTATCCTAGCTCGAATGATTAATATGTGCCTTGCAAAAGAAAACTATTGTTTGAAATTAGTATTCAATTTGTTTTGCTTGTATGCCTTCAGAATTTTGCTTGCTCATTACTGAAGTATTATGCGTCCCATGTCTTTCTGCACACATTACTGCAACCTGCATAACACTTCTTGGAATTCTGATAGCAAAAACATATGTTTCCGTTACTGATTTTATCCTTGTGCTTCTCTTTACCTTGTGTTCAAGTATGCCTGAGTCATATTCACTGCAGAAAGCATATATCAAAGTGGTCTTTCGTTGTGCATCTCAGGTTAAAATCATCAAGCATTGTCGAGATCTTGGTGTTGGCCCAGGAGGATTTTATCAACCTGGGTACAGAGAAGGTGCTAAGTTAAGTCTACGGATGATGTGCTTAGGGAAGAACTGGGACCCAGATTCAGGCTCATATGGGGATATACGACGTTTTGATGCTGCTCAACCACCAAAGATACCAGAAGAATTGACTAAGTACGTGAAAGATGCCATTGCAGCTTCCCATGAATTCTTAAAACAAAGAGGCAAGGGAGCTACCAATCCTGATGCAGAACTTCCTGTGATGTCACCCGACATCTGCATTGTTAACTTCTACACCACTAGCGGGAAGTTAGGTTTTCATCAGGTATAAAAGAAAAGCTTTCTCTAACAATATGTTTCCATACATTACCATCATTACGCCTCATTTTTCTGCTACCAATCTATTGGATGAACTGGGCGCTCATAGATTAATTCAATAAACATGCATTTGTAGTATGCTGTACTAGCTGGACCTAATTGATTTGTGTTACTTCCTGTTTCACGAGCACTAGCTGGACCTAACTGATTTGTTTCACTTGACAGGACAATAATGAACAGAGATCTAGCCTTGCCAGGGGACTGCCTGTTGTTTCCTTTTCATTGGGCGACACTGCAGAATTCTTGTATGGCGATGTCAGAGATGATGATAAGGCTTCAAAGATTAAACTTGAATCTGGTGATGTTCTGATATTTGGTGGTCAATCAAGGCACATATTCCATGGGGTCTCCAGCATTGCACCGAAAAGTGCACCGCTCTGGGTGACCGACAAGGCAAATCTTCGACCCGGGCGTCTGAACCTCACATTCAGGCAATACAATTACAAAGGGTCAGTCAACGTCACACCTGCTCCATTTGATACATGCGTATGTGACAACAATACTGCTCCATTGCAACATCTGAGACCTGGGATGGTTCTGTTGAAAAAGTTCTTGAAGGCCAATGATCAGGCATGTCTAACATTTATACATTTTGCTCTTTTTTCTTTTTCTCTCGTGTTAATTTCTTCAGTTGGTATGAAAAGTTATTTCTATTCATGTTTATGTTTCTTCATGTGAAAATGTGCGTGCTCTTGACTGAAGTTTTATACCTCTAATCCCTCTGATCTGCACACTTGGCTGCAATTTTCATAATTCCTATATGCCATAAATATACATTTCCTTGGCTGATTGCATTATTGTGCTTCTTTTAGTATGTGATCGAATACGCCGAATTCATATCTGATGCTTATTTGTCGCATGTGTCAGGTTGAAATTTTCAAACTTTGCCATAATCTTGGTGTTAATGCAAGAGAGTGTTTGTGCTTAGGGAAGAAATGCAATCAATATTCCAACTCTTATGGAGATATGCGTCCATTTGATGGTGCTCAACCTGATATCCCTGAAATATTCAAGAAGCTCGTGGAAGATGCCATTGAAGCCT
This sequence comes from Aegilops tauschii subsp. strangulata, assembly GCF_002575655.3. Classification (NCBI taxonomy): domain Eukaryota; kingdom Viridiplantae; phylum Streptophyta; class Magnoliopsida; order Poales; family Poaceae; genus Aegilops; species Aegilops tauschii. The sequence continues at coordinate 537,850,913 of NC_053039.3, forward strand.
CCCATGAATTCCTGGAGCAAAGAAGGGGTACTTCCAATGCTTTGGTAGAGCTTCCTCCAATGTCACCAGATATGTGCACTGTTAGGTTCGACACAATTATCCCGACAATTGTTCTTCGTCAGGTACAAAAGAGCCGCTTTCTCCAGTAGCGTGCTTTTCGTCTTGCCACTAGCCTTTGATGTCCATCGACTGTAATTTATGGTCTTGTCTTTTGACAGGACACAGATGTAACAGAAACTAGCCTTGCCAGGGAATTGCCTGTTGTTTCCTTTTGGTTGGGCGACAGTGCAGAATTCTTGTACCCTGGCATAAGAGATGACGTGGCTTCAAAGATTGATCTTGAATCTGGGGATGTTCTAATTTTTGGTAGCCAATCAAGGAGAATATCCCATGCGGTTTCCAGCATCAAACCGAGAACTGCACCCATGTGGCTCGTCGACAAGACGGATCTTCAAGCTGGGCTTCTGAATCTCACATTCAGGCAATATTATCATGTTTGAAAATCGAGAGGCAATACTGATTGGTAGCATATTCAGTGCCTCCGTTTAGGCTAAATGCAAGTAGAAGTAGGGCACTCTGTCATGGTAAATTTAAGTACCCTGTTAGCAGAAGTCAGCAAGAACATCCAATATAGCTGTTGTAAAACCTGGGTTCATAGGTGTAATACTTTTGCTTCTTTCATGCGCAATGTTAAAGCTTTGCATATGCAAATCTCTGGAAGTCGGGATCATTTGTAGACAGGGATCGATTTGCTTTTCGCAGCTTCTGCTAAGATTTTTGTTTCTTGGTGACAGGTCACTCGCAGCACATCTGGTTTGCTCTGTTTGGATAGAAAGAAAGTGTAGGAACTTCGGAGGGCATACTTTTTTATGCCCGTCTCTCACAAGGACCAACAGGTATAGGGTCTGTTGGTGTTTATGCATACGGATCTATAATTTTATAGTGTGATTTTTGCAAACATGCCAAAATGTATCTAATAAATGTAATATTCCTTTTAATAATGATTTTTTTTACTAGTGATGTATGCACACATCACTCTCTCTGTAAACTAATATAAGACCGTTTAGATCACTAAGAGTAGGTTACTAGCGGCGTGTGCCCCTTTTGGCACACCATTTATAAGTTAATATTAGTATATTTTTCTAAATGTGGAAACATATTATTGGTAGCTTTCAGGAATAGTGACACACCACTAGTATTAAAGGAACCAGTGGTATGTTTGCAGAGAGCATGCCACCGGTAACTACGAGTGGCAAGGTAGTAGTGGCATACGCCGAGCACACCACCAATGGGCACACCCCGCATGGCACTAATAAGTAGATTTGTGAAAATAACTCAACAATCGCAAGACACAAAAGATCTCACTATGAAGCAGGCCAAGAAGCCACATGAAATGATGTTCAGAGAGTTGTTGTGATGTTTCAAGTTCGTCAAATAGATCCAGAGATTCCTCGCAACACATCACATGATCGAGAACTGAGAAGCTCATAACTAACTCCAAGCTGATCTTGTTGAGCATCCGTGGAAAATTCATAGGTCTTGATTATTGTGCTTCGTATCATGTTTTATTTGAATTATTGCCTCATGTGGACTCTATGCAGTTTTTGAATTTGAATGTTTAAATTTAAAAACAATGAATTTGAATTATTGATGAAATGTGTGCATTAGAAATATCAAGATTTGAATTAATATACTTTTGCAAATGTAGTTGAAATGGTATTCAAAACGATGAAAGAATTAGAAAAGGAGAAGTGTAGTGAGTGAAAGTTCGGGGGAAGGACTAGGTGCAGAAAATGTAAGTCCTTCAAATTTAGAGTGTTTGAACAGTAGGGGTGGAGCTTCGGCAGGGCTAATTTTTTTTCTTCTGGAAACTCCTGAGTAAATTGTTAAAAAATTAGCCGGTCTTCGGTTAAGCTTAACCCAAATTAGCATCATCACAATATTACTCCCTCCGTTCCTTTTTACTCCGCATATAAGATTTGTGTCGAGTCAAACTTTACAAACTTTGACCAAATTTGTATGAAAAAATATCAACATCTACAATACCAAATATACATAATATGAAACTACATTCCATAATGAATCTAAAGATATTCCTTTGGCCTTGTAAGTTTTGACATTTTTTCTATACGTTTGGTCAAAATAGAGATACTTTGACTTCAAACGCAATTTATATGCAGACTAAAAAGAAACGGAGTGAGTCTATTACTGCAAATCTCATATGATAGACCAACAACAACTAGCATGTAAGCATATGGATCAAAGGCACATCTCAACAGAGAATACGAGGGCACTAGAAACTCTGTTGGAACAACTGTGAAGACGAACAGACGTCGAGCATGTATTCGAACTTGAGTGAGTAATCACGACGAGACACTCTTCAAAATCCTTATCGCCCCTCACTTGGTGCAGGTTCTCCCGAGTGGTGGACCAACATTACTCATCTAAAACATCACATTAATTCTTCATAGTTTATTTCAACCGCTTAGTTTAGCAATTTTCTGTTTGCTCTAGTACTTAGTTTAATTCTTCTTTTTTATCGTTTCCCCTAGCACCGACTAGAGTAAGCTATTTCCAAATTCCAGCTTGGGTGTGAGCATAGCTGCATAAGGGACAACGTAGTTATGGGGATAATAGTGCCTTCGTTTTTGCTCCTTGTGGGATCGGCAAATCTTACCTAATTCGAAATTCTTACAAAGTCATGTGCACTTGCAGGACATCTCACGTTAGATAACTTGTCCGACAAAGAGGATTATGCGGATGAAACGGCGATGATGCAGACGGTCCTTGTAGACGTGGAGCATGCGGAAGGGCATCTTCTCAATTTCAAGAGATTGATCAAGGGTCATCGAGTGCTGAATCGAAACAGGGCACAAGGACATTTGACATTGATCGACGACTGCTTTAACCCCGATGCCCTATTCACGAACAATTTTCGCCGGCGCTTTCGGATGCAAAAAAATGTGTTCGTTCGCCTCAACAATGGGCGTCCAGACCTGCGATGACTAATTCATGTTGAAGAAGGATGTCGTGGGAAGAATTGGATTCTTTGATTACCAGAAGTGCACGGTTGCATTGCGGTTTGCGGATGCTTGCAAATGACACGACCGCAGATTTGTGAGATGAGTATCTGCGGATGTCTAAGAGCACATGCGCAGACCCCATGTCAGATTTGCTACCGCGGTGGTCGAGGTGTTTGGACCTTGGTACTTGAGAGAACCAACAGTCGCACACACCGAAAGGCTCATGGCACTCTCGGAAGCAAGATGATGTCTAGGTATACTCGGATATCTTGATTGTATGCACTGAAGATGGAAGAACTGTCCATATGCTCTACAAGAGCATATGTCATGGTCATCTTAAGAAGTCTACCATCATCGTTAAAGTAGTTGCATTACAGGACCTCTGGATTTGGCACGTTTTCTTATCATCGTTAAAGTAGTTTCATTACAGGACCTCTGGATTTGGCACGTTTTCTTTGACAAGCCAGGGTTTCACAATGACATCAATGTGATGAAGTGGTCTTTATTATTTTCTAGGTTGATTGAGCGACAAGCTCCTCCGTGCAACTATACTATCAGTGGACATGACTACAACATGGGACACCTATCTGGTAGAAAGTATCTATCCGCCGTAGAGGACTTTCGTCAAGACCATCTCTGAGTCAGTTGGTCATAAAATAGCTCACTCCGCCCAAGGACAAAAAAAGAGCTACAAACGATTCATAGAGGACATTTGGAGTGCTCCGAGCCTGTTTTATAGTTGTTTGAGGATCTGCAAAAATATGAGATCAGGATACCTTATAGCAGGTGATGACATGTGAGGGAGTCCTGGACTAAGGGGTCCTCGGGCATCCGGCCTGTTATTCATTGGGCCGAACTGATGGGCTGTGAAGATACGAAGGCCGAAGACTATACCCGTGTCCGGATTGGACTTTCCTTGGCGTGGAAGGCAAGCTAGGCGACCAGCTGTGAAGATTCCTTCTTATGTAACCGACTCCATGTAACCCTAGATCTCTCCGGTGTCTATATAAACCGGAGAGCATAGTCCGGATAGGGGACATCCATTACCATATTCATATAGGCTAGGCTCCTAGGGTTTAGCCATTACGATCTCGTGGTAGATCAGCTCTTGTAACACTCATATTCATCAAGATCAATCAAGCAGGAAATAGGGTATTACCTCCATAGAGAGGGCCCGAACCTGGGTAAACATCGTGTCCCCCGTCTCCTGTTACCATCGATCCTAGACGCACAGTTCGGGACCCCCTACCCGAGATCTACCGGTTTTGACACCGACATTGGTGCTTTCATTGAGAGTTCCACTGTGCCGTCTGCAAAGGACTCGATGGCCCCTTCGATCGTCAGTAATGACGTCGTCCAGGGAGAAACCTTCCTCCCCGGACAAATCTTTGTGTTCGACGACTTCGTACTGCGGGCCAACTCGCTTGGCCATCTGGAGCAGGTCGACAGCTACGCCCCTGGCCATCAGGTCAGATTTGGAAGCTTGAACTACGTCGCAGATATCTGTGGAGACTTGATCTTCAATGGATTCGAGACCGCGGCAATTGCTCCCCCGTGCTCCGATGAACGTGACTTAGATCTGTCATCAGATTACGTCCAGGAGATGGATCCTGTTGCTACAACGGCTTCAGAACCGAAGCAGACCGTGACCTCCGAGGCCACAAAGTCCGCGGCGTTGGAGCCGCACAAGGACTGGACATCCTGCAACGAGCGCGTCAATGGAACTCCGGACTCGTCTCCGGCTATACGTTCCGGATCAGGTGCGCCTGCGGACACCGGGCTGGATCGGTTATCGATTTTTGAATTTAGCGCCACAGACAGCTTTTAGCACTCACCTTTGGGCGACGTACTAAACTCTTTAAAGAACTTGTCCTTGAAGGAAGACCCACAACCGAACTATATTCGGTTCGAGCTAGAGGCGGACGATGAGGAATTTTGCTTCCCACCTGCCACCCACTTTATAGTCACCGTCGATGACTTAACCGACGTGCTTGACTATGGCTCCGAAGACATCGACGATATGGACGATGACGCCAACAAGGAGCAAGGCCAAGACCCGCCATTTACTGGACGCTGGACGGCCACCTCCTCGTACGACGTATACATGGTCGATACACCTAAAGGATCTGGCGACGACAAAGAAGAGCCAGACACGAATAAACCCTCCGAGACGCAGTCCAAGCGCCGGCACCCCAAGTGCCGCTCTAAGCCTTGCCGCTCAAAAGATAGCAATACTGGCACCGGAGAAAATAGTACTCCGGGCGACGCCGAAGACCCTGTTGGAGCTACATCCGAATAGGAGGAACATGACAACAGGCAAGACAACCCTGATGAACAGGCCATAGAAGATGACTCGGAGGACGATAGTTACCGTCCACCCTCCGAGGAGGAGACAAGCCTCGGCAACGAAGACTTCATCGTGCCTGAGGATCCTCTGGAGCAGGAACGCTTTAAGCTTCAGCTCATAGCCACTGCAAGGAGCCTGAAAAAGAAACAGCAGCAGCTTCAAGCTGAACAAGACCTGCTCGTCGACAGATGGACTGACGTCCTGACAGCCGAAGAATACGGCCTCAAGCACCCAGCCAAGAGCTACCCGAAACGCAGACTGCTACCTCAATTCGATGAGGAAGCACCGGAGCACACGTCTCCCTCGCGTAATGCGGAACGACCACCACGTGGTCGAGACAGGGCGGCCGACCAGCCACCCCGCGGTCGGGGTAAAGCGGCAACTCAGGCCGAACAGCAGCCTGCCCCACCGCCCCGAAAAAATAGAGACGAAAGAGTTCGGGGTCACACGTACGACCTCCGGCAGACACTGGACAGTAGACTAGGACATACAAGATCGATCTACGGATCGCGAGGATGTGCTTCGGGGCACACGACGGCTACCTATTCGGACGTGACAAACCTAACCATGCCCGAGCTGAATGCCGCAGACAGACTCCATCAGAGCTCCGCCGCGATGCGGCCCGCTATAGAGGCGCCGCACACCCTCTCTGCTTCACAGACGAGGTGCTGGATCACGAATTCCCTGAGGGGTTCAAGCCTGTCAACATTGAAGCATACGACGGCACAACCTTTCCCGCAGTATGGATCGAGGATTTTATTCTCCATATCCATATGGCTCGAGGAGATGACCTCCACGCCATCAAATACCTCCCATTAAAGCTCAAAGGACCAGCTCGACACTGGTTAAATAGCCTGCCCGAGAATTCCATCGACAGCTGGGAGGACTTGGAAGAGGCTTTCCTTGATAACTTCCAAGGAACTTATGTCCGGCCACCAGATGCCGATGACTTAAGCCACATAGTTCAACAACCTGGAGAATCAGCCAGAAAATTTTGGACTAGGTTCCTAACCAAAAAGAACCAGATCGTTGACTGTCCGGATGCCGAGGCCCTAGCAGCCTTCAAACACAGCATCCATGATGAATGGCTAGCACGCCACCTCGGCCAAGAAAAGCCGAGGTCCATGGCAGCCCTCACGGCACTTATGACCCGCTTCTGCGCGGGAGAGGATAGTAGGCTGGCTCGCAGTACAAACACAGCCAACGAAACAGGCCCCTCCGAGGCCAAAAGCAGCACCGACAAGCTCCGGCGCAACAGACACAAACGCCGAAGCAATGGCGATAACACCGCTGACACTACAGTTCACGCCGGATTCAGTGGCTCCAAGTCCGGCCAGCGAAAGAAGCCCTATAAAAGGAGCAGCGGAGGACCATCCAGCTTGGACCGCATACTCGATCGTCCTTGCCAGATACACGGCACCCCAGACAAACCGACCAACCATACTAACAGAGATTGCCGGGTCTTTAAACAAGCTAGCAAGATAAACAACAGAAACAAGGAAGGGGAATCACAGAGCGAGGACGATGACGAGGAGCCCCGGCAGCCGAACACTGGGGGGCAAAAGAAACTTCCCCCTCAAGTCAAAACGGTAAACATGATATACGCTACACACATCCCCAAAAGGGAGCGCAAACGCGCACTTAGGGACGTCTATGCGTTAGAGCCAGTCGCCCCGAAATTCAATCCGTGGTCGTCATTCCCGATCACCTTCGACCGCCGAGATCATCCAACCAGCATCCGCCATGGCGGTTCAGCCGCACTGGTCCTCGACCCAATCATCGGATTTCACCTGACACGAGTCCTAATGGACGGCGGTAGCAGCCTCAACCTGCTCTATCAGGACAAAGCACGCAAAATGAGCATAGACCCCTCACGAGTCAAGCCCACGAAGACTACTTTTAGAGGAGTCATACCAGGCGTAGAGGCCCGTTGTACGGGCTCAATAACGCTGGAGGTAGTATTCGGTTCCCCGGATAACTTCCGAAGCGAAGAACTAACCTTCGATACCGCCCCATTTCGCAGCGGCTATCACGCCCTGCTTGGACAAACCGCATTCGCTAGATTTAACGCGGTGCCACATTACGCTTATCTCAAGCTCAAGATGCTCGGTCCACGTGGCGTCATTACAGTAAATGGAAACACGGAACGCTCCCTCCGTATAGAGGAGCACACCGCTGCCCTAGCAGCAGAAGTACAGAGCGGCCTTCTCAAGCAGCATTATAATCCGGCTGCCGAGCCCCTGGACATCATTAAGAGGGTCCGGACCACACCGCAACAGGACAACTCGGCTCGTCACGAGCCGAATTAGCAATTTGGCCTCCGTCCCAGCCTCGATGAGGCCATGGCATTAAATACCGCACGTACATAAATTACGCACTCAAAACACCATGGGTATCGACGAAGGCATAACTCGTTCGCAATCCACAGTACGGCTTGACCGACCCTGGAATTTGCATGCTTTTACTTTTTCTTTTTTTACGGGTTTCCTTCTCTTTTCGAGGTCTACACGGACAACCCGCCAGCAGAACACACCAAGGAAGCAGGGAGCTCTGGCTTACAAGGGAATCCCGAGGTGGTCTCTACTAAACTATTGCCATAATTGCTTTTCATACTCGCATGTAGCTCGCCCTTGGAGGCGGCGTGTTAAATAGCCTTACTTGCTTATCGCATTACTTGTACAAAGTACGCCTCGACGTACTAGTTACACCACAATGGTGAATACACGGTAGCGTCAGCTTATTACTTCAATTTCCCGTTTCCTCACCTCGGTATTAATTACTCATCGCACACGTACACCATGGTACGTATTACTACGCCAGGGGCTTCATTATACCCCGCATCACGACAATAAAAGCCCGAACACTTTTACAGTATAGTTCAGCACCCCGAACTATAGCATTATATGCATCGGCTCCGAATCATGTCTTTGGTCAACAGTTGGGTTGCCCGGCTCCTGTGCTTACTACCTTACGTTCCGCTACATCGGCTAGGGTAGTAAAGGGAGAACTACTGCGATTGTGTCCCGGTTCTTCCAGACGAGCACCTCAGTAGAGAAAGCCGAAAACTGACTGTCATGATGCGGTGAGAGCCGGTCAGCTGTTTGAGAGGTTCCAAATCGTTGGAGATTTTTTTCCGCTTCTTGCGAAGAATCGGTTCTTCCGATTAGGCGTGAATAAACGCCCCTAATTCGGCCTTCCGAACACCAGGGCTTCGTCAAATTTCTTAATTGTCAAACTCCTATGGCTAAGTGAGGGCGGTAAAGGCCGCATAGTCTGATTGCCTTGTTCGTTGCGCTAAACACCTTCTTTAAGGACCAGAATGTGGAGTAAAGAGTGTTTAGATTCATCCCGAACACCCCCATACTATCTACGTGGGGGCAGAAGCCGACGACTGGTCAACCCTCAGATTTAATAAACGGCCGCACAGGAGGTAAAATCTAAATGATAAGCATTATGCTACATAACATCCTTGTTCCATATTATAGGACAAGGTAATATACATGTTCTCATGGGAATATAACATCCTTTGAACATTGCTCCGCCACAAGGCGGGACCCCTCCAGAACACCATCAAAATAGTGCTCGGGTCGACGATGCTCCTTGCCTTCCGGCGGTCCCTCGGTCATCAGCTTCTTGGCATCCAGCTTCGCCCAATGCGTCTTGACGCGGGCAAAGGCCATACGCGCACCTTCAATACAGACCGACCGCTTCACGGCTTCGAGCCGCGGACAGGCACTCAGAAGCCGCTGCACAAGTCTGAAGTAGCTGCTAGATATAGGATCGGCAGGCCACAGCCGGACTATCAGGTCCTTCATGGCTAGCTCTGCCAACCTGTGCAGCTCGACCAACTGCTTTAGCTGGTCGCTGAAGGGCACCGGATGTTCGGATCCCAGATGTTGGGACCAGAATAGCTTCTCCGTGGACATCCCTTATTCGGCTCTATAATGCTCGGCAGCATCTGACACACTGTGCAGCAGACCCGTAAACACCCCTGGAAAATCCAAATTCAGGATAATTCTACATACTTGCTACGCATGGCGACAGACTTACCTGCCGTAATCTTCTTGGCCGCCTGAATTTCCTGGAGGGCGTTTTGGGCTTCGGCTCGTGCATCCTGCGCGCTCTGGCGGGCCTTGGCCAATTCGGACTCTTGCGCCTTATAATTACGCTTCAAGGACTCAAATCTCTCTATCGCACCCTGGAGCTCTTGCTGCGCCTCGCCAACCCGGGCCTCGTGTTTCTCGCGCGAGGCGCGTTCCTTGGCCGCCTTGTCCTCGGCCTCGGCTAGCGCCTTTTTAAGGGCTGCCACCTCAGTCGTGGCCCCTAATAAAGTTTATGATACTTTAGTCCGGATGGACTATTCATTTTTTTCGAAATGTACCCACAGGTTACTGCATACCTTGGTTATCCTCCAGCTGCTTCTTCACGAGGCCGAGCTCCTCCTCGGCCCGCTCCAGTTTCTGCTTCAGTCCGGAGACCTCCGCAGCATGAGCAGTGGCAGCCTGAAGCGATACCTGCTTATTCACATAGACAACTCATGTTAGACTCCTGCGATATTTATTCTTGATCCTCTGTTCGGCTTTTCTCCCCGAACACCAAACAGGGCATCAGGGGCTACTGTCTACACTGTGATATTTTTCCTACAATCACATTACTTACCTCAAAGCCCGTTAGAAGGCTACTGCAGGCTTCGGTCAGTCCGCTTTTGACGAACTGAACCTTCTCTATCACCGTGTCCATAAGGACACGATGTTCATCCACAATAGAGGCGCCTCGTGGCGCCTCCAGCAGATTATCCGGCGCCTCTGGTTGGACAGAGGTCACCGGTGGAACAGGCACATTCCCTCCTTGCAGGGAATGTCGTTCGCTGGACCCTGGAGCCGTATAGATCTCCGGAATGGTATCCGGCTGAGGTCCAAAGGGAACTCGGGCCCCGTCACCAGTCCCCATGGGGACTTTTTTCCCCGCATGTCTGGCGGCCGAAAAGTCATCCTGGGGCGTCACCCCGATGATCTCCGGGATCTCCCCCCGGCCTGGGAAAGTCTTTTCGGACACCACCTCGTCGTCACCCTTGGGTGAGACGGAATGAGCAGGTGGCGGAGATATGCTAGCCATCTCCTTCGAGTCCAGCGAATCCTCAGTCGAGGATTGCGGGGAGCCATCGCGTGCCGGACTACAGTAACAAGGCTTACATTATGTCAATACTACAAACCAGGAAGGCCATACGTTTGCGGATTCTGGTACTTATGAAGCGGCCCGAGGCTTGGTCCGGCGAGGTCGCTCCGGACTGCTATCAATATCCCACACGGAGTTATCCGCTTGGGAACCTTTAACCCTCTTAGGCGCTTTCGCCTCAGGATCCGGGGGGCCGCCCTCTTCTTCCTCCCCACCTCAGGTGGGGAATCGTTTTCTTCTTCTTCCTCTTCGTCGTCGTCATCGGACGAAGAGGAAGTCTCGTCCTCGGACGACATGTCCGGAGTGCCTTTTTGGCAAGGGCCCTTCTTGGCCCCTTTGGCCGCTTTCTTGTCCGTCTTCTCTGGCACGTCATACGGCGCCGGAAACAACATCTTCGTCAGAAGTGGGAATTCTTCCTCCTCAGGAAGCGGAGCCGGACAGTTAATCTGCTCCGCCACCTCGATCCAGGCCTGGTAAAGTAGGTGGAGGAGCTGAGTATCCGTCCTCAAAATATGCCGGTGAAGGGTATACCTCGAAAACATTAAAGGACATACCGGATTGGCCTGGCGCTTTGAGCTAAGCCCGCGATTTTCAGTCACAGGCGGGGGCGTCTTGCCAGCCTTGAAGAGCGCTTTCCAGATGCCTTCGTGCGTTGTGCCGAAGAGCCCTCGCAGCGTCTGGTGCTCGGCGGGGTCGTACTCCCACAAATAGCAAGCCCGACGTTGGCACGGAAGGATCCGGCGAATGAGCATAACCTGGATCACATTCACAAGCTTGATCTTCTTGGTTATCATGTTCTGGACGCATGTCTGGAGCCCAGTTATCTCGTCCAAGGATCCCCAGGTCAGGCCCTTCTCTTGCGAGGAAGTGAGCCGCATCGGAACTCTGGATCAGAATTCGGGGGCTGCTACCCAATCAGCGTCACGCGGCTCGGTGATGTAAAACCACCCCGACTGCCATTCCTTCACCGTCTCCGCGAAGGAGCCTTCGGGCCAGGTGACATTGGGCATTTTGCCCACCATGGCGCCTCCGCACTCTGCTTGTTGACCGCTCACCACCTTCGGTTTCACGTTGAAAGTCTTCAGCCATAGGCCGAAGTGAGGCGGGATGCAGAGAAAGGCTTCACACACAATGATAAATGCTGAGATATTGAGTATAAAGTTGGGGGCCAGATCGTGGAAGTCCAACCCATAGTAAAACATCAATCCACGGACAAATGGATGAAGGGGGAATCCCAGCCCGCGGACGAAGTGTGTGAGAAACACAACCCTCTCATGGGGCTCGGGGGTAGGGACGATTTGCCCTTTTGCCGGGAGTCGGTGAGCAATCTCCTTGGCTAAATAGCCGGCCTCCCGGAGCTCCGCGATGTCCTTCTTCTTAACGGAGGAGGCCATCCACTTGCCTCCAGCTCCGGATCCGGACATGATTGGAGTTGATACGTCTCCAACGTATCTATAATTTTTTATTGTTCCATGCTATTATATTATCTGTTTTGGATGTTTATGGGCTTTATTTTACACTTTTATATTATTTTTGGGACTAACCTATTAACCCAGAGCCCAGTGCCAGTTCCTGTTTTTCCCCTTGTTTCAGTGTTTCAAAGAAAAGGAATATCAAACGGAGTCCAAACGGAATGAAACCTTCGGGAGAGTTATTTTTGGAACGGAAGCAATCCAGAAGACTTGGAGTGTACGTAAGGGAAGCAATGAGGAAGGCACGAGGCAGGGGGGCGCGCCCACCCCCTGGGCACGCCCTCCACCCTCGTGGGCCCCTCGTGGCTCCCCTGGCCGACTTCTTTCGCCTATATATGTCCATATACCCTAAAAACATCGGGGAATAGAATAGATCGGGAGTTCCGCCGCCGCAAGCCTCTGTAGCCACCAAAAACCAATCGGGACCCTGTTCCGGCACCCTGCCGGAGGGGGGAACCCTCACCGGTGGCCATCTTCATCATCCCGGCGCTCTCCATGACGAGGAGGGAGTAGTTCACCCTCGGGGCTAAGGGTATGTACTAGTAGCTATGTGTTTGATCTCTCTCTCGTGTTCTTGAGGTGGTATGATCTTGATGTATCACGAGCTTTGCTATTATAGTTGGATCTTGATACGTCCATTTTGCATCATGCTTTTATATCGATATTTATTGCATTATGGGCTGTTATTACACATTATGTCACAATACTTATGCCTATTCTCTCTTATTTTACAAGGTTTACATAAGGAGGGAGAATGCCGGCAGCTGGAATTCTGGGCTGGAAAAGGAGCAAATATTAGAGACCTATTCTACACAACTGCAAAAGTCCTGAAACTCCACGGAAGTTGTTTTTGGAAATAATGAAAAATACTGAGCGGAAGAAATACCAGAGGGGGCCCACACCCTGGCCACGAGGGTGGGGGGCGCGCCCTACCCCCCTGGGGGCGCCCCTTGCCTCGTGGGCCCCCTGTTGGCCCTCCGGTGCCCATCTTCTGCTATATGAAGTCTTCCGTCCGAAGAAAAATCATAAGCAAGCCTTCGGGACGAGACTCCGCCGCCACGAGGCGGAACCTTGGCGAAACCAATCTAGGGCTCCGATGGAGCTGTTCTGCCAGGGACACTTCCCTCCGGGAGGGGGAAATCTGTTGGAAATATGCCCTAGAGGCAATAATAAATGGTTATTATTATATTTCTTTGTTCATGATAATTGTCTATTGTTCATGCTATAATTGTGTTATCCGGAAATCGTAATACATGTGTGAATACATAGACCACAACGTGTCCCTAGTAAGCCTCTAGTTGACTAGCTCGTTGATCAACAGATAGTCATGGTTTCCTGACTATGGACATTGGATGTCATTGATAACGGGATCACATCATTAGGAGAATGATGTGATGGACAAGACCCAATCCTAAGCATAGCTCAAAGATCGTGTAGTTCGTTTGCTAGAGCTTTTCCAATGTCAAGTATCTTCTCCTTAGACCATGAGATCGTGCAACTCCCGGATACCGTAGGAGTACTTTGGGTGTGCCAAACGTCACAACGTAACTGGGTGACTATAAAGGTACACTACGGGTATCTCCGAAAGTGTCTGTTGGGTTGGCACGGATCGAGACTGGGATTTGTCACTCCGTATGACGGAGAGGTATCTCTGGGCCCACTCGGTAATGCATCATCATAATGAGCTCAATGTGACTAAGGCGTTAGTCACGGGATCATGCATTGCGGTACGAGTAAACAGACTTGCCGGTAACGAGATTGAACAAGGTATTGGGATACCGACGATCGAATCTCGGGCAAGTAACATACCGATTGACAAAGGGAATTGTATACGGGATTGATTGAATCCTCGACATCGTGGTTCATCCGATGAGATCATCGTGGAACATGTGGGAGCCAACATGGGTATCCAGATCCCGCTGTTGGTTATTGACCGGAGAGGCGTCTCGGTCATGTCTGCATGTCTCCCGAACCCGTAGGGTCTACACACTTAAGGTTCGGTGACGCTAGGGTTGTAGAGATATGAGTATGCGGAAACCCGAAAGTTGTTCGCAGTCCCGGATGAGATCCCGGACGTCATGAGGAGTTCTGGAATGGTCCGGAGGTGAAGAATTATATATAGGAAGTCAAGTTTCGGCCACCGGGAAAGTTTCGGGGGTCACCGGTATTGTACCGGGACCACCGGAAGGGTCCCGGGTGTCCACCGGGTGGGCCACCTATCCCGGAGGGCCCCATGGGCTGAAGTGGGAAGGGAACCAGCCCTTAGTGGGCTGGGGCGCCCCCCATGGGCCTCCCCCCTGCGCCTAGGGTTGGAAACCCTAGGGTGGGGGGGCGCCCCACTTGCCTTGGGGGGCAAGTCTCCCCCCTGGCCGCCGCCCCCCATCCAGATGGGTTCCTGGCCGGCGCCCCCCTCCCAGGGGGCCTATATAAAGGGGGGAGGGAGGGCAGCAAGACTACAGCCTTTGGCGCCTCCCTCCTCCCCTGCAACACCTCTCCCTCTCGCAGAAGCTCGGCGAAGCCCTGCCGAGACCCCGCTACATCCACCACCACGCCGTCATGCTGCTGGATCTCCATCAACCTCTCCTTCCCCCTTGCTGGATCAAGAAGGAGGAGACGTCGCTGCTCCGTACGTGTGTTGAACGCGGAGGTGCCGTCCGTTCGGCACTCGGTCATCGGTGATTTGGATCACGGCGAGTACGACTCCATCAACCTCGTTCATTGGAACGCTTCACTCGCGATCTACAAGGGTATGTAGATGCACTCCTTTCCCCTCGTTGCTAGTATACTCCATAGATGGATCTTGGTGAGCGTAGGAAAATTTTAAAATTCTGCTACGATCCCCAACAAAATCATCGCCATCGTCATCACCAACGCTCCTCTCATCGGGAGGGGGCCAATCTCCATCAACATCTTCACCAGCACCATCTCCTCTCAAACCCTAGTTCATCTCTTGTATCCAATTCTTGTCTCTAAGTCTGGGATTGGTACTTGTAGGTTGCTAGTAGTGTTGATTACTCCTTGTAGTTGATGCTAGTTGGTTTATTTGGTGGAAGATCATATGTTCATATCCATTATGAAAATTAATACTCCTATGATTATGAACATGAATATGCTTTGTGAGTAGTTACGTTTGTTCCTGAGGACATGGGAGAAGTCTTGCTATTAGTAGTCATGTGAATTTGGTATTCGTTCAATATTTTGATGAGATGTATGTTGTCTCCCCTCTAGTGGTGTTATGTGAACGTCGACTACATGACACTTCACCATTATTTGGGCCTAGAGGAAGGCATTGGGAAGTAATAAGTAGATGATCGTTGCTAGAGTGACAGAAGCTTAAACCCTAGTTTATGCATTGCTTCGTAAGGGGCTGATTTGGATCCATATGTTTCATGCTATGGTTAGGTTTACCTTAATACTTCTTTTGTAGTTGCGGATGCTTGCAATAGGAGTTAATCATAAGTGGGATGCTTGTCCAAGTAAGGACAGCATCCAAGCACCGGTCCACCCACATATCAAATTACCAAAGTACCGAACGCGGATCATATGAACGTGATGAAAACTAGCTTGACGATAATTCCCATGTGTCCTCGGGAGCGCTTTTCTTTATATAAGAGTTTGTCCAGGCTTGTCCTTTGCTACAAAAAGGATTGGGCCACCCTGCTGCACTTTATTTACTTTTGTTACTTGTTGCTCGTTACAAATTATCTTATCACAAAACTATCTGTTACCTATAATTTCAGTGCTTGCAGAGAATACCTTGCTGAAAACCGCTTATCATTTCCTTCTGCTCCTTGTTGGGTTCGACACTCTTACTTATGGAAAGGACTACGATAGATCCCCTATACTTGTGGGTCATCAAGACTCTTTTCTGGCGCCGTTGGTGGGGAGTGAAGCGCCTTTGGTAGGTGGAATTTGGTAAGTAAAAATTTATATAGTGTGCTGAAATTTATTGTCACTTGTTACTATGGAAAGTAATCCTCTGACGGGCTTGTTCAGGGTATCTTCACCCCGACCAGTAGAGCAAAGAGTTGCTCCTCAACCTACTGAACCTACTGAAAATGAAAATGTCTACTTTGAAATTCCTTCGGGTATGATAGAAAAACTGCTAGCTAATCCTTTTGCAGGAGATGGAACATTACATCCTGATGAGCACCTAATATATGTGGATGAAGTTTGTGGATTATTTAAGCTTGTAGGTATGCCCGATGATGTTATCAAGAAGAAGGTCTTCCCTTTATCTTTGAAGGGAGATGCATTGACATGGTATAGGCTATGTGATGATATGGGATCATGGAACTACAAACGATTGAAATTGGAATTTCATCAGAAGTTTTTATCCTATGCATCTTGTTCATCGTGATCGCAACTATATATATAATTTTTGGCCTCGCGAAGGATAAAGCATCGCTCAAGCTTGAGGGAGGCTTAAGTCAATGTTATATTCATGCCCCAATCATGAGCTCTCAAGAGAAATGATTATTCAAAAATTTTATGCTCGGCTTTCTGATAACAATCGCACCATGCTCGATACTTCTTGTGTTGGCTCTTTTATGATGAAGACTATTGAATTCAAATGGGATTTATTGGAAGAATTAAACGCAACTCTGAAGATTGGGATCTCGACAAAGGTAAGGAGTTAGGTATGACACCTAAGTTTGATTGTGTTAAATCTTTTATGGATACCGATGTTTTTCGTAAATTTAGCACTAAATATGGACTTGACTCAGAGATAGTAGCTTCTTTCTATGAATCTTTTGCTACTCATGTGGATCTCCCTAAGGAGAAGTGGTTTAAATATCATCCTCCCATAGAAGTAAAAGGCTGCACCTATTAAAGTTGAATAAAAGACTATCACTTATAATGATCCTATTGTTCCTACTGCTTATGTTGAGAAACCACCTTTCCCTGTTAGAATAAAGGATCATGCTAAAGCTTCAACTGTGGTTTGTAAAAGCAATGTTAGAACTTATACACCTCCTGAGCAAGTTAAAGTTGAACCTAATATTGCTATTGTTAAAGATCTCTTGGCTGATAATATTGATGGGCATGTTATTTATTTCTGTGATGAAACTGCTAGAATTGCTAAACCTTGTGCTAAAGATAAACATAGACCTGTGGTAGGCATGCCTGTTATTTCTGTTAAAATAGGAGATCATTGTTATCATGGCTTATGTGATATGGGTGCTAGTGCTAGTGCAATACCTATTGACTTATACAAAGAAATTATGCATGATATTGCACCTACTGAGTTAGAAGATATTGATGTCACAATTAAACTTGCCAATAGAGATACTATTTCACCCATGGGAATTGTTAGAGATGTTGAAGTCTTGTGTGAGAAAACTAAATATCCTGCCGATTTTCTTGTTCTTGGTTCCCCACAAGATAGCTTTTGTCCCATTATATTTGGTAGACCCTTCTTGAACACTGTAAATGCTAAGATAGACTGCGAAAAGGATGTTGTTACTATTGGTTTAGGTGATATGTCTCATGAGTTTAACTTTTCTAAATTTCGTAGACAACACCGTGAAGAGGAATTGCCTAGTAAAGATGAAATTATTGGTCTTGCTTCTATTGCCGTGCCTCCTAGTGATCCTTTAGAACAATATTTGCTAGACCATGAAAATGATATGTTTATGAATGAAAGAAGGGAAATAGATGAAGTGTTCTTTAAACAGGGACCTATTCTGAAACACAACTTGCTTGTTGAAATCCTAGGGGATCCTCCTCCACCCAAGGGTGATCCCGTGTTTGAGCTTAAACCATTACCTGATACTCTTAAATATGCTTATCTTGATGGAAAGAAGATATATCCTGTTATTATTAGTGCTAACCTTTCAGAGAAGGAGGAAGAAAAATTATTGAAAACTCCGAAGAAGCACTGTGCTGCTATTGGATATACTCTTGATGATCTTAAGGGCATTAGTCCCACTCTATGTCAACACAAAATAAATTTGGAGAAAGACGCCAAGCCCGTTATTGATCACCAACGACGGCTGAATCCTAAAATGAAAGAAGTGGTAAGAAAGGAAATCCTAAAGCTCCTTGAGGCAGGTATAATCTATCCCGTTGCTGATAGTCAGTGGGTAAGTCATGTCCATTGTGTCCCTAAGAAGGGAGGTATTACTGTCGTTCCTAATGATAAAGATGAATTGATTCCGCAAAGATTTATTACAGGTTATAGGATGGTAATTGATTTCCGCAAATTAAATAAGGCTACTAAAAAAGATCATTACCCCTTACCTTTTATTGATCAAATGCTAGAAAGATTATCCAAACATACACATTTTTGCTTTCTAGATGGTTATTCCGGTTTCTCTCAAATACCTGTGTCAGCTGATGATCAAGCTAAGACCACATTTACTTGCCCTTTTGGTACCTTTGCTTATAGACGTATGCCTTTTGGTTTATGTAATGCACCTGCTACCTTTCAAAGATGTATGATGGCTATATTCTCTGATTTTTGTGAAAAGATTTGTGAGGTTTTCATGGACGATTTCTCCGTCTATGGATCCTCTTTTGATGATTGCTTGAGCAACCTTGATCGAGTTTTGCAGAGATGTGAAGACACTAATCTTGTCTTGAATTGGGAAAAGTGCCACTTTATGGTTAATGAAGGCATTGTCTTGGGGCATAAAATTTCTGAAAGAGGTATTGAAGTTGATAAAGCTAAAGTTGATGCTATTGAAAAGATGCCCTGTCCTAAGGACATCAAAGGTATAAGAAGCTTCCTAGGTCACGCCGGATTTTATAGGAGGTTCATTAAGGACTTCTCAAAAAATTCTCGGCCTCTGACTAATCTATTACAAAAAGATATACCATTTGTCTTTGATGATGATTGTGTAGAAGCATTTGAAATACTTAAGAAAGCATTGATCTCTGCACCTATTGTTCAGCCACCTGATTGGAATTTACCTTTTGAAATTATGTGTGATGCTAGTGATTATGCTGTAGGTGCTGTTCTAGGGCAAAGAGTTGATACGAAATTAAATGTTATTCAATATGCTAGTAAAACTCTAGACAATGCCCAGAGAAATTATGCCAGTACTGAAAAAGAATTTTTAGCAGTTGTATTTGCTTGTGATAAGTTCAGACCTTATATTGTTGATTCTAAAGTAACTATTCACACTGATCATGCTGCTATTAAATACCTTATGGAAAAGAAAGATGCTAAACCTAGACTTATTAGATGGGTTCCCTTGCTACAAGAATTTGATTTGCATATTATTGATAGAAAGGGAGCTGAGAACCCCGTTGCAGACAACTTGTCTAGGTTAGAAAATGTTCATGATGACCCACTACCTATTGATGATAGCTTTCCTGATGAACAATTAGATGTCATAAATGCTTCTCGTACCGCCCCATGGTATGCTGATTATGCTAATTACATTGTTGCTAAATTTATACCACCTAGTTTCACATACCAGCAAAAGAAAAAGTTTTTCTATGATTTGAGACATTACTTTTGGGATGACCCACATCTTTATAAAGAAGGAGTAGATGGTGTTATTAGGCGTTGTGTACCTGAGCATGAACAGGAACAGATCCTACGCAAGTGTCACTCCGAGGCTTATGGAGGACACCATGCTGGAGATAGAACTGCACATAAGGTATTGCAATCCGGTTTTTATTGGCCTACTCTCTTCAAGGATGCCCGTAAGTTTGTCTTATCCTGTGATGAATGTCAAAGAATTGGTAATATTAGTAGACGTCAAGAAATGCCTATGAATTATTCACTTGTTATTGAACCATTTGATGTTTGGGGCTTTGATTATATGGGACCGTTTCCTGCCTCTAATGGGTATACTCATATTTTAGTTGCTGTTGATTACGTTACTAAGTGGGTAGAAGCTATTCCAACTAGTAGTGCTGATCATAACACCTCTATTAAGATGCTTAAAGAAGTTATTTTTCCGAGGTTTGGAGTCCCTAGATATTTAATGACTGATGGTGGTTCACATTTTATTCATGGTGCTTTCCGTAAAATGCTTGCTAAGTATGATGTTAATCATATAATTGCATCTCCTTATCACCCACAGTCTAGTGGTCAAGTAGAATTGAGTAATAGAGAGCTCAAATTAATTTTGCAAAAGACTGTAAATAGATCTAGAAAGAATTGGTCCAAGAAACTGGATGATGCATTATGGGCCTATAGAACTGCATATAAAAATCCTATGGGTATGTCTCTGTATAAAATGGTTTATGGAAAAGCATGTCACTTACCTCTCGAATTAGAACATAAGGCATATTGGGCTATTAAAGAGCTCAACTATGATTTCAAACTTGCCGGTGAGAAGAGGTTATTTGACATTAGCTCACTTGATGAATGGAGAACCCAAGCCTATGAGAATGCCAAGTTGTTTAAAGAAAAAGTTAAAAGATGGCATGACAAAAGAATACAAAAGCATGAGTTTAATGTAGGTGATTATGTATTGCTATACAACTCTCGTTTAAGATTTTTTGCAGGAAAACTTCTCTCTAAATGGGAAGGTCCTTACGTTATCGAGGAGGTCCATCGTTCCGGTGCCATAAAAATCAACAACTTCGAAGGCACAAATCCGAAGGTGGTGATCGGTCAAAGAATCAAACATTATATCTCAGGTAATCCCATAAATGTTGAAACCAACGTTATTGAAACCGTAACCCCGGAGGAATACATAAGGGACACTTTCCAGAATGTTTCAGACTCCGAAAAGGAATAGGTATGTGGTACGGTAAGTAAACCGACTCCAAAACAGTTCTAATGGCAATTTTTCTCCGTTTTGGAATATTTAGAAAAATAGAAAAATAAGAAGCAGTCCGGGAAGGACACGAGGGTGGAGGGCGCGCCCTACCCCCTGGACGCGCCCCCTGCCTCGTGGGCACCTCGTGCACTCTCCGGACTCCGTTTTCTTGCACGATACGTATTTTGGTCGGTAAAAATTCATTATATAATCTCCTGAAGGTTTTGACTCATGTATCACACGAATATCCTCTGTTCTTGTTTCGAGCTGTTGTTGCTGTAGATTAGAGAAAGATGTCTTCTCAAGAGTCAGTCGCGGAGAGCCGGGTGTCTCATCCGGCATCGAGATCAAGGACAAACAGCGATGCTGACCACTTTGGGCCAGCAACAGAGGAAGAGATGGACGCTGATTTGAAGAGGATAGATGCCATGGCGGAGGATCAAGAAGTCACTTCTCGCTTCCGAGCTGGATTTACGATGGGGGAACTACAGAGCTCGGCTATCCCAAACTCGGTTATTCCTTCCAATGTTAGATTTCTTTCTTATGAAAACATGAAGAAGAGTGTCACTTGTTCTCCCGCAGCTATGCAACACCCTTGGGTGCAAGGAGCTTTAGCCGTTACAGGAAAGCTTTGTAAGGAAATAATGGACCTCAAGCAGCAAGTCAATAAGCTCGAAGAGGAGAATCGTATACTAAGGGGCATCATCGCCAAGAATATCACATCACCACCCCCGAAAAAGGAGACATAATCACGTGGGTATGGGCACTCCCCTTGGCAACTGCCAAGCTTGGGGGAGGTGCCCCGGTATCGTATCACCATCACACTCTTATCTTTACCGTTTTTCTTAGTTCGATCCTTTTAGTAATATCTTATTCTAGTAGAATAAGGTTTTTGGTATGATCTATTTTTGAGTTTTGCTTTATGATCCCTTTATGTAATTGAGTCCGTGAGCTATATAATAAAGATTAGTGTTGAGTCAAGGGCTTGATTGTTTTGCTATGATCTTGAGTGAAGAAAAAAAAGAAGGAATAAAAAGAAATAAAAAGAGATCATATTGATCTTATGGAGAGTAATGACTTCACATAGAAAGAGTATGATGATAAAAAGTTGTTGAGAGTTGACAAATTTAGTTTTGGTCATCGTTGCAATTAATAGGAAGTAATAAAGAAAGAGAGGTTTCACATATAAATATACTTTCTTGGACATCTTTTATGATTGTGAGCACTCATTAAAATATGACATGCTAAAGAGTTGATGTTGGACAAGGAAGACAACGTAATGGGTTATGTTTTCTTATATCTGAAATAAAGTATATTGTTATGGATCATCCAACATGTTGAGCTTACATTTCCCCCTCATGCTAGCCAAATTCTTTGCACCAAGTAGAGATACTACTTGTGCTTCCAAAAATCCTTAAACCCAGTTTTGCCATGAGAGTCCACCATATCTACCTATGGATTGAGTAAGATCCTTCAAGTAAGTTGTCATCGGTGCAAGCAATAAAAATTGCTCTCTAAATATGTATGATTGATTGGTGTGGAGGAAATAAGCTTTATACGATCTTGTGATGTGGAAGAAATAAAAGCGACGGACTGCATAATAAAGGTTCATATCACAAGTGGCAATATAAAGTGACGTTCTTTCGCATTAATATTTTGTGCATCTAACTCTGAAAGCGCATGGCAACCTCTGCTTCCCTCTGCGAAGGGCCTATCTTTTACTTTTATCTTCTACCTTATGCAAGAGTCATGGTGATTTTCACCTTTCCTTTTTACATTTAACCTTTGGCAAGCACAGTGTGTTGGAAAGATCCTGACATATATATCTAATTGGATGTAAGTTAGCATGAACTATTATTGTTGACATTACCCTCGAGGTAAAAGGTTGGGAGGCGAAACTATAAGCCCCTATCTTTCTTTGTGTCCGATTGAAACTCCGTAACCACAAGTATTGCGTGAGTGTTAGCAATTGTGAAAGACTAAATGATAGTTGAGTATGTCGACTTGCTGAAAAGCTCTGACATAGACTCTTTCTGATGTTATGATAAATTGCAATTGCTTCAATGACTGAGATTGTAGTTTGTTAGTTCTCAATAAAGTTTCTGATTCATACTTTGCATTGTGAATAGATTATTACTTGAGCATAAGAAATCATATGACAATATCCATATATGTTGTTG
Organism: Aegilops tauschii subsp. strangulata; assembly: GCF_002575655.3. Lineage (NCBI taxonomy): Eukaryota > Viridiplantae > Streptophyta > Magnoliopsida > Poales > Poaceae > Aegilops > Aegilops tauschii. Next base: position 537,873,833 of record NC_053039.3, read on the forward strand.
TTATGAGAATAATCATGATGCCCTCATGTCCGTATTTTATTTTATCGACACCGCTACCTCTAAACATGTGGACATATTTATCGTTATCGGCTTCCGCTTGAGGACAAGCGAGGTCTAAGCTTGGGGGAGTTGATATGTCCATTTTGCATCATGCTTTTATATCGATATTTATTGCATTATGGGCTGTTATTACACATTATGTCACAATAATTATGCTTATTCTTTCTTATTTTACAAGGTTTACATAAGGAGGGAGAATGCCGGCAGCTGGAATTCTGGGCTGGAAAAGGAGCAAATATTAGAGACCTATTCTGCACAACTCCAAAAGTTCTGAAACTCCACGGAAGTTGTTTTTGGAAATAATGAAAAATACTGAGCGGAAGAAATACCAGAGGGGGCCCACACCCTGGCCACGAGGGTGGGGGCATGCCCTACCCCCCTGGGCGCGCCCCCTGCCTCGTGGGCCCCCTATTGGCCCTACGGTGCCTATCTTCTGCTATATGAAGTCTTTCGTCCGAAGAAAAATAATAAGCAAGCTTTCGGGACGAGACTCCGCCGCCATGAGGCGGAACCTTGGCGGAACCAATCTAGGGCTCCGGCGAAGCTGTTCTGCCGGGGACACTTCCCTCCGGGAGGGGGAAATCATCGCCATCGTCATCACCAACGCTCCTCTCATCGGGAGGGGCCCAATCTCCATCAACATCTTCACCAACACCATCTCCTCTCAAACCCTAGTTCATCTCTTGTATCCAATTCTTGTCTCTAAGTCTGGGATTGGTACTTGTAGGTTGCTAGTAGTGTTGATTACTCCTTGTAGTTGATGCTAGTTGGTCTATTTGGTGGAAGATCATATGTTCAGATCCATTATGCATATTAATACTCCTCTGATTATGAACATGAATATGCTTTGTGAGTAGTTACGTTTGTTCCTGAGGACATGGGAGAAGTCTTGCTATTAGTAGTCATGTGAATTTGGTATTCGTTCAATATTTTGATGAGATGTATGTTGTCTCCCCTCTAGTGGTGTTATGTGAACGTCGACTACATGACACTTCACCATTATTTGGGCCTAGAGAAGGCATTGGGAAGTAATAAGTAGATGATGGGTTGCTAGAGTGACAGAAGCTTAAACCCTAGTTTATGCATTGCTTCGTAAGGGGCTGATTTGGATCCATATGTTTCATGCTATGGTTAGGTTTACCTTAATACTTCTTTTGTAGTTGCGGATGCTTGCAATAGGAGTTAATCATAAGTGGGATGCTTGTCCAAGTAAGGACATCACCCAAGCACCGGTCCACCCACATATCAAATTATCAAAGTACCGAACGCGAATCATATGAACGTGATGAAAACTAGCTTGACGATAATTCCCATGTGTCCTCGGGAGCGCTTTTCTTTATATAAGAGTTTGTCCAGGCTTGTCCTTTGCTACAAAAAGGATTGGCCACCTTGCTGCACTTTATTTACTCTTGTTACTTGTTGCTCGTTACAAATTATCTTATCACAAAACTATCTGTTACCTATAATTTCAGTGCGTGCAGAGAATACCTTGCTGAAAACCGCTTATCAATTCCTTCTGCTCCTCGTTGGGTTCGACACTCTTACTTATCGAAAGGACTACGATAGATCCCCTATACTTGTGGGTCATCAGATCTTATGATGTTTCTCCCCCTCTACTTTCTTGTAATGGATTGAGTTTTCCCTTTGAAGTTATCTTATCGGATTGAGTCTTTAAGGATTTGAGAATACTTGATGTATGTCTTGCCGTGCTTATCTGTGGTGACAATGGGATATCACGTGATCCACTTGATGTATGTTTTGGTGATCAACTTGCGGGTTCCGCCCATGAACCTATGCATAGGGGTTGGCACACGTTTTCATCTTGACTCTCCGGTAGAAACTTTGGGGCACTCTTTGAAGTACTTTTGTGTTGGTTGAATAGATGAATCTGAGATTGTGTGATGCATATCGTATAATCATACCCACGGATACTTGAGGTGACATTGGAGTATCTAGGTGACATTAGGGTTTTGGTTGATTTGTGTCTTAAGGTGTTATTCTAGTACGAACTCTATGATAGATTGAACGGAAAGAATAGCTTCGTGTTATTTTACTACGGACTCTTGAATAGATCGATCAGAAAGGATAACTTTGAGGTGGTTTCGTACCCTACCATAATCTCTTCGTTTGTTCTCCGCTATTAGTGACTTTGGAGTGACTCTTTGTTGCATGTTGAGGGATAGTTATGTGATCCAATTATGTTATTATTGTTGAGAGAACTTGCACTAGTGAAAGTATGAACCCTAGGCCTTGTTTCAACGCATTGCAATACCGTTTACGCTCACTTTTATCATTAGTTATCTTGCTGTTTTTATTTTTTCAGATTACAAAAACCTATATCTACCATCCATATTGCACCTGTATCACCATCTCTTCGCCGAACTAGTGCACCTATACAATTTACCATTGTATTGGGTGTGTTGGGGACACAAGAGACTCTTTGTTATTTGGTTGCAGGGTTGCTTGAGAGAGACCATCTTCATCCTACGCCTCCCACGGATTGATAAACCTTAGGTCATCCACTTGAGGGAAATTTGCTACTGTCCTACAAACCTCTGCACTTGGAGGCCCAACAACGTCTACAAGAAGAAGGTCGTGTAGTAGACATCAGGAGTGCCTTCTCAAACGAGGAAAAGCTAAAGCTTGGGCGCTAGAGCTCGAGGACGGAAGGACTAAAGTTGAAGAAGGGTGTGGGTAAAGGGAGAGTGTCCTTATCCCCTTATAAAGGCCGCGAATATTAAGCGCCTCCCCACTCGTCCTGAAAACTCGCCTATTCCCAAGGGCTGTATAAACGGCACGGTTGAGTTACCCATGCCCGCATTTGATGAGAATCCCGCAATAAGGGGACACGATCTCTGCTTCGGCAAGACGTGCCAATAACAACCGTGTCTCGGAACGTGGGATGGCAGATGAAAAACGGTTCGAAATTATGACCGGACAGACGCGATGTCGTGTTGTAAAGAAGCTGTCAACAGATTAGATTCGTGCAAATATTATATCCTCTCTGCGGTTGTGTATGGTGTATAACAGGTCCGGATACAATCATCACGTCCGAAGACTATCTTGGAGTTCGGAAAAAGGGGAACCCGCCTTGCAATGCCGAAGACGATCTGTGCGCCGGACTCCTCGTCGTTGAAGCCAGGTTCAGGGGCTACCGAGGGAGTCCTGGACTAAGGGGTCCTCGGACGTCCGGCCTGTTATTCATTGGCCGGACTGATGGGCTGTGAAGATACGAAGGCCGAAGACTATACCCGTGTCCGGATTGGACTTTCCTTGGCGTGGAAGGCAAGCTAGGCGACCAGCTGTGAAGATTCCTTCTTATGTAACCGAATCCATGTAACCCTAGATCTCTCCGGTGTCTATATAAACCGGAGAGCATAGTCCGGATAGGGGACATCCATTACCATATTCATATAGGCTAGGCTCCTAGGGTTTAGCCATTACGATCTCGTGGTAGATCAGCTCTTGTAACACTCATATTCATCAAGATCAATCAAGCAGGAAGTAGGGCATTACCTCCATAGAGAGGGCCCGATCCTGGGTAAACATCGTGTCCCCCGTCTCCTGTTACCATCGATCCTAGACGCACAGTTCGGGACCCCCTACCCGAGATCCGCCGGTTTTGACACCGACAACATGTTTTATGATCATGCACGCCATGATTGTGGGGGATGAGGATGAATATGCTACCGGAGGTCTGCAATTTGAGAATATGGGTGATCCTATCCAACTTTTAAATCAGAATCCGGCCACGTTTGATGAGTTTGTCCAAATGAAACAATAAATTCGACATTGAGCAACTCATAAACAGCTCAAGGAAGACCCAATTAAGCTTCTGTGAGCGCTTAAAAGGGACAATCATAACATATCTGCGAGTTGATTTCAAGTTTGAACTAATTTATTTCAAAACTTAGATGGATTGTAATATTTACATTTAAACTATTGTTGTATTTAAATATTTTCACTCATCAAATAATTGGTATGCTGTTATTCTGAGAGTCGCCGACTTAGAAAAAACAGGGGCAAATGCCTAGCGGCAATAATGGATGGTCGGCTCCTGCATTCGTGTCTACAAAAGAGTCCAGACCGGCGGACAAATGGTGTGTTCATTTTGAGGCTCGGTGTTAGAGATGCCCTAACATACTCCCTCTTGAGAAAAATATATGTCTCTCTCTTCAATTTTGAGGCTACTTTGATCTTGAATTTGGCTAGCACTTTCTCCGTTCAGAAATACAAACTACATATAAATGAGCGAACAAACACACTAAAACGTGTCTATGTACATCTGATTTAAAACAAAAGTGAGAGCATCTTATATTCATGAAATAGAGAGAGTATTACTTACAATCCCTTCTTTCGTCGAAGGAGGCAATGCGTAGGAGTAGAAAAGCCAAGTCAAATTCACACCCTTTATCATCGGGGAAAAAATGCGCGCCTTCTTTTCAGCTGAAAATTCACACCTTTAGCTCCTCTCACACCTTTTTTTTTGCAAATTTTATTGAACTGGTGAAGACTCCAAGGTCTTTTTTTTTTTTTTGAGAAGAAATCTGGTGAAGGCTCCAAGGTGAGTGGAATCCGGGTCGCCGAGTCGGTTCCGCTCCGCCCACGAACCCGCCCGCCCGCCCGCGCCTGGTGTTGGTGGGTCATAAATAACGGCGACCGCCCCCCGTTGGCCTCCTCCCGAGAGGCCGAGACCCAACCAATCACTCTGTTGCCAACGGGCAAGTCGACAACCAGCCACACCAAAGGCGAAACGGCAGCGCAGAGCAGAGCCCCCTGCTTTTCCGCCTCCGCCACCGCGCCCATGGCAGGCGGCCGCGGCCGTGGCCGCGGCGGCGGAAGGAACCCGGCGAACTCCTCCTCCTCCTCCTCCTCCTCCTCCAGGCGGCACAAGTACCGGGTCTCGCGCGAGTTCGTACGTGCCTCCTTTGCCCTAGCCCTTCTTTCGCCTCTTCTCTTCTGGTACGAACGCCAACCTACGGGCGGGGGTTTCTTTTCTTTCTGTTCGTCTTTCCGGCCCGCCGCTCCGCCGGGGCTAGGGTTTGGGGGTTTCGACAGCGGCTGTAGATTGCGACGGCGGCATGGTGCCGGGATTCTGGAATGCGCCGTGGCATTTGTGCGGCGCGGCTGTTAGGGGTCAGCACCGTGTCCGTTGTGGGTTTTGGTTTGGTACGAAATTAGGAATCTTTTCCTCTGCATCCGCGGAAGCGCAAGTAGCAGAATCCAATTGCGGCCTTCCTCCCTCAGCATTGGTGCGGCTGGAATTAGGGCCTGAATCTGAATTGGTGCCTGACGAAATGTGCCACCTCATGTGCTACCAGAATATCACACTTGTAGTCTTGTAGTACATGGACCGAGCATGCTATTTGTTGGGTTCTCTCTGTTTCTGCGCTACAGTAGCTCATGAACGTAACCCAAATTTTTTTTTGACACTTCACAAATTTGTCAGCCGTTCATAGCAGCAACCATTATTTGTGTATCACTTAGGGTCTGAATTGGTGTCTGCGGGACTGTACCGCCTGATGTGTTAGCAGAATATCAGAGTTGGTATTCTTGCACATGGACTGAGCATGTTATTTGTTGGGCTCTCTTTGTTGCTGCGCTAAAGATGGGATCTTTTTTTTTAGTGGTTTGTAGAGGTTTTGTTCTCTCTGTCAGTTGGAAGTATCAGAAACTTTCTGCTTTTTGAACAAGTAACATGAATACAGTCATCCGTTTGCAGTGTGGGGTGGCCATGGAGTTTTTATTTTGTGAGTATTTCATTTGCTGGACCTGAAGGAAAGAATGTGGGACCCTATGCCATTGCTTCAACTTCCTCTTTGTATTGCCTTTTTCTATAATCTCTGTAGAATTGTGTGTTTGCTCGCTCATTTCAATTTGTAGTTGTAGACTTCTGTCTAGTCATGTATATGGCCATTAAAAGGTTGTGAGCATTGACATGGTGAAATTCAATTTGATAGTCATCCCTTTTTATTTCTTAAGTTAAGTACATTTATGTGTCTTGTATTGTTGGCACATTTTGCTGGTCTTCCAGAAATATTTATGTTATCCTGTTTCATGCTAACAGTCATAAATATCAACTATATTTTAGGGTCCTGAAACTGAAAGGTCCTTCGAACCTCAAAAGGAAGGGCCAAGTTCATCTTCTCACTCAGTTAGCAGTAAAAAATTGCAGATGGTTACACCAGTCCTACCAAAGTCTCTAGATTCACCAGTTCAACCAAGAAAGTCCCTTGATTCACCGCTGATGATGGCTGAACAAGTTCATCCGCCGAAATCTCAAGATCCACTGGTCCAAACGGTTGCATCGATTCAAATATCACAATCTCCAGAATCCAGTAGCGCTTCATGTGGCTCTGGAGCTGTGGGGTCTCTAGATTCACCACTTCAACCATGGAAGTCTCTTGATTCATCGCTGATGATGGCCGAACAAGTTCAACAACCGAAATCTCAAGATTCGCTGGTCCAAATGGTTGCGTCGATGCAACTATCAAAACCTCTAGACTCCAGTAGCGCTTCAACTGGCTCTGGAGCTGTGGGGTCTGATTTAGGAGCTGCTCCATTTGATATATGCATGGGTAACAGCAAAGGCATTTTCAAGCTAAATCGCCCTTTACATGAGATCAAGAGAGAAGAAAAACGCCTCCGTGCAAGGGAGCTTTCAAACAGTGCAGCTCAGTTGCAACATCTGAGACCTGGGATGGTTTTATTGAAAAGCTTCTTAAAGCCGGATGATCAGGTACATCTATATTTACACAGTTTTGCTCTGTTTGTTATTTCATCTTAATTTCTTTGTTTTATCCTATATCCATTGATTATTTTGTACCGCTCAGACGAAAACTGTTGTTTGACATTAGTATTCAAATTTGTTTTTGTGTGCCTTTGGACTTTTGCTTGCTCATTACTGAAGTGTTATGTTTCCATTCTTTTGTCAGCACGCATTGCTGCAACCTTCATAACACTTTAACAGAACTCTGATAAGCCAGAAACATATATTTCCTTTACTGATTTTATTATTGTACCTCTCCAATTATGCGTTCAAGTACGCTTGCAGAAAGCTTACCTCTAAGCATTTTTTGTTGTTGTGCATCTCAGGTTGAAATTATCAAGCTTTGTCGGGAACTTGGTGTTGGCACAGGAGGATTTTATCAACCTGCCTACAGAGATGGTGGTAAGCTAAGTCTGCGGATGATGTGCTTAGGGAAGAACTGGGATCCAGATTCAAGATCATATGGAGATACACGACCCTATGATGGGGCTCAACCACCACAGATGCCACAGGAATTGACTAAGTTTGTGGAAGAAGCCATTAAAGCTTCCCATGATTTCTTGAAACAAAGAGGCAAGGGAGCTACCGATCCCGCTGCAGAACTTCCTCTGATGTCACCTGACATCTGCATTGTGAACTTCTACACCACTGGCGGGAAGTTAGGTCTTCATAAGGTACAAAAGAAAAGCTTTCTCTAACCATATGTTTTCATACATTAGCATCATTACGTTTCCTATTTCTGCTACCAATCTATGGGATGAGCTGAGCGCTGATGGATTAATTCAGTAAACATGCATTTGCAGTATAATGTCTTGTACTCCCATTTCTTTACAGTTGGAATGCTAATCCAGCTGAACTCTTTTTTCACGAGTACTATAGCTGGGCCCCAACTGATTTTTGTCACTTGACAGGACAAAGATGAAGATAAATCTAGCCTTGACAAGGGACTGCCTGTTGTTTCCTTTTCATTGGGCGACACTGCAGAATTCTTGTATGGTGATGACAGAGATGTTGATAAGGCTTCAAAGATTAAACTTGAATCTGGTGATGTTCTGATATTTGGTGGTCAATCAAGGCACATATTCCATGGGGTCTCCAGCATTGCGCCGAAAAGTGCACCACTCTGGGTGACCGACAAGGCAAATCTTCGACCCGGGCGCCTGAACCTCACATTCAGGCAGCATTCAGCGCCTAGGGGCTAGGGCATGCTGCATTCAGCGCCTCCCTTTAGGCATGGTGCAAGCAGAGGATGCTCTCTCATGTTCTATTTAAGTTCCCTGTTAGCAAATGTCTGCAAGAACCCCCTATATAGCTATTTGAAAACCTGTGCTCGTCACTATTATGTGTGTTTTTCATGCACAATATTGTCGCCTCTATCATGTTCAAAGCTGTCTCGCATCATGAGTGGAAGCAGTTCAATAGGTAACTAACAAACTAGATCAAATTCTGTCCAAACTTATCCAATTTGGCCAACTGATTGGGAAGCTGGAGCAAAACATCTTGCACACAGAAAAAACACGTGAAAACAGCAACAATTCAGTACTTGTAACTTTTTATTATTTCTAGCTCGTGACCTCTCCTCTTCAGCGTCGTCGAGCCGTATCCCCTCCAGAACCACGGTTAGCCCCAGGACGAAAGCATGGTCGACGCCTTCGTTGACACGGACGTCATACTTAGTCGGACACAAGAATCCCCCCGAGCTTTCGATCTGGGCAACGGTGGCGCCGGCGTGGGTGACGGCGCAGTCAGTCCCGCGGTACCAGGGGCGGACGCCGACGAAGTCGCGGCGCCTCTCGCCGTCGAGGTGCACGTGGATGTCTCCCGTGTTGGTCAGCGAAGGCCGCACGACGGCGGAGAAGAGCAGGTCCTTGGAGCTCGTGCTGCCCCCCTGGAACGCCTTCCACGTCCGGCGGACCTCGAACAGGGACGGCCGGCGCTGCACGGTGAGCACGGGGCGCGACGCGGCGTCGAGGAGGACGGAGCGGCCGAAGAGGAAGGACCCGTCCATCCGCATCACCGCTGGCGTCCGTGACGGTCAGGTCGCGGTGCCACGGCCAGCCGGTCTTGGCCACGGTGAACGCCGTGGGGCGCCGCGCGCAAAACCGCGCGGCCACCACCGAGAACGCCATTCGAGAGTCGATACAGAGCCGCAACAGATCGCCAGGTACCCGTAGACGTAGGTTTGTACTACGTACGAACCTCGTACTCCAAAGGTTTCGTGTATACTGCTAGTATCTAAAATTCTGGAGGATCACTATTTACTTTCTGTACAAGACATTATCCCTGGCATATTTCAGTGCGACGAACGCAGAGCTACAAGGCTATATATCATCTCGTCGGCTCAACCAAGACGCGGCTTCAACTTTTATCTTCAAAAAATCTAACCAATGCATGCACACCTTGTGCGCTGGTTGTCTGATTTCCACCTAACAACACCCCTCTAGGAGGGGGAGAGGTGTCCTATGGGTTTGAGGTGATGATCCCTTTTTTTTTGGCAGATAAAACTTGTATTACTCAAAACTCCACATAATTACAGATTTACAATCAACCAAACTGAGTTCAACTGCCTCTGGGGGCCGAACCCACCCATATGACAGTCCTTCCTTTTAAATGAGCAAAGTTTGTTAAATAATTGCTAATCTTGTTTCCGCTACGACTAATCTCTATATATACTATTTAAAAAGAATGTAAGGTTTTATTTTTCATTTTTCTTCGCATCCCCCCTTCGTCCAACCTTCCCCGTATGATAATCAACCACCTTAATTTACTTAATTCCACTTTAATTACTTACCAAATTTTCCATCAAACTATAAGGTAAATTCACGAGCATGATTTGATATTTACACCATTACATTAATATGGGCAGATAAATCACTAGAATATATATATCCTGTTGCAACACACCGAAGATTTGACAGTGGCGAAAACACTGAATCGTTTTTTGAGCGCGTTTTGACATGGCAACAATACAAATACGTGTCTCATTACCCCTTCTTTCACTGGGCGAGGACACCGCAAGAGTTCCTATAGTATTCAATCCTATGAATCAAACAACCAACATAGAAAAAAATCCTTCCAAATATGACACCTTTACCTTTGATAGGATCGCACTCAGGATGATGACGAATATACCAATGAGCGAATCTAGATAAGTAGTCAAGAACATTCGGGACACTTCCAGCGAGGGTGCATGTTTGTGGTGGATCACACTGGTCAAGAATGAGGTGATGATCCAAGTGAATCACGGACTCGCTAGCCCGACTTCAGATGAAATCACAAGCTCTTTATGCAAAACTTGGTAGAACAATATGACTGAACATGAAACCTTGGTAGACCTGAAGCAACACCTCTAAAATGGTTTCATTTTTATGTTCATCTAACCAACCAAGTCATACACACCTTGCGTACGTGTTGGTTGTCTCATTGCCACCTGACAACACCTACACCCCTCTAAAAGGAGGGTGGTGGAGGGTGTCGTATGGGAACAAGGTGATCCAAGTGGATCACATATATAGTTGCTATCCTAGTTTCAAATGAAACCATCAAGCAATTTTCAACAAACTTGGTCAAACAATATGGCCAACACCTGAAGCAAGAAAAAAGAATAGGACATGCCGCACCTTCCTCAGCCACCAGCAACCGCACCCATGGACCCTATACCGACCAACCGTGCTGTCAAAGATAACACCCCAAAGGATGAGGTTTTTGCCTGGAGTGCGCATGCGGGTGAAAGCCAAGGAAGCTCCATTACGATGCCTTTAAGAGCATCTCCACTCGTTTTCTCATGTTATTGGCCTATTTTCATAGAAACACAATTTAACATGCATACCAAGAAATGAAAAAAGACAGCATGCATAACGATGAAACTCCATGAAATACTAGGCGTCAGTCACCTTCTCCTCGCAGCCTCACGGCAAGACAGAGCCAACAATGATATGGCAGCAGTCTCCGAGGTGGAGGCGAGTCGGATATTTGACGGGCTTGGGTGCGTGCGCTTGGATCATTCGGGGTTTTGTGGTGGACCGGGAGCGGCGGTTCAGAGAAGGGGCCAAGGCGCACATGGTATCACCATTGGCGGGGGTCGGCGTTAGAAGACGGGAGGGGTTCAACAGGAGGAAGACGGCCTGGGGAGGAAGAAAGGCTCTCGGTCGTTCGATCTAGATCAAACGGTGTTGATTGCTTTGACTAGACTAAAAGGAAAATCAGGCGCCCCCATACTATCCAAAACAGGCACTTTCTGTTCTGCAGCATCAGTTCCATAGAGAACACGTAATAAACTAAATCATATTCATATCGCATCTTTGATTAGAGGTAAACATATTGCATGAAAAGAACCCATAAAATTGGAGCCGGCCGGCACTTCAGTTCCTGTGTCTCCAAGATTCGTCGACACGTATCTCGTCCAGAATCACGGTGAGCGCCAGGACAAAAGCACGGTCGACCCCTGGGTTGACACTAACGTTATACTCCGGCTGCTCATCCAACGGTCCGGTCGTGCGGTTGATCTTGGCGACAGCGGGGCCGTTGGCCCTGCCGAGGGAGACGGTGCACTCGCGCCCGTCCCGTCCGCCGCACACGACCACGTAGTCGACGCGCCTCTCGCTGTATCTCCGGTTGCCGCCGCCGGCGAGGTGCACGTGGACGACGCCCCTGGAGAACACCCATGGCTGCGACACCGTGGCGAAGAGCAGCTCCTCCGGGCTCGCGCTGCCCCCTCTGAACGCCTCCCACCTCCGGGTCACCGGGAGCAGCGACGGGCAGCGCTTCACGGTCACCACCGTCTGGCACGACGCCGCGTCCAGGAGGAGGGACCGGCGGGGCCAGCACCACGCCTGCCCCTCCACCCGCATCACCGCCGCGCCGCCATCCGCATCGTCTGTGATGCTCATGTTGCGCTCCGACTTCTTGCTCACGGTGAACGCCGTCGCGTGCGGCGCGCAGAACCGCGCGTCCACCACCGCTCCCGTCGTCGTCGGTGCCATTGTCTGTCGTCTTTGTCGATCGGCGGATGCTCTCGTGGCGAGTCTCCTCGTGCCGCAGCAGATCGATCGACGCCGAGAGTCGAGGCAGATCGATTATACAGTACAGAGGCCAACAACGTACACGTACGTACCCAGGCTAGCTGGAACACCTAATTAAACCAAGGGACGGCCTTCCCTTGTATCGTGCACCGGCCGGAAGGACTTTTTTTTTCCAAGTTACCAGCCGGAAGGAAATAGTATTTCTTGTCGTACAAGACATTGTCCCTGGCATATCCATGACGACGTCTTTGTCAAAAAAAAAGTGTCACAACTTCTTTGAAAAATCATTTTGAACTCGTCAAGAGTTTAGCCCATGGAGCTTGCTTGAGTCCGGCCGGCGGGGTTTAAAGTGTAAATACAATTCCAAAAATATTTAGGACGCCGATAACTGCCACATGTGTGGTGTATCGGGTGGTTGTACCGCACGCCCTGTGTGGCACGGAGACAACCCCGCCCGCACGACGGCGTCCGGGCGCACCCCCCGCCACAGCCCGCACGTTCGGTGCAGCGCGATCGCCCCGCACGAGCACGTCCGGGCGAGCGAGCACGCGGCCCGCACGACCCCGTCTCGGCCGTCGCCCCTCCCCGCCTGCGAGCCACACGCCCCGCGTGGCAGTAACCACGCGTCCCGCCGCGATTGCCATGGTCCGGACCCTCTTCAGTTGCCATGTTGCTGAATTGCAGTTGCCATGTTGCTGAACTACAGTTGCCATGTCGGACAACTATAGTTGCCATGGTTGCTCAACTGCAGTTGCCATCTTAGGTCAAGTGTTGGATGCCATTTTTGGGCAACTGCAGCTGTTGCCATGTATGGTTTGATCTACTACAGTTACCATGATTTGAAAAACTTTAGGGGTTGCCACCTACTAACACTGGACAGTTGCCATGTAGCACTAAAAAAACATGTTTCGGGTAAAAGAGAGAGTTGCCATCTGCTTACAAGCACGCTAGGGCAGTTGCCATGTACCCTGCAAAAACACATGGCAACTGATAGCTTTTGGTGTGTGGGCGAGGAGACGGGCATGTGGGCGACGGTGGTATCTTTAGGAGTTGCCACCTACTAACACTGGACAGTTGCCATGTAGCACAAAAAAACATGGCAAAAAACATGTTTCGGGTAAAAGAGAGAGTTGCCATCTGCTTACAAGCACGCTAGGGCAGTTGCCATGTACCCTTCAAAAACATGGCAAATGACAGCTTGGGTGTGGGGAGTGGGAGAATGGGCAGTCGTGGGAGACGGGGAACAGAAGTGGTACGCGGCGTGCGGGCGCGACAGCAGTTCCATCGCACGCCCCGACTGGCGACCGTTGACCGCGAAGAGAAAACCGGCGTGCGGGCGAACTCCCTCACACGCCACACGCACGAGTTGTCCTACGTGGCACACAAAAACAGCCTTTTCATGCCAAGATTCGTGCAAAAGACGCTGGACGGCGATGAAGGCGTGTGGGCGAGTTGGCTAACGCCCACACATGTGGGCATTAGTGTTTTCGAATATTTATAATCATATCGGCCCCAAAAAGCCCATGGAGCTTGCTTGCCTACCTAACTCTTGTTGAATACTTGAGCAATTTTTCAACTGCTAACAAAAAATTTATGTTTCACTAAGTTTAATCCAGAAAACAGCGACAAAACATGATTAATATAATAGAGATGATAGTCGAGTCAAGCAACTGATTCTTCAAACTAGACATGCAATCGCAAACAATAGGGACAAACATCATGTCCACACCGATTGCTAATGCTATTAGACCAAAAGAAAAAAAAATTGCCTTGTTCAAATTTTTTGCAAGGATTTGCTGTGCTCGCTAAAAAAAATTCCATCCCCATGACAACATAAATTGCCACAAAAGCCGTCTGATTTTAGATGCTTAAAAACCCGACGCTAGATTTTTAAAATTACTGATTCCAAAAATATTTATAATCATATGTGTCCCAAAGCCCATGTAGTTCGCCCCTTTCTATAAAATACTTACCTAACTCTAACTTATCCACACCCTTCTGTTGGAGCCTCCACCCTAGGGATGGCAATGGGCCCCCATACCCGCTAAACCCATGGGGATTTCATCTATTAGGGGGTGGGGATGGGCGAAAAACTTCCCCATGGGGATATTTACTAAACTAATTTATTCCCCGTTGGGTACAACGGGGATGGGGATGATATTCTATTCCCCAGACCCAATACCCATCGGGGACTTGCTTTTTAACTATGATATTGTGGTCAACCATAAAATATTCATAAATAAACTTGTGAAAACAAAAAAAAACTCTGAAGAAAACCTTAAACCTAACCCACGTCCTCACCTCAGCCGTCACCATGACCAAGAAGTCAGTACGACCTAGATCAACATTACCAGAACATGGACAACACCATTTATATTTGTTGATTATAGTATGTCACATTATGTATATGAGCATTTGTTTATGGGGATGGGGACCCTAATGGGGCCTCGTTCCCTAGTGGGGCATGGGTATGGGGAAATTTCATCCCCTGTCATGTAAACGGGGATGGGGATGGGATGATGGGGAATAGATGGGGATGGGGATGTTCTAGGTATACCCGTAAGGGATTGTCCCCATTGCCATCCCTGCTCCACCCCCTCCTCTCCTTGTGATCATGCACATGCCAGCGGGGCGGATCTCACTGAAGACCTCCGGTCATTCCAGGTGGAGCATGGCGCGGGTCTGCCATCCTCTCCACCTGGCCGATGACCCAGGAGCAGCCCCCGACATATCCATGACGTCGGTCACATTTTATTTCGTAAGAACTTCTTTGAAAAATCTTTTTGAACTCGTGAGGAGTTTAGCCCATGGAGCCTGCGTCCGGTGGGTTTTAATGTGTAAATGCTATTCAAAAAATATTTATAGTCACATGGGCCCCAAAAGCCTTGCCCCTTTCTATAAAGTACCTACCTAACTCCTGTTGAATGATTATTAATCAATCTTTCATTAAGTTAATCTAGAAAACAGTGGATAAAACATGATTAACATAATAGAGATGACAATCAAGTCAAGCAACATATCGTTCAAACTCGACATGCAATAGGAAACAAAAGGGACAAACATCATGCCTACACCGATTGCTGCTGCTAGTAGACCAAAAGCAAAATATAAAAAAACTGCAATGTTCAATTTTTCGCCAGGATTTGCCGTGCTCGCTAATTTCTTTTGCCGTTCTCATGATAACATAATTTACCATAAAGAACGTTTGATTTGCCATGGTTAACATTACCGATTCCAAAAATATTTATAATCATATGGGCCCTAAAGCCCATGGAGTTAGCCCCTTTGTATAAAGCACCTACCCTAACTCTTGGATGGCGGCTATGATGGCGGGGGTGGAAGTTTCATACCAAATGGTGCCCGCTTCCTTCCCCGAAAAGCAGGGTTTCCCATCAATATCTAACTCAATTCATCCAATCAGGACCATTCGATCCATAGGCTTTTTTTAGGCCCTTGGTGTAAGGTCCCTTGGCATGTTTCGAGCGTTCTAAAACCTTGTATTCGGATCAAACCACTTTTGAATCCTTCAAGTTTAGCTATGTTCTTTGTGTTCTCCAAATTATGTCGTCACCTAACGCAAACTTGATAAAGTTTATGATATGAAACCAACACTTTTTCTTGAAAAAAGGGACAATGCCCGTGCGCTGGAACGGGGTATAAATATTCTAGTATGTTAGCTTGTGATTTACCTGCACATATTATTGTGTTTATATCAATGAAGTGATGCGCGCGGTGAGAGGGGAAATAACTGTTGACGAAACATTGCGCCGACAGAAAAAGAAACATTGCTCATTTTTAGGTATATACTCCCTTCGTAAAGAAATATAAGCACTCTTATATTTCCTCCATCTCAAAATATAAGCCATGTTTTAGGTATCTTAGAAACGTAATATAAGATGGATATAAGAAAAGAGAAAAGACCACATGCACAGCGACAAAGGTCAAGATAGCGTGAAGTGAACGCGTCTAACCTGATTTGTCTTTTTTGCCGAGAGCTGCTCAGATGTCCAAATTAGTTGAAATTTGGAGTGGACCTTACGCATCAAATTATCTACCACACAAAAAAAAGATTTTTTTGAAATTTTCTAGTATATGTTTAGATTTTTTTTTCTGAGCGGGAGCAGATGAGCCTGGGCACCGAGTTGGAGATTTCCGTTGTTTGAACTCAAACTTCACCATGGAGTTAATAGTACTATCCAAAACAGTCTCTGTATGTTCTTGTTCCACAGAATCATTGGCCGCTTTCCACCACTGACATAAACTAATTCAAATTGCGCATCTTTGAAAAGAACATATGTTTAGAAGAAAAGAAGAAAAAACATATTGATGAACTGATCGCAAAATAAGAGGCAAACATCTTGCATGCAAAGAGTACATAAAATTGTCGCGGAAAATTTGATTCCTGAGCTGGAGCCTCTGGATGCGTCATCAACTAGTTTCATCGAGACGTATCTCGTCCAGAATCACGGTGAGCGCCAGGATGAAAGCATGGTCGACGCCTGGGCTGACACTAACGCTATACTCCAGGGGCTGTTCCGACGCGTGCTCGATCTTAGCAACGGCAGCGGCGGAGCCGCGACGGCGGACGGTGCACTCTGGCCCGCGGCAGACGACAACGAACTCGCGCCGCCTGAGCCTCTCGCCGGGGTCGCGGCCGGCGAGGTGCACGTCGACCTCGCCCCAGCTGAACAGCGCGGGCTGCGCCACGGCTTCCAAGAGCAGATCCTCCGGGCTCGTGCTGGCCCCCTTGAACGCCTCCCACCTCCGGTCGTCGGGCATGAACAGGGACGGCGCGCGCCGCTGCACGGTGACCACCGTGCGGCGCGACACGGCGTCGACGAGGCTGAAGCGGCTGCGGAAGCTCAGCATCGCCGCCTTCACCCGCATCACCACCGCATCGCGGGCGTCGTCGGTGACGGTGAAGTCGCGCCAAGTCCAGCCGTTGGTGATGGTCACGGTGAACGCCGTCGCGTGCGGCGCGCAGAACCGGGCGTCCACCACCGGTTCTGTCCCCGGTGCCATTGTCGATCGATCGCCGGGTGCTCGTGACCGGTTCCGCGTCGAGAGTAGTCGAGACTGGAACAAGCTGCAGGTACGTACGTAACGAGGCTGGGGAACACCAAAGGAAACGACGGCGTTCCCTTGTACATCGTGCATCGGAAGGGTTACTAGTATTTCCTTGTCGTACAAGTCATTATCTCTGGCATATCCATGAGGTCCCTTATATAGCAAACAGTAACACCAATGACACGCATCCTACCTATATCGATTCTACCGGAAAAAAAACTTTGTGTCATGAAAACCAAGTTTATACAGTAGTACACAAAAGCCTTTTTTTTCACTCACAAACTGATAAGTTTAGAACTGTTTTTGTAGAAGAAGTCCCCAATATATACTCCCTCCGTCCCAAAATTCTTGCCTTAGATTTGTCTAGTACGGATGTATCTAGTCACATTTTAGTGTTACATACATCCATATCAAAGACAAATTTAAGACAAGAATTTTTAGACGGAGGTAATAGTTGCTTGCACATCGTTAAATCGTATGTAGAACTGGAATCGCAGTTTTCAGGCCAAGCACTCGTAGTTTTAGAAGAAACAACTTTGTCTCACCAAAATCGTGTGTGCACAACTACAAAATCAACAATGCACATGACACATTGTCGATGATTGATTTACTGTTGGTCTTATTATGATCTCATGAGCAGTCATGAAGAACAATAGAGAGGGGTGGAGCCTGAAGTAATCTTGTCGGCAATGATGAAAAGCATCCGGCATTGCCAGTTAAAAGGGAACATATCTCCTATCATAGTGCAATTCTAGAATTAGCATGTCCAGTAAAGTAACCCCCTGCTTACACTTGGAGGCTTCAGATGGAATCGTCTCGAAGGTCCTAAGCGTATGAAACATGAGAGTTAGTACTTGGAAGAACGAGGGGTCTTAGGGTTTCAACTTTGAGAACATAGAAAGATAAACTTCATCTCACAAGATTGAAGATTCCATTTTGATAGTACTGCTTTCATACCTATGACTCCTTTCTTGACACTAGCGCTGAGAGGGCATGGACATCAATCCAACACACCTGCCACAGCCGTCATCATCTTTGGCTTTCAGTACCGCGAAAAGTGTCCCTTCCGGAAGGAAGAGAACTCGAGTCATCCGACCGGTCCAGCACCGCGGCCGGGCCATCCGCCCGGACAAAGCAGGATCTCCCACCAGCATCAGCGCAGAGGAAGGAGAAGAACAACAGCAACAAATCATACCAACAAGGAAGAAGAAAGGTCTTCGTCTCCCTGCATCCATCGCCCATCTGAGGATCCAAACGGCCAGTGCCGATGGACCTCCAGCCACCATGGCCCGCGACCTCGACGAGATCCGGGGATCCCCAACTCCGCTAGCTCCTAGACGAAGGCAAAAGCCTCGCCTAACTGCGAACGGAGCCCGAAGAAACTTATTCCGACGCGACACCACCGCAACGGCCTCGGCAGCGTCTCCCTCAACCCTAACCCTACCACACACCCACCCAGCGAACAGACCCGAGGTTCCCCCTCCCTCCCGCCGCCGGAGCGGCTGACGGAGAGAGAGGGAACGGCGGCGTCACCGGCGGCGCGCAAGGGATCCCTTGTCGCCTCCTTGATCGCCTCGTGTGATCCTACTTTTTCGGGCGACTTGCGTTCCGTTTAAGTTCCCCTTTTTTCCTTTTTGAACCTGATCCACGTACACGCATCGTGAGGCGAAGTGACACTTTTATCGATCTCGATTCTTTTGGCAGAATGATGAGCTTAAACGAAAGTATGATAGAGGCTAGACTTCTATCGATCTCGATTCTTTTGGCAGAGTGATGAGCTTAAACGAAAATATAGGCTTGCTAAATGGGATATAATATGTAGGTCGAAGGACCAAGGGGGTCTAGGTATTGAAAATCTGGAAGTCAAAAACAGATGTCTCCTTAGCAAGTGGCTGTTTAAACTTTCGTCCGAGACGGAGGCTACTTGGGCTCAGATTTTGCGAAATAAGTATCTTCAGTCTAAAACCTTGGCCCAGGTGACAGTGAGGCCGACTGACTCACCATTTTGGAAAGGATTGATGAGAGTCAAGCCACTCTTTTTCAACAGGACAAGGTTCTTAGTCGGAAATGGAGCTAATACGAGGTTCTGGGAGGATACGTGGCTTGGGGGGACTCCCCTTGCACTTCAATATCCTTCTCTGTACAACGTTGTTCAACGTAGAGAAGCTTACGTTGCAACCGTTCTACGATCCACTCCCCTCAATATTAGTTTTCGGAGGACGCTAGTTGGAAATCGTTGGGAGGCCTGGCTTCATCTTGTAAGACGTTTGATGGATGTCCAGTTGTCTCAGCAGCCAGATCAGTTGTATTGGAAACTAACTAAGAACGGCGTGTTCTCGGTCAAATCCATGTATCTGGACGTCATAAATTCTAGCGTCATTCCTTCCTCGAAGCACGTTTGGAAAGTAAAGGTACCTTTGCGAATCAAAGTATTTATGTGATTCGTGCATAAACAAGTTATTTTGACTAAGGATAATCTGGCAAAACGCAATTGGGTGGGTTCTGCTAGATGTAGTTTTTGTGACCATAACGAAACTATCAAACACCTCTTTCTTGATTGTTCGCTCGCTAAGATTCTATGGTGGTCGATTCATATTGCTTTTAATATTAATCCGCCTATGCCATCAACATGTTATTTGGAACGTGGCTTGATGGGGCTGACTCCGATACAGCGAGGCACATTCGCGTTGGCGTCTGTGCTTTATTATGGGCAGTCTGGAACTGCAGAAATGATTTGGTTTTTAACAGATCAACGAACATTCTTTTTTGCAGGTTATCTTCAGGGCCACAGCGTTGATCCGTATGTGGTCGCTATTCACTCCGACGGAGGCCAGGGAGCGTTTGGTTACTGCGTCTACCCGATGGGAGATGGTAGTTCGGAATATTTTCAACCGGTTTAGATGACGGTCATGTAATAGGATAGGCATGTAGTGCTCCTATTTTGTTTTTTGCCAGCCGGTTGTGGCTTTTCTGTTTAGCTCTTATGAGCGGGTTTTTTTCATACTTCGAGACTTAGAGACTTGTTGCTGGTTTTTATTAATAATATGAGCCGTATGCATCTTTCTGATGCAGAGGCTGGGGTAAAACCCCTTTTCGAAAAAAAACGTATCGTGAGGCGAGACAGCCCGCAACATATTGTCGAGGCCAACGTACACGTATCGTACGTGCATCTCAAGGACTAGTATTTATTTAATTTCCTTGTTGTACAAAATACTAGTATTTCCCCGGCTGGCATATTGCAGTACGCGCTTGACAAATTAATTCTAACACCAACATACACAAATTAATTCTAACATCTAGTGATGGAGGAATTCACGATCATTCTTGCGTCGGCATACAAAAAGTCCAGATTTATGGTCAACATCTTGGCTCCTCCGCATCGATGGCGATCTTCAACTTTTTTTTCTTGAGCGTGGCCTTCCTCTTTTCGATCATGGTTCTCCTCTCTTCGAGCTTGAGCTTCTTTTCTGTCGCCTCCATCAACAATGCGAAACTCTCCGCCTTTCTCTCCTCTTGAGGTCCGAGCGTTCACGCATGCCTTCTCCTTCTTCGACAAGATGTTCTCGAACCTCTCCGTCAGCTTGGCCGCCACACCTTCCACTTCGCCTCTCCTCCTCCCACTTCCCCCCTCCCCATAAAACTTTTCTAAAATTTTAACCAACAATGCATGATGGTGAAGTTTTTCTTCTCCAGCATTTTGTACACAAAACAAGCACGAGAAGGCTACAAAATAATGCATGGTCAGCTAGTGAGCAACAAAACAAATGCATGTCCGGCAAGTAGGCCACAAGAATGCATGTCCGGCTAGTGATCACTTTAGTTGCTCGATGACTTGTGCACCCCTAGGCCACCATACAATGAGACGCTTCAATTGCCTGCAATACTTGGACACTGCTTTTTGGATGGTGAACCATCGATGGTTGATGGATTTTCATTCACGGATGCGGATGACCGCGTCGGAGTAGGGCGTGAAATGCTTATATTCATGGAACCATATATGAATGTTGTTTCAAAAGGTTGTGCCCTTTTGCTCCATGCCATGGATAGGATCAAGGCTAGTGGACAATCATGCATCGCACAACAGCTCATCCTCCCGCATGTTGAAGCTTACTCATCTACCCTTCTTCTTCGGATCGCCAGTTGTATTAGCCGGATCATCATCCTCGCCATCCTCCCTCTCCTCCTCCTCCCCCTCCGGTTGCTGCTGTCCGGTGGCCCGATGTTGTTGTTGTTGTTGTTGTTGTGTGCGCACGCCCGTCTGGGTGTAGGGCTGCTGCACGCCCGTCTGGCTGTAGAACTGTTGCGCGCCCGTCTAGGTGTAGGACTGTTGCACGCCCATCTGGGTGTAGGACGGCTGCACGCCCGTCTGGGTGGGATCCAAGTCATCCATCTGCCCGTCCTCACAGCCCGGCCGCAACATATTGCCGAGGCCAACGTACACGTATCATACGTGTATCTCAAGGATTAGTATTTACTGTAATGTCCTTGTTGTACAAGATACTATTTCCCCTGGCTGGCATATTGCAGTACGCGCTTGCCAAATTAATTCTAACACCAACGTACACAAATTAATTCTAACATCTAGTGGTGGACGGAATTCACGACTATATTATTGCGTCGGCATTCAAAGAGACCAGATTTATGGTCAACATCTTGGCGTCCTCCGCATCGACGGCGATCTTCAACTTTTTTTCCTTGACCGCGGCGTTCCTCTTTTCGATCATGGTTCTCCTCTCTTCAAGCTTGAACTTCTTTTCCGTCGCCTCCGTCAACAATGTGGAACTCTCCGCCTTTCTCTCCTCCTTGAGGTCCGAGCGCTTCACGCATGCCTTAAGTCGCCCAGCAAAAAAAGTGCCTATATCGCCACCTTAAGTCGCCCAACAAAAAAAAATGCACATTCGAAAGCATTTGGGATATATCAAACGTAAATCAATATGTGGTATGTACTCGCATATACAAGCAATATGGTTGCACATCTGCAATTTCTAAGGAGATATATGATTTTTGCAACTAGCTAGCATGTGAATACGAAGATAACTAGATATACAGATTTCGCTGGTTCAAGATAACTGGTCTCGAGCTAGCTGCAGAAATGGCAAAGTTGTTGTCCAGAGTGGATACACAATTTAGGTGAGTCACACTATTTTTAGATATAATAATCAATGTAAAAACCAAATAAAGAACACTACTGATGATAAGGTTTTTTACTTCCCGGGAAATTGAA
This sequence comes from Aegilops tauschii subsp. strangulata, assembly GCF_002575655.3. NCBI lineage: Eukaryota > Viridiplantae > Streptophyta > Magnoliopsida > Poales > Poaceae > Aegilops > Aegilops tauschii. The sequence continues at coordinate 537,895,974 of NC_053039.3, forward strand.
GGAAAAGTTGTCGAATTTGCCTATTTCTCTACAACCATTTGAAGTATTTTGAGGTATCTCTTTTTGAACTGAATTGAATGAAGAACGGAAGATTGGAAGATGAACAGTTTTTCCAACATGGGGAGGAAGTTTCTTCGAAACTGGATTTGTTTTTGTAAGGGGATTTTTCGAACATCTATTTCAAATGCACATCTCATTTATGTGCAGCAGGGTTATGAAAGCTCATGAGAAACAACTGGACGAATTATATGTGCCAATTGCCATTTAGCTAGCAAGCCAATCGATATTGAAGTTCCCCATGTTGTGCTTCCTTATACTGTATTTGAAGTAGTTCTTCAAATTCCTTATCATATGCAATTGAAACAAGTTCTTGCTAATGGAAAAAAAGAGAGTTGAATGTAGGTGTTGTTCGTATTTTGCCCGAGGGATTCGAATTTGCGCCTAAGTTTGACTTCTAAATTGCATACTACAAGCTGAATGATTTTAATGAAAGTACATGACACACATGTTCATTTGGGTAACTATTGCTCCCTCCTCCTTACCGAGGGAGCTCTAAGGACGAGATTTGAGGACAAACTGCTAGTTGACCCATCACATAATCTACAGTGATCTATTTTCTACATTCATACACTCTAAAATGTTCTATAGATATTTTCATATACTATAAAAACAAATACATACAAAATCGTAATGTGATAACATTAGTTTGGTCAGAATTACAATTACAACAATTCTAATAAGAGTGTTTTTAAACACCTCAAACAAAATATAAAATGACTTTTGGTGAATAAGTACATGTTTTAGATTGATACTACAAAGTGATATTTCCCATGACAAATATGATAACGATATATACATTAATATACATGAGTGTGTTTACGTGGTTTATAATATTAATTATATTTTCAAATAATATTCAATATATGATACCGAATGACATATATCAATAAAAATGACATGCATTTTATGTCTGATGAGTTATGATGAAGTAAAAAATGTTTGGGATAAATAAATAATTAATTCTTGTCATGAGATCAGACAATTGGATAGAGATTCATGTCTTCAATATAAGGCAAGATGACAATATTACTGGCGTTGGAGGCCTTGGGATTAAAAACATGAGCTTACAAGCGCTGGCGCTCTGAGTGCACTGGGAATGACTGAGAAAATCCGACCCGAATAGGCCTTGGCAAGGCCTGCACATGATGGTGGACGAGCAAGCACGAGGTTTTTTTTATAGCTTTGTCAAGATCACAGTGGGCGATGGATCGAAAGTGCTATTCTGGAAAGACCGCTGGATCCATGGCGTCGCGGTAGCGGATATTGCCCCTCTCCTACTGCAGTCTGTCAGTACAAGAAACCACAGCAGAAGAACGGTACAACATCACTCACTGATAATGCTTGGACATACGACGTCCAGGGCGGGCTATCATTTATGGGACACATGCAAGTCTATGAACTTTGCCAATCCATCTCCACGGTTGACAGGAACACCGAGACGCCGAACCGATTCGAGTGGCCTTGCAACGACGTATCGATGTATCGACGTATCGACGTATAAGAGACTCTGTATGGGACACATTCAGTCCACCACGGTTGGCTGCATTTGGCGTAGTTGAGCGCCACTGAAATGCAAAATTTTCATGTGGTTGGTCACCCAACAACGGTTATGGACGTCTGATCATCGAGCCCGACATGGACTACAGGATGCCCTAGCACCTTTCTACACTTACCTACAAGAAGAAGACAACATTGACCATATCCTTGCCCAATGCGTTTATGCGAGAGAAGTGTGGCATTCTTTCTTCCAAGCGATCAATGTCAACATTCAAGGCCCGTCCAAGGATGCAGCATTCTTAGACTGGTGGCTACTACAACAGCAACAGTTCAACTGGAAGATACGAAGAGGGTTCGACACCATCACTATCGTAATCGCTTGGCCTCTACGGAAACAGCTAAATGCAAGAGTGTTCAACAACATCTCAAGACAAAAAAAACAGACTCTCAACTCAAGATGGAGATACTCGACGATTGGAGGAAGGCAGGACTGGGTGGTGTTGGTGCCTTAGACCCTTTTGTGAGAGAGTAACTACATGTACCAGTGTGTAGGAGTGGGTGTCTTGGTAACCCTACGTGTTGTTCGCATCACGCTAGGGCTCTTGTAATTAACTTTTTGTCTTCTGTAAAAATATGGTACGCCATTGACGTACTCTCGAAAAAAACAATATTACTTTTTCTTGAAGATTTAAATTACTTTCGTGGAGTCCATTCCAGTTTCTCCTCCTGGCTTGGTAGATTTGTTGAAGATTTATCTTTAGTCACACATAGGGTGAAGAAGAAGCATATACCTTTTATTCTGCCTTTGTTGCTTCTCTCCAATAAAAACCACTCCCTCGGGTCCAAAGTGGCTAGGGCCATGTAACTATAGCATGTACACCTGTTCTTTTATTTAATTGAAAATGCAGTGAGAGACTCTCTCATTGTTTTAGGGCTAAAAAGATTACCTTTTCTTCCACAATATGCGATGAACCGTTCGAATTAGATAAGTGGTAGCTATCATTACATTGTTTAGTACCGTGTACTAGAGGAGATAATTGAAATTAAATACTTCCTCCGTAAAGAAATATAAGAGCGTTTAGATTACTACTTTAGTGATCTAAACGCTCTTATATTTCTTTACAGAGGGAGTACATAGTAAAGAACTTCACAAAGACATAAACTAGATATGGGTTCATACTTTCAACATCTTGCATGGTATAAAATAATTGTGAGTGCCACAACTTACATCCCATGGTATAAACTAGATATGAGGTCATCATTATTCTCTTTAAATATAAATAATTGTGAGTGCCACAACTTACATCCCATGGTATAAAATTTTGCTAAATACGTGTTTCTGGTCAACGAACTTGTCCTCTCGTTCATATACGGTGCATTCTCCTATATCCAGCCGTATCCCATGTATGCACGGCATGCCAAAAATGTGACAGGCCCACTGTCAGTGGAGGGTAGCGTCAGAGGCGCTTAGTTCAACACGTGATCTTTTCTTTGCAGAACCCTTGGTTTTTTAATTTTTTGCACAACAACCCCTCCAACAGCTTTAAATATGGTCATCCGGTGGGCCCCACTCTCGTTTGTGTACAATGCAGATAAAATTGGGCTCTATCGCATGGGTGTGCACAACCCCCCTCTAGTATAGACTACCGAGTTACATACCCTTTTAGGATGAAAGTACGCATTAAAGATAGAATTTGGACGAATAAAAGAAGAGTTGCGGTTCAAATGATTTAGTATTGAGTAAGATTTAGGGAATATGCTAGAATGTGATTTTACCCTTGTCAAGTCTCTATTTGTTATAATAACAGTTTTTGTAAAGACGGTGAGATTTAGCAAATTTGCTAGAATTGCTTAGCTAACACCAATAACACTCAGCCTACATATGTTTCTGAATCTAAAAGTATCCTATGTGATTATGTCATGACATGATATTCATAGCTAGTATATAGTTACTTGTATATCTACTCACGTTTCTTCTCCCTTCATCTCTTCTCCAAGAAAAGGCGGCTAGGGTTTCTGCCTTCCGTCGGCGGCACCGCTAATCTGCCACGTCTCCTGTGGCCTTAGGGCCATGGTTGCGCAGTGGATCCCGGGCTCCGTTTTTCGGTGCTTCTTCAAGTTTTGTTAGGGTTTGCGTCTACTCATGAAGATAGACGGCGGTGGCTTCTTGAAGATGGAATAAGGTTCTCCTCGCCTAGGCCCCATCCCGGTGGTGCCTCTAGCATTGTCGGTGGGTGTGTGGAGGTGTGTCTCTGGCGAATCTCGCGGGATTCGTTCGGTGGTTGTCTTTGGTGGATCTGCTCGGATCTAGTCTTTGTTGGTCTTTATTCATGTGTCTTCAGGTTGGATCCTTCCGAAATAAGCTTCTCTTCATCGGCGGCGGTTGTTGTACTGGTACATTGGTCCTATGGGGCCTTAGCACGACGACTTCCCGACTGTCTACTACAACAAGTTGTGCTCGGCTCCAGCGAGGGAGGGGCGATGACGGCGGCACGCCTTCGGCTCGCTTCAGTGCTTGTAGTCGTCGCTAGGTGGTCTATGAATCTGGATGTAATTTTTATTATTTCTGGTGTTCATTGTATTGCCATGATTGAAGATGAATAGATTGGAAGTTTCTCGCAAAAAAAGTATATAGTTACTTGTATATCACTAAAAGAAACATTTGCCATCATCACAATTTTGAGGTCATGCACTTGTATTTTTGTAAGAAAAAAACCTTTGTATCATGAAAAGCCAGTTTATAGGACAACCATGTTTTTTTATCAAACACATATGTTGGTCTGTTATAAATTGTTGTGGGTAAAAAACAAGTTGCGTATATGGTTTTAGTTTTGTGCAATAATTAGGGTATATGATGAAAAATGACTTGTAGTTTTGTCACACTTGTATACTTTTGAAAAATACCAGTGCGATGCTGCGAAACTAAAAGGTTAGGGGCTCTTAGGTTCATGTGATTAAAAAAAAGGAATATGAAAAACATAGAATTTGGATGTCATGTCCATGTCATGTTGAATCCTATAGGAATCAAAAACGCGGGAAGTCAGAAATAATATAAGTTGTTTGATGGCATCATAGAAAATATGGAGGAACTTTCCCAACATTAGGCGCGTGCCATAGTTGTGATAAAATAGAAGAAAATTATGAGGTTGGACTCAATGGACTTTTTCCTTTGGATTTGTTAAGCAAGGCAGACCATAAGAAAATTACTGTGGTTTTCATTCTTATAAACCAAACAAGCTTTATAGATTAAAAAAATCCTAAGAAATGGAATCCTCTAAAATTCCTATGGAATTTCTTTGAACCAAACAGATACTACAAGTAAACCGCACATGTCTAAGACCAAATGAAAAGTTATTGTGGGTGCATTGATGTATACATTTTTATTTTACTAGGGACATGTAGAGTACTACTCTATTACATATATGCTCTTGTCTATCATATTATAACGTGAAATGCCGCCCACGCACACCATTCATCTGACCAAACTTGGACAAGTTTACACGGCTGAAAATTCTCTGTGTACCGACAGCTCAGATAGCCTTCAAAATGCCTTGTAGTCAAACCATGCCAATCAAATTAATCCACAGGAGCAATAACCGACCGTGTCAGTGGTAATTTTTCTCAAAACATAGATTTAGCTGTCATGGGAAGTCAAAGATAATAGAAGTTGTTTGGTTGCATCGAGAAAATACGGAGGAAATTTCCCAAAGCGTTAGGTGCAAGCCAGAGTTGTCATAAAAACAAAGAAAATTATGAGGTTGGACACAATGGAATTGTTCGTTTGGAGTTGTATGCAAAGCAGACCATGGCAAAATTCCTATCATTTCCACTCCTATAAACCAAACAAGCTTTATAGAAGAATAAATCCTAAGAAATGGAATCCTCTAAAATTGCTATGAAATTTCTTTGAGTCAAACAAACCCTACAAGTAAACGGCACATGTCTAGAGCAAATAAAAAGTTTTTTTACGGGAGCAAATAAAAAGTTATTGTGGGCGCATTGATGTGTACCTTTTTATTTTAATTACATATGTGTAGAGCACCGTTACATGCTATATATTGCCTATCACAATATAACGTGAAATGCCGCCCACACCATTCATATTAGCCCATTAAACTTGACAAGCTTAGAGCATCTCTAACAGACCCTTTAAAACGCACAAAACTATAAATTAACCGCCAGTTTACAGTTTTAGACGGAAAAAACGACCCGAATAGAACCCGTAAACGACTCCGACCTGTAAATTTTTTTAAGGGGCGCGGAAAACATCCCCACCGAACCTGTAAAAATAAGGATTTCGGAGCCAACCCGAGGGTGCCCTGTATATGCAAAAGACCGTTGGCGGGAGTCCAACTGCCATCGGAACCTGCTCGCTCACGGCCGTCGCCCCGTCCGTCCCCGGCCGCCGCCCTGCTCATCCGGAAAGCCGCCCCACCCCTCCAGACCGCCGCCGCCGCCCCGCCCATCCTGGCCGCCGCCCTGCCCATCCTGGCGGCGCCTCTCGTCCTTCGTTTCAGTCCAGTGCTCGTGCCCGCCGCGCTGGCCGTCGCGGGGCTCGCTCGCCGTCTCGGGGCTCTCGGCGCTCGACTGGATCGTGGGGCACTAGTGCTGCACGGGTGAACGTACGTACGCGTCGTGCGCATGCGTTCAATTTGTCGAAATCAAATGTATGTATGCATGTTGAGAGCATCTCTAGCTGACCGTGGACATGAGGGGCGAGGAAGAAAAAGGCATGGGGAAAAATATAAGCGAATGCTCGGTTTTACAGTTTAAGTTTGTGGGGTTTGTTCGACCGCAGCTTAAATCGATCCTTAAAATATGTTTTGCGCGAGCTGGAAAACGCGTTTTCAGTTCCGCGGTTTAAGGGTCCGCTAGAGATGATCTTAAACGGGAGAAAATTCTCTGTTTACCGAAAGCTCGGGTAAGCCTTAAAAATGCCTTTTAGTCAAACCGCGACGATCAAATTAATCCAAAGGAACAATGATCGTCTCAGTGGCAATTTTGTACTCGTCACCCCGTGTGTCAGCGTCGCATCAAACATATCCAAGTGTACGTGACACTGACACCACCGTTGACACGAGCACCGTCTTGCCCAAGCTAAGCTCTCTCAGATAAATCCATCTGCTCGCACTTGACTTCCTAGCGCACTTGATTTGTAGTACCAGACAGAGTTATCGACCGGTGCCATGTCAGGGAACCCAGTGGCCGGCGCGCCGGGTGCCGCCGAGCCGTATGCGCCGCAGGCGACCTACAACTTCAGCGCCCGCCTCGCGCTCACCGTCTCTTTGGTCCTCCTGATGATCACCGTCGTCGTCGTCGTCATCCCTCTCATGGTTTACCTGATGATCACTCGCTCACGCAGAGGCGGCGGCCACGGCCTCGCCGGCGGCATCCTCCGGTCCGTTGGCATGATCAGCAGCCGGCGGCACGGGTTGGACGCGTCCGCGCTCTCGGCGCTGCCGGTCACCGCGTACCGGAAGGAGAGCGGCGCAGCCGCGAGGGCTGAGTGCGCCGTGTGCCTGGCCGAGCTCGCCGACGGAGACGAGGCGCGCGAGCTGCCCAACTGCGGCCACCTGTTCCACTTGGAGTGCGTCGACGCCTGGCTGCGCACCAGGACGACGTGCCCTCTCTGCCGGGCCCAGGCGGCCGGGCTGCCCGGCGAGAACGGGAAGGCACAGCCGTCGTCGTCGGTGGCGGCCGCGGAGCCGGCGTTGATTGGTGCTGCCGGAGGAAGCTTGACCGCGACCGTGCAAGGTGGCTCTCCGTGTACCGAGAAAGACGCGCGGGTGTCAACATCCGGATCTCCCTGCTAGAAGTAATCAGATAGTAGCCTACTTGTACTACTGTTCAAACTATTTCTTGTAGTATTTGAGTCGGCTTGTATTTTTTTTTTTTGAAATGGAGGCATACCCCGGCCTCTGCATCATAATGATGCATGCAGTCATCGTATTAAAAGTTCGCAAAATAGTACAAAGTCGTAAAGTATTACAGCTCGCAAGTGGAGCGAGAATAAAAAATCAAAGTTCATGCCGACAATCGCAACTGGAATGGCAAAAAGAAGGATAAGCTCCCTAGACTCCTATCATGTTATGCGACCGCCATCCGAACCGGTTGAATAAAGCCCGTGCTACCATCTCCCACTGGTTGCACCCAGTAATCAAAGGCTCCCTGGATTCCATAGGAGTGAGTAAGGACCACGTACGGATCCAAGCAGTAGCTCTGAAGATGACCTGCAAGAAAGTTAAATTGTGTTGTCTGTTAAATATCAAATCATTCCTGCAATTCCATATAGCCCACAAAAGCGCACATATTCCAATCCGAATACGAGCCGCCGTAGTATGTTCAACCCCAGTTAACCACGTTCCAAACAACGATGTAATGTCAACTGGAGGAATAATGTTAAAGGCTATATGAATCGTTCTCCAAAGTAATTTGGCGAGTGGCATTCAAGAAATAAATGTTGTATTGTTTCATCATGATCACAAAAGCAACATCGTGGACTACCTACCCATCTCCTCTTGATTAAGTTGTCCTTTGTAAGAATTACTTGTTTGTGGACAAACCACATAAAAATTTTAATGCGCAAAGGAACCTTAATCTTTGAAATATGCAACGATCTCGAGATTGGGCCAGAATTAACCAAATCCATATAAAACGATTTTACCGTAAAAACCCCATTCTTAGCTAGTTTCCATTGTGTCGAATCCGGTTGGTCGGAGAGTTAAACATCTATCAATCTCCGAACCAAGTGCATCCATGCAGTCCAACGCTTACCAACTAACGCTCGTCTGAACTGGAAATTCAATGGACTCGTATGTAGAACTGTGCCTACGTAATCCTCAGTTAATTAGCTATCCAGCCTATTCTAGTTAATTAGCTATCCAGCCTATTCTAGTTAGAGTTAGTTTAGTGGTTTCTGCAATTTTGCATGGATGTAAGTATACAGTGCTTGTAACAAGTACCATGAGATTGACACAGAAATAAACCTGATCATACCCCGGGCCAGGCTAGCTTGACAACGCCTGAAGTGAAAATTCTAAGCCCGAGCCTGGCCCAACCCGGTCCGAAACACAAGAACAATGTCATTTATCAATTCAAAGAGTCATTTTCAGGGTATCAAAATTAATACTACCTCTGCAATTTAATGTAAGACATTTTTAAAACTTTGATAATGTCAAAAACGTCTTATATTTTGATACGGAGGGGGTATATCATACCTATTTTTGAATAAACAATATATATATTTTTGATCATTTCGAGCTTTTTTTTATTTTTGTCGGGTTTCATGCGGAAATGTTGAGCCTGAGCCTGGCCCAGATGCTGGGCTGCGCATGATCAGATTTACAGAGAACCATAAAAAATGAAACTTGGTTGTGTTCCCGTGATTCTAATGAGATTGATCTATAGTGCAAAGACCAACATCTGATATCAGAGGGGTCAGGTGCTTGCCACTACGAAGGGACCTCTATGAGTGCCTTGGGACGGGTGATGTCATTTGATGGAGCAACAAGGAAGAGACGGTAGGCGGGTTATCTTGGAAAACTAGTGGGCTTATCGGTGTGAGCTATCAAATTTCTCTTTAATGGAGACAAGGGAGGCGGCTGGCGAGGGAGGGGAGGCGGGCGGTGCGGGAGGGGAGGCGGGTGGCGCGGGAGGCAGGAGGAGGAGCGGGCGAGAGATCGTGCGGGCGAGGGCGTTGTGCGCACGGTTGTTTTTTCTCGAAAGGGTGGGTAGGATTAGTGGTCGAGGATTTAGTGGCTTAAGCGTGGCTTGTAGCATTAACCACGAGAGGATTATGGGCCATCAGATTTTGTAGATGGATGAATCTGATTGTTTGGATCTGCCCCCTCTCTTCCTTTTATAGGGGGTAGTAGATATTGTTGTAAATATGCCCTAGAGGCAATAATAAAATGGTTATTATTATATTTCCTTGTTCATGATAATTGTCTATTGTTCATGCTATAATTGCTTCTAGTTCGTTGACTAGCTGACTAGGTTGATAATTGTCTATATTGTTGTAAATATGCCCTAGTAAGCCTCTAGTTGACTAGCTCGTTGATCAATAGATGGTTACGGTTTCCTGACCATGGACATTGGATGTCGTTGATAACGGGATCACATCATTAGGAGAATGATGTGATGGACAAGACCCAATCCTAAGCCTAGCACAAGATCGTGTAGTTCGTTTGCTAAGAGCTTTTCTAATGTCAAGTATCATTTCCTTAGACCATGAGATTGTGCAACTCCCGGATACCGTAGGAATGCTTTGGGTGTACCAAACGTCACAACGTAACTGGGTGGCTATAAAGGTGCACTACAGGTATCTCCGAAAGTGTCTGTTGGGTTGGCACGAATCGAGACTGGGATTTGTCACTCCGTGTGAACGGAGAGGTATCTCTGGGCCCACTCGGTAGGACATCATCATAATGTGCACAATGTGACCAAGGAGTTGATCACGGGATGATGTGTTACGGAACGAGTAAAGAGACTTGCCGGTAACGAGATTGAACAAGGTATCGGGATACCGACGATCGAATCTCGGGCAAGTAACATACCGATTGACAAAGGGAATTGTATACGGGATTGATTGAATCCCCGACATCGTGGTTCATCCGATGAGATCATCGTGGAACATGTGGGAGCCAACATGGGTATCCAGATCCCGCTGTTGGTTATTGGCCGGAGAACGTCTCGGTCATGTCTGCGTGGTTCCCGAACCCGTAGGGTCTACACACTTAAGGTTTGATGACGCTAGGGTTATAGGGAATAGATATACGTGGTTACCGAATGTTGTTCGGAGTCCCGGATGAGATCCCGGACGTCACGAGGAGTTCCGGAATGGTCCGGAGGTAAAGATTTATATATGGGAAGTCCTGTTTTGGTCACCGGAAAAGTTTCGGGTGATATCGGTAACGTACCGGGACCACCGGGAGGGTCCCGGGGGTCCACCAGGTGGGGCCACCGGCCCCAGAGGGCTGCGTGGGCCAAGTGTGGGAAGGGACCAGCCCCTAGGTGGGCTGGTGCGCCTCCCACAAGGGGCCCAGGGCGCAGGAAGGGGGGAAGGGGGAAACCCTAGGCTTAGATGGGCCTAAGGCCCACCTAGTGGTGCCCCCCCCTCTCTCCCCCCTTGGCCGCCCCCCTAGATGGATCTAGGGCTGGCCGCACCCCTTGGGGGGGGAAACCCTAGATGGGGGCGCAGCCCCTCCCCCTCCCCTATATATAGTGGGGGTTTTGGGGCTGCCATAGACATGAGAACATCTCTCTCTTGGCGCAGCCCTACCCCTCTCCCTCCTCGTCTCTCGCAGTGCTTGGCGAAGCCCTGCTGGAGTGCCACGCTCCTCCATCACCACCATGCCGTTGTGCTGCTACTGGACGGAGTCTTCCCCAACCTCTCCCTCTCTCCTTGCTGGATCAAGGCGTGGGAGACGTCACCGGGCTGCACGTGTGTTGAACGCGGAGGCGCCGTGGTTCGACGCTTAGATCGGAATCAACCGCGATCTGAATCGCTACGAGTACGACTCCTTCATCCACGTTCTTGCAACGCTTCCGCATCACGATCTGCAAGGGTATGTAGATGCACTCCCCTTCCCCTCGTTGCTAGATTACTCCATAGATTGATCTTGGTGATGCGTAGAAAATTTTGAATTTCTGCTACGTTCCCCAACAGTGGCATCATGAGCTAGGTCTATGCGTAGTTTCTATGCACGAGTAGAACACAAAGTAGTTGTGGGCGTCGATTTTGTCAATTTACTTGCCGTTACTAGTCTTATCTTGATTCGGCGGCATCGTGGGATGAAGCGGCCCGGACCGACCTTACACATACACTTACGTGAGACAGGTTCCACCGACTGACATGCACTAGTTGCATAAGGTGGCTAGCGGGTGTCTGTCTCTCCCACTTTAGTCGGATCGGATTCGATGAAAAGGGTCCTTATGAAGGGTAAATAGAAATTGGCATATCACGTTGTGGTTTTTGCGTAGGTAAGAAACATTCTTGCTAGAATCCCATAGCAGCCATGTAAAACATGCAACAACAATTAGAGGACGTCTAACTTGTTTTTGCAGGGTATGCTATGTGATGTGATATGGCCAAAAGGATGTGATAAATGATATATGTGATGTATGAGATTGATCATGTTCTTGTAATAGGAATCACGACTTGCATGTCGATGAGTATGACAACCGGCAGGAGCCATAGGAGTTGTCTTAATTTATTGTGTGACCTGCGTGTCAATGAAAACGCCATGTAATTACTTTACTTTATTGCTAACCGTTAGCCATAGTAGTAGAAGTAATAGTTGGCGAGACAACTTCATGAAGACACGATGATGGAGATCATGATGATGGAGATCATGGTGTCATGTCGGTGACGAAGGTGATCATGTCGCGCCTCGAAGATGGAGATCAAAGGCGCAAGATGATATTGGCCATATCACGTCACTCTATGATTTACATGTGATGTTTATCATGTTTACATCTTATTTGCTTAGGACGACGGTAGCATAAATAAGATGATCCCTCACTAAAATTTCAAGAGACGTGTTCCCCCTAAATGTGCACCGTTGTGAAGGTTCGTTGTTTCGAAGCACCACGTGATGATCGGGTGTGATAGATTCTAACGTTCGCATACAACGGGTGTTGACGAGCCTAGCATGTACAAACATGGCCTCGGAACACATGCAAAACACTTAGGTTGACTTGACGAGCCTAGCATGTACAGACATGGCCTCGGAACACAAGAGACCGAAAGGTCGAACATGAGTCATATAGTAGATACGATCAACATGGAGATGTTCACCGATGATGACTAGTCCGTCTCACGTGAGGATCGGACACGACCTAGTTTGACTCGGATCATGTATCACTTAGATGACTAGAGGGATGTCTATCTGAGTGGGAGTTCATTAAATAATCAGATGAACTTAATTATCATGAACATAGTCAAAAGGTCTTTGCAAATTATGTCATAGCTTACGCTTTAGTTCTACTATTTAAGATATGTTCCTAGAGAAAATTTAGTTGAAAGTTGGTAGTAGCAATTATGCGGACTGGGTCCGTAAACTGAGGATTGTCCTCATTGCTGCACAGAAGGCTTATGTCCTTAATGCACCGCTCGGTGTGCTGAACCTCAGCGTCGTCTGTAGATGTTACGAAACATCTGACATACACGTTTTGATGACTACGTGATAGTTCAGTGTGTGATGCTAACGGTTTAAAATTGTGGCAACAAGACGGTTTTGAAACGTCACAGAACATATGAGATGTTCCGAAGACTGAAATTGGGATTTCAGACTAGTGCCCACGTCAAGAGGTATGAGACCCCTGACAAGTTTCTTAAGCCTGCAAACTAAGGGAGAAAAGCTCAATCGTTGAGCATGTGCTCAGATTGTCTGAGTACTACAATCACTTGAATCGAGTGGGAGTTAATCTTCCAGATGAGATAGTGATGGTTCTCCGTAGTCACTGCCACCAAGCTATTAGAGCTTCGTGATGAACTATAACATATCAGGGATAGATATGATGATCCTTGAGCAACTCGCGATGTTTAACACCGCGAAAGTAGAAATCAAGTAGGAGCATCAATTGTTGATGGTTAGTAAAACCACTAGTTTCAAGAAGGGCAAGGGCGTAAAGGGATACTTCATGAAACGGCAAATCATTTGCTGCTCTAGTGAAGAATCCCAAGGTTGAACCCAAACCCGAGACTAAGTGCTTCTGTAATGAGGGGAACGGTCACTGAAGCAGAACTACCCTAGATACTTGGTAGATGAGAAGGCAGGCAAGGTCGACAGAAGTATATTGGATATACATTATATGAATGTGTACTTTACTAGTACTCCTAGCAGCACCAGGGTATTAGATACCGGTACGGTTGCTAAGTGTTAGTAACTCGAAATAAAAGCTGCGGAATAAACGGAGACTAGCTAAAGGTGAGGTGACGATATGTGTTGGAAGTGTTTCCAAGGTTGATGTGATCAAGCATCGCATGCTCCCTCTACCATCGAGATTGGTGTTAAACCTAAATAATTGTTATTTGGTGTTTGTGTTGAGCATAAACATGATTGGATTATGTTTATCGCAATACGGTTATTCATTTAAGGAGAATAATGGTTACTCTGTTTATTTGAATAATACCTTCAATGGTCTTGCACCTAAAATGAATCTCGATCGCAGTGATACACATGTTCGTGCCAAAAGATATAAAATAGTAATGATAGTACCACATACTAGTGGCACTGCCATTTGAGTCATATTGGTATAGAACGCATGAAGAAGCTCCATGTAGATGGATCTTTGGAATCACTCGCTTTTTGAAAAGATTGAGACATGCGAACCATGTCTATTGGTATGAAGAAACTCCATGCAGATGGATCGTTTGGACTCACTTGATTTTGAATCACTTGAGACATGCAAATCATACCACATGGGCAAGATGACTGAAAGGCCTCGTTTTCATTAAGATGGAACAAGAGAGCAACTTGTTGGAAGTAATACATTTGATGTGTGCAGTCCAATGAGTGCTAAGGCACACAGTGGATATCGATATATTCTTACTTCACAGATGATTTGAGTAGATGCTGAGAATATTTACTTGATGAAACATAAGTCTGAATTATTGAAAGGTTCAAGTAATTTCAGAGTGAAGTTGAAGATCGTCGTGACAAGAGGATAAAATGTCTGTGATATGATCATAGAGATGAGTATCTGAGTTACGAGCTTGGCACACAATTAAGACATTGTGGAAAGTGTTTCACAATTAATACCGCCTGGAACACCACAGTGTGATGGTGTGTCCGAACATCATAACTGCACCCTATTGGATATGGTGCATACCATGATGTCTCTTTACCACTATCGTTTATGGGTTAGGCATTAGAGACAACCGCATTCACTTTAAATAGGGCACCACGCAATTCCGTTGAGATGACACCGTTTAGAGAAACCTAAGTTGTCGTTTCTTAAAAGTTTGGGGCTGCGATGCTTATGTGAAAAAGTTTCAGGCTAATAAGCTCGAACCCAAAGCGGATAAATGCATCTTCATAGAATACCCAAAACAGTTGGGTATACCTCCTATTTCAGATCTAGAAGCAAAAGTAATTGCTTCTAGAAACAAGTCCTTTCTCGAGGAAAAGTTTCTCTCGAAAGAATTGAGTGGGAGGATGGTGGAGACTTGATGAGGTTATTGAACCGTCACTCCAACTAGTGTGTAGCAGGGCACAGGAAGTTGTTCCTGTGGCACCTACACCAATTGAAGTGGAAGCTTATGATAGTGATCATGAAACTTCGGATCAAGTCACTACCAAACCTCGTAGGTTGACAAGGATGCGCACTACTTCAGAGTGGTACGTAATCCTGTCTTGGAAGTCATGTTGCTGGACAACAATGAACCTACGAGCTATGGAGAAGCGATGGTGGGCCCGTATTCCGACGAATGGCTCAAGGCCATAAAATCCGAGATAGGATCCATGTATCAGAACAAAGCATGGACTTTGGTGAACTTGCCCGATGATCGGCAAGCCATTGAGATAAATGGATCTTTAAGAAGAAGACGGACGTGGACGGTAATGTTACCGTCTATGAAGCTCGACTTGTGGCAAAGAGTATTTTCACAAGTTCAAGGAGTTGACTACGATGAGATTTTCTCATCCGTAGCGATGCTTAAGTCCGTCGGAATCATGTTAGCATAAGCTGCATTTATGAAATCTGGCAGATGGATGTCAAAACAAGTTTCCTTACCAGTTTTCGTGAGGAAAGGTTGTATGTGATACAATCAGAAAGGTTTTGTCGATCCTAAGGATGCTAAAAGGTATGCTAGCTCCAGCGATCCTTCCATGGACTAGAGCAAGCATCTCGGAGTCAGAATATATGCTTTGATGGAGTGATCAAAGTTTTTGGGTTTATATAAAGTTTGTTAGAAACTTTTATTTACAATAAAGTGAGTGGGAGCGCTACAACATTTCTGATAAGTATATGTGAATGACATATTGTTGATCCGAAATGATGTAAAATTTCTGGAAAGCATAAAGGGTTGTTTGAAAGGAGTTTTTCAAAGGAAGACCTGGATAAAGCAGCTTACATATTGGGCATCAAGATCTATAGAGATAGATCAAGACGCCTGATGATACTTTCAAAGAACGCACACCTTGACATGATTTGGAAAGAGTTCAAAATAGATCAGCAAAGAAGGAGTTCTTGGCTGTGTTACAAGGTGTGAGTATTGAGTAAGACTCAAGACCTGACCACAACAAAAGAGAGAGAAAGGACGAAGGTCGTCCCCTATGCTTTAGACGTAGGCTCTACAGTATGCTATGCTGTGTACCGCACATGAAGTGTGCCTTGCCATGAGTTGGTCAAGGGGTACAATAGTGATCCGGGAATGGATCACATGACAGCGGTCGAACTTATCCTTAGTATCTAGTGGACTAAGAAATTTTCTCGATTATGGAGGTGAAAAGGAGTTCGTCGTAAAGGGTTACGTCGATGCGAACTTTGACACTAATCCGGATGACTCTGAGTAGTAAACCGGATTCATATAGTAGAGCAGTTATTTGAAATGGCTCCAAGTAGCGCGTGGTAGCATCCACAAGATGACATAGATATTCGTAAAGCACACAAGGATCTGAAAGGTTCAGACCCGTTGACTAATAACCTCTCTCACAAGCATAACATGATCAAACCAGAACTCATTGAGTGTTAATCACATAGTGATGTGAACTAGATTGTTGACTCTAGTAAACTCTTTGGATGTTGGTCACATGGTGATGTGACCTGTGAGTGTTAATCACATGGTGATGTGAACTAGATTATTGACTCTAGTGCAAGTGGGAGACTGTTGGAAATATGCCCTAGAGGCAATAATAAAATGGTTATTATTATATTTCCTTGTTCATGATAATTGTCTATTGTTCATGCTACAATTGTGTTATCCGGAAATCGTAATACATGTGTGAACACATAGACCATAACATGTCCCTAGTGAGCCTCTAGTTGACTAGCCCGTTGATCAATAGATGGTTATGGTTTCCTGACCATGGACATTAGATGTCAATGATAACGGGATCACATCATTAGGAGAATGATGTGATGGACAAGACCCAATCCTAAGCCTAGCACAAGATCGTGTAGTTCGTTTGCTAAGAGCTTTTCTAATGTCAAGTATCATTTCCTTAGACCATGAGATTGTGCAACTCCCGGATACCGTAGGAATGCTTTGGGTGTACCAAACGTCACAACGTAACTGGGTGGCTATAAAGGTGCACTACAGGTATCTCCGAAAGTGTCTGTTGGGTTGGCACGAATCGAGACTGGGATTTGTCACTCCGTGTGAACGGAGAGGTATCTCTGGGCCCACTCGGTAGGACATCATCATAATGTGCACAATGTGACCAAGGAGTTGATCACGGGATGATGTGTTACGGAACGAGTAAAGAGACTTGCCGGTAACGAGATTGAACAAGGTATCGGGATACCGACGATCGAATCTCGGGCAAGTAACATACCGATTGACAAAGGGAATTGTATACGGGATTGATTGAATCCCCGACATCGTGGTTCATCCGATGAGATCATCTGGAACATGTGGGAGCCAACATGGGTATCCAGATCCCGCTGTTGGTTATTGGCCGGAGAACGTCTCGGTCATGTCTGCGTGGTTCCCGAACCCGTAGGGTCTACACACTTAAGGTTCGATGTTGCTAGGGTTATAGGGAATAGATATACGTGGTTACCAAATGTTGTTCGGAGTCCCAGATGAGATCCTGGACGTCACGAGGAGTTCCGGAATGGTCCGGAGGTAAAGATTTATATATGGGAAGTCCTGTTTTGGTCACCGGAAAAGTTTCGGGTGCTATCGGTAACGTACCGGGACCACCGGGAGGGTCCCGGGGGTCCACCAGGTGGGGCCACCGGCCCCAGAGGGCTGCGTGGGCCAAGTGTGGGAAGGGACCAGCCCCTAGGTGGGCTGGTGCGCCTCCCACAAGGGGCCCAGGGCGCAGGAAGGGGGGGAAGGGGGAAACCCTAGGCTCAGATGGGCCTAAGGCCCACCTAGTGGTGCGCCCCCCCTCTCTCCCCCCTTGGCCGCCCCCCTAGATGGATCTAGGGCTGGCCGCACCCCTTGGGGGGAAACCCTAGATGGGGGCGCAGCCCCTCCCCCTCCCCTATATATAGTGGGGGTTTTGGGGCTGCCATAGACATGAGAACATCTCTCTCTTGGCGCAGCCCTACCCCTCTCCCTCCTCGTCTCTCGCAGTGCTTGGCGAAGCCCTGCTGGAGTGCCACGCTCCTCCATCACCACCATGCCGTTGTGCTGTTGCTGGACGGAGTCTTCCCCAACCTCTCCCTCTCTCCTTGCTGGATCAAGGCGTGGGAGACGTCACCGGGCTGCACGTGTGTTGAACGCGGAGGCGCCGTGGTTCGGCGCTTAGATCGGAATCAACCGCGATCTGAATCGCTACGAGTACGACTCCTTCATCCATGTTCTTGCAACGCTTACGCATCACGATCTGCAAGGGTATGTAGATGCACTCCCCTTCCCCTCGTTGCTAGATTACTCCATAGATTGATCTTGGTGATGCGTAGAAAATTTTGAATTTCTGCTACGTTCCCCAACAGTATTTGGATCTCATTTGATGCGAGATGGCTACTCATTTAAATCCGAGAATAATGGTTGTTCTATTTATATGAGAGATATGTTTTATGGTCATGCCCCGCTGGTCAATGGTTTATTCTTAATGAATCTCGAACGTGATGTTACACATATTTATAGTGTGAATGCCAAGAAATGTAAGGTTGATAATGATAGTCCCACATACTTGTGGCACTGCGGCCTTGGTCACATTGGTGTCAAACGCATGAAGAAACTCCATGCAGATGGACTTTTGGAGTCTCTTGATTATGAATCATTTGACACGTGCAAACCATGCCTCATGGCAAAATGACCAAGACTCTGTTCTCCGGAACAATGGAGCGAGCAACCAACTTATTGGAAATCATACATACTGATGTGTGCGGTCCTATGAGCGTTGAGGCTCGCGGTGGCTATCGTTATGTTCTCACCCTCACTGATGACTTAAGTAGATATGGGTATGTCTACTTAATGAAACACAAGTCTGAGACCTTTGAAAAGTTCAAGGAATTTCAGAGTGAGGTTGAGAATCAACGTGACAGGAAAATAAAGTTCTTACGATCAGATCATGGAGGGGAATATTTGAGTCACGAATTTGGCACACACTTAAGGAAATGTGGAATTGTTTCACAACTCACGCCGCCTGGAACACCTCAGCGTAATGGTGTGTCCGAACGGCGTAATCGCACTCTATTGGATATGGTGCGATCTATGATGTCTCTTACCGATCTACCGCTATCATTTTGGGGTTATGCTTTAGAGACTTCTGCATTCACTTTAAATAGGGCTCCGTCGAAATCCGTTGAGACCACACCGTATGAATTATGGTTTGGAAAGAAACCTAAGCTGTCGTTTCTTAAAGTTTGGGGATGCGATGCTTATGTCAAGAAACTTCAACCTGAAAAGCTCGAACCCAAGTCGGAAAAATGCGTCTTCATAGGATACCCTAAGGAAACCATTGGGTATACCTTCTACCTCAGATCCGAAGGCAAGATCTTCGTTGCCAAGAACGGGTCCTTTCTGGAGAAAGAGTTTCTCTCGAAAGAAGTAAGTGGGAGGAAAGTGGAACTTGATGAGATGACCCCTCTCGAACCAGAAACTAGCACAGCACAAGAAAATGTTTTTGTGGTGCCTGCACCGACTAGAGAGGAAGTTAATGATGACGATCATGATCAAGTTACCACTGAACTTCGTAGGTCCACAAGGACACGTTCCGCACCAGAGTGGTACGGCAACCCTGTCATGGAAATCATGTTGTTGGACAACGGTGAACCTTCGAACTATGAAGAAGCAATGGCGGGCCCAGATTTCAACAAATGGCTTGAAGCCATGCAATCCGAGATAGGATCCATGTATGAAAACAAAGTATGGACTTTGACAGACTTGCCCGATGATCGGCGAGCGATAGAAAATAAATGGATCTTTAAGAAGAAGACGGGCGCGGATGAAAATGTTACCATCTATAAAGCTCGACTTGTCGGTAAGGGTTATCGACAAGTTCAAGGAGTTGACTACGATGAGACCTTCTCACCCGTAGCGAAGCTGAAGTCCGTCCGAATCATGTTAGCAATTGCCGCATTCTACGATTATGAAATATGGCAAATGGACGTCAAAACGGCATTCCTTAACGGCTTCCTTAAGGAAGAATTGTATATGATGCAGCCGGAAGGTTTTGTCGATCCTAAGAATGCTGACAAGGTATGCAAGCTCCAACGCTCAATCTATGGGCTGGTGCAGGCATCTCGGAGTTGGAACATTCGTTTTGATGAGATGATCAAAGCGTTTGGGTTTACACAGACTTATGGAGAAGCCTGTGTTTACAAGAAAGTTCCGTAGCATTTCTCATATTATATGTGGATGACATACTATTGATGGGAAATGATATAGAATTCTTGGAGAGCATTAAGGCCTACTTGAATAAGTGTTTTTCAATGAAGGACCTTGGAGAAGCTGCTTACATATTAGGCATCAAGATCTATAGAGATAGATCGAGACGCCTCATAGGTCTTTCACAAAGCACATACCTTGACAAGATATTGAAGAAGTTAAATATGGATCAGTCCAAGAAGGGGTTCTTGCCTGTATTGCAAGGTGTGAGATTGAGCACGGCTCAATGCTCGACCACGACAGAAGATAGAGAAAAGATGAGTGTCATCCCCTATGCCTCGGCCATAGGGTCTATTATGTATGCCATGTTGTGTACCAGACCTGATGTAAACCTTGCCGTAAGTTTGGTAGGAAGGTACCAAAGTAATCCCGGCATGGAACACTGGACAGCGGTCAAGAACATCCTGAAGTACCTGAAAAGGACTAAGGATATGTTTCTCGTTTATGGAGGTGACGAAGAGCTCGTCGTAAAGGGTTACGTCGATGCTAGCTTCGACACAGATCTGGATGACTCTAAGTCTCAAACCGGATACGTGTATATTTGGAATGGTGGGGCAGTCAGCTGGTGCAGTTGCAAGCAAAGCATCGTGGCGGGATCTACATGTGAAGCGGAGTACATGGCAGCCTCGGAGGCAGCACATGAAGCAATCTGGATGAAGGAGTTCATTGCCGACCTAGGAGTTATTCCCAATGCATCGGGGCCGATGACTCTCTTCTGTGACAACACTGGAGCTATTGCCCTTGCCAAGGAGCCCAGGTTTCACAAGAAGACCAGGCACATCAAGCGTCGCTTCAATTCCATTCGTGAAAATGTTCAAAATGGAGACATAGATATTTGTAAAGTGCATACGGATTTGAATGTCGCAGATCCGTTGACTAAACCTCTTCCACGAGCGAAACATGATCAACACCAGAACTCTATGGGTGTACGATTCATCACAATGTAACTAGATTATTGACTCTAGTGCAAGTGGGAGACTGTTGGAAATATGCCCTAGAGGCAATAATAAAATGGTTATTATTATATTTCCTTGTTCATGATAATTGTCTATTGTTCATGCTATAATTGTGTTATCCGGAAATCGTAATACATGTGTGAACACATAGACCATAACATGTCCCTAGTGATCCTCTAGTTGACTAGCTCGTTGATCAATATATGGTTATGGTTTCCTGACCATGGACATTAGATGTCAATGATAACGGGATCACATCATTAGGAGAATGATGTGATGGACAAGACCTAATCCTAAGCATAGCACTAGATCGTGTAGTTCGTTTGCTAAAGCTTTTCTAATGTTAAGTGTCATTTCCTTAGACCATGAGATCGTGCAACTCCCGGACACCGTAAGAATGCTTTGGGTGTACCAAACGTCACAACATAACTGGGTGGCTATAAAGGTGCACTACAGGTATCTCCGAAAGTGTCTGTTGGGTTGGCACGGATCGAGACTGGGATTTGTCACTCCGTATGATGAAGAGGTATCTCTGGGCCCACTCGGTAATGCATCATCATAATGAGCTCAATGTGACCAAGTAGTTGGTCACGGGATCATGCATTACGGAACGAGTAAAGTGACTTGCCGGTAACGAGATTGAACGAGGTATTGGGATACCGACGACCGAATCTCGGGCAAGTAACGTACCGATTGACAAAGGGAATTGTATACGGGATTGCTTGAATCCTCGACATCGTGGTTCATCTGATGAGATCATCGTGGAACATGTGGGAGCCAACATGGGTATCCAGATCCCGCTGTTGGTTATTGGCTAGAGAGCGGTCTCGGTCATGTCTACGTGTCTCCCGAACCCGTAGGGTCTACACACTTAAGGTTCGGTGACGCTAGAGTTGTAGAGATATTAGTATGCGGTTAACTGAAAGTTTTTCGGAGTCCCGGATGAGATCCCGGACGTCACGAGGAGTTCCGGAATGGTCCGGAGATAAAGATTTATATATAGGAAGTTCAGTTTCGGCCACCGGGAGAGTTTCGGGGGTCACCGGTATTGTACCGGGACCACCGGAAGGGTCCCGGGGGTCCACCGGGTGGGGCCACCTATCCCGGAGGGCCCCATGGGCTGAAGTGGCGTGGGAACCAGCCCCTGGTGGGCTGGTGCGCCCCACCCAGGGTTGGAAACCCTAGGGGGCCGTTGCCCCCCGAGGGGGCATGCGCCCCCCTGGTTGGAAACCCTAAGGGGGCCGTTGCCCCCCGAGGGGCCGTCGCCCCCCCCTTCTAGATGGGAGCAGCGCCTCCCTAGCCCCTATATATAGTGGAGGGGAGGGAGGGCAGCCGCACCCTAAGCCCTGGCGCCTCCCTCTCCCTCTCGTGACACCTCTTCCTTCTCCAGTAGCGCTTGCCGAAGCCCTGCTGGAATCCTGCTGCTTACACCACCACGTCGTCGTGCTGCTGGATCTCCATCAACTTCTCCTTCCCCCTTGCTGGATCAAGAAGGAGGAGACGTCTCCGCTCCGTACGTGTGTTGAACGCGGAGGTGCCGTCCGTTCGGCGCTAGGATCATCGGTGATTTGGATCACGACGAGTACGACTCCATCAACCCCGTTCTCTTGAACGCTTCCGCTCGCGATCTACAAGGGTATGTAGATGCACTCCTCTCTCTCGTTGATAGATGACTCCATAGATTGATCTTGGTGATGCGTAGAAAATTTTAAATTTCTGTTACGATCCCCAACAGATATATTAATAAATTAAAGGACTCATGCGTGTGCATATGCACCCCTTACACTAGCATTGCGTTTGGATGTCTGTATTGGGCTCTCTGTATTGGATTTGGTATTAGGCTGCCCCAATTCAGGTGTTTGGATGTACTCTGAAAAAGCAGACCGAATTGGTAACGAATACGCAGCAGCTTTCGCTCGCACGCGCCCACTCCTCGCGGCTTCGGAGGGCCGCACCTCCGATTTTAGCCGAATTGGCTCAGGCCCGCAAAAGAAAACGGTTCGGGCCTCTCTGTCGTCCCTTCGTTCCTCCACACGAGACAGAGGACGGCGACGCCCAGGCAGCTCGAAGACGGCGGCGCCCAGGCAGCTCGAAGATGGCGGCGCCCCGCAGAGCAACACCCTCCCGTCCCCTTTTTCCCCCGCCGCCGATCCTTCCTCTCCTCCGGCGCCCCTTCCCGTTGTCTCCGTCCATGCTCGCCGCGGCCAGATCCCATCTGACCTACGATGGCTGCGGCTGCAGTGCCCGCCGGCGCCGGCCCTTCCCTTCGTCCCCGGCACTGCGGTGACCCACCGCCGGAGCCCATCTCCTCTCCCTCGGGCCTCCTCAGACGAGACACGGCTCCCCTTCTTCCTGGTCCTCCTCTGCCTAGGTAGCTACCGCCAAATCCCAAGACGGCCCCCCCTTCTTCCTGCATCAACACGGCTCCCCTTCTTCCTCCAACATTCTAGAATATTTGATAATTTTTTCTGTTGCTATATAATCATCCAATTGTAGTCACACATTATACAACTTCTGTTTTGATGCATATACTAATGTTGCTATGCAATTCCATAGTTTGACATCCAAACATGATTCTGTATTGAAACCTCGGTAGGATTCCGTGAGCCAATTCAGTTAACATCCAAACAACTGAATTCGTATTCATGTTCATTACAGTTTCCTAGCTGAAATGGAATTGAAACTAATACAATACAGAGGTCTCCAATACAGACATCCAAACACAGCATAGTAGAAAACATGGTACTAATCCGGGTTCCAGAGGGCCTTTAGTCCCGGTCGGTCCCTGATATTTCAAATCGTGTCAGTCGATTTTGGGCGAAGCACCGAGACCGAAGTGGTGGCGCTGACGAGCCCTCGAACAGGACCGACTCGGAACCAGGGACAATGCATCAATTGCGGTGGAGGGAAGTACGAGATTTGAAGAATTCTGGCGCGGGAGGGTACGGGGAGGTTGTCAACGATTGGATCGTTCGAGGCTTAGAGGAAGGTCGGCGCGGGTGATGGCAACACGACATATAGTGCCGGCAGTTCCCACAGGTTGCCAGGTCATTGGGAATGAGATGGAGACCACACACCCCAACAGCTCGACGAAATGCTTAGGGTCAAGAAGAAGAGAGACAAATGAGGAGGAAGAACTAATAAGCAAAAAAATGACAAATTTTAAATCCAAATTAGAACATCATGTGCCAGTTTTGATCAAAAAACATGTCATGCCATAGGTGAAACCGCTTCGGATGTGTCGAGGTCAAGAGCTGTCCGGTTTTGAAAGTTGGGGATGATTGTTGACCGGCTTTAAAGTGTAGAGATCAAACTTTGGCGGATTGATGAATTGAGGTACTAGAAGGACCAAAGTTTTCATTAGATTTCCATCGCAAAAAAGAAGAAGGTTTCATTAGATTTCACTACATGGTGCATGTCGCAAGAAACTCATCAAAACAAACAAAAAGAAAGATTCATTAGATTTTTTTTAAATTGGTCAAACTTACCATTTTGACTTAAGACACTAAGACAGACACATACTTTTGATTAATTTGGAATGCAGCAATTTTTTTTATATTTTTACGTATTTGGAAACGGAGGGAGGATCAAACGTTTCCATTTTTGCACTCAAAAAAACATATTTTTTTCTTTTATTATTTGGCAAGCTGCACACAAGTCAATGTCTGCAATCTAAAGAAAGTCAAACCAGCCGCCACCGCGGACACCGGAAAACACAGCGCAAAGCCGGAGTAAAACCCTAGCTATGTCCGCCGCCGCCGCCGCCGGCGGGGCTGCCCCCCTCGTCACCGCGGCGTTCCTCCTCCCCCTCCGCCTCCTCTCCCTTGCCTTCAGCCTCCGCCTCCCCACCTTCCCACCCGTCGCTCCGGCCCGCCGCTCCGCCGCGGCGCTGCTGACCGTCGCGGCGCTCCTCACCGTCACGTGCGCCATGCCCGACGCGGGATCCAGCCCCGCCCCCGACGCTGAGGCCCTCCGGTCGGAGATCAGCGAGCTCAGGCTCAAGCTCGCGCGGCTAGGTGAGGCACCCTCTCCCTGTCACTAATGCTATTTGGGGGCATTTCAGAGTAGCAGGACAGTTTAAAACGTGTTGTCCCTTGCACACATTGTCGTTGTACACAACGTGAGAGCTTGATTTGGGAAATGTAGTTCGTACGTTTGTAAGAAATCAGCCTGACAGAAACGGAAGACATTGACATGGTCGCACCACACCACAGAATTTCGTGAATTTCCCAGTTTTGCGATTTTCCAGCTGAAACATTTTTAAGAATAGTTTAGGTTTTGTGAGACACGGCTCAATCTCATCTAGATTTCATATTCGGAAGCAAGTTCTGACGCGCTTCTAAATTCTGAATTGTTCCATACTGGTGTCGTATATGCGCAATAAGATTCAAGATTCAGAAAAAGGAAATTTAACATCTGACTGAGAAGTCAGAGTTCTGTGTGTGAGGGATTTTTGAATTAGTTGTAGATTGGCCATTGGTATTCAAACTGTATATTTACGCTTCAGATTCAAGTTCCTGGGAAGTCTTCTGGCACGTAGGTTTCGTCATGAACCTTGAACGATTCCTGTGGTCGAAGCAGAGATGCTTCTTCTACTTTCAGCTTATAGTGGTGATTATTAAATATTTCACAATTAAATTGACTATGATTTATGGTGCGCAAACAAAAATCAACCTAATTTTTAGTCATTCACCCTCTGAGTCAAACCCCCTGGCAGGTTGATATATCATATCAAAACTCTACAGTGGTTTACAAATTATGCATCTTTTGACTATTTAATTTCTAATTTATATTTGAGAGAGCCTCCAAGTTGTACTAAAGAAGATAATTTATTTGCACCTGAAGCTCTTTGCTACTAATTGATCCAATAGTCTTTGTGCATTTTCACTGATTAATGTATAGAACTCAAAATCTTTACAAAATATATTTGTATCTCCAGAATCTATTTTGGAGGAAAACACAAAAACTTCGAGGAGTAAAGCCTACACTTTGGAGGAGGGAAACAAACCCACCGAGGCAATGGAAACTGACAACCAGCTTTTAAGGAATGAAGAATCTTACTCTGAAAGCAACATATATATAATGGAGGATGAGGTACCTCTCTCACTCTCTCTACAAAGGCCCGGGTTTAAAAATTGATGGGAACTAGGAGAGGTGTCTGTTCCCACAGGGAGAAGGTTGTTACAGTAAATCTTTGTGCATCTGTTCCGCCTTCCATTTTAAAAATCTGGCCAACATCATATACACATTTTCAGCATAATGTTTTATACTAATAAAATATATAAGAAGGCAGTTGCACTGAACTTATGTGGGAAAATTCTTCATTCAGCTCATGGCTTGTATGCTCTACAGGCGCAAATCCTGCAGCAAGAGGTCAGAAAGATAAACAACATTGCATACACCATAGAATCACTGGCAATTAATGCTGAGAAAAGGGTAGAGTTCCTGAGTTCGGAAGTCAAAAAGGTATGCCCTGACTGATGTTCTTCTGTTGACCACTTTTAGTTTATATTTTGCCACTTTCTGGAGCAATGCTTTCTAAGCAAACTGGAGTGTTAATTTGTAGCTGTAAGATGCTATGTGCTATAATGAACAGAGAGCTACTTGGATAACTACAGAACTTGTTTTTTGCAAGACCATGTTGTGTGCCTTCTCATATTGTTAAATAGGAGATTGAAAACTATAATGGGCATTTACGCGGAAAATGTGCATGCAAACAATTGCCCCTTCCTACCCTGCATCGCTACAATCTGTTGCCTTTTCCTTGACCATTTCAATAATCAGCACTGTCGCTTTGTATTTGTTTCGGGAAAATGCATGCACTGTTTGTCCTTCTAATGTTACCAGCAGTCTATGACCGCCACTCCCACAGCTCACATTCTCCTGGAGCAGTTATGCTCAGAGGCAGTGAGAGGAATGTGAAAATGATCTTTGTCAGTTAGATGATTGTGATTATTACTTGAAGGGCAAAAACAAGTGTTGTTGGGTTGATATACCTTCTACAGTATGAGTTCCAGACTTATTTGATAAACTGATATACATTGTAATGGAAAATACATTTATCCACATGATCGATCACCTCATTTTTTATGTATGGTACTAGAGTCTAGACTTGTATAAATCATGGAAGTGAATTTGACAATGTTTTATTTTTGTTATGTTTTGAATCAGATTGAGAGTATAATTACAGAGCAATGGATCCAGATACGGCAATTTGAACAAGCATTTGTGGTAACAAAGGTATTCATGATTTGTTTTTTCTCCTGCCATATATGTTTTGTAAAACTGTTCATTCTTGAGTGAAATGAACGCAGATGATGACTTCGAAAGTTCATAAAAGGAGGTTCTCTGAGGGTGCCTACAAGTGGTCTGGAAAGGACATACTTCTGAAGGTACTTCTGCAGTTTGTATAAAATAGTATTATTATCACACACTATTGCCTCCATTTGTGCTCAGCAGCTGCTGAGCTCAACTCCAATCTATATGTATTGTAGTAGTATACTATGTTTACTTTGCTGAATTTCATGCTTCTGTTGCAATATTTTCTTGAATCTTGTTAAATGTTTTGATACTTTTAAGTGTGAACCAATTTCTTTGAAGAGTAAATTGTGAAAAGAATACATGTGTTTTGTTGAACGTTGTCAAGTGTTTCAAAAAACACGGTGAGCACAAACGATGGATTCACCACCAAACAGAACACTACAGGGCCACAAGGGACACCAAGCCTTGCGACCACCAGAGTAAACAAACAGAAGACCGGGGATACAGGCAAGCACCATGATTAAGAACACCGTCGCGGCGCTGAGACGACTACACATGCTCAGCACGACTAGACACACTCACCGAGTAGGCCAGGTCTAGCATGACCCACACAGCGATGGTGACTGAGGCCTCAACAGGCTTGAGGAGGAGCACAATGCCCAATGATCCCCACAACCAAAGCAGCACCGCCACCCCACGGAGAGAAGTCAGGTCCACCTTGGGAGGGACGGAGACCTGATCCATTCTAGCCAAGACGGCTGCTACAACACACCACCTCCATTGTGCTGTCCAAAACTCCCCGACGCATTGTCAGGACCGCTGCTCCAGCTTCCAGTGGACCTGCCTACACCGCCTTCCGGAGCTGCTGCCCCAAAATCCACAAATTGCGTCCAATAGTTCATGATATGCTGTAAATAGCATTGAATAGGTCAAAGAAGAAAAGATGCACTGAGAATATGTATCATATGTACTGATATATAGAAAAGACCTTGTTTCCATTCTAATTTCTCTCTGCTGTTTTTTGACGTTTCATTGTGCAGTATGTCAGGAATGTTGATCTACATGGCATGTTTCTTGCGGGGGTATCGCACACAAGGACCTGCGTTTCTCATACTTATAAACACTGCAAGAGTTTCATACAAGTAATGAAGAGATGCTACCATAAGGTGCCTAGTTGACTAATTTGTCATCTTTGTGAAACTATATATGTGCTCGCTGAATATTTATCCATGTGCTTTGTTAATATTAATAAGCATGACGTACAAAATTCATGTGCTCACCTGTGTGCATCGAAGATAGACAACTTACCTCTAAGATAAAACATATTAAATTGTTGGATAACCTTGAGCATCAGGGTATGCACTCGTAAAGTTTGTTTTTTAACTCATGTAGTTACATAACACTTACTGTTACCACTCTAGTAGTACTGCAGGGCTAGCAGTAACTAGTTCTTCCAAAATAGTTGTGTGCCATTGCTTTTGAAATATTTATGTTTTTCTAGGCTTCCAAGTTCCACAAAGCGATACAGTACCAGTGCTCTCCTGATGTTGATGTGCCTAATGCCTTCTTCTTGGGTGGATCCATCTCAAGATCGTGCATTTCTCTTCCTTATAAGCAATTCAAGATATCCATTTCATCAGCACAACAAATTCACTATAAGGTGCCATTTTTTTACTCTTTAAAAGCGATCACTGTATGGTTGTGCTTTTCTTTACCTGAGTTCTATACATTTGCCTTTATATGTTTAGCTACTTTTATCGGCCTGTTCTAATTATATTTCTTATTTCAAATCTTGGATGACCATATTTTTGCTAATAGAATAGTGGTTTCATCTTTTGGTTGCCTGTGCTCTACCAATAAAAGAACAGCAACGAACCATTCAGCTGCCCAGCTTATGCTACTCTACTGTGTTCACATTCTATAGACCTTGAGCCACCTACAATATCCTTTCTGTTTCGCATGGTTCTGCATTGATATTTCACCATAAATCGTAGCCGTGTTTCATAGTTTGTGATCTTTATGCCCTGGTTATTTATTATCAGTTGTGGAAGGACATAAACGACTGAAGATAAAGCTTGTGGCCTTGCTCCTCCTTATTTCCATAGTGGTGGTATGGTAGGCAACCAATAAAGCGGTGCCGAGATCCGGAGTGGCTCCTCCCTGCTCTCCTCTCTGGATCTCTGAAGATGGAGTTGAAGCGGACATGTTCCAGGGAGGAATAGGACGAGATCCCTTCAGATCTTCATACTTCTCTGAGGCATATCTGGTGTCCCCCTGATACTGCTCCCTCACCTTCTTTCCCTTGCTTCGGGCTCCTCTTCGTCCTCTCCTAGTGGCACCAGGGTGGTGCTGGATTTGTAGTGTTGAATCAGGCCTCTTTGGATCTGCTGCATGGTTTCGATTCCTCTGTATGGCACCAGTTTCCCGTTCTTGCACTGGCGATATTTTCCTTGTGCTTCTTCTGCGTTGGTGTGAAGGGGGTCTTAGTTGGCAAACATAGTGTGCAGTGGCCGCCGCCACCCATCTCAACCTCCTTCACTGGAGGCCTACTTGGTAGCCTCTGGGCTTGGCCTTTCTTTCTGTGTTGTGTCTTCCGGTGATGCATCGGCTTCCACAGGACGACCACTGCCCATTTCTGGGGCTCTTCTTTCCAGTGCATGAGGATCTCCTGCATGTGGGCATCAGCGAGCTTTTATCACTTCTGTTCAGGAGGATGACAAGGCATTGTCTCGTCCATCAGAAGGTTCAGACTGGCCTGAATCTCATCTCCAGCGAGAATGAGAAGCGGCATGTCCGACCAAAAGAAATGTATTTGGCAACTCAAAGGGGATTGCAATTGTTCTTTTGATAATATAGGGCATGCCCTTTTCTTAAAAGGGACAAAACATGATAACCTGAGAATGGATCAAGCATTCCCACCTGAAAATGTAGATACTAACATGATTTTAGTGTTATGAATGGAGGCCTCTTCATTCTGTAGAAATTGTACTTACAGTGGTAATTTATAGTTGATAAAATTTTGTCTACTCGACGTTGAAAGGAATACATCTGGAATACGTTTTGTCTCCAGTTCATCGGTTGTAGTTCTAGAACTGTATGTAGGTTACGAGCTAGACATTCGTGTTGTGCACTTGACTTGCTACAACATGATCTGGAAACACTCACTCGTATGTATTTAATTACCGTTACATTTGTAGGTCCAAGTATATCTCCAAGATGCAATGAGATCCAACATATACAGCAGAGGTATAGCAAGTGAGCCGGTCACATTCTGCTTGGTGAGTAGTAGTAGTAATTTTCATCCACTCTGGTTGGTGTCATCAGTTTTATTGTGGACCATCACAAGAGTCCTTGATCAACCTGCAGGCGTATCTCATCGTCATATCTCCGTTGTGGGTCGTGTGGTTCCTTCTATCGTCGCGATTTGGATCATAGATATGATCGATGGAGCTGCAGAGTTTTGGCCCTCTACTTTTACTTTGGACGAGTATAGAGGAGTTGAGATGATCAGAGCGTGAAATGTAGCTCTATTCTTTTTGTCTACCTTGCAATTTTGACCAAACTGTTAAATTTGGGGTCATCGATCATCGCTCTTGTACAGTTAATGTATGGCCCGCGTTGAGATATGTACTCTTGGCATCTTAAAATACAATCGATACGAAGTAAAACAAAACGAAGCTTGTCTCTGAAGATGTGCACATACAAACATGGCAATGTTTAGAAGATGTGTAGGCTTTTTTAAATAAAAAGGCTAGAAAATGTGTAGTTTATATGTGCATTTGTGCACTATCCTCTAGTTCACTGTCTCAAATAGTCGTGAAAAAACCCGAAGCAACACTCACGCGGCATGGGTCAAGCATGTCATAAGTTTACCAAGGACCCATCCGAAAAATCTGGAGCCCCCGCGCCGCTCTTCACGAGCGACTTGGGTGGTGACCAGGCCAATCGCCGCCGTCGACCTTGCCATCCTCCACTTTCCTCGCCGCTGCTAGAGAGAGCCAGAGGGCAAGCCCTCAGGCTCCCAAGGACAATGTCGGTGGGGCGACCATGAGCTTTCGGCGGAGGCGTGGTTGCGAGGCGTCTGTGTGAAGGCATGGTATCGGGACGGGCGCAGTTCTCCAGTCGGGAGGCGTGGCGTCGTTCTGGCGACCGGTGCGCTCCTTGTCTAGCGGTGGCCGTGCTTCGAGAGGACACACATTGGTGATGGTGATCTGCCTTTCGTGCTCTAGATCCGGCCATGTCAGCCCATGGGTTGACGGGCATGGGCAAAGCTCTTTTGGACGAGGTGGTAGACGCCGGTGGTGTGCTTTGCCGTTGGTGTTGGTCCTTGTGATGACCGTTCGGCCTGTGGTGGCGGCCTCACTGCGGACTGCGGTGGCCACCGAAATGTCTTCATAAGGGTTCCTCCTTTCAAATCCGGTGGTTGTCTTTGGCGGTGAGATGCAATCTGCGAACAACGGTTTGACGCAGAGAGTATGGTTATGCAGTGGCGGCGGTCCAAAATCGCATGTAGCTGCTGGGATAGCAGAAAAGTGGTGGCGACAACATTTAAGTGGCTTTGATGTGGTGCTGGTTGAGCACCCGGTCTCGAGCTCCAGGGTGAAAGGCTAAGTCTGTGCCAACCAGGTATACCTGGCAATGGCGATGTTTTTGCCTGTTACTTTGTTGAAATTATTGCTCGGATATGCTCGACCGGCTCTTGGGTGAAAACCTAGAATTTGGCCCTTGGTGGTGTCGCTCCCTTTCTGAAGGTGTTGATGTTGATGAACATCGTCATTCTTGTGGTGTCATAAGATGGTGGGTGCGGATAAGGTCATCGTTGTAGTTTATTGTTGTAGTTTGTCGACCGTGGATTTGATCGCTTTAGTTTTTTTAGCCTAAGTATAGCTTTGGTCTTACATAGCTTTGCTATTTCCCGGCGTATTTCTGTGTGTTGTTCTTGGCTGTGTGCATCCTAACTATGCAGAGGCTGGGTGTGCTCATTGTGTTTGTGTCCTCTCGGTGCTTCATTTTAAGTCAGTAAAATCCACCCATTGTTGAAAAATAAGTTTGCCAAGGGCCAAAGAAAAAAATGAATTAGGTTGAAAATATACTGAGATCCCATGGCACGTGTTGTGGAAATATGGTTGTTTTAATCACTTTTTGGATGAGTGAAGAAATAAAGGCATGACGCACCTCCAGCAATCCATGCAACTTGTTTCTTGGCAGATGCCATGGCAGCATTTTTTTTTATTTTTTTTGTGGGATGCATTTCGGTGATGTGGATGTGGAAGAACGAAATGTGATGGCAGACTTGATGTAACTATGGTGGATCCAAATTTACATGCAGCACAGCTAATCCGGCGAATGAGCAAAATCTACATACAGTCGGACCCAAATTTCATACTTAATTAGTCTTCCCCGCCAATTCGGTTTTGTGTCACCCTGCAGCTTAGTTCCTAAGCTTCCTTTCCTTCCCACTCCGACGCCGAGGCGAGCTCGATCTGCCTCCCTCCCGCGGCCCGCCACCGCCTCATGCTGGCTTGATATATAGCCTGGCGCCTCCCCTCTTCTCATCACAATCTCCTCCTCGCCGATCGACTCCTCCTCCGCACCCAGCCACCACCAAAGAGGCAAAGACCAAGCCATGCCGGCTCTCATGGCGAAGCGCTCTTCCTCGGAGCGGTGCGCGATCCGCCGCGAGCTCCACCGGCGCAGGAAGCTCGCCGCCGCGCCCAAAGGAGGGATCGTCAAGAAGTCGTCTGCGCAGCAGAGTTCCGCCCCGTCGATCCACAATGCGTCTGCGGACGAGCCAGCCGGATCGGCGACCAGCAAGGCGCCGTCCATGCCGAAGCCACGCCCGCGGGCCGGAGTCGCGACGTTGCCTGCGTCGATCCTGCAGCACGCGCCAGCGGCAGTGGCCACCAACAAGCAGCATGCCGCCGTGGCCAAGTAGATCGCCGCCTCTGCGCCGCTGGGACAGGTTGCCAAGAGGTGCACCGCCCCGCCGCGCCGATCCGCGCTCATCCCGACCGCGTCCAAGATGAAGGTTTCCGCCGGAGTTCCCAACAAGTCCGCTGCCCCGCCACCACCATCCCGATCCTTGGAGCTATCCGCGAAGATGCCATCCGCAGCGGCCGGGGTGAAGAAAGGCATGACGGTGAAGGTGCGCACGCGCGCCGGGGTCCTGCCGACGGGGCACTGCCTCGTGCTCTGGCTCGCCGCCCGCATCGTCTCCGACGCAGCAGCGGGTGACGGCTTCCGCGAAGTGATGTACAACGGCAACTTCCCCCGCGACGACCCCTCCCGAACCGTGCGCGTCGCCATGGAGGACGTCAGGAGCATGCCCGCCGTCGGCGAGAGTTAGAGCCGGATGGATGGCCAACTAGGAGTAGTACAAAGCTGATAACTCAATTCAGAGTTTCAGACTGCATCTGCATGATGGAGGCTTTTGGGCTACACAAGCTTGGACCATCTATGACGATTGACGAGTGTAATCTTCATAGCTGTATCTGGAGTGCAGATCACCCGGCCGGACTTTAGGGTTTCTGTAATCTGGTACATTATGTAATGAAACTATATTTGAGAATCAATAAAGAGAGATATATTCTATTGTTATGTGAACCTTGGTCACTCATTTACTACCTGTACCAAAATATAAGACGTTTTTGCATTTCAAAATTGAACTGCAAAAAGAAGTTTATTTACACATGCTTGGCAGTGGGGTTTCCACCCCAGGGCAGAGAATGCTAATGAAATTAGCTGCTCAACTGGTCCTAAAGAGATTGTAGAGAGAATGGAAATTGTAGAACAATCAAATACTATTTGTTATATTCGTGATTTAGGCATCTAGCTGTCCTCGTCACTTTTGGCGGTACAAATCTGGCATTGCCTGTACTAGCAAATTTGATGTTTAAGCAGCATGAAGAACTAGTTCCAATGATCCAGGCAGCCAAGATTTTGCCATATTAATTTACAAGGTCCAGCGGGTGTTTTTTCTTACTTTTTTACTGCTCCTATTAATTTACCATACAAAGCCCAGCAAAATGATGAAAAAGGGTTTCCCCACTTTATATTATAAAGCAACCATCACCGCATTACATTCAAGCAGACCAATACAAACAAACGCCACCACCGCACACAACACACACCCAAGACAAGATACAAAGGTGCCGAGCACCGACACACCACCGCACCGACTACCAAACAAATTATAGATGTGCGGAGAAGACCGCTTGGAGCCGACATAGACCTCCACCATGAGAATCCACAACAGAAAGGTGAGACGGACAACGACAAAGCCAGGACTCCAAAACGGTGCCTCCCAGAAGGGTACGACCACGGACAGTCACCACCGCCCGATCCCGTAGATCAAGTTTTGACCCGGAGCAAAGAAAAAAGGAGTGGGAAATCTGCGTCAGAGCCTTCAGGAAGGATACAATGCCAATGGACGCCATCACCGTCGGCTAGTACAAGGACTGGGCAAGTGATATACCCGACGCTCACAAGCCTCCATCGCACCCTAGCTCCGTCAACTACCCACAACCAAGCCACCCGCGTGTCCATGGCTGCCCGCCCGCACCTGGGACACACACTTCGCCCACGAATGTCGCGCCTCCCACCATCAAGGCCGTCACCAAACATTCAGACAAACCCAAAACCAGCCAATGTGACCGGCTTTGGTCCGAAGGGACGCCCTGACCGACGAAACCGTAACCCACGTATCGCCTTGAACATTGCCGGAGCTACATCGTGAGAGTAGATTTTCTACGCAACCAGCTCGCCCTCAAACCTACTGCCACCCCTTCTCTCATTTTAAATAAAAAACAACGAAAATGTGCACACATGGTTCACCATGGGCCTCTTCCTACTAGTGTATTTACATAAACCCACAACTCGTATTCACATTGCGTTTTTCGGAAAATAAGCATACTTTCCACTCGGTTTCGCCGCTTGTCGGTGTGTACGGGTGCCTAGTCTTACGAGGGTGAGTTGCGGGCACCTTCAAAACTTTCTTCTAAACAAGTCTCCAGAGACCTCCGGAACTTGCATCTCGTTATACCAACATGGGCACTCGGGGTGGGGGGGGGGGGGGGGGTGGGGGTGGTTTTAAGGTTGAAGCATGTTATATCAGCGATGTTATGGTTATGGGAGATGCGTTATCCTAAACCTCAAAATTGCTTGATCGCACCATATCCCTATAAGATAGATACCAACCTATAAAGGAGGAAGCTCGAGTCCTAGCTCAAGGAAGAGGAGAAGACATCATTGATTGATGGTGCTTTAATCATCGACACCTCTCCTCTCCTCTCCCGTGTTAGCTCTTCACCTCCCCCTCTGCTCTCGTGGGGAGTCGTCCTGTTGCTCGGCCTCCCCCATCCCGCTTTGACGGCTTACCATCTTTTGCAGTGCTAACCACTATGTCCCTCAACCTCCTCCACGACGCTAGGTTGAGGATAGATAGAGACCACGCCGCCACCATTTCGTCCCGATTAGGGGGTGCTGTGGGGGTAAAAAGAGGGTGTGCACATCTATGACACGCCTACCGCACATGCCATGTTTTGCTATAAATTTATCAGAGAGGTCCATCTATAACAAATACCCGGCTTTCTATCACAAACGAGATTTGTCATAGAAGTCCACTTTCCTTGGACTGGAGGTGAAGACTCCAGGGAGTGCAAGACCTTCGTATCCAAGGACTGGGAAGGAACCCTTCCACCTTTGTTCTTGCTTTCCCTTGCGTTTAGGAGAAACCACAATCATTCCATGTGGTGGGGAAAAAAATGAACACATAGAGTGTGTGTTGCCTTGGGTATCCCCTTCCGATCCCTGCATATTTGGTTGTTGTTGGTTGGGTGTTATGACGGGGGTGCTATGCTAGTTATCTTATTCTCCTCGTGTTTATATCCATATTCTTCGTGTTCCTATCTCCTTCCTTCTCCAACTCATGAAGGCCGGGCCACCTAACCAAAACTTGGTGTATCACCAGTTCACTATCTTGGGGTCCCTTGAGCATTTTCACGTTTCATGATCCCCAGTGCATGGTTACAACATCTTCAAAATCCTTGCTTACACCGCTCCACGCTTGTTTGTGAGTTATAGCTCAATGTTTTGGGATACGGTTACGATTTTCATGTTTGTGAACCCCAATACATGATTACAGAGATGTTGTGAAGAGTCCATGTTTTTTGTGTTTCCGGATTGTTTCGCGTGGTATGGCACACCAGTGGCCACCTGTAAGATTTTCATGTCCTGTGAAAAATCGCTATAATGCCACGATCTGATTCTATTGCGATCTTACCACATAGTTTCGATCCATTCAGAACCTATGATCATGACAACCTTGCTTGACATCCAAAAAATATGTAGAATATGAACCAGATTAATTAGTTAGTTTGAAATGCGAAAACAACATACATAAATATATTCAGAAAAACATGTGCTGTGTGTGAATTTGGCTTATATATATTATAGAAAGTTTGGATGTTACAACTGGATCAAAGTTTCACACACGCACACACATTGGTTGGTTAAAGTAAAATGGGGTAGCCATGCACATACTACCCCCCCAAAAAAAGAACGCACACTCAACATCCACATCACACATAGTACGTACGGTACAACCAAAGCCCAGGACCAAAAAGAAGAAGAAACAAAAAGGATGAAAAGCAAATCCCATATGATGCATGCATGCATGCATGGGGGTGGGGGCACGCAGTTTGATTTCGTTATTTAAAGAAGAGGAACACTCACTCATGCTTGCATCGGCCATGCAT
The DNA here is from genome assembly GCF_002575655.3 of Aegilops tauschii subsp. strangulata. NCBI lineage: Eukaryota > Viridiplantae > Streptophyta > Magnoliopsida > Poales > Poaceae > Aegilops > Aegilops tauschii. Next base: position 537,933,014 of record NC_053039.3, read on the forward strand.
CCAGCTAGATGAGCTAGACGGCATGGTGGAGCTCATAGTCATAGCTGGTGGACGGGGCAACTCGGGTGTCTGCGGCGGCGGGGGCACTCTTGCTGTTCTTGGGCGGATCACTCTTGACGGCGGCATCGGCATCGGCATTGGTGTCGGTGAGGTTGTCGAGGGCGGCGGGGGCCCCGGGGCCGGCGCCGATGCCGTGCCTGCTGGAGGGGAAGATCATGAAGACGAAGCTGGCGAGGAAGCCCGATGCGAGCGGCATGTTGACGAGGAACTCGCGCCACTGTTGGCTCTCGCGCGGGACGAGGCACTTCTGCACGCCCGAGTCGCAGAAGGCGAGCGAGACGAAGACGACGAAGCGGAACACGGAGTGCAGCCAGTCCCGCCCCCGCATGCGCCGCCTCTTGCTCTCCCTCTCGTCGATGGGGACGGTCCCGTCGCCGTGAGGGACGGAGTTGAAGGGCGTGAAGCCACAGGGGTGGACGAAGCCGTAGCGGGTGTTGCCGTGCCGGTCGGTGACGCTGTCCGTGAAGGAGATGAGCGCGCAGAGCACGCCGAGGAAGAAGATGAGCGCCCAGGTGAAGTAGCGGTTGATGGGCAGGCACTCGCCGTGGTTGGTGAAGGACGGCGCCAGCGTCTGGAACGCTGTCGTGGTGCCCGTCGGCAGCAGCCTCGCCAGGTTCGACGCCGTCGACAGCGTCTTGTCGTACAAGCTGGAGCCGCCCCGACCTGTGGCTGTGGGCTTGGGCGCCTCCTCTTTCTTTTCCTTGTTGCCGCCGCCGGTCATGGTGCTCTGCTCGCGCTCCTCGCTACCGCTAGCTAGCTAGCTTGAAACCAAATTGAGAGGTAGAGGATGGAATGACCTACGTCTGGCTCTGCCTGCATGGCCTTTTATACACTGCTCCCTCTGTAGGAGCGTTTAGATCACTAAAGTAGTGATCTTTAGTAATCTAAACGCTCTTATATTTCTTCCCCGAGAATGTACTAGAGAGACTCAGAAAGAGACTAGGAATAAATAAGCACCAGATGCTATGCTAATTAAAAGAGCAAAAAACAAAAAACAAAGCAGACACACACACATCACCGGCATGCATGTATAGTACGCAGCCATGTTGCTTGGATGCCAGGCAAAGAACCCTAACCTAATCAGCATAGTACACTCGATGCTTCCACTCTCTCAATGCAAGTAATGAGGTACACCACGTATGTGACTCAAAGCCTGCAATGCACATTGAAAAGCCTGCGTGCAGGGAATATAACAGGCAGACCAGCACGAGTGTCAGTTAATTCTTCCGTCGTCATCATCTCCCAGGCGGCCGGGACACATCTAGTCGGACCAAGCCACGCCGCATCGCGCTGTTAACAGCCGTCATTTCGTCTCCGTAATGTTTTCTGCCACGCTAGTACTTGCAAGCAGGCCCGGACTGTCAGGTTAATAAGGCCAACTCCAACGCAGAGACACACTTGGTCCATTCGCATTTGTTTGGGTCTGCGTCAACAAAAATCATTGTCCAACGTGCTGATGCAAATAGATTGTTGTCCATTCTTTTGTTCGCCGCGACCCATTTCCGACCCTAATTTGGATTTGGTTTGCGTCCGCGAGGACACTCGGCGGATACCCGTGACGATGCCCCCACCTTGTCCTACCCCGGCCCACCCATCTGTGGCACACTGGCCCCATTCTCTCCTCTTCTCCCTCTCTCTCTCTCCCAAAACTCTCCAGCCCTCCCGCCATAGCCGACGCGCCAAATTCCGCCGCCACAATCCTTGCCACAGTGGCCCGCGCGGTGGCCCCAAAAAAGCCGAAAAAGGTGCACACCATGGCGGAGAAGGCTGCCGAGTCGTTGAAGCGAGCCGGCCGAAGAAGTGGGGCGAGGAGAAAGAAGATGTTGCCCTTGTGGTCACCATAGCCGCAACATTTTAGGTGCAGGCCACCGTTGCGGAGAACGAGGCCCTTGTCGTCGCGACCACGCAAAAGGCCCTCCTCATGATAGGCTTCCATGGCAAGTCGGCCCTTCTCGCCGTCGCCGTTGTGGCTGCAGCTAGCACGGGCTCGACGGCGGCCTGACCGTCGCTTCCAAAGTCACCGCGCACGTCAACAACGCCGCCAACATACGGGTTCCATCCCCTACATGACCCGGTCGCGTCCCGATTCTCCACATCACCCCGGGACGGCTCTCCAAATATGGGTGACTACGTGTTGGGCTTGCACACGGTGCCCCCCATTGACCTCAACCGCACCCCTATGGCAAGCCAGTCCACCAGGACGCAAAGGAAGTACCTGTGCATGGTCTTGCCGGCCAACTTGCCCGATGCCCACGAACTGTCTGTTGAAACACCCACCCCGACGTCGGCCGAAGTCTTGGAGATGACGAACAAGGGTGGCCATGCTTATGATGAGAACGAGACCCAAGACGGGCAAGATGCCCAACACGCCCAAGGCTAAGATACCCAAGGCCAAGACGGCCACGACCAAGACTCCGAAGGCGATGAGGGTGTCTACATCAATAGAGAGCCATTGGAGTTTGAGGATGAGCTTGAGGCGCAAGGCCGATCACAAAAAAGGAGGAAAAGCGTGAGGACGGGAGCATACACGGACGCGGATGACAAGTTGATTTGCGAAGCTTGGATGGCAATTGGACAAGATCCCAAAACCGGCGCCGACTAAAAAGGAAGAACATTTTGGAAGAGGGTCGGTACTTACTTTCATGAACGTGAGAAGTTTGATCCCTACAAGTTTGTGAATGACCGGACCGACATGTCAATTCAAAAGAGATGGGGCTTCATCGAAGCCGAGTGCAACAAGTTTTGTGGTGCCCATAAGAATATCGAAGGTCGGCTTATGAGTGGCCTTGGGATCAAATACATGGTATACATTTTCTTGTTCATTCCAAATGTAGGCATTACAAGCCTTGGACACCTTTAGTGTCCAAAATGCTGGCAAGTCATTCACCTTGAGCCATTTGGAGGTTCATCAAGGATTGCCCAGAGTTCAAGGAATAATATGCCGCCCAAAAGAGAGGTGTGTGTGTGGGAGGGGGAGGGGGGCGGGGCTCAACGGCCGACGACCCAAGTGAAGTTGAGAAGAGGCCGGAACCAATTCCAAGGTCGATGCAAGCGTGATGCTTCAACAATCGCCTTGCAAAAAACTTTGAAGGGGTTCATGACCAAAAAGGAAGAGAGGGAAGAGAAGAAGCGCCAAGAGAAAAAGGAGGCAAAGAAGACCTACTTCGTCATACGAAATAAGAAGCTCGAAATCAAAGAGGCCAATGCCAAAACAAGAGCGAAGGAGATAGAGATCAAGAGGCCAATGCCAAAAGAAGAGCAAGGGAGGTCGAGCTCACGCATATCTCCAAGTTAGTTGAGATCATGGCGACCGACACGAGCAAGATGACCCTCAAAATGAAGGCTTAGTTTGAGAGCAAAGAAAAGGTCATCCAAAACCGAAACAATGCTTGCTCATCTTTCTATTTGTCCATTTGCCATGAACTAAGGACGAGGTGCATGAACTATGACCGTGGCGATTCTTTTGGTGTAATGTTGTATGCCGGCATGGCATATGGTACTATGCAAAATTCTATCTATTTGCCGAAAGTCCTATTCTACTATGTTTGGTTATGAGTATATGCAAGTTGAAAAACGGTCGAGAAGGCCGAGTGGGCGGGCGCACTCGGCACTTCCCAAGAGCATTTTTCTGGTACCCTATACTGGTAGGGGAAGGGAGCACTAAAACTCTTCGTTCATATCTGGAGTTTGTCATCACTGTCGAGAGGAAACGCCACCGTCGGGAAATCTCACCTCCTGCTGCCGCCCAACTGCCCTCGGTCGCTGTTGCTGCTGCCGCTGCGTTAGTTTGCTCTCGGGATGCTTCTCATTAAGACCTTCAGGCTCACACACCCGTGACCTTGCGGCAGGCCTCGCACGTCCGCTACCTTGTTATATATGTATTAGAAGTTCAGTTATCCATGCTTGGCTGTATGTAGTATGATTTGCATCTTAGAAACTGTGTGACGTTAAAACTTTCTTCCAGGTGCTAGCTACAACTGCTAGGAAATAACCGAGTCATCACTGAAATTGCCAACAGCTTGACTAATATACAAATTAAAACCATAATTTTTATTGGACATGGCCAACTCTACAAAGGTAAACACTAAACTATCCGTGACCGTCAGCGCCTGTCGTCTACGTCCTGCTGCCTGGGAGCCATGGCGGGGATGGCGTATTTCTGTATGGCCCTCAAATCACATATACCGCTGGAGATGAACGAGCAATGCATGTCAGAGCTGGCCAAACGGACCAGATACCTGGGCCAGCCCGGTAGCATGCCCGCACGGCACGGCCCGGCCCAGGCACAACACGTCGACACGTGCTAAACGGGCCAGGCCCGGCATGCGGCATGCCAGGGGCTGTGCCCAGGCCTGAAAGCTGAGCACGCAGGCCAGCACGACACTGCCCGTTTATTTATTTTATTATTATTTATATTTTTTTAAATATATATGCCCGAAAAAATAGCCCAATGGGCCAAATTTGGACCAAAAACTACCTAGCAGGCTGTTAGCCTAACAGGCCTGGCGTGCCGCCGGGCCGACCCGCATATCTATTGGGAAGTGTCTGGGCTGGAGGGGGCAGCACGTGGGCTGGCCCAGCATGGCCCGGCTAATAATTGTGCCAAGGCGGGCTGGGCCGTGCCAGGCATGATTACGATGGGCTAGGCCATGCCGGGCCGGGCCGGCCCGTTTGGCCAGCTCAAGTGCATGCTGTAGTGCTAACCTGAATTGAGCAGTATACATCTCTCTAGGATGTTGGATCTTTAGGAATGGACAGTCAGTATTCATTACATGTTACTAATAAAGAGCTCTCCAACCAAACGGAACAAATGGGTCGGCCGGTTGGGCGCCCCGCTCGGATTAACACGGACACGGGCCAAACTGGCGACGCAAATGGACGAAAAATGTGTCAGTTTGTGTCCTTGCCAGTTGGCCTAACATAGCCAATTGAGCGATCAGTGCAATATGCAAAAAGTTAGGCATTGCGTGCGGTGATTCCTGCAAAAAAAACTCTGTAAAATCATCCTTTTTGCGAGTGATGGCACAAATGTGGTGGTTTTTGCATTCGACTCTCCATGGCAGCATTTGAACACTGTTCAATAAATCTTCCGATTAAGAGATTTATCGTCCGATTTATCGTTACTCTTGAGTGACCGATAATATTATGCCTTATCTTCACAGTTTATCTTTTGGGCCGATTTATCGCTATGACAAGCGATTTCTTAGGAATTTACCGGTAAATCGGTCCTATTCATAGCACTATGTTTGTAAAAACTATGTTTATTTGCATTTTGTGGAACTTGTTACATAATATGTACTGTTGTCCTATTTTGTTTGTCATTATACAAGGATTCAAAGGCTAGGAATCAAGATAACACTTCTGTCCAATATTATTTTGGTGTTGAATATAACACACTTTAGTGTTGGGAATCTGGGATTTGCAAAAAAATGCCGATTAATTGTCGACCGATAAAATCGATTAATTGGCCGATTTCCGATTAATCTCTAAACCCCAGTTCACCGAAACGCTAACGATAAGCGATATTCTCATCATTGCATTTGAGTGATGTGGATGAACGAAATGTGATGGCAGACTTCATGTGACTACGGCGGAGAAAGTGCGTGGAGTTGCCGGTGTCTCCGTTGCTGGTGTAGGATCGGCGTCGCCGGTGACGAAACAGCTTGGAGGAGTAGGGGGGCCAGGCGCCGGTGGCCGCGGCCGTGGAGGAGAGGAGGCGAGGTGAGAAGGGTGGCGTTCATGTACATTGCCATACAGGCGGCACGTTAGATTGATTCCCAGTCCTGATGCCCTGATGGCGCACAGTTTAGCTAAATGTCAATCGACTGATTTTGAAATAGGGTCAGTCGATTTTCGAGAGTTGGCCGGAGTGAGCCAAAGGTAAGAAGGAGAAGGAAGGGGCTCGCCGGAGGGCCACCCCAGTATCTATCTTAGGGTTCAGGATGAGGGTAGTGATGGACGGCGGCGGTGGTGCACTTCGCCGGAGAAAAAACCTAAACGCGGCGGGCCTAGAGGGATGGCCGGGGGCGGCGAGGCGGCGCGGGAGAGCCGCCGGCCGCGGGTGGTGGTCGCAAGCGGTTTGGCCGGCGGCCAGGGCGGCGGTCTGGAGAAGAAGGAGAAGAGATGGAGGTAGAAGAAAGGTCGGGCGCCGTCGATCAGACGAACGAAAATTCAACTGACGCAAATTAAAAATGTCAGTCGATTGAACTGTAGCGATGGCGCACGCGATCGAGCTCGATCGGGCCATTGAGCTGATCAGGGCGTCGAATCCGGTAGTCAATCGGCGCCTTGATAAGCAATCTACGTGCAGTCCAATCCGAATATGAATCAAATGTCTAATCCGGTAGTAACCAGCCTTCCTCGCCATTGCTTAGTTCGTACGCTTCCGGTCAGTCCCACTCCGACGCCAACATGGCGACGCCACCGCCTCGTGCTAGCTTGATACTAGTATATAGCATAGCGCATCTCATCTTTTCATCGTAAATCTTCTCGCCGACTCCTCCTCCTCCTCCGCAACCACCACCAAAGAGGCAAAAGACCAAGCCATGCCAGCTCTCATGGCGAAGCGAGCGTCCTCGGAGCGGTGTGCGATCCGCCGGGAGCTCCACCGGCGCAGGAAGCTCGCCGCCGCCCCCAAAGGCGGGATCATCAGCAAGGCCGCGTCGGTCCAGAGCAAGCCGTCGTCCGCGCACGTGACCGAGAAGCCATCGTCCCTGCACGCGCCAGCCCTAGTGGCCGCCTACGCGCCGACTGCGACGGGAGAGGTTACCAAGAGGAGGTGCACCGCCCCGCCGCTCATCCTCACCCCCGCGTCCGCGTGAATGCCGCCGGCGGCTCCATCTGGAGCTGCCACCATGGAGACGTCGACCCAACAAACGAGATCAAGGACAGAGCACGTCAAGAAGATGCCATCTTCGTCGATCTCGGTGAAGAAGGGCATGACGGTAAAGGTGCGCACGCGCGCCGGGATCCTGCCGACGGGGCACTGCCTCCTGCTCTGGCTCGCCGCCCGCGTCGTCTCCGACGCAGCAGACGATGACGGCTTCCTCGATGTGCTGTACAACGGCAACTTCCCCCGCGACGACCCCTCCCGAACCGTGCGCGTCGCCATGCACGACGTCAGGAGCATGCCCGCCATGGCCGAGATTTAGAGTCGCTCAATCAAGGGCACCCAAGGATCTAAGCTTGGGTGATTTAGTTTAGTATAGGAGTGTAGCCTTCCTAGGACTGCCTCGTGTGCACTGTCGAGGGATCCCAAACTTGTATCTGGATTCTGTACAGGAGATCGAGATCCCCTGAACTTTACTGGTTTCAATAATAATAGTATGAAACTATATTTGAGAATCAATAAAGCTGCCAATATGATGGCTTTCCCTCGAAAAAGAAGAGGAGATTCTATTGTTATGTGAACCTTCCTCGGTCATTTGCAGTACAATTTTATTTACATGCTGGCGGTGGGGCTTCTACCCTTGCTAGTGTAAAGAATGCAAATGAACTTAGCTCCTCAACTGGTCCTAAACACAAGGTCTGTAATAAGCAAATAAAGGGAAGTTGAGTAATTATTTTGCGTTGTCACAGCTGACTAAGTGACTATGCTATTGGCCCGTACATTTATATGCGGGTGTGATTATCGACCTTGAATTGTAATGAGAGTTGCAGAAAATATATTTGTTACAGCAGGTTGTGATTTAGCCGTCCTTCGTGACTTCGGCGGTACAAACCTGACATGCCTGTATTTTCAGCATTTTCACCCGTCTTCAGATTATTTGTTGTTTCCATAATTACAGTTATGATGTCGAGAGGAATGTCTGAACTCAGAAGTCTATGTGCGTAACACAAGCTAAATTTTTTTTTTGTGCAACTCGAGTGCTGTGTTACTTAGATGTGTGTTTGGCCATATAAGTTAGTCTTGCTTTACTTTGAAAAGCAAGTTGAAACCCCTGGCCTCTGCATCATTACAATGCACACAAACACAATCATTTTTTTTAGTTGAAGGAAGACAATGATATAAAAAACACTAACAAGGAGAGTACAAAAGAGAAGCAACCACGGCTGAACCATTAATATAAGACATGAAATTAACACCAATACCAAAGTCAACTTTTTCTGCAATAACATCTTCAAGAAGGAATTAACGCCCTCGCATTGTCGTCGCCATGTCAGGCCGAAATGGCTGCACAAGGATTTTTATCCTGGTTGCCGAGACCAACCGATGAAACCACCGCAGCAACAGGGTGACAACACCTTGAACAAGGTAACACGCAAGTTCGTCGCTACCGAGCCTGGCAAATAAAGGCCAGAGCTAAAGTTATCACCCTCTACCCTCAAGTAGTGCTCCAATAAACATCTTGGTGCCCGATCTTTCCATAGTTGAACAAGCAAATACTGCACGCCAGACTAGAAAGACATTAGTAGATATTTGGGAAGTCGTCCCACCATAGTACACCACCACATTCATCGAAGTCGTGTGTATGACAATATTGTTGCCGTCGAGTCCATTTTAACGTCGGGAGTTATGAACGAGTTTGCCCTTTCGATGCTTGCCAGGGTGAGTGGATTGGTGGACGATGATGGAAATTAGGTTCAGTGCATCCTAGTCGTTGGTGGATGCTTCCCTTAGGGCGAAGCATGTTCTGTACATATTTGTAAAGAACTTTGTACTGTTCCCCCATCTTAATACGGAAGACGCACAGCTTGTGTGTTCTTGAAAACAAAAAATATCACAAACATAACATGAATTCGTGAGGGATGGCAGGGCTCCATTTTTTTAGCATGGAGAGGCAAAAGGCATGCTACAGCCGTGACTAAAATCTTTTCTCCTTTGGTCGTAGCCTCCCATTAACACCTAAGCCAAAGTGCCTAACGGGAATTGATGACCAGATGGCCACATCCCGCTAGCTGCTGGCGTTGGCTTGCCTCAGCCAATTTTAGGGGCCCGATGCACTACATTTTGCCCGGTGCACATGTTACAACCATTGCTATGTGTTCTGCAAGGAAACTTCATGTAGCTCTACCCCTGACCGTTTTTGACCCATTATTTGATTGTCCAACAAAAAATTCAAACCTCAAGTGCGAACAAGGTTTTGGTTACCGAATGAGGCAATTTTACCGAGGGGGGCGGATAAATGTGGTTACCACGGTTACCGAGAATATTTCGAGCGAATTTTATAGTTGAATTTTGAATTCAAATAAGTGAATGAACGAATATTCGAACTAGAGACCTCTCAAAACAGGAACTAGGTTGCTACCAACATGCCAGAACCAACTCTCATGGTATTAATTAGATCCTACGTACTTTACTGTAAATCGAGTGTTTAAATTCAAAAATTTCAAAAAACTGGTATTTTTTGCTCGGTATGGCGATTTACCGAGGGGTACGGAAATATGCGGTAACCATGGGAAATCTTGAAATTTCGACCGGTAACCAAAACCTTGAGTGCGAATAGTCTTTGCAACACACTGAGTCTAATCATCCTGATACATCTCATTCCTATCTTGCCGGCATGGTACTCCACACCCAGTATCCTTGTGTTAATCGACATGAATCTGAATGTGAAGATATTTGTATGTGTAACTTACAGTAATGGATAGACTAACCCAACTGCTAGCTACAAGAACTGTATATTGAGCCATAGACGACACATCCTTATATAGTTCCATGTGATATGTATTGTTGCACCAACCACATGCATTCATTACATACTTGTTGAATAGCTATGTGTCAGGCATTCTCACAATTAAGAAACAGAGAATAAGAGCAAAGAAATAAAAAATAAAACTATAACTAGCCAGCATGCAGACTAGTCCATATATATCCCCTCCGTCTAGAGTTACTTTTCGGAGAAATGGATGTATCTAGACGTATTTTAGTTCTAAATGCATCCATTTTTATCCATTTTCGCGACAAGTAATTCCGGACGTAGGGAGTACCATGTAAAAGATGCATAATTGATGGCATGGACACTGCAATATATACTTGTTGGTGTGGTGCATATTCAATTAATGGATATGCACATCTTCATGGGAAATCCGAGCTCAATCTCTTAAAAATGTAATGCAACAACTACCATGAGTTTCCCATGTAAAAATGTATTTGACAAACTATTGGTATGTTCATCCCATAATACACATAGCAATTATTTTTTCAGTTTCATTTGAAGTGTAAGCTTTTGAATACTTATGAACAACAAGGTGCACATTAAATATGACCACATGTGAAATATCTACTCACACTAACACCAAATGTAGTTGTATGACTCTTTGGGATTTTTTGAGCTCGAGTGCAGGTGTGCCCCTTATCTGGACCATAAACTTTCACATCAACATCGATGCTAGTTCTACATAGGAATATGTCTTTTTGATTTCTCCCAAACAAGAAAATATTTGACTTTGGAACTTTACTTGTCAACGTCACACAGGTACTACTTCGTGAAGGAAAAGTCTTGTTTTTTGATGCAACATAAATGTTTCAAACAAAAAAAGTCTATAATAAACTTTATTATTTTAGATATTTTTGTTGCACCAAAAAAATTCCAAAACATTTTCTGCATACGATAGTTCTTATGTGATATCGACCTGCAAAGTTTCGACAAATATTTTATTAGGAGAAACAAATAAGAGAAAGTTTTACGCACAAAAATTGATGCAAAGTTTGACGCTCCGGGTAAGAGGTGCACATGAACTCGAGCTCAAAAAGAACTTTTCTGATTTTAACAACATAGTTGTAGCAAGTGTGCTCTTTTGTATTCAGGTAAAGCTTTTGAGTCTTGCAAGTATGCTATCATCAACACCTTCTCTATCCAATCATATAAGAAACCAAACTATCACTGAATATTAAGAGAAGATTGGGAGTAATATTAAAACTTTGGAAATAATTGAAGCATCTCGAGCTATTGCAAAAGAGTTAAGGAAGTACAAGTCAAAAGTGGCTTCAGTTTCTCTATTTTTTTCTTGAATTCTTATGCTTTATATGATTTTCCAATAAATTTATGTCATATACAATTTGCTTAACATTCATACTTGGGTGATCAGATGAACAAGTGTGTCGAATAACTTTTTAAGTAGTGCACACACTGCGACAAATGGCATGAATATTAAAACGTCTCAAAGCATCCTAAGAGCATCTACAACCAGACCCCTATACCCACCCCAAACGTTTGGACGGGTTGTTCGGTCAGTGCCCGGACGGAAGAACGCCACTCAACCGGCCTCCCCATAGCTTGCCCAAACGGCCAGACTGATTGGCACTCCCCATATCCAACACAAATCTGGGGCGGATATGGGGACGCCCGGACGTACCCACCACGTCGTATCCGGCCAACGCTGGCCCACCCGACCCACATAAAATGGACCCTATCCGTACTCCGGCCGAAACCCTAGCTGCATTCCACTCCACTACACTCCGCTCCCCTCCAGTCCACTTCCTTGGCCCACATGCTCCAGTATGGTGATCTCCTACCTTCTCCGGCATGGCGGGCAGCTGATCCGAGTCCCACCTCCAGATCTGTTGATTCCGAGGTCATCCCACGCGGCCCCGAGGAGGAGATGCCGTCCACCTTGCGCTTCGCCGCTCCCGGGAAGAGGCCGCCTGATGGCAGCGCTCGGACTCCTTCTGCCAGGAATCTATTGCGTCCGCCCAAATGACGCATCTTGCGTAAATATCGTTACTTTAATGACTTTTTGATGACGAAGTAAAGGCATAATGCAGCTCAAAAACCCAACCCATGTCACTATTTTCTTAGCAGGTGTCATGGCAGCATTTGGGTGATGTGGATGAACGAATGTGATGGCAGACTTCATCATGTAACTATGGCGGAGAAATTGGCTGGAGGACCCGGTGGCGCCGTTGCTGGTGGCGAAACGGCCTTGGGGGGGGGGGGGGGGCTAGAGGGCGCGGCGCCGGTGGCGGTGAACCACGGCAGAGACGAGGGCGACGTGTTAGACTGACTGTTAGTTCAGATGCGAGCTGATCCAGCCAACTTTCAATCCGCGCCAATTCGGCTTCGATTGCACCCTGCTGCTGCTTGGTTCCTACGCTTCCCGTCCCACTCCGACGCCAACTCGTACGTACGTACGGCGAGCCTCCATCGTGCTGGCTTGATAAATAGCACAGCGTCTCCCTTCTTCTCATCGTAATCTTGTCGCCGATCAGCTCCTCCTCCGCAACCACCCACCACCAAAGTAGGCCAAGCCATGCCGGCTCTCATGGCGAAGCGCGCTTCCTCGGAGCGGTGCGCGATCCGCCGCGAGCTCCACCGGCGCAGGAAGCTCACCGTCGCGCCCAAAGGAGGGATCGTCAAGAAGTCATCTACTGCCGCGTCGATCCAGAAGAAGCCGTCCGCGGACGAGCCAGCCGGACCGGCGACCACGAAGCCGTCGTCCATGCCGATGCCACGCCCGCGAGCCGGAGTCGCGACGTCGCCTGCGTCGATCCTGCAGCACGCGCCGGTCGCGGTGGCCACCAAGAAGCAGCAGCTTGCCGTCGTGGCCAAGGGAACCGGCGCCGCCGCCAAGGAGACCGCCGCCTCTGTGCCGCTGGGACAGGTTGCCAAGAGGTGCACCGCCCCGCCGCGCCGATCCGCGCTCATCCCGGCCGCGTCCAAGATGAGAGTTTCCGCCGTCAAAAGGGTCTCGGGAGTTCCCAGCAAGTCCGCGTCACCCTGCCCATCGGATTCAAGTGGAGCTGACACCACGGAGCTATCCGCCACCGCCGGAGCAGCGTACATCAAGAACATGCCAACCATACCGGCCCGGCCGCGCTCTTCGTCGATCTCGGTGAAGAAGGGCATGACGGTGAAGGTGCGCACGCGCGCCGGGATGCTGCCGACGGGGCACTGCCTGGTGCTCTGGCTCGCCGCCCGCGTCGTCTCCGCCGCAGCGGACGACGACGGCTTCCTCGATGTGATGTACAACGGCAACTTCCCCCGCGACGACCCCTCCCGAACCGTGCGCGTCGCCATGGACGACGTCAGGAGCATGCCCGCCGTCGGCGAGAGTTAGAGCTGCTGATCATCAATTCAGACTGCATGGAAGTGATCTTCATACATAGCCTGCACGATTGTTAGCTGCCAACGTCGAGGGATCCCAGACACTTGTATCTCGACTGGAGATCACCCGGACTTTATTGTTTCTCATCGTAGGAGTAGTAGAAGATGTAATGAAACTATATTTGAGAATCAATAAAGCTGCCAATATGATGGCTTTCCTTCGTCAGTCATTTACAATTTTTAGGGACAATTTTATTTACATGCTTGGCTAGTGTAGAGAATGCCAATGAAATTAGCTCCTCAACTGGTCCTAAGCACAAGGTTTATAATAATAAGCAAATAAAGGGAGGTTGAGTAATTACGGCAAGGCGTACAGACAGACACACCCATTGCCAAAAATTGCAATACGCGCTCATTGCAAACTGAACTAAATTCCCGTTTGCTACCCGGCTTGTAGCAGTGAAAGGTTTGCAAGGCATAAATCAAGTTAACTATTTACAGCCTCTTTGTGATGAACAGACAAGCTTTCATGATCTTGTGTTTTCACTTTTCAGTTGTCACTGACTAGGTGACTATGCTATGTTTTCAGGAGCATGCTATCGGCCTTTTTATGAGAGTTGCAGAAAATGTATTTGTCATAGGTTGTGATTTAGCTGCTGCCCTCATGACTTCTGGCGGTACAAACCCTGAATTTCTAGCATCTTCTCCCGGCTGAAGATTATTTGCTGCTTTCATAGTTACAGTTATCATGGACGTGAATTTTTGGGACATGCAGCCACGCGCTGCCGAAATCCCGGTCGTCCGCTAGCGCGTCGTGATTGCTACTTTTTATAGGCCTTTCGCAATACGCGACGTGTTAATTACCAGCTTTCCAGAATACGCTGTGGTATACGCCACACTAATGGAGCAGGCGTCATTAAATTGATCGTACGAATACAAGGCCCACGTGCCCGGCCCAGGCGATGGAATAACTGCGCGGAAATGGTTTCCCACATACGAAAATAGATTAGCACATGAAATCCATTGTGATGCGTGTGTTTCGTTGCCGTACGAGCGCACATGCCTGTCTATAATCATCTCTCGTTTGCCTCACACCCCGCAGCATGACGAAGTTTTTGAGGCCTGGTTCTGGATATGGGACTTCTAGCGAGACGTTGGAGTTGTGTTTTCAGCCAGATTCCGTGGTTTTGGGAAGCCATTCGGGGCTGCTCGCCCTCCTACGGGAGGTGACCGAAGATGACTCAACTGACAGGTTTGCAGATTTTTTCGATTCTGTTGATGTTCGTCGAGAACCAGGTATTACGGTTTCAGACAAGCAAAAGTTTGAGAGGGCAGAGAACAAATACATAGCGCTTGATGATAAGGTGGGATGGTAACATGGGTTAGGAGGTAAGTTTTGTGTGCCGTAACACTGTTTCTTTCGCGGACATCCATCCAGCTTGAGCTTGAGCTTACCTAAAACCTCTCTGTGATTTCTCTCAGGAAAAGGAGAGCTGCCATGCATGCCTGCCGTTGCGTTGATGGCGCATTCAACCGCTTGCTGGGTGGCTTTATGATTTGCAGGGCAGGTGGGGGGATTGAATCGCACTGGCATGTTTTAACTTCACCATTACTCATGTCGGCTGACCATGTCTTTGAATTATTGTTGTTCGGACGGGTGTGGTGTTCATCGTAGCGCCTGGTGTTAATGTTGTTCGCTTCTCCTGAGAGTAATTTAATTATGTTTTGCAGTGTTCTATTGTGATTACCGTACTCGGATTACGTAAACATGGTCCAACATGGACTTAATGCTCCATTATCACAACCGTTGCAGTGTATTATTGATAGGCCTCCCGTAAAAGAAAAAGTATTATTGATAGGCCATCATGCTATATACGTACGACACGGCATGCACTGGCAGATACATGCAAATACATAAAGCACCCAGAGAGAAGAATTACATACGGGGACTAGAGCAAATCCATTGCCCGGGATACAAATGGGAACTACATCAAATCAATCTCGCTGGATACATATGGGGGCTAGAGCAAATCCACTAGACCGGGGGGAGATTCAGAGCTTGTGCATGCAGATAATGGCCATGAGCAGCAGGTTCACGACACCGAGGATGAACACATGGTTGTGAGCGGGGCGGGTGGCAAGCTAAGAGAGATGAAGAAGCAGAAGTGAGAATATGGTTTGAGCGAGCAAGCATGGGGTTTAAAAGGACCGCGATGAGCGTCACTGAGATGCGTGAGGCCCACAACTCCGTTCAATGCCCCCCTCCTGCCTTGCAGGCCATCTACTGCGCATGTCAGTTGAAAAAATACATGGGATACAGAGTGTTATACGAGAGGCTGGAATCATTATACAACTTGCGTGTATTCTGGTTGCACGAATCACGAGAGGGCATGCGGTGTGGATTTCAGCAACGTGTGGCCGCATGTCCACTCGCGATTATTCGCAGTTATCATGTGCTACCTTTTGCGCAAACAAATAAATTGCGCTCACATGCGTGTAAATATTACCTAGGGATGCAGGATCCGCCCAGCTTCCAGTTCAAAACGAGAAAAATCTGTTTTAGCTGGATTAGAGTAATTTGTACTAGCTGGCGCTTTTGCGGGACTTCGCGGGGCGCCGCTCTCCATCCCTATACAAATATCATGTAAGCATCAACCCTAACTTTGCTGAGCTCTTTAAAAGGTCAATGTAACAACAGCTTCTTCTCAGGGTTAAAGCAACATGAGGAACTAGTTCTAGTGATCCAAGCAGAAATTTTTTTGCTGCAGAGGTCATTTTTTGCTGGCAGCTTGGATTATGCTGCAGAGGATTCAGGACGTAACTTAGTTTTCTGTTTAACTCAAATGATGTCATGATTTTGCAACATAACTTGCCTGCATATTGTTGTTTGGGAACCTGCTCTGCTCTGCATGAACAACAAGAACATACAGAAGGTACCGACTCCACAGTATACACATACAACCACAAAGAACTTGCTGGACATATCCATCAAGTCCACAACTTTCTGGCAACATTCCCTCACATTTTCCTTTGCACAAAAGGCATCGCAGAATAGCTTGATCAAAATAAATTGTCTGACATGTGCCAAGCATAGTTTACATAATTTGATAGAAATAAAATTTCACGATCAAAAATGGTTCACAGGGCATTGCTTTGACAGTATATGGAGATTATTTTCGGCAAAATTTCCTCACCTGTCGCTGAAACAAAAAATGATCAAAATGCACCAAGTAACATGATAGCTTAGTCCAAACAAACTGGCCAGCCATAAATATCTCGAGGACAACAATATCTCTCGAAACAGCAGAGATTATTTCATCGGCACTTCAAGTTTGTGTATCGTCGGCTCGTCTTTAGCTCTCGCGTCAAATCAGTAGCACCCTAACAAAACTGGGACGAGTAGAAGAACTGAAAGGAGCCGAATCTTCGTAATGTGCCTTCCTCCTGTGTGTAAATTGGAAAGGAACCTCAACTTTCAGATATGAATATACACCATAGTTGAAAGGTCTTTCAGGGAAATAAACAACTTGTTTGTTCTGCATCCCTCAAAAAAAAATTTGTTTGTTCTGCAATCTCTTTCACAAGCAGCAAGAAATAAGTAACACATGAAAACATGAAAGAAGGCAAGGAAACAACATAAAGGTTGATGTTTCTATCTCACAATCTATACTGCAATAAAAAGGAGACATGTGCATCACTGCATATCCACTGTTGCCAAAAATTAAGGCCATCTTAACATGGACAGGAACAACGCCACGACAAAATGGAAGGGATAACAGGATCATTAGATCAATGATAAACAAGAGCTCAGAGGGTTGCTAATCTGCTCATGGAAGGGATAACAGGGCAAGTTCCGTCTCATACAAGAGGTGTCAGAAGTAAGCAATGCTCATCGAGACCACCGCCGCCTTAGTAACAACACTAGAAACTCAAAGAAATCCAAGCAAAGAATAGAAGTCCAGTATTGGTAAAAGAAGCATTCAAGAAATCCAATTATCCAAGAGTTCATTTTTACAAACATAGTATAGTCTTTGATAAAGATGTTAAGAAAATATTGTTAAATGCTGAATCATATCCATGAATAATTTGTGTTCCAAGTTGATACCAAAGATGACATACTAACCAAATCTGAGCATAGATAAATGAACAAAAATCAAGTGGGGCCTCAGGAGCCAATATCCACACTAACACAAATATCCATTGTCAAGCATGCAGCTACGTGTCACACACACACAGACACACGAGTCAAATGCTAATCTTCCATATTATCCATGGAGGAAAATCTGGAAATGCAGAAACTAACTGAAGCATATCTCTGATGGATGGATCCAAATATCTGATGATCCCAGGCGACAAGTTGTGGACCTTTGTAGATCAGAAAGTGAAACATGTCAAATTGTCAAATATATATAAATAACCCAGATTCAGATCGAACTAAAACCACTAGTTTACAGAAAGAAACAGAGAATCTTGATAGGACAAACATGCATACATACAGGAATTAAGCAGCACACATACATCCACAGAAAAGGGGAAAGGGGGAAAGGTCCATTCTGAAGTCAAAAGTCCCCAAACAGTGAAAGGGAACAAACAAAAATTTGTTCTGGAAATTCCAAAAGAGTCTAAAGGTATGGGTTGGTTTTTGGTTCCAATTTGAAAACCCAAAATTTCATCAACACATTAATTATAATTTGTTTGTGCAAATACTTCTTTCAGACAGCCACACACATCTTTCTTCATCCAATTTTTCCCTAGCGCATCATTGAACATCTGAAACTTACCAGCTCAACTTCAGAAAAAAAATGGATAGGCAAATCAAATAAGCAATACAGTTGCAGTGCAGTAACTTCAGAAAAAAAAAAAACTGTCTCAATCACAACCAAATTTCAGCAGGAGGCGGACACAGACTTACTAACCAGAATTGAGCTAGCAGTGCAGTAACTTGCAAGTGTTAATAGCTACAAAAACTGAAATATACATTTCTATCCATAAGCTGTCAAATATCATCAGAAGATAACAGACACGGTCAACTACATTATACAGGTTGACCATAGCTTATTTAACACTTGTCCTAGCTGCAAAACTCAGATTTTAACTAACAAAAATGCACAAAACTAAGAGGAATAACTGCTAGTATTCAGTTCATATACCTGAGGCTAGCAATCATGGAAGAAACAATGACTGAACTGTACATTTCATCCTGTCTATTCTTTGCCAGCAATCATGTTCAAACACAGTATCTGCTGATACCTTGCTCGAAAATAGCACCTGACAAGCCAGAGGAGATTTGTCGTATGGGATTTCATTCCGTGGTTGCAAGCCCCACGGATTTCATCATTTCTATAATAAGGTGCTCTGTCTTTTCATTTTCTTCTTGTGTAATTGTTGAACCAGTTCTCTTCTTTGACCTCACGTGATATATCAGTCCTCATACGTGATAGCAACTGTTCTGGGCAATTGTCTCCTGAATCCATGATTGCATCTTCATGAAACATCAACAACCTACATCGTGTGAAGATAATGGCATAGGTAGTTACAGAACCTACAAAAATAAACTGAAAATTTTAAGCCGTGCAGAACAAAGAGTAACACCAAAGCCATATATATAATGAGAACAACAATTTGCAACTAATAAACAAAATTATGAATGAATACAAACCACAAATAAAACCCACAGCAATTGAATAAAGCAGTCAGCAACAGGATAACTGGCATCACATAGAATTTTGTAGATGTGATGTTCCATTCCAGGTACAACGTGCCCATTTGCCGTATATAACAAGTTCAGTTAAAGGTTGGCCTGCCGGTTCAACTTTCAAGTATTACTGTTCTTCTGTAACTTGGAAGTCCAGTTATTCAAGGATACATCAGGCTACTTTCTCCGCGACTTTCAAAGGGACCCAAGTTCTGATACTTGAGACCCGACGTTTTCTTTTTAATATAGTTTCTCTGCATTTCCCCGAGGAACCCAAGTTCTGAAACTTCAGATTCCATCTGCTGTTCGTAGTTCTCCAGAGCAGCAGAAGTACATAAGAAAAGAGTACATGTCTATCCATTCTATTCTACCGATTTGATTACTTTGTCTCATTGTTTGATGTAGCTTTCTGCTACTTAATCCACTACTCATCAGGCAAGATTTAGTCAGAATAACCCCATAACATGGTATGCATGAAATAGCCAAACATGTCATAAACATGGGCAGTCAAGAATACTCTTATACCTTTCACCAGCCAAACTTGAGTTTTATCTTGCCAATTTTTTTTGCAGAATGCAAATGAGCGTACTTTTAAACCCATATGGAACTGACCAGCATACCAAATAGTTGCGTTACAACCAAGTATGTTCACAAGTGCCAACCATTAGCACGACAATAGTTGCGTGAATTAGCAAGTGTCCGTCCATGTTTGATTTTCTTTGACAAACTGTATGCAGTCTCCACTTTGTCCATCTCCAGCAGCCTGTCGTTCAGTTTGCTATAAATAACTCTCCCTAGACAGAAGCCTTTCCTAAGTGATTCCTCCACCACGGAAACAGCAGCATCAACCTTACCCACATTGCAAAGCCCATTTACAATAAACTCGTAAATTTCTTTATCGGATGGATACCCGCTCTCTTGCATCTCCTCCCAAATGTTCAACACTGTCCCACTTTTCCCAAACCTGGCAAGCCTTTCAAGCAGAAGCTTGTATGCTTTCAAGGATATCGTACACCCAGCCTTCCTACTTTTTTGGTAGATCATCAAGGCAGCATGAGGAGGCCCAAACGTGCAAAGTGGCTCAATGAATGATGTAATTACGCCTGTATCTGGCAGAACTCCTTGAGCCAGCATGTCATCAAACATTTGAAGTGCATCAGCCACCCTGCGTGCTTTCAGATGGGCTCTAATCATCTTGCAGTATGTGTCACTGTTTGGAGGACAATTATTCTCCACCATATCCTTGTAGTACTTGATGGACCTGTCCAAATCGCCCAGTGAGATAAAATTGAAAACAAGTGCATTGTAGGCCATCGTAGTTGGACCGTATCCCTCTTGCACCATTTTCTCAAACACCCTGACTGCCTCCTCAGCCTGCCCTGCCCTCCCCAATGCCTCGATGAGATGGCAATGTGAAACATCATCGGGCACTAGCCCATCCTCCAGCATCATTGCCCAGAAATGCTGCAGCTTATCAACCCTCCCAAACCTCGCCCAACCGCCAAGCACGTCATTGTACACTTGTTTATCAAGATTGAAAGGCTCTCCACGGGCGACCTGTACGAGCGAGCTGGCAACGCCGACATGTGACCTCCGGAAGAGGCATTCGATGAGAGCAGAGAAGGCCTCCTTTCTGTGGCAAGTTTGCCCAATTCCTAACCCAAATTGGTCGCTCTCGAGCAGTTGGACGGCCTTGTTGACCTGCCTGGCGGCAACCAGAGTATCCATGATGATCTGCAGCGTGGTTAGGTCCGGAAAGATGCCATTTTTCCGCATTACCTCCAGGGCAGGCTCGACGGAGCTGAAGAACTTCCTCCTGCCCAGAGCTCTGACGACAATGTTGCAGGTATGTACGGAAGGGGGGAGCTTGGCGTTGGAGATGGCCCAGTCGAGGAGGTCGACGGTGGCGGAGCCGCTGAGGTTGCCGCGGCTGACCACATCGGAGAGAACCTCCGGGGAGAGGGCGTCGAGGCCCGTGAAGGAGAGGGCTCGGTGGAGGGCGGCGCGGCCGGGGGGCTTCTGGAGGAAGACCCCGCGGAGGCGGTCCGCCGGGGACAGGAGGATGGTGGTGGTGGGAGGAGGAGGGGGAGGAGCTGCTACCGGATCGGGATTGGGGCTAACGAGGTGAAGGGGAGTGGGGGTTGGGGCTGATTTGGTGGGGTCCGTGGCGGAGAGGAGGCGGATGGAGGAGACGACCATGTCGGCGGCGGAGGTGGAATAGCTGTGGCTACGACGGAGAAGAAGAAGGCGGCGGGCCATTTCTACGCTCACCGGAGTTTGGAAGACTCGCTGTTGTGGCCGCAGCGGCGGCGGAACCGGATGAGGAGTCAAGTCAGAGGGTGATCCCCCTTCCCCTCCTCCCAGCGGGTGACCCGCAGCGGGTGGCGGTGGGGTCCTGTATTCTCTCCGCTCGGGGCGGTGCTGGCGCGGGACGGCGGCTCGGGCAGGGACGATGGGCTGGCGCGGCGGCGGGCGAGCGGGACGACGACGCGTGCGCGGTGGCGGGCTGAAGGATCCGGTTGGTGGCAGCGGCAGCCGGCTAGCTCTGCCCAGATCCCATTTTTTCGGTGCCGTGGAGGCCTCTCGGTGCTCGGGCGGCAGCTGGCCGGTGAATTGAAAATGTTAAACGCACATTTCAAAAATGTTAAACGTGTATACAGAAAATGTTTATCATGTATACAGAAAATGTGTATGAAACAATTTAAGCATGTATTTCAAAAAGTTTTAATCAAGCATTTGAAAAAATGTTGAACAAAGTGTTTTAAAAAATTTAAACAACCATTTGAAAATTGTTAAATATGCATTAAAATATTTTACCATCTATTAAAAAATGATGAATTTTGTTTTATCATGTGTATATAAAAATGTTAATCAATCATTCGAAAAAGTTAAATGTGTTTACAAAAATGTTGACCATGTGTTCAAAATGTTAATGTTGCATTTAATAAATGTTAATCAAACATTTGAAAAATGTTAAATCTGCATAAAAAATGTTGAACATGTGTTAGCAAATATTAATTTTGTATTTAAAAACTGCTAATAAAGAATTTGAAAAAGCTTAAAAGTGTGTATAGGAAAAATGTAGACCATGTATTCAAAAAATGTTAATCTTTATTTGAAAATATGAATGAAGCATTTGAATTTTTTTTAAATGTGTATAGAAAAAATGTTGAGAATGTATTAAAAAATGTTAGATTTGTATTAAAAAATGTTAAATGTGTAGTAGAAAAACGTTCTTGACATATACAAAAAGTTATAGAATGAAAACCAAAGAAAGGAAATTTTGAAAAGAAACAAAATAAACCAAAGAAATGAAAAATAAAACTGAAGAAACAAATGCAAAAAGAATGAAAAAAAACAGAGAAAAAAAGAAAAGAAAAAAACAAAAAATACCAAGAGCAAACTGAATAAAACGAAGAAAAAAAATGACGGACAAAATCGGTCTTTTACCTTAAAGGAGGCCGCACCCTACAATTCATCACGAACCAGACCTAGTGGATGTGGCTAGCATCGCTAGCTCCTATCGAGGATACCTTGGTTTCGCGCTCACTTTTTCTCCACCTTTTCTTTTATTAAGTGAAAGCTGGCAAGTTGCTACGCGAGACACATCCTTCAACGAGAGATCCTTTCAACTTGCTTAATGCAAGATATAGCAGAGTGGTGATGGAGATCCTCCTTATGGGTTCATGCCGACGACGGCGATGGACCTAGGGCTTATGCTCGGGCGGACCAGTCTTGGGCCCAAGGTGAGATTTGGCCTGGTTCGGGTGGTGCTCACGGACGATGAAGTCCCTCTCCTTGTGGGTGCGATGGGCGTTGGGGTTGCCAAGACATAGCTACTCTACCGCTTTGATCGGTGCTGCTGGCCACAGACATGGCGTCATACGAGCTAGCTCAGCGATGGTCGTCGGTAGTCATGGAGTTGTGTCCCCCTCCCAGTCCACTGGGACTGGCCGGGGACATAGGTGCGGATGCCTCCTATGGTGGAGGCATCAACCCAGACCCCGTGGCTGATTTTGGGCTAGGAGTCAAAGGGGACGCCTTCCACTCTTTTTGCCGTGGCTGTGGCACCGTGATGTGGGCGGGTGAGTGTGCTACGACATGGGCACCCGAGTGAAGGAAATATGCCCTAGAGGCAATAATAAAGTTATTATTTATTTCCTTATTTCATGATAAATGTTTATTATTCATGCTAGAATTGTATTAACCGGAAACATAATACATGTGTGAGTACATAGACAAACAAAGTGTCACTACTATGCCTCTACTTGACTAGCTCGTTGATCAAAGATAGTTATGTTTCCTAGCCATATACATGAGTTGTAGTTATGTTTCCTAGCCATAGACATGAGTTGTCATTTGATTAACGGGGTCACATCATTAGGAGAATGATGTAATTGACTTGACCCATTCAGTTAGCTTAGCACTCGATCGTTTAGTATTCTGCTATTGCTTTCTTCATGACTTATACATGTTCCTATGACTATGAGATTATGCAACTCCCGTTTACCGGAGGAACACTTTGTGTGCTACCAAACGTCACAACGTAACTGGGTGATTATAAAGGTGCTCTACAGGTGTCTCCAAAGGTACTTGTTGGGTTGGCGTATTTCGAGATTAGGATTTGTCACTCCGATTGTCGGAGAGGTATCTCTGGGCCCACTCGGTAATGCACATCACTATAAGCCTTGCAAGGATTGCAACTAATGAGTTAGTTGCGGGATGATGTATTACAGAATGAGTAAAGAGACTTGCCGGTAACGAGATTGAACTAGGTATTGAGATACCGACGATCGAATCTCGGGAAAGTAACATACCGATGACAAAGGGAACAACGTATGTTGCTATGCGGTCTGACCGATAAAGATCTTCGTAGAATATGTAGGAGCCAATATGGGCATCCAGGTCCCGCTATTGGTTATTGACCAGAGAGGTGTCTCGGTCATGTCTACATAGTTCTCGAACCCGTAGGGTCCGCACGCTTAACGTTCGTTGACGATATAGTACTATGAGTTATGTATGTTGGTGACCGAATGTTGTTCGGAGTTTTGGATGAGATCACGGATATGACGAGGAACTCCGGAATGGTCCGGAAGTAAAGATTGATATGTGGATAGTAGTGTTTGATCTCCGGAAAGGTTCCGGAATCCATCGGAAGGGGTTCCGGATGTTTCCCGAAATGTTTGGGCACGAGAACACTTTATCTGGGCCAAAGGGGAAAGCCCATGAGGTTTTTTGGAAATCGCAAAAGGAAGTTTTGCGGAGTCCAGGGGCCAGACGCCAGGGTCCCTAGCGTCTGGGTCCAGACGCTGGGAACCCTGGCGTCTGGCCCTGGAGTCCGAGAAGGACTCTTGCCTTTCGGGTGAAACCGACTTTGTGGAGGCTTTTACTCCAAGTTTTGACCCCAAGGCTCAACATATAAATAGAGGGGTAGGGCTAGCACCCAAGATACATCAAGAAACACCAAGCCGTGTGCCGGCAACCCCGTCCCCTCTAGTTTATCCTCCGTCATAGTTTTCGTAGTGCTTAGGCGAAGCCCTGCGAAGATTGTTCTTCACCAACACCGTCACCACGCCGTCGTGCTGCCGGAACTCATCTACTACTTCGCCCCTCTTGCTGGATCGAGAAGGCGAGGACATCATCGAGCTGAACGTGTGCAGAACCCGGAGGTGCCGTGCGTTCGGTACTTGGATCGGTCGGATCGTGAAGACGTACGACTACATCAACCGTGTTGATAAAACGCTTCCGCTTACGGTCTACGAGGGTACGTAGACAACACTCTCCCCTCTCGTTGCTATGCATCACCATGATCTTGCATGTGCGTAGGAATTTTTTTTGAAATTACTACGTTCCCCAACACCGAGCAGCTGCCCTGGATGGCGGTCGGCATGGTTGGTGTTGGGAAACGTAGTAATTTCAAAAAAAATCATACGCACACGCAAGATCATGGTGATGCATAGCAACGAGAGGGGAGAGTATGTCCACGTACCCTCGTAGACCGAAAGCGGAAGCGTTAGCACAATGCGGTTGATGTAGTCGTACGTCTTCACGATCCGACCGATCAAGTACCGAACGCACGACACCTCCGAGTTCAGCGCACGTTCAGCCCGATGACGTCCCTCGAACTCCGATCCAGCCGAGTGTTGAGGGAGAGTTTCGTCAGCACAACGGCGTGGTGACGATGATGATGTTCTACCGACGCAGGGCTTCGCCTAAGCACCGCTACGATATTATCGAGGTGGACTATGGTGGAGGGGGGCACCGCACACGGCTAAAAGATCAATGATCAATTGTTGTGTCTTTGGGGTGCCCCCTGCCCCCGTATATAAAGGAGCAAGGGGGGAGGCGGCCGGCCAGGAGAGGGGCGCGCCAGGAGGAGTCCTACTCCCACCGGGAGTAGGACTCCCTCCCTTCCTTGTTGGATTAGGAGAAGGGGAAAGAGGAGAGAGAGAGGAAGGAAAGGGGGGCGCCCCCCCTCCTTGTCCAATTCGGACTAGAGGGGGAGGGGCGCGCGGCCTGCCCTAGCCGCCTCTCCTCTTCTCCACTAAGGCCCATGTAGGCCCATTAAACCCCCGGGGGGTTCCGGTAACCTCCCGGTACTCCGGTATATATCCGATAACCCCCGAAACCATTCCGGTGTCCGAATATAGTCGTCCAATATATCAATCTTCGTGTCTCGACCATTTCGAGACTCCTGGTTATGTCCGTGATCACATCCGGGACTCCGAACTACCTTCGGTACATCAAAACATATAAACTCATAATATAACTGTCATCGAAACTTTAAGCGTGCGCCTACGGGTTCGAGAACTATGTAGACATGACCGAGACACGTCTCTGGTCAATAACCAATAGCGGAACCTGGATGCTCATATTGGCTCCCACATATTCTACGAAGATCTTTATCGGTCAAACCGCATAACAACATACATTGTTCCCTTTGTCATCGGTATGTTACTTGCCCGAGATTCGATCGTCGGTATCTCAATACCTAGTTCAATCTCGTTACCGGCAAGTCTCTTTACTCATTCCGTAATACATCATCCCGCAACTAACTCATTAGTTGCAATGCTTGCAAGGCTTAAATGATGTGCATTACCGAGTGGGCCCAGAGATACCTCTTTGACAATCGGAGTGACAAATCCTAATCTCGAAATATGCCAACCCAACAAGTACCTTTGGAGACACCTGTAGAGCACCTTTATAATCACCCAGTTACGTTGTGACGTTTGGTAGCACACAAAGTGTTCCTCCGGTAAACGGGAGTTGCATAATCTTATAGTCATAGGAACATGTATAAGTCATGAAGAAAGCAATAGCTGAATACTAAACGATCGTGTGCTAAGCTAACGGAATGGGTCAAGTCAATCACATCATTCTCCTAATGATGTGATCCCGTTGATCAAATGACAACTCATGTCTATGGCTAGGAAACATAACCATCTTTGATCAACGAGCTAGTCAAGTAGAGGCATACTAGTGACACTCTGTTTGTCTATGTATTCACACATGTATCATGTTTCCAGTTAATACAATTCTAGCATGAATAATAAACATTTATCATGATATAAGGAAATAAATAATAACTTTATTATTGCCTCTAGGGCATATTTCCTTCAATCTCCCACTTGCACTAGAGTCAATAATCTAGATTACACAGTAATGATTCTAACACCCATGGAGCCTTGGTGCTGATCATGTTTTGCTCGTGGAAGAGGCTTAGTCAACGGGTCTGCAACATTCAGATCCGTATGTATCTTGCAAATTTCTATGTCTCCCACCTGGACTAGATCCCGGATGGAATTGAAGCGTCTCTTGATGTGCTTGGTTCTCTTGTGAAATCTGGATTCCTCTGCCAAGGCAATTGCACCAGTATTGTCACAAAAGATTTTCATTGGACCCGATGCACTAGGTATGACACCTAGATCGGATATGAACTCCTTCATCCAGATTCCTTCATTTGCTGCTTCCGAAGCAGCTATGTACTCCGCTTCACATGTAGATCCCGCCACAACGCTTTGTTTAGAACTGCACCAACTGACAGCTCCATCGTTCAATGTAAACACGTATCCGGTTTGCGATTTAGAATCATCCGGATCAGTGTCAAAGCTTGCATCGACGTAACCATTTACAACTAGCTCTTTGTCACCTCCATAAACGAGAAACATATCCTTAGTCCTTTTCAGGTTTTCAGAATGTTCTTGACCGCTGTCCAGTGATCCACTCCTGGATTACTTTGGTACCTCCCTGCTAAACTTATAGCAAGGCACACATAAGGTCTGGTACACAGCATTGCATACATGATAGAGCCTATGGTTGAAGCATAGGGAACATCTTTCATCTTCTCTCTATCTTCTGCAGTGGTCGGGCATTGAGTCTTACTCAATTTCACACCTTGTAACACAGGCAAGAACCCTTTCTTTGCTTGATCCATTTTGAACTTCTTCAAAACTTTGTCAAGGTATGTGCTTTGTGAAAGTCCAATTAAGCGTCTTGATCTATCTCTATACATCTTGATGCCCAATATATAAGCAGCTTCACCGAGGTCCTTCATTGAAAAACTCTTATTCAAGTATCCCTTTATGCTATCCAGAAATTCTATATCATTTCCAATCACTAATATGCCATCCACATATAATATCAGAAATGCTACATAGCTCCCACTCACTTTCTTGTAAATACAGGCTTCTCCAAAAGTCTGTATAAAACCAAATGCTTTGATCACACTATCAAAGCATTTATTCCAACTCCGAGAGGCTTGCACCAGTCCATAAATGGATCGCTGGAGCTTGCACACTTTGTTAGCTCCTTTTGGATCGACAAAACCTTCGGGTTGCATCATATACAACTCTTCTTCCAGAAATCCATTCAGGAATGCAGTTTTGACATCCATTTGCCAAATTTCATAATCATAAAATGCGGCAATTGCTAACATGATTCGGACAGACTTAAGCATCGCTACGGGTGAGAAAGTCTCATCGTAGTCAATCCCTTGAACTTGTCGAAAACCTTTCGCAACAAGTCAAGCTTTATAGACAATAACATTACAGTCAGTGTCAGTCTTTTTCTTGAAGATCCATTTATTCTCAATGGCTTGCCGATCATCAGGCAAGTCAACCAAAGTCCACACTTTGTTCTCATACATGGATCCCATCTCAGATTTCATGGCCTTAAGCCATTTTGCGGATCTGGGCTCACCATCGCTTCTTCATAGTTCGTAGGTTCGTCATGTTCCAGTAACATAACCTCCAGAACAGGATTACCGTACCACTCTGGTGCGGATCTCACTCTGGTTGACCTACGAGGTTCAGTAACAACTTGATCTGAAGTTTCATGATCATCATCATTAACTTCCTCACTAATTGGTGTAGGTGTCACAGGAACCGGTTTCTGTGATGAACTACTTTCCAATTAGGGAGCAGGTACAGTTACCTCATCAAGTTCTACTTTCCTCCCACTCACTTCTTTCGAGAGAAACTCCTTCTCTAGAAAGATTCCAAATTTAGCAACAAAAGTCTTGCCTTCGGATCTGTGATAGAAGGTGTACCCAACAGTCTCTTTTGGGTATCCTATGAAGACACATTTCTCTGATTTGGGTTCGAGCTTATCAGGTTGAAGCTTTTTCACATAAGCATCGCAGCCCCAAACTTTAAGAAACGGCAACTTTGGTTTCTTGCAAACCACAGTTCATAAGGCGTCGTCTCAACGGATTTCGATGGTGCCCTATTTAACGTGAATGCAGCCGTCTCTAAAGCATAACCCCAAAACGATAGCGGTAAATCAGTAAGAGACATCATAGATCGCACCATATCTAGTAAAGTACGATTACGACGTTCGGACACACCATTACGCTGTGGTGTTCCGGGTGGCGTGAGTTGCGAAACTATTCTGCATTGTTTCAAATGAAGACCAAACTCGTAACTCAAATATTCTCCTCCACGATCAGATCGTAGAAACTTTATTTTCTTGTTACGATGATTTTCAACTTCACTCTGAAATTCTTTGAACTTTTCAAATGTTTCAGACTTATGTTTCATTAAGTAGATATACCCATATCTGCTTAAATCATCTGTGAAGGTGAGAAAATAACGATACCCGCCGCGAGCCTCAATATTCATCGGACCACATACATCTGTATGTATGATTTCCAACAAATCTGTTGCTCGCTCCATAGTTCCGGAGAACGGCGTTTTAGTTATCTTGCCCATGAGGCACGGTTCGCAAGTACCAAGTGATTCATAATCAAGTGGTTCCAAAAGTCCATCAGTATGGAGTTTCTTCATGCGCTTTACACCGATATGACCTAAACGGCAGTGCCACAAATAAGTTGCACTATCATTATCAACTCTGCATCTTTTGGCTTCAATATTATGAATATGTGTATCACTACTATCGAGATTCAACAAAAATAGATCACTCTTCAAGGGTGCATGACCATAAAAGATATTACTCATATAAATAGAACAACCATTATTCTCTGATTTAAATGAATAACCGTCTCGCATCAAACAAGATCCAGATATAATATTCATGCTCAACGCTTGCACCAAATAACAATTATTTAGGTCTAAAACTAATCCCGAAGGTAGATGTAGAGGTAGCGTGCCGACCGCGATCACATCGACTTTGGAACCATTTCCCACGCGCATCGTCACCTCGTCCTTAGCCAATCTTCGCTTAATCCATAGTCCCTGTTTCGAGTTGTAAATATTAGCAACAGAACCAGTATCAAATACCCAGGTGCTACTGCGAGCATTAGTAAGGTACACATCAGTAACATGTATATCACATATACCTTTGTTCACCTTGCCATCCTTCTTATCCGCCAAATACTTGGGGCAGTTCCGTTTTCTAGTGCCCAGTCTGTTGGCAGTAGAAGCACTCAGTCTCAGGCTTAGGTCCAGACTTGGGTTTCTTCTCCTGAGCAGCAACTTGTTTGCTGTTCTTCTTGAAGTTCCCCTTCTTCTTCCCTTTGCCCTTTTTCTTGAAACTGGTGGTCTTGTTGACCATCAACACTTGATCCTCCTTCTTGATTTCTACCTCCGCAGCCTTTAGCATTGCGAAGAGCTCGGGAACTGTCTTATCCATCCCTTGCATGTTATAGTTCATCACGAAGCTCTTGTAGCTTGGTGGCAGTGATTGAAGAATTCTGTCAATGACACTATCATCCGGAAGATTAACTCCCAGTTGAATCAAGTGATTGTTATACCCAGACATTTTGAGTATATGCTCACTGACAGAACTATTCTCCTCCATCTTGCAGCTGTAGAACTTATTGGAGACTTCATATCTCTCAATCCGGTCATTTGCTTGAAATATTAACTTCAACTCCTGAAACATCTCATATCCTCCATGACGTTCAAAACGTCGTTGAAGTCCCGGTTCTAAGCCGTAAAGCATGGCACACTGAACTATCGAGTAGTCATCAGCTTTGCTCTGCCAGACGTTCATAACATCTGGTGTTGCTCCTGCAGCAGGTCTGGCACCTAGCGGTGCTTCCAGGACGTAATTCTTCTGTGCAGCAATGAGGATAATCCTCAAGTTACGGACCCAGTCCGTGTAATTGCTACCATCATCTTTCAACTTTTCTTTCTCAAAGAACGCATTAAAATTCAACAGAACAACAGCACGGGCCATCTATCTACAATCAACATAGACAAGCAAAATACTATCAGGTACTAAGTTCATGATAAATTTAAGTTCAATTAATCATATTATTTAAGAACTCCCACTTAGATAGACATCCCTCTAATCCTCTAAGTGATCACGTGATCCAAATCAACTAAACCATGTCCGATCATCACGTGAGATGGAGTAGTTTGAATGGTGAACATCACTATGTTGATCATATCTACTATATGATTCACGCTCGAACTTTCGGTCTCCGTGTTCCGAGGCCATATCTGTTATATGCTAGGCTCGTCAAGTTTAACCTGAGTATTCCGCGTGTGCAACTGTTTTGCACCCGTTGTATTTGAACGTAGAGCCTATCACACCCGATCATCACGTGGTGTCTCAGCACGAAGAACTTTCGCAACGGTGCATACTCAGGGAGAACACTTATACCTTGATAATTTAGTGAGAGATCATCTTATAATGCTACCGTCAATCAAAGCAAGATAAGATGCATAGAAGATAAACATCACATGCAATCAATATAAGTGATATGATATGGCCATCATCATCTTGTGCTTGTGATCTCCATCTCCGAAGCACCGTCATGATCACCATCGTCACCGGCGCGACACCTTGATCTCCGTCGTAGCATCGTTGTCGTCTCGCCAATCTTATGCTTCTACGACTATCGCTACCGCTTAGTGATAAAGTAAAGCATTACAGGGCGATTGCATTGCATACAATAAAGCAACAACCATATGGCTCCTGCCAGTTGCCGATAACTCGGTTACAAAACCTGATCATCTCATACAATAAAATTTAGCATCATGCCTTGACCATATCACATCACAACATGCCCTGCAAAAACAAGTTAGACGTCCTCTACTTTGTTGTTGCAAGTTTTACGTGGCTGCTACGGGCTGAGCAAGAACCGTTCTTACCTACGCATCAAAACCACAATGATAGTTCGTCAAGTTAGTGATGTTTTAACCTTCTCAAGGACCGGGTGTAGCCACACTCGGTTCAACTAAAGTTGGAGAAACTGACACCCGCCAGTCACCTGTGTGCAAAGCACGTCGGTAGAACCAGTCTCGCGTAAGCGTACGCGTAATGTCGGTCCGGGCCGCTTCATCCAACAATACCGCCGAACCAAAGTATGACATGCTGGTAAGCAGTATGACTTGTATCGCCCACAACTCACTTGTGTTCTACTCGTGCATATGACATCTACGCATAAAACCAGGCTCGGATGCCACTGTTGGGAAACATAGTAATTTCAAAAAAATTCCTACGCACACGCAAGATCATGATGATGCATAGCAACGAGAGGGGAGAGTATGTCCACGTACCCTCGTAGACCGAAAGCGGAAGCATTAGCACAACGCGGTTGATGTAGTCGCACGTCTTCACGATCCGACCGATCCAGTACCGAACGCACGACACCTCCGAGTTCAGCACACGTTCAGCCCGATGACGTCCCTCGAACTCCGATCCAGCCGTGTGTTGAGGGAGAGTTTCGTCAGCACGACGGCGTGGTGACGATGATGATGTTCTACCGACGCAGGGCTTCGCCTAAGCACCGCTATGATATTATCGAGGTGGACTATGGTGGAGGGGGGCACCGCACACGGCTAAAAGATCAATGATCAATTGTTGTGTCTTTGGGGTGCCCCCTGCCCCCGTATATAAAGGAGCAAGGGGGGAGAGGCGGCCGGCCAGGAGAGGGGCGCGCCAGGAGGAGTCCTACTCCCACCGGGAGTAGGACTCCCTCCCTTCCTTGTTGGATGGAGAAGGGGGAAAGAGGAGAGAGAGAGAGAGGAAGGAAAGGGGGGGCGCCGCCCCCCCTCCTTGTCCAATTCGGACTAGAGGGGAAGGGGCGCGCGGCCTGCCCTAGCCGCCTCTCCTTCTCTCCACTAAGGCCCATGTAGGCCCATTAAACCCCCGGGGGGGTTCCGGTAACCTCCCGGTACTCCAGTATATATCCGATAACCCCCGGAACCATTCCGGTGTCCGAATATAGTCGTCCAATATATCAATCTTCATGTCTCGACCATTTCGAGACTCCTCGTTATGTCTGTGATCACATCCGGGACTCCGAACTACCTTCGGTACATCAAAGCATGAATAATAAACATTTATCATGATATAAGGAAATAAATAATAACTTTATTATTGCCTCTAGGGCATATTTCCTTCAGTTGGATCTCCGACGAGCACCATGGTGACGGTGGTGGCTGTTACTCCTGCTCGTGTTGGCAATGAGAGGTGCAGCGACAGTTGGCTCGGGCACACTTTCTGTCGTTGGCAGTGGGATATGATCTCATCGCGCTTGTCCTAGTACCCTCGCAATGACATGGGTGAGTTGGCGAGCAAAAGGTTCATGCTTTGGCATCAATGAGGGTGACGCTCGCGGGTGTCGTTCTTTCCTTGAAGACGACGTTCTAGTTCTCCTCTACGTGTGAGGGCTTCGGGTGAAGACTCTTTCCACTGTTGACTCAATAATGATGATGCTTTGCGCCGTTCTCCCTCTTGAGGGCGTTGTCGTGGAGCGCAAGTGTACTACGACATAGTGTGGTATTGTACTCATATCTTCATATATATTATTTCGGTATTGTAGACGCACGCGTACGACATGATTTGTTTATCCAACGATCTACTTTTGTAGGAGTGCTTCCTCACCACCTTGTATCGTTCGGCCATGCTTTAGTTTGGTTTGTGCTTTATGTATCGTTCGGTGTGCTTTTAGTTTGGTTTGTGCTTTATCTATAAAGCTGGATGAAAGTCTGTTTTGGGAGTGAAAGATCGTTGATGTCGCCTAGAGGGGGGGGGGGTGAATAGGCGCTTTAAAATAATTACGGTTGAGGCTTGAACAAATGCGGAATAAACCTAACGGTTAATTTGACAAGCACAAAACCTAAAACAACTAGGCTCACCTATGTGCACCAACAACTTATGCTAAGTAAGGTAAACAACTAAGTGATAGCAAGATATATGACAAGAAACAATATGGCTATCACAAAGTAAAGTGCATAAGTAAAGGGCTCGGGTAAGAGATAACCGAGGCACGCGGAGACGACGATGTATCCCGAAGTTCACACCCTAGCGGATGCTAATCTCCGTTTGGAGCGGTGTGGAGGCACAATGCTCCCCAAGAAGCCACTAGGGCCACCGTAATCTCCTCACGCCCTCGCACAATGCAAGATGCCGTGATTCCACTAAGGGACCCTTGAGGGCGGTCACCGAACCCGTACAAATGGCAACCCTTGGGGGCGGTCACCGAACCCGTACACTTTGGCAACCCTTGGGGGCGGTCACCGAAACCCGCCAAATTGCTCGGGGCGATCTCCACAACCTAATTGGAGACCCCGACGCTTGCCCGGAGCTTTATACCACAATGATTGAGCTCCGAACACCACCAACCGTCTAGGGCGCCCAAGCACCCAAGAGGAACAAGCTCAAGGGTACCAAGCACCCAAGAGTAATAAGCTTCTCAACTTGTAACTTCCACGTATCACCGTGGAGAACTCAAACCGATGCACAAATGCAATGGCAAGGGCACACAGAGTGCCCAAGTCCTTCTCTCTCAAATCCCACCGAAGCAACTAATGCTAGGGAGGCAAAAGAGAGGAAGAACAAGAAGGAGAACACCAAGAACTCCAAGATCTAGATCCAATGGGTTCCCCTCACATAGAGGAGAAAGTGATTGGTGGAAATGTGGATCTAGATCTCCCCTCTCTTTTCCCTCAAAAACTAGCAAGAATCCATGGAGGGATTGAGAGTTAGCAAGCTCAAAGAAGGTCAACAATGGGGGAAGAACACGAGCTAAAAGGATAAAGTTGAATGGGGAAGAAGACTCCCTTTTTGTAGGAGCTCCCGAATCCAGCCGTTATGTGCTCAGTCCGTGCACGAGCGGTACTACCGCTCAGGGGAGCGGTACTACCGCCCGGGCGGTAGAACATAGAGAGCGGAGCAAAACAGAGGGCGAGGCAGAGCCGTATGAGCGGCACTACCGCTGGAGCCAGCGGTACTACCGTTGGCCGCAGCGATACTGCCGCTTGACCCAGCGGTACTAGGGGCGGTGGTAGTCGTGGTACTACCGCTCCTACTGCTGCTACTACTGCCGCTGAACCCGACACGAGAAAACCACGTCTCGAGTCGAGGCGGTACCAGCGCGGAACCGGAGCCGTACTACCGCTTATGGCCATAGGCGGTACTACCGCTGTGGGACGGCGGTACTACCACTTGTGGAGATACGCGGTACTGCCGCTCCGGTCGAGCGGTACTACCGCTGGCGCCAACCTTATGCCAAGTCCATGAAAACAAGTACACTCCAAGGAAGACCAGAACTGCCATAACTTCTGCAAATCAGATCCGAATTGAGCAAACTCAAGCTTGTTGGTTATAGTAAGAAGAGGCAGGGGAGGTATGCCTAACAAAAAGAGGAGTGAAACCTCCAACAGAGAAGAACCGGCAGAACCTCCAACATCGAAAACATCATAGAAGAAGCATGTGAACTCCGTTTTTGATGAACTCGAGCTTGTCATCAAGATGACCAAAAGTTCTAAGACTCACAAAGAGAATCAAACAAGAACCAAGAAATATGATGCAAGGATGCAATGGTTTGAGCTCTCTACGAATGATACGATCAAGCTACTCATCGAGAGCCCCCCTTGATAGTACGTCAAACGATCCTATAACCCGGTCTCCCAACTACCACCATGAGACCGGTAAAATAGAAAACCTATCAAGGGCAAACCTTTGCCTTGCACATGATCCACTTGAGCTAGATGATGACGATCTTCTCCTCCTCAAGATGGACCACCTTTCTTGATTGCGTTGGGTCGATGGAGACTAGATGATTGCTCCCTCATACTCCACTATGGGTGAGCCACTCTTCAGCACATCTTCACAAGTCCATTGACACCACAATGGACGGCAAGCTTCAAGCACTTGATCTCTTCATGATGCTCCGCTTGAACTTGCACACCGCAAACTTGATGACGACCACCGCTTGATGTCGTCCTCCATGGGTTGTATAATATCTTCCTCTTGACGCTAGCCCATGGAAACATACCTAACCCCACATAGAAATCTCACGTAGACCATGGGTTAGTACACAAAGCATAAAGGACAATGCTTACCTTACCATGCGATCACGTGATCCCTCTCGGTACATCTTCTACGCTTTGTGTGTTGATCAACTTGATTCACTCTTTGACTTAGTCTTGATCAAGCTTGAATCTTTCCAACTCTCTTCATTTGGATGATGTCTTGAAGGTAAACATGAATGATCACACACACTTCTTCTTCCAGACATGCTTGCAATAAGCTCAACACTCACAAGACCAATCTTTGGATAATTCCTTTATAGCACCTTGGTCATCACAAACTCTCCTTGAAACCAACAAATGGACTCCAAGAAAAGCCTATGGACAAACCCTTCAAATATAACTCAAGGCAACCATTAGTCCATAAAGATTGTCATCAATTACCAAAACCAAACATGGGGGCACCGCATGTTCTTTCAGGGAGGAAAGTTAAAGGGTGAATTGCCTCGTGAAAAATGACTTGGCCATTCACACCCATCGGATCAAGAGTCAAAGGACGAGATTGATCAGCAGTCTTTCCATTGGATCAAGAGTCGCTGAATATGATCAATCAACAAACTTGCATTAATGCGAACCAACCTGTGGGTGGATGGTTAGAGGGGCTGTGGTATCTCCAGCCCACCAAGGTTCAAATCCTGGTGCTCGCATTTATTCCTGGATTTATTTCAGGATTTCTGGCGATGCGCATTCAGTGGGAGGAGACGTTCCCGTCGACAACGAGGTGCCTGCGGTGACTTCGTAAATTTCAAGATGATATGCCGGCTCAGTCTTTCGGAGGTGCTCATAGGGGTAGGGTGTGCGTGTGTGCGTTCATAGGGGTGAGTGTATGCGTGTGTGTATATGAGTGCTTGTGTCTGTACTGATGTTCAAAAAAAAACTTGCATTAATTTGTCAAATTGTTTCGGTGTCATTTGAAGAGAATCATCTCATCCTAGTATCAAAATTTTCAAAATCATTTCATCTATTTCAAACATTTCATCATATTGTAGAAACACAAACCCCAATGATGTCGGTAGCATTTCAATCAATTTCATTATCATTTCCACGCATGTACCAAATATTCATACATATACTAATCATTTTAGTCGTTTTTCAATCAGTTTCACACATGCGACCTTTTTTGGAGCTGCAATCACATATAGGGAGGGGGGGGGGGGGGGGGGGGGTCGTCACAATCACACATCTAACAAAGTCAATGGCAAAAGATGAAAAAAAATCAACATGACGTGACATAAATAGAGTGGTTGAATTTTAATTATGTCACGCCGTTTGATTTATAACTAGTAGTTTTTTCTGGTGGTTGTCTATTTTAGGGAATTTTCTCCTTGTGTATTTCATCGTCTATTTGCACGATCAAGAAGAGATTAACTGTTCCTTCGAAACGAGAAGACATCAACTCTTGTTGGTATATAGACATATTTTTCACTTCTCACCAATTATTATCATCTATTTATTTTCTTACAAAGACCTCCAGTTCATATACATTTTCTTTTGCGAAAAACTTCCGATCTATCTATTTTCAATCATGGCAGTACAACGAACACCAGAAATAATAAAAATTATATCCAGATTCATAGACCACCAAACGACGACTACAAGCACTTAAGCGAGCCAAAGGCGCGCGGCCTTCATTGCCCCTGCATCGCTGGAGTGGGCACAACTTGTTGTAGTAGACAGTCAAAAAGTCTCGTGCTAAGGCCCCATAGGACCAGCGCATCAGAACATCAACCGCCGTCGATGAAGAATAACGTAGATCGGAAGGATCCAATCCAAAGACACGCGAACCAGGGGCGAAGACAAGGGGGGCGATCAGGAGCTAAACCCCTGCCAATGGCTCGCCCCCCCCCCCCCCCCACCCCACCCCCAACCGTTTTTAGCAGCCTACGTACTGTTACATCGCTAATGGCCGCGGATAATTGCATCATTAGCCCGTGTAAAATTATTACGCTGAATATAAAAGACCAAAGTGGCAAAGCCCAATAGCCCATACATATATAGGCGTACGGCCGGTTGCAGCTGGCTATTCTTTTGCCTCTGGGAAATCTGGACGATGTGATCCGTCGGATGGATTGATCTTGGTGCGTATTCTGCTGGACTACTTAGGGCTTTTCCCTTCTCACCGGCCGCCGCACATGCCTTCTGCCGCCGTGCGTGTCCTGCTAAGGGCGCCGGCCATCCACCGGTCACGACGACTAGATGAGCAGGTGGATCAGATCATCGTAATACAAGCTAGACCCTGTTAGCCAGGTGACAATGATTGAAGATATTGGCCCCAGGTACCACTACGCACGAGTAGATATTAATATATATTTTCATGAGTTATGATCTTGGTCTGATTAATTAGGATTGCATATAGTAATATAGAGCCTTTGACACTGTACATTTCTGGATCCACAACATGAGTTATTTGACATGTCTAATATATATGCACGGCTTAATTAGAGTATGAACTTGCCCATTTTCTAGCTATGTTTGCAACACTCTAGAGCTAGAAATCTCGTTTTCACTTGCGGATTTGACGGTTGAATAATTTTAAACAAGTAAAACTACATACACAATTGTTGATAGATTACTATAAATCTTTCAGTCAACCCCCACAACCGAACAAACCATTTCTCCATGAAACTAGTCAAGCCATGTTTTCGGAAGAAAATGAAGACGATTTTCTTCAACATTACATGACTGTCTATATTAGCAAGGAAAATAGCGAAGTTTGCATTATCAACTTGTTCAACGTTGGAGGTCGTGGAGCCCAATTTGAGTTAATACAAATTGAACATTCTTTTGTAGTTCCGAACAAATGTTTTAATGATTTGTCATCAAAGTATTGCGATGTTCCATGACTTCTCTGAACATTGGCTTTTCGCCCCCCTCATGTCGAAATCCTGGCTCCGCCCTTGACGCGAACGTAGACGGAAAACGATGAGATCCGAGCAAATCCACCAAAGATCGATCCGCCGGAGACACACCTCCACATGCTCACCAAAGATGCTAGACGCACCGCTGGAAAGGGGGCTCGGCGGGGAGACCTTTATTCCATCTTCTGGTAGCCGCCGGCGTCTCGCCTTCCTGAGCAGAACACAAACCCTAACAAAACTGAAAAGAACGACTAAAATCGGAGCCCTCCCACCGGCCCTTGTCAGGATCCACCGCGCTCCCATGGCCCTAGGGCCACCGGAGACGAGACGGACCTGCGGCAACGCCGGCGAGGCAGGAACCCTATCTTTTTTCGAGGAGGAGGAGGAGGAGGCTATCCAGTTCATATACATTAACAGAGAACAAAATGAGACCGACCTTGGGCTCTAGTGGATGAACTTGGCTTTTAATCTTGGCCTCATACCATCCAAGTTTGTTGTGGGTCTAGACCTTCAAGTTTGCTAATGGGTTTAAGATTAACAATTATAGTGGTCAGATCATGACAAGGTCCCAAACTTTTTGATTTCTAGCCACACTCTCTCTAGAAGCATACACAGACGGAGGCGTAGAGCCGTAGATGATGGCCTCATTGAAGCTTGCCATAGGCGATGACATCTACAACTTGCACATCTATTCGCTCTCTGCGCCAGGGCACTCTCTCGCGGCCGCCAATACCATGCTCGACCCTAACCTCTCCGATCTAATCTCCCCCCAAGTCCAATTCCTTCTTCCCCATGATGTTGGAAATTTGGAACTATTTATATTCAGTTTGATCCCTTGACGTATGTGTCAACCCTTCACTCCAATCGGTAGACCAAAACAAAAGCCAGGACAGACATGCACGTGCAACCCGTGCGGCCGAGCAGGCCCCTGCATTTTCTACCACTTCACTTCAACCTAGCCACTGCAGGGCCACTAATCCTGCCTGGCCTGTACTGCTGAAAGTACTAGACCTGGCAGACAAACCAACTCTCATTTCTGGACCTCCAAAATAGGCTTTGAATAATCAAAGTCTTTTTTTCCTCCCCTAGGAGCGAGAACGAAGAGGTGCAATGCTGCGCGTGGATTACGACTCCGTTGGTCGGTGCAACACAAGAGAGCAATCATATACAATAGGTTCCTACATGTATATACGTGTGACGAATCGACCCAAACTTGTCAACCCATTTGCTTTTCTTCATCCAGTGTCCACCCGCTATCCTATGGCAAATGCCGATCAATCGTTCGCATAGGAGGCCGGGATAAGAGCACTTCAAGTCTGTGTCTTCAGCGTCGACCGGAAGTCACTCAAGGACCCTCGATCCCATGACAAAGGGCTCCATTTTAGAGTTTGGCACAATGCAACTAGTTTTGCAAAAGCCCCCGTAATGCCTACCATTTCTATGCCCTAAGGTCTATACCTTGGTGATGCACCTTCATAGTGAACTAGTGTAGTATTGGGGACCAGAGAATGCATACGACCAAGATTTTCTCCATACTCTCAAGCCTAACATTTTCCCCTACATCCACCCATGTTTCTTTTGGCACTCTCCCTCAATCGTATTGTTCTCTTTATGAGAGAGCATGATGCATAAAGGTTGTTTTGCAGCTATATATATAGCTGGTGATGAACCGCATCTTTTTATCTTTGATCAATTGTACAACCGAGTTAATAAGAATTCAAATACTTTACCAGCCATCCTTCCTGTAATGAGTGTCTGTTCTCATCTTATGATGGTGCATGTATTTTATAGATATACCAAATGAACGTCCTCCATTTTGTAAGAGATAAGCCGCTCTACCCTATATTGAAGGAAAATAAATTCTTTACCTACCAATTATAAGATGAAGTTCGGTCCTGTATATTCAAAATGCCAATTAAATCAATATCCTAGAAATAAATTGATATGAGACTGCATGGAGGGAAGACGACTATATATTTTTATCTCAGTCCTATATACCCGTCTGTCCTCCCCTTTCCTCTCCTCTATTCCCAAGTGAGGTTGTCACATGCGGTAGACTTTGGTGACAATACTTAATTGGATAAGTAATGTGAATAACCAAATACAAACACCACAAAATCTTGAAAAAGAAAGTGAATTTTTTTAATACATAACTGGCTAAATTTTGTGCAATTTTAGGGGATTCATTTCTAAAGCCAGAAATTGGATAAATATGTGTATGTGTAGGTCTGGGCATTAATATTTGCAAACTGCTCTATTGCACATTTTTAGATCCAAAATCACACTAGGATACTCATGTTCAGTCTTATTCGCCATGTCCTAGAAATATCCTTCGCAAAGAAGAACAATGGAATGCATGCATTTTTCCTTAAGTGTCAAGAACAAGAACGTGACATGCACATTTCTCTACATTGGCAGCGGATGGTGAATGGATGAAGAAATTGCCATCATCCTTCCACACGTGCAAAAATTGCTACTTTGTTTCGAAGCATCCATTCAACCAGTACATACTCAGAAGCAATTGATAAGCCTTAAGCATCGAGCGAGTGTTTGATCATGTCCCACAAAGGAGTATCTTCTAATCTTATCAACAGATTTAATATTCAATGTGCGCAAAGTTTATCTCGTTATGATATATTCATGAAACTAGATTCAAACAAATAGCTTTGCTAACTCAGCTATAGCTTAGATGAGATACCTTATTCTAGCTTATTAGCCCTCTTGGCAACAAACACTAGTCAAACATCTGAATACGCCTATATATCCACTAGTTAGGTGTTTGATTGTGTGTTTCCACGGGAAAGTAAATTTGTCTCCATTCATATTTAGTGTGTATTTGATTTTGACATATATTACAAATTATTAAGTGTATTTCATTTTTAGCCCAGTAGATGCCAAGTCCACCACTGAATAAGAAGGATGGTTAAATACTCACAAAAAATTACTCTTCTAATCAACGTTGTAACCAAGAGCTTTTGAGTCCCAAACTATCCTCAAATTAATGCCTTGATCACCATGCATGAAACAATAGACCTACTAAGAAAAGTAACATAGCAAGTATGATTAAAGGGACGACATTGTACACGCAAATAATTCATTTATCTCCGCCACACACCCCCTCCAACTTGATTTATATTGTGATGACAATTGTCCTCATCTATTAGTTTTCCTCCCCCTACACTCTCGTCTATTGTTGTGCCATCATATGTCTCCCACGAAAAACATATGCATTTTTGTTTTGGGTCTTTATATAACATATTAAAAAATATTTAAATGTGAGTATGCTTAAGTTATATTTGTTCTTTAGCTATTATAATTTTTAAAATTTCATTGCCCCCTTTTTGCATTTTGCACCGGGGCCTCTTCCCATAAAAGAAAAGTTTCACACCAAATAAGTGAAGATCATCACCAATGGTGCGGCGTCTACCATCTTTTCCATAGTTTAGTTGCTAGTCCAGGTTTTAATTAACAAGACATAAATTAGGACGAAGCTATTAGATATAGATTAGAACAAGCTATTAAGTGCATTTAAAGCTTAACTTCGATGGAGGGTGATGCCAATGTGCCTATAAAGTCTAAGACACCATATGGAGTATCAGTTAGACGGATGGGGCCTATAAAGTCTAAGACACCATGCATATGGAGTATCAGTTAGACGGATGGGGCCTTCGAGGCAATCGATTCAACCAGGTGTTTGATAACTCTCAGGAGCAGCAATGTTAAATGGGGGCAACAGCACGGGAGGAATTCATTTTTTGTGGTGCTCCTCGGGTGCCAAGCCTTGATTTTCAGGGTGAAAACCTAAGGTCTGACTTTCATTGGTTGTGCCTGACACAACTGATGTCCCAACACAACTTTATATCTGGCCAATATTCTCCCTTAGCTACCTAGGTTTGATCAGGAACAAATTTATAGAAAACATAACATTATTTATGAGGAGGAAACATTCTTTTTTTTTTCTCAAAAAGAAACATTTCATTGAAAACCGAACAATTCATACAAGGAAGGAACAATGGTTTCATAAAGAAGGAACAAATTCTCTAAAATTATATGAATAAGGAAAAACATAAATTGTGTATGATTTCGTTGCCGATGGAAGAAACCACTTTCAACATTCGGGAAAAAAAAAGAACAAAGCACTTTCAAAGGAGTCATCCTCAAAAGATGCAAAGTTATTCCATCGTGCTAGTGGGTCGTCCATATGATTCGTGTAAAAAAAGTAAGTTAAAGGTTAGAGACTAGCTATTGAGTTTATTACTTCGGTGGAGGGCGATGTCAGTGCGCCTAGAAAGACTGAGAAGCTATGCTAAGCTATTCCATCATGCTAGTAGGCCGTTCATATCACTAAGCCAAGCAGGTCTCAAGTACAGTAGTAGTGCACAGTACGGTTCATGCCTTTCTGAAACCTGTCCAGATCAGAGTAGAGATCGCACTATGTTGTTAGCTAGCTTAATCTGTAAGTTTCTCCGTACCTTTCGATGTCGTCGTTTCTGAACAGAAAAAAAAAATCTGAATTTCAGCCAAAAGATTGTCAAGACATAAGTTGGCATATGATCCGTGGAAACTGGATTTGGAAAACATACATCAAGCAGCCAAGCAAGACAAATTAAAGTACGCACAAATTACATCGAAAGGGGCATACATTGGTCCTCTAGTGCAAATGGAGAAAGGAGGTTTTACTACAAGACACACCTGTGGAACGGAGACAAAAGTTGGATCCGACGGCGTCCCTCGATGGATAAAAGTTATTCTACTATGATAATAGGCTGATCTTCTGCAGGAGTCCACATCTGATCATCCTCGTGAATCCAGATCTGATCTTCCTCAGGAGTCGTCGACAAGGTTTTGCACCTCGGCATCGGCTCTTTGCCGCCTGAAAATCCACGGCTGAAAAGGGCGACGACCGACAGTCCGACCGCCCAGGGGAGGGGGCTCGTGGAGAAGACAGCAGAGGCCACGAGGGGGCCAGCCAAATGGAGGATCTGGAAGTACATCCGCGGTTCCGCCTTGAACGCGGCGCGTGATATCAGCACGCCGGCGACCTCTGGTGCAGCCATGGTAACGCTGGCGCAGTACTGCCCACAGATGGGGAGTAGGTAGGCGAGCGCACCCCCGACCCCCATGGCGACGACGAACAAGCAGCGCCCGCAGA
Source organism: Aegilops tauschii subsp. strangulata (assembly GCF_002575655.3). Lineage (NCBI taxonomy): Eukaryota > Viridiplantae > Streptophyta > Magnoliopsida > Poales > Poaceae > Aegilops > Aegilops tauschii. The sequence continues at coordinate 537,976,489 of NC_053039.3, forward strand.
TGCAGATGACCAAGACGAGCGCTTGTGCGACCAGCACTCCGGCCAGGACGAGCGCTTGCGCGACCAGCACGCCGGCCACGAAGGCCGCGACGCCGAGGACCCGCCACCAGAACCAGACTAGGGTCGCGACGCAAACGACGGCGGCGATGGCCAGCACGACGGGGAGCGCGACGGCGGCGGCGTCCTTGAGCCACCGCCACAACGCCTCCACGGCCGGGACAAGCTCGTGGGCCGTGCTCGCGGCCGTGGCGACGAAGCGCTGGATGAGCGGCCAAAAGCCGTCCCAGCCGCCGGCGACGGTGTTCTGTATCCACCGCCAGAAGGCCTGTAACGGCAGGACGAGGTTGTGGGCAGCGCTGGCGAGCGCGGCGGGAAGGTTGGCGAAGAGGCCCTGCATGTGCTCCCAGAAGCCGTCGAAGTTGGAACTGACGCCGGCGGCCGCGGCCTGGAGCCACTGCCATACAGCTTCAAACGGCAGCACCAGTGCGTGGGCCGCGCTGGCGAGCGCGGCGGGAAGGTTGGCGATGCAGCCATGTATGAGCTGCCCCAGACCGTGGAAGCCGAAACTGACGCCGGCGGCCGCGGCCTGGAGCCACTGCCAGAGCGATTCGAACGGCACCACTAGAGCGTGGGCTGCGCTACCGAGCGCGGCGACGAGGTTGCCGAAGCAGAAGCCGATACCCGCGGCGGCGGACTGCAGCAAGTGCCAGAGCGCCACGAACGGCACCGCCAGAGCATGGGGCACGCTCCCGATCGCCGCAACGAGGTTTCCGAAGCATAAGGTAACGCCCGCGGCAGCGGACTGCAGCAAGTGCCAGAGCGCCTCGAACGGCACCGCCAGAGCATGGGGCACGCTCCCGATCGCCGCAACGAGGTTTCCGAAGCATAAGGTAACGCCCGCGGCAGCGGACTGCAGCAAGTGCCAGAGCGCCTCGAACGGCACCGCCAGAGCATGGGGCACGCTCCCGATCGCCGCAACGAGGTTTCCGAAGCATAAGGTAACGCCCGCGGCAGCGGACTGCAGCAAGTGCCAGAGCGCCTCGAACGGCACCACCAGAGCGTGGGCCGCGCTCCCGAGCGTGGCGAAGAGGCTGTCGAAACAAAAGCTAACGCCGGCGATGACGGACTGCAGCAAGTGCCAGAGCGCCTCGAAAGGCAGGACGAGCAGGTGAGCCGCGGCGGCGAGCAAGTGCCCGAGCACCTCGAACGGCAGGACGAGCAGGTGAGCCGCGCTCGCGAACAGGCCCGCGATGATCTGCCACAATCCGTCGAGGGCGAAGCTCATGCCGACGGCGTCGGCGGCGATTCCTCGAGCCACACCGCCACCTGCGCCGCGCAGGAGCCTCCGTGCTGCTGTGTCGGCGAAGGCCATGGCTAGCTCACGCAACTTTTCTTCTTCTGAGAACAAAGCTTCCTTCGATCTGGAGTGGAGTGGCTGATCGCTGCTGGAGTGAGGAGTCTTCTTTATTAGAGCGAAGGCCATTGGGCAGTCAGGGCGGCTTCGTCATGGGCTTCCCAAAGCATCAGCTGCTCTTCACGAAAAGAAGAAAAGAAAATGCCCATTGGGCAGCAGCGACGGCAACGTCGTGGGCTTGTACCTTCCCAATACTGGTTTCTGGGGCTCACATGGACGGTTCCAAAAGCATATTACAGCCAACGTCAGATTTTTAGCCATGACAAAACAAACACTTTTCATGGTAATTTGTGTTCGTCCAAGTTTAATTGACGAGCAGACAAATCCGTCTCAGTTCACTATTTGTCGGCGGGAAATTATTGTGCTCATAAACTAAATTTGTCATCCTCACGTCAATATAAATTGCCATAAAAGCATTTCATTTGTCATGTCTAAAAATCTGACGTAAGAACTTCAGCCTTTCCCTTTCTTTTGTCCACGACAGTTTTCAAATGGATGGATTAAGCACACCAATAGTATAAATACATACATACACCTATATTATAAACCGGCTAGGTTTTCAATTTTCTGCTTTTCTTTATATTTTTTATTGCCTCATGGGATTGATTACGTGGAGGTGAGAGCATGTGGTAGGTTTTGGTTTATGTTTTGCCTTGCAAAAGAAGAGCAAAGCATAATGTAAGGATTAAAGTATTATATTTTTTAATAATTGTATGAGAAAGAAGAGGAGCGAGAAGGGAAGACGACTGTAAATTGACAGTCACGGGACCCAAGAAACATTGTGATAGTGTAAGATGGGTCATTATATTAATAATATAGTGCTCCTTAGCAACTGTAGCTACTATACATGTTACCTATTAGGTTGACTATAGATAATGTGGCAACGTTGTATAGCTGGTTGTTGTCTATACTATTAACCATGCTCGAATAGTACGATTGAGATCTCTGCCGCTTGCCAATATGGTACGCAAACCTGGCTATATGGGTCATGCCTGTAAGGTTGGCTCGCGATTACGAATTTTTGGCCCAGCATGGCACGTGAATAAAAGTGCTTGGCCGGTCTTTGGCCGCCATGGATCAAGGCAGTACTTTTTTTGGGCATTTTTAGTGTTGTTTTGATCTTTCTAATCTAAAAAATAAAGCCTTTCAGGGATATTTTGGCATTTACAGCTATTTTAGCCTTTTTTTAATATTATTTGGGCCTTTTTAACATGGGTCGCCCTACAGCTATGTCGGGCCGGCCCGGCCCTTTTATCTATCGTGACAGGCCGATCTGTGCCTCGAAGCCGCAACTCCTGTTGGGCGCTCTTTACACCACTTTTTTTTGAGACATTCTGGCTAAACTTTATTCAAATCATCTGAACATTTACAGGAATAAAATTCAAATCCCCGGTTGTCCTAACCAGACACGGCGGCCAAACCCGAGTGAAAGAGCGTGCTTAGCGAGATTGTGAGCCTCGAAATTCGAGCTCCTAAACTCGTGGATGAAATTACAAGCAGTAAAAGAACTAGATTGGTCTATTATTTCATGTATGATTGCTCCGTGATCAGCTAGACCGCCATGCTTGATGTCTTCCACCACGTTCTTGCAGTCGGACGCCCACATGGATTTTCTGCTCGTACAAGTCCTCCGCAAGTGCCAAAGCCTCTCTGACTGCCAGTGCCTCAAGTGTGACAGGTGAACATATGTGTTTGAAGGTAGCCGAAGAAGCTCCTAAAAAAGCTCCAGTAGCGTCACGACACACCTGCCGCTGAACCATAGTTATCGTTCATAACTGCTGTATCTGCATTGAATTTCACAAAACCTGGAGGCGGGGGTAACCATTGTGATTGCTTCAAGACGCAGCTCCTACTCAAAACCTTCCCAGGTTTTGATAATATTTGGATGTCCTTCAGAAAAGATGTGATAAAACAATGGATAGACAGGGGACTGTCAAATAGATCCTCATGTGTTGCTCTCCTCCGGGATCTCCAAATAGCCCACATCGTCACCACCATCTGAATAAACTCATCTTTGGACAAACTCTCATGCATCTTGAACATCCAGTTTTTAGCGTTCATACCCAGATTGTTGCACATTTGTTCCACTAGTTCCTCTGAAGATAAGGACCAAACACTTCTTGCCATGACACAATCAATAAGCCCATGTTTCCAGCTGTCTTCTGCCGCACAAAATGGGCAAACAGAGCTCGTAGACATGTGTCTATGGTGCAAAACACCGGCAGTTGGAATCGAGTCGGTACATAGTCTCCAAATAAAGTTTTTCAGTTTAGACGGAACCTTTATTTCCCATAGCGAAGTCCAGGTTTTTCCGTCCAGAACCCAAGCCGACGTTCCTGTTGTGCCGTACAGAAGATTTTCTCGCTGAATCTTCATTTTCAGAAGCATTTTGTACGCTCGCTCGGTTCGCCGCCGATTTCGTCGGAAAACCCTATTTGTCGCTCGCTGCGGCAAAATGTCGGGGAACGCACAGGCGATCGAGCGATCGTTCCAGGTTGGCCGGCCCGTTAAGTATTTTCAGGATTCCCGGTTTTCGGAAACTTCTAGGACGTTGCAGCCGATTCTTTTTTATTCTGGGAACCTTCCAGCAGGTTCCTGAACCGGATTTATTTATTTTTTCCGTTTCTTTTTTGTTTTTTCATTTTCCTTGTTGTTTTTCTTCTTTTATCTCTTATTTCGTTTTCTTTTCTCTTCTCTTCTTATTATCTGTTCATCTTTTTTTCAAGTTTATTTTTCTTTTTGAACAAAGGTTCAGACACTAGATAAATGTTTGAATTTCTTAAATTTTGTTCACACATTGGAAAATTGTTCCTGTTTTAAAATTTTGTTCAGCAATTGCAATAAAGTTTAGAATAAAAATTGTTCACTTTTTTCAAGAAATGTTCAAAAATTCCAAACGGTTTAGAACTTCAAAATTTTGGAAAATGTACATATCTGAAATTTTTGTTCAGAAATATGAAATATGTTCATGAATTTCAAAAAAATGTTCCCCTTTTCAAATTTATTCACACATTCAAAAAATGTTCTTGTTTTCTAAATTTGTTCATAAATTCAAAAAATATTGGAGTTTTGAAAAAAAGTGTTCGTGGTTTCAATTTTGTTCTTTTTTTTAGTTTGCATTTTCAAAAAATTGTTTGAAATTTCGAAAAATGTTCACGTTATCATATTTTTCAAAAATGTGCATGTTTTCATTTTTTTCAGGAGCTTCGTAAATGTGCAAGTTTTCATTTTTTCAGGAGTTTCGAAATTGTTCAGTTTCAAATTTTTGTTCACAAATTTCAAAAAATGTTCGGGCGGTTCAAAACATGTTCCCGTTTTCAAAAATTGTTCACAAATTTTAAAAATGTGCATGTTTTCATTGTTCAGGCGTTTTGAAAATTCTCAGCTTCAAATTTATTTCAAATTTCAAAGAATTTTATTTTTTTCACATTTTCCATATGTTCAGATTCTGCCTTGGAATTTCAAAAACAATCCCTTTTCAAAAAAAAATGTTCCTGATTTTCGAAAATATTTCAGTTTAAAAAAAGTTCATCAATTGTGAAAAAAGTTCGTTAAAATTAGAAAACACGCTCATGGATTTTCAAAATAAAACTACAAAAAATGAAAAAGTACATCGATGTGAAAAAAAAGTTCACCGAATTTGAAAATTTAATCATGTTTAAAAAAACTTCATAAATTTGAAGAAAAAGTTCATGTATTTGCAAACAATTCGTCGAACTAGGAGAAGAAAAATAAAAAAGAAACAAGGGAAAAGGAAAATGGAAAAAAAGAAAGAATAAAAGAAAGAAAAGTTTGTAAGTTGCTAGATCTCGCTTGGTGGCGCGATGGTTACACCTGCGTGTACGGATGATGGAGGTCGCGGGTTCGAATTGCAACCAGCCCGTGTATTTTTGCGGACCTAAACATGGATAAAAAAAAACTACATGGACCGGCCGAGCGCAGGGGCGCTTCTGGAGACCGTTTACAGAATATATAATAACGGGCGCCTGAAGCGCCAAATAGGAATCGCCGAGGCAACATGGCATGGCCCTTCTATGAAAGGTCCTTCACGGGTCGTGCCATGTTGCGACTTTATAAGAATAGGTCATACTGGGTTGGGCTATGCCGCCCATATGGCGAGGTCTGACACTTCGCATAGCGAGGTGACCACTTTTCCTTCATCTCGCCCTTATATCTACTAGCAGATATGCCCGTGCATTACAACGGGGGAGATAATTGACGTGTCCATTGAAATATTCGTCAGCATGGCCCAACAACATCCGAATTGTCCACGACCACGGCAGAGAGGCGTACACTGAGGTCTAGCAGAAATTCATATCAATAGTATGCTAAGAAGCATGGTACACATACAATACTTTTGGTACGATTTTGTACGACAATTCTGATCTCAATAAAAATATTTTATTAAATGTGTACGGGACGTCGCGTTTTGGCTCGTAGGTGCATATACACCTATTATGAAATATATGCCAAAAAGACATTTCAAGACGTAAAAACAATTGAGAAAAAATTCGGCGTGTACATCCGGACATTATATGTGTGCGCATAAAGTTTTGATGAAAAAAGCCATTTTTTGTGTCATGTCCAAAAAAGACAAAAAATGCCTTGTGAATAGCCGTAATCAAGCATAAAAAAATGTCTTTTCTACACAAGCCACAAAGAATGTCCTTTTTCACCAAAACTTTGTACACACACATATAGTGTCCGGATTTACATGTGAGATTTTTCCTCGTAATTTTTTAACTTTTCAAAATGTATATTTGGACAATGGGTGCATATACACCTATGAGCGAAAGCCAATCTCTGCATACGCTTGAAGATTAATAAAAGAAAGTGTCTATGTTTGAGCAAAACGACCCTAGTTGGTTGCATACAACTCGACACTCTTATTTCTGTTGCACACAACGGACGCACACTGTGCAGCAACACATATATGCGTGCCCCTCCCACGTCTCTTGGTATTATTTTCTTTTTATTATTGCATTGCATGCATGCCATGTCCTTAGTATTAATACCAATTCCTTTGTGTTATTCTCTCCTTTATTTTGTTAATCTTCTGTTCTTTTTTATCCCTACTGATCACGTCATTTATTCTCTCCTTTCTTTATTTCTCCTATATGCCCACGTAACATATTTCATATATATAAAGATGATATAAAAGTTATTTGTGGGTTAGCATTTCCCAAAATACACCATAGCAATTAATTAAGTTAATTAAGATTATGCTTTGAACGGAATTTTAAAGTGGTTAGCAGGAACAAATAATAGAACGGTTCGAAACTACGCATTTTTCTGATCAAATTACATATACAAATTATTTTAGTCTGAATGACGGTTGCAAAGTTATAGCATAATCATATTTAACATATTTTGTGTAACTAATAAAAGCAGGGACCTATGGGCTGTTCGAACTGAGTCTACTGCAGCTGAGCACGGAATATTAACCAGCGCCCAGGCGCACGAGATAGCTAAGATCTCAAGCCTATGATATTCCTTGATTTGATTATGAGACCGGAGAAACGTAGCTTCGTCCGGCCTAGTAAGAACGTGACTATGATCATCGCTGAAACTGCTGATATACCAAATTGCACACTCTTTTATCAAGCTTCACTGTTAAATGGGCTTCGCACAAGCATCGACTCTTCAGTCTGAGCCTACGGGTCCTCCCTTTCATGATACAAAACTTGGCCAGTCGTTTTCCAGCCCACCCAAACCCCCCACCCGCCCCTCCCGCCCATTTCATCCCATGCCGCCGCTTGTTGCGCCGCATTCATGCCGATCCAGAGCATGCAGCGGCCGACATTGATGCCCGTGATATGACCGGACGGAAAAGCCGGAAATACACAAATCTGAAGATCTAATGGCTAAAAATGCAGGTGGCTTGAGAGGGTGATCAGTTATAATGTATCTAATTTTTCAATATAACCTGTGTTCTTTTTCAGAACAAAAAAAATTGTTGGAACAACTATGGAAGCTTTTTTTTAGAACACGATATGGAAGTTAGAGGACTAAATTTGACTGTCACACCAAAGTATTGGCCTTGCATTTTACTCTTATGTAAATCAGTTTTGCTAAAGCACATCTAGATGTGCCATAAGTATTGCACATCTAAGTTCTATGTCATTGATCTTACGTTGAGATTCGTGGGAATATTTTCTTTTTCTTTTTTCTTTTTTCCACTTTATGCTTGATTCACATACTTAGATATGCAATAACTAGAGCACATCTAGATGTGCCCTAGACACATCCTATGTAAATAATGTAATGATTATGATGTCCGATTGAATAACCCTGTACGTTGTTGTCACTAACCACATTGATCTCTCAACTTGGGAGTTAAGTTGTACTGCAAACTGTTGTCAAACTCTTAATGAAAAATGGGGGCCATGAGGCCCCTTCTATCGGAAAAAAAAACTGTTGTCAAACTAGTGCAACTTGGGAGCCAGACATACGTTGTTTTTCTTTGTTGCGATGGGCCAAATAAACCTTCTTTTGGGTTGCAAAAGTACGTGTAATCTGAATCTGGTTACGTACGCAGGAATTTGACAAGAACCAAACACCTCAATACTTTCTTGTACAACAAATCTCCCAAAAAAATTGTCTTGTACAACAAGGAAAAAAATCCTTAACGATGACGGCGTATATACATAGTACCATAGCTCATCCGGTTCTGCACCCAATTACCAGCCTCATCGATCAATCTGTACGGTCAGGAGCAGCGGGAGATGCCCTGGCTGTCGGAGACGTCGGCGATGGTGGATGGGAAGTTCCTGGCGTCCCACCCGACGGCGTTCGCGGTGACCAAGCTACACACCTGGATGGGCGCCGTCTTGGCCGTGAGGAACTCCGCCACCGGCGCGGCCGTGATGGAGGTGGAGACCGTCGAGGTTGGCTACCGCAACCTACGCGCCCTCGTCTTGCTCGACGCGGCCTCGCGCCGCCCCCTGCTAACGGTGGAGGAGGTCGGCACGAACCGGCGGCGCTGGCAGGCGATCAGGGGCGGGGGCGCGAGCCGGGGCAACCGGGTGTTCGTCGCCATCGACAGGACGGGGTTTTTCGAGACGGGGGTCCTGGTCGACGTGTTCCTCGAGGGCAATTCCACCGCCCACCCGGACTACGTCGTCCACGGCAGCTACTTCAAAGGAGCGATGACCGTCTCCCGCGGCGGCGGCGGCGGGGAAGATGTTGCGCAGATCGGCAAGGAGGACGGCAGCAAGTCGAGCGTGCTGAGCGGAGAGCACACGTACCATGTCAACATCGACCCGGACGTGGACCAGGCTCTCGTCCTCGCACTCACCGTGATTGTCGACCAGAGGCACAATTATGATTTTGAAAGCTCAAGCTGTTCTTGTAACCATTCGTCTCACCATGCAAGTAGATCGACAGGGAGCCGCAGTCATCATTAGAATAAATCGTACGCAGAAGTACATCACATATTAATAATGTTTGACAATCGTTTGCCGTTTTGCAAAGCCATCAATCTTGGAGTAGCTTATATAATTTGTTTTTTTCTTTCATTCTCAATTTGTTTGTGTTTTCATCATTGTTCAAGAATTCACCTGATTAATCAGTTAACGGGCCAGTTAATCGCTACTCATAGCATGGCCGAATTGAATAACACATATCCGTCGTATTAACTTGCCAGATTAATTGGCCAGTTAGACCGATTAATCAGTTGTTAGGTCGATTAATCCCCACTGGCCCATTAACAAGTGGGCAAACAAAGCCCAAATTTTTGGTCCATAACCCCTTCATGCCCCATCCAGCTTCTTAATAGTTAGGATTAATAATTTTACCTCCTCTCTATGCTTTTCATATGTGTACGGCAACATGTTTTGTTATACTAAATAGCTGGAAGCATGAGAGTATGCACTAGTAGAAAAAGGGCCTTTAGTCCCGGTTCTGGAACCGGGACTAAAGGGTCGTTACTAAAGCCTTCCCCTTTAGTCTCGGTTCTTACACGAACCGGGACTAAAGGCCGTCCACGTGGCCGCAGCCTGGAGCTCCACCTTTAGTCCCGGTTGGTAACACCAACCGGGACTAAAGAAATTTTATGATTTTTTTTCAAAAAAAAATTTTTGAAATTTTTTTGATTTTCAAATTTCTGAATTATTTTAACCTCTAATCTCCAATCACCCCTCATCACTGCTCAATTTAACCTCTAATCTCTAATCACCCCTCATCATTCCAAATCATCTAACTTCCCAGACGGTCCTCTCACTACTCCAGCCTGAGCACGCTTAACTTCCGGGTTCTATTCTCCCTCGTTTCCAAGTCTGCACTTGTTGTTTTCCTGACAATAGTAAGATGTCAATCCTATTAACCCTCAGGAATTTAGCTTGAGCATGAAGCCACACATTTCACTGTTTGAGTTTGAAACTATTGTTCTAAAAAACAATAATTATTTAGTAACACTAATATTTCTTGAATAAGTAGTTTGACCATAGTTTGACCACAGTTTGACCAGATTTGACCAAAATTCAAAAAAACTGAAATAATTATTTAGTAACACTAATATTTATTGAATAATTAGTTTGACCATTGTTTGACCACAATTTGACCAGATTTGACCAAAATTCAAAAAAACTGAAATAATTATTTAGTAACACTAATATTCTTGAATAATTATTTAGTAACACTAATACTTCTTGAATAAGTAGTTTGACCAGATTTAACAAAAATTCGAAAAAAAACAGAAATTTGAGCATAACTTTTTTTCCTTTTAAAATTTGAGGATTCTAAAAATTTGCAAACAGGCCGTAGGCCGTCAAAATCGGATGCGGATTTTCGTGCTGAACATTTTGATATATTATACATTTTTTCTGACATCGTATGCAAAAGTTATAGCCGTTTTACATTTTCCCTACACTTTTTGCAAAACATGTCTAAATTTAAGTTTTTAAATTTTCCTAACTAGTAGATGTAGTAACATAACTACATCTCGAAGGATTTTAATTTTTGAAGTTTTTATCATTTTATTTTGCTTTTTACAAAACCGAAAAGGCGAGGGGGGGGGGGGGTAGAGTTTGAAAATGAGCCCTTTAGTCCCGGTTTGAGACACGAACCGGGACCAAAGGGCATCGCACCCTTTAGTCCCGGTTCGTGTCTCAAACCGGGACTAAAGGGCTCAGGTGAACCGGAACTAATGCCTTAGCCGCACGAACCGGGACTAGTGATGGTATAATACATAAAACATCTTGATATATGTTGGCAAGTTACTATTCAATCTACCGATTAATGGTCGATCGATTAATCCAGTTAATAGGCCGATTCACCGATTAATCGCTACTCCTAAACTGGCCGAGCAGCTACCAGTTAACGATTTCTTGAACATTGGTTTTCATACATATGTTGGACGTTAATCCCCAGCGAGCATTCGCTGCCAAGCTTGGCATTTGCGAGGGACGGCATTTTTAGTGTTAGTAGTGGACATTGTTTGACGACAGTTTGTACAATTTAACTCCCAAGCTAATCAATCTGAACAGTGACAACAGCGTACATGGCTATTCAATTGGAAACATGGTTTTTGTTTTCAGTTTTGCTAAAGCACATCAAGATGTGCTCTAAGTATTGCGCATCTAATTTCTATGTTATTGATTTTATGCTAAGATTCGTGCAAGCATTTTTTTTTGTATTTTTTCTTTCTAGTTTAATTGAGTCACTTAGATGTGCAATAACTAGGCACATCTAGATGTGCCCTAGATAGACTCGTTTTCAGTTTTGCCTGGTAACCTGGTAAACATATTGTAATGGTAAAATTTAGATACGGTTCATATACGGAGTCCAAAACTTGAATTTTTAGTTTCTATCAGCTTTTTTGGAAGTGTTCAAAGTTTAAATTTCTGAAAGTTTGATTTTTTCCTAAAAAAAGAACGATTTTCTGAAAGTTTGATTTTCTGAAAGGTTGATTTTTTTGAAAGTTCGAACCTCAGGATGTTTGATTTATCTGAAAGTTTAAATGTTTTAGTTTGAAAGGGGGACAAAAAAAAATAAAACGTACAAGAAAAAGGGAGAGGAAGAGAGAACTAGGCCTAGACAAAAAAAGGGAAATAAACCGTACAGGATCAACCAACCGAAGAAAAAAAAAAGCAAATACCATATTTTTTTTATAGACTAGCAAATATGCCCGTACGTTGCAACGGGAGCAAACGGTCCAATGAGGACATGGCTTGCTTGCTTTCGAGTCGTGCTTTGATCCATGCTCGCATCAAATTGGATGTAGTGCGGCCTCCCACCATTTTCCCAAAATGGTGCCCATCCCTATCTCCATTTCCGCTACAAGAAAAGACTAGTAATAGTCAGGAGCTTTGTGTGCCCACGCCCATAACTCATGCACGTCTTCATGTTTTTGGAGGCTACTCCTCTACAACCGGGTTGTCTCGGCCGATCAAATGCCCATGCCCTTTGCCTTGGGACCACGACCATCGCCACACCGGTCGCCAGTTCATACCATTGAAACGGCCAGTCGACATCGGAGAAACGGACCCGTGCATTGATATGGGAAAAAGGCAAGGGATCGTTTCATGTGTGTCGTGGCAAGCGCCAAAGTTCTTCTCCGTTTTCTGCCTCTTTTGTTAATCACTATGTGATTTACCGATATGTCGGGTTCATCCTGCGGAGGCATGACATTGAGGAGTAAGGGCATACATCAATGTGGCCATGTGGGTGACATGCACCTCCTAGCAAGGGGAACCGGACGGAGGGGGCGCCATCATCGGGTTTTTGAGGTTCTGTAAATTTAAATATAAAATATGAAAGATGTTTGTGGAGGTAAGGTTGACATCGTCGTCCTTGAGGGGGACATACCAGGACAACATGACTCGTGTATCTTCTTTGTAGTTTGTAATAAGTAGCCGGTGACTGTCCTTTCGGCCTCGTGTCTTGTCTATTCGTTTGAGTAGAGCGCGACGGAGAACACTAGTAACATGTGCCTGCCTCTTGTTGACCTCGACCAACCACACTGTATCATCGATGTCGATGCAGCTACCGGCATGGCGTCCTTCATTCACCGGTAGCACGGAGCATTGGGGTCATCCATATTGCGAACTCCGATGAGACACCCACGAGCGCCATCGATAGAGGCGCACATGCTCCGTGATGCCTTGGCCGAACCGAAAACAACTGCTCCCTCTGTTTTTGAAAGAAGTGTACTTCCAACAAGAGAGTCAAAATATCTTAAAGTTTGACCGAGTTTATGTAAAAATATATCAATGCTTGTGAATCCAAATAGGTATATGACGAAAATATATTCTATCATGAATCTAGTGCTACTAATTTGATGGCATAAATGTTGGTCTATTATTGCATAAATACGGTCAAACATAAAAAAGTTTGACTTTTCAACAAAGTTGGAAGTACACTCTTTTAAGAACGGAGGGAGTACATGCTAGGAATTGATCTCTAAAAAAAATACAAACGACATACATCACGCACTCACATAAGAGCAACTCCAACGGGCCGACCAAAACAGACGGCGCTTTTGTCCGCTTTTTGTCTGTTTGGGTTGGTCGCCCGCCCGGCGTCCGCCCTCTTTTAGATTTGAGTGGGCAGTTCGCCCAACGCGCTGACCCATTTCATGACCGCGCGCGCATAGATAATGCCAGCGGCCATGTCGTCGCCCTGGTTTTGGCGGTCCAGCGCGCGGGAAAGGTTCGCGCGTGCGGGGAAAAATCGGCTCAGCGTGCGCTGGTTTTGGCGCGTCGCGGCCGGCACTCGTTATTAAGAAGGCGCTCCCTCCACAGTCTGTCCGCCGCCCACTCGTCTCGCCCCCTCTCACTAGCCTCGCCGCCTCTGCGCCACCATGTCGATGCGCCGCCTGGGCGCTTCGGATTTTCGCGGAGTCCGCGAGCGCCGCTCCGGCGCCTTCTCCTCCTAGATCTGGTTTGCCGAGAAACGCCTCATTCTCGGCACCTTCGACACCGCAGAGGAGGCGGCCCGCGCGTACGATGCGGCGGCGTGGCGCCTCCGGCGGCCTCGTCGGGAGATGAATTCTTCCGACGTGTCGACGAGCCAGCGGGCGCAGGATCTCGCGCCTCTCCCGCGGCTTTTCACCGACGAGGATCGTCGTGACAACCGGAGGCGGCAGTGTCGCCTCGCCATCGCCGAGATGGACGTGGAAGCCATGGCGGTGTGGCACGAACGCTTCCCGCAGGACATCGTCAACGAGTGCCAGTTCTACAAGCAAAGGAGGATGGAGAGGGAGGCGAGGAGGAGGGAGCGAGCCGCCTATCAGGAGGACAAGCATGAGCGGAAGCAGGCCGCTCAATTTGAACATGAAGCTAGGAGAAGCGTCGTCCTGGGACTCCGAGGACGAGCGCTATGCTGACGCCTACATTCAGATGTCGGAGGAGGACATTACCGAGCCGGAGTCAGAAAACAACGAGTAGTTGATCTTTTCTTTTATCTGTCTATGCTAGAACTATGTATGTATCTTTTTTCTATCGGAAAAGATGGCCGGCGGCGTCGGCGATGAAGTAGACGGGCGAGGGTGTGCTGTTGGATGGGAAGAGGCCAATGTACCACCGACTAGCGGGCCCGGGGAGGAGAGAGGGCGAGCGCGCACGCGTCCGTCTTGTGTCCGCGCCGACGCAAATCCGACTAAAAAATAAGCCAGAAATGGATCGCCTCATTAAAATTACTCTAAGTACGCATGTCCATTTGGATCGGCGCGTTGGGCCGACTTTTCTGTCCGCACCGACCCAAACGAACGGCGACGGATGAAATGGATCGCCTCATTAAAATTACTCTAAGTACGCATCGCACACCCAAACTTTAAACATATGAAAAAGAACACACAACACCCGAATCAAGCACGCATCTGCACACATGACGCATAAATCAATTCTTTCCACGTGGTTCAATACATCGTTCTTTTCCATATGTTCAAATACATTTTTGCTGCAATGCTTAATCGCGGGATGTTCTGGCATTTGCAACAACGACACTGCAGTGCGGATCAGCGAGAGAGATGGTAGTACTGTACCAAACTGCATGCCTGCCTGGCACTTTCACATAGTTGTCCTACCGTTTCGATCTGCTTCTCCGACGTCTGTCGTCAAAATGGACACCCTAAACGTCCACCGACACATCCCGACGTATTTGTGGACAGTGCTAGTGGAGTCAGTCATCCATATATACAATAAATATCGGCCTCACGTCCCACCTGGCCTCCTCAATTTAACATGCATACTACTCCCTCCATTCTCAAATATTTGTCTTTCTAGCCATCTTAAATGGATTACAACATACGGATGTATGTAGACATGTTTTAAAGTGTAGATTTATTCATTTTACTTCGTATGTAGTCATTTGTTGAAATATCTAAAAAGACAAATATTTAGGAACGGAGGGAGTAGCAGGCAGAGGCGCGGTGACACATCGCGCCCCTCAAGAAGCCTGTGCAGGCATCTATGTTGTATTTTTTAAAATAAGAGAAAAGACGTCAGTCACTTTGAGGGGCCAGCTCGTCGTATGTGAGTTCTAGTTTGCTTGCTGACATTAAATATGGCAATAAATAACAATCAAATGGAAGAAATGAATTAACACCTTTGTATATCTAGCTGACAACATCACTTTTTTCAGTACAAGTACTCCTTTGTATACATGCATACTAGTATTCCTTTGTATTGTGTTGACAATATCATATATGAAATATCTTGTCAACTCTTGTCAGCACTTTTTTCAGTACAAGTACCTACGACGCATGCATGACACAAACATACTCTCCCCCCTCTGGCTCCCATAACAAAGGTAGCATTTAAGTTTCATTTGACATTTTCAACCGTTTATATCTCTTAAACCAAAATTACATAAGTGAAATGTTTTATATATTTGATCTCCGGGTGTCAGGATCTTTAGAACAAGATTAAATACATTTTAAATACATTTAATTTTCAACATTTCAGTTAACTTATTCACTCAATATATTTTTGTGTGAAACTGCTTATTTCATTGTTTGAAATTTATATTTGTGAAATACAACCATTATTTGAGTGTTTGAAAATGATAGGTGTGAAATCTATAATTTATGAAGCAAGTAAAATCTATATTTGTGAAGTTTTGAAACTAGTTATTTCAAATATGTGCAACTGATTATGTCAAAACTTTTGAGCGAAACATGTTTAATGAAGCGAATGAAATTGTTTTTGGAACTAATTGAAATATGTCTTTCAAATAATTAAAATCAGTAAATTAAAATGACTTAAATCAAGTTTTTTTGGCAAAAGGTGTGAAATCGGTCTCTTAAGGATTGAGATAAGTTTTTTGAAATGAGTACAATTATATTCTGAAATGAGCGAAGTGAGTTTTATGCAACAATTTAGGTCCATTTTTTTAATATGCGAAACTTGTTATTTCGGATATATCAAATGGATTGTTTCATGTGTGAAACTGATTATTTCAAATATATGAAATATCTTATCAAAGCGAAAAAATATGTTTTATGAAAGTCATTTCAAAGACAACTGAAATATATAAAATTAGAAGTAGTTCAAATATAACAGTTTTTTAATATATGAAACTGGTATTTTTCAAATATATGAAACATGTTTCAGTTTGTTTGCCACTTTTCTTATTCCAGTTTGTGAAAATATGTGAAATGGGTTATTTCAATAAAATTGAAATTGATTATCTAAAATATGTGAAACTGATATTTTTCAAATATATGAAACATATTTCAGTCTGTTTGTCAATTTGCTTATTCCGGTGTGTGAAAAATATGTGAAATAGGTTATTTAAAATACGGGAAATTGACTATTTCAAACACGTTTAAATTGTAGCATTGCTGTCCATGTATTTTACTCAATTTTTTAGTGTGTTTATCAATTTGCTTATTCGACAGCGTCAAAAATATGTTAACTTGGTTATTTGAAATATGAGAATTTGGTTGCGTTCATTGTGCGTAATTTGTTATCAAAAATATATTAAATTCTATTTTACTAATATATCAAATATATCCGTGTCTTTGTGAGTTCCATATTCCAGTTTGTGAAAATAAGCGGAACACTAGAAAGAACTTTATGAAATAGTGAAACAATGTAATGTTTTATGAAAGAGATTTCAAAGATAATTGAAACATATAATAAAATATATTTCAAACATATACAAAATTGATCTTGTTCTGAAGGTCTTGTCACTATGAATTCAAATATACAAAAAGTTTCAATAATGGATATTTGGTTTAAAAGATATGAATCATTAAAAATGTGAGGATAATTATAAAATGCATGTCATATGTATGGCGTGAGAGAATGCATGCACGGTGCTCTCCACTCTAACTCACTCTCTCTCTCTCTCTCTCTCTCTCTCTCTTCTGTAAAAACTGACAATATCTGAAACTAGTACATGTATTGCTATATGTAATCTATATATGGAAATAGAGTATAAAATCTGCACGGATCTTGAGGAAACTGATGGATGGGGGATTGCCCACAGGTACATACCGGCACTAGTAAAATTACTTATTCGGAAAATCATCCCCAACGATGCCGCTCAATTACTTTCCCTTAGTTCAGTTGCTAGTCGAGGTTACACCTCTCTAAACTAATATAAGACGTCTTATATTGGTTTACAGAGGGAGTAATTAACAATATGTATATTAGAGTTTTAAAAATGAGGTATAACCAGAGAAAGCATAACATGTTTTATGAAGAAGAAATGTTTTCCTCTTGAAAAGGAACGATTTAAAGAATGAAACTAAACAGAACATTTTGTACGAGGAAGGAGCAATATTTTCATTAAGACGGACAGTTTTTAATGGAAAAAATGAACAGTATAAATTGAGGGTATCATTTCTTCTTGCAGATGGAACAAACCACCTTCAGAGTGAGAGTAGCCATCATCCTAAAAATAAGCAAATTTATTCCATCGTGCTAATAGTAATAGGTCGTCGATATGATTCGGCCAAGCAGGTCTCGTACATAGTTCCAAAAAAGTAGTAGTACGATTCATGCTTTTCTAAAAGAAGTAGATCAGATGTGGATCGCACTACATTGCTAGCTTTACCCAATGTTGTTGTCGTTTGTGATGAACTGATGATCCATTGCGAGAAGAAAATCTGGAATATAACAAAAGACTATCATCACGATGGAGTTGATCGATGATCCGCGCAAATTGTCTTTGGAAATCATACATTGTTTTTGGAAGCCAAGCAAGATAGAGTACGCGCGCTGGTAGAGCACAAATTACATTGAAAACGTCGGCTTAATCAGCCGCTGAAAAGGGCGGCGACCGGCGCAGCGACCGCCGAGGCGATGGTGGGCGTGGAGAAGACAGCAGTGGCCACGGCGCCGCCAGCGGAGCGGGAGATCCGGAAGAACAGCCGCGGGGCCGTCTCGAACGCAACTCGTGATATCAGCAGCCCGCCGGCAACGCCCGGGGCGGCCATGGTAACGTGGCCGCAGCACGGCCCGACCAGCATGGCAACGCCATACAACCAGCCCCAGCAGGAGCAGAGGACCTGGACGAGCGCCTTCGCCACCTGAACGGCGGCGGTGCACAGGATCTGCCAGCAGTGCCAGACCAGGGCCGCGACGCAAACGACCGCGGCGATGGCCAGCACGTAAGGGAGCGCGACGGCAGCGGCGTCCTTGAGCCACCGCCAGAGCGCCTCCAAGGCCGGGACGAGCTCGTGGGCCTTGCTCGCGGCCGTGTCGACGAAGCGCTGGACGAGCGGCCAAAAGCCGTCCAGATCGAGGCAGATGCCGCCGACGGCGTTCTGCACCCACCGCCAGAATGACTCTAACGACAGGACGAGGTTGTGGGCAGCGCCGGCGAGCGCGGCGGGGAGGTCGGCGAAGATGCCCTGCGTGTGCTCCCAGAAGCCGTCGAAGCCGGAACTGACGCCCGCGGCGGCGGCCTGGAGCCACTGCCAGACCGCTTCAAACGGCACCACCAGAGCGTGGGCCGCGCTCCCGAGCGCGGCGACGAGGCTGTCGAAGCAGCCGTGTATGAGCTGCCCCAGACCGTGGAAGCCGAAACTGATGCTTGCGGGGGCGGCCTGGAGCCACTGCCAGAGCGTTTCGAATGGCACTGCCAGAGCATGGGCTGCGCTGCCGAACGCAGCGACGAGGTTGCTGAAGAATAAGCTGACGCCGGCGGCGGCAGACTGCAGCAGATGCCAGAGCGCCTCGAACGGCACTGCCAGAGCGTGGGCCGCGCTCCCGAGCGCCGCGACGAGGCTGTCGAAGCAGAAGCTGACGGCGGCGGCGGCGGACTGCAGCAAGTGCGAGAGCGCCTCGAACGGCAGGGCGACCAGGTGGGCAACGGCGGCGATGGCCGCCTGCAGCCAGTGCCCGAGCACCTCGAACGGCAGGACGAGCAGGTGAGCCACGCTCGCGAACAGGCCGGCGATGAGCTGCCACATGCCGTCGAGGCCGAAGCTCATGCCGACGGCGATTCCTTTGGCCGCACCGCCGCCTGCGCCGCGCAGGAGCCTCCGTGCTGCTGCGTCAGCGAAGGCCATTGCTTGCTCTCACGCAACCTTCCCTCCTTTTTCCGAGAACAAGATTCCTTCTGTCCGAGCGGAGTGGAGTGGGCGACTGACCGCTGCTGGAGTGAGGAGTCTTCTCTCTCTCTGTTTTTTTTTGCTTAATAATTAATTAAATTGATTTCTCTGTTTTTGAGACCGTATATATCCCATTGGGCGGTCAGGGTGGCTTCGTCGAATCGTCGTGAATGGTTCCCAAAGCATCTGCTTTTTTTCATGAAAAGAAAAGAAATGCCCATTCGGCAGTCAGCTTCGTCCTCGGCTCGTGACTTGCCAATTCACATGGATGGTTTCCAAAGCGTTACTAGCTTTTTTGGTGAAAACAAAAGATGCTCGTCTTCGAACAATTCACCGATGCACTTCCGCTGTCTAGGTTAATCAATGCTTTATTTTTTTTTTCAGTTTTGCTAAAACACATCTAAGTCCTATGTCATTCATTTTACATTAAGATTCGTGCAAACATTTTCTGTTATCTTTTTTCTTTTTCTTTCTAATTTTATTGAGTCACTTAGATGTACAATAACTACGGCACATCTAGATGTGCCCTAGATAAATCTTTTTTTAATCAATTTTTGGCTATATATTTGATTAGAAAAATACAAGTTTGTATTAGTCACAAAATTATAGTGTTGAACTCATATTTAAAAAGGATTTAATGAAATTTATAGTATATAACTTACGTATAGTTTGCTACTTAAATAAAATTTCAAAATTGATTCAAAATATGAGTACACTAATAAATCGGACCGATGACGTAGAAAGATAAACTTCATTTTTTTTGCGGGGGAAAAAAGATTCTCATTAATCAGGATGGCTTCTCAGCCTCGGCCAACCGTACAACCGACTCGATCCCCGACAGGAACCACACGGCGGTCCTTGGGGTCCTACGCCCGTAGGAGGCAAGTTCATGGCTACATTTATTCTGTGTACGAGAGCAAGTACTAAAAGAAACCTCTCTATCAGCTCCGGCAACAAGTTCTTTGATCTCTTGGACGAGGCCGCGAAAGACTGACCGGCCCTCCGCGCGCTGTGTGATCATAGCCACGGCCTCTGCACAATCTAGTTCCACCACTAGCGGCAACTCCGTCTAGTGCAGGGCCAGCTCCAGACCCTCCTTACACGCCGCGAGCTCAGCTCCAAGCGCGTTATCACATGTGCAAAGTTCTCTGCATGCAGAAAATATGATCTCTCCCCGGTCGTCTCGCAAGATCATTCCTCCTCCGGCTGCTCCTGACGCCATCACATAGCTACCATCAGTATTCAGCTTGACAAAACATGGCCTTGGTGCAGACCATGCCCTCTCCTCCTTTGCTTCCTTCTGGGGACGTAGGATAGACTGGGGAGGGAGGACCGTCATCTTGCCCTTGATCATGTCCGCATGTGGGTGTTGTTGGATGCAGAGTAATGAGTTGATATACCCATGTAGGAATCGACGAGATGCCTCAGCTGGAAGGGGCTTCTTATCATGTGTGATCTCATTCCTGACGTGCCAGTTCCTCCACATGATCATGAGGACAATCATCCTCGTCGCTTCGTCGAGGGGGTCTAGCAAGCCGAAGAGCCAGTCAGGTCCCGAGTTCCGGATGTCCTCCACCTTTGGTATAGACCAGTCCCTTGCCATGGAGCGCCACAAATCCACCGCCAGAGGGCACCTACAAAGGGCATGGAACACGTCCTCCCGTTCGAGTCCACACAAAGGGCATTGGTCAGAAACCTCAAGGTGCCGAGAAAATTTGTTCCCCCACGACGCCAACGAGTTTGTAACTATGCGCCAAGCAAACACGCGTACCTTAGGGGGAGCAGGGCACCCCCATATGGTCTTCCAGATGGCGCGCCGACCATCCGGTGCCCTGCTCGTGGCGGTGGCCAGTGGACGAACGCGCTCGTCCATGGCGAACCGGTACGCGGACCGAACGATGAAGATACCGTTCTTTTCCGGTGCCCAAGATATTATGTCGTCCGTGACGCGTGATGACGTGCAGATGGAGGTGATCGCCTCGACGTCAGCCGGGTGGAAGTAGCGGCGGAGAAGGTCAATGCGCCAAGACCCGTCCGTGTGCAGCAACTCCGCCACACGGCGCGGCCGACAGGTGCCCTGCTGGGTTATTGGAAGGCGCGAGGGTTCCCTGGGAACCCACCGGTCCCGGCATTTACGAATGCTCCACCCGTCCCCCACGCGCCAAATGATGCCCTTCTTGAGCAGTTCCAGTCCATGTTGGATGGCCTGCCATGTCGGGGATGCATTGCCGGAGAAAACAGTGTCCTCGAGGCGTCCGTCAGGGTAGTACCTTGCTTTAAGCACCTGCGCACACAAGCTATGGGGGTTGGTTAGAAGACGCCATGCTTGCCTTGCTAGGAGGGCCTGGTTGAACAAGCGAAAGTCGCGGAAGCCCAGCCCTCCCTGGGATTTATGCGCCATGATTTTTGGCCATGCTAGTCAGTGCGTCTTCCGCTTCCCTTCCGACGCTCGCCACCAAAAGTTTCGAACCATGCGATTGAGGTCAACGCACAAAGACATTGGCAGTTTGAAGATCTGATGGGTAACGCAGCAGAAAACAAAAAATTTCTGACCTACGCACCAGCCCAGGACCACTATGGAGACTGCATACAAGGTTTGATCTTTTTCGTTACCGACTCGTAGCGCAGCGGGAAGTAGAGTCGATGACGATCGGCGGTGCAGATCCCCGCAGCTAGGATTTACAACCTCCCAACCGCGAGGATGTATACCCTCATCAGCTCCTCAGACAGCCCTCCGGGAGGCGGTCGAACAGCCCCCCGGACGGTGTCGCGGACAGCCCTTCGGGAGGACCTTCAAAACTCGAACGGTCACTCGGACAGCCCTTCGGGAGGACCTTCAAAACTCGGACGGTCACACGGACAGCCCTTCGGGAGGCACTCACGAACTAAGACCGAAACTACGATATCTCTACAGAGTTGCACACATACGGTGTCATCTATCCGGCAGGGCTTCGCCGTCCAGAACTAGTTCCTGCCGGAACCCAGACAGCCTTTCGGCTCTACGAAACTATTTCGCTGGGAGGGAGAGAAGAAGCCAGATCATTGGAATGGCATGTATGTGAGAAAGATTGAGTGTGGAGGGCTGCCCCTCCACCTCTATTTATAGGAAATCCCAAGGGGTATGGTAGTTTCACACAAAAACCCAAAATGCACATGAATGAAGTCCTTCCACAAGGACCTAGGAGTGAAACCAATGAACAAGAGGGTCCCCAAGGGGGGATACCCCATGTGGCCGGCCACACCCCCATGAGGGGCCCAAAAAATGGCTCCTATCCATCCATGTCATCCCCAAGATCTTTTGGAGCAAAGCCCCAAAAGGTGGCTTTCCATAAAGTAACCATAAAGCTGATTTTCACTATTCACAACGACATTTTCCAGCGTCCGTTCGAATTGAAAATATTTGTGTGGGCTTAGAACATTTCCAGTACCCACAAAAATTATTTTCAACGCGTTCCGAAACAATTCCCGTTTAGTGATTTTCATCTGCGAAAAGCATCTGAAGTGGTTCGGGCAGCTCCGGAGCATATCCGGTTATTATCCCGGAAAATTCCAGAAAGCTTCCAGAATGATTCTGGCACCCTCCAAGAATTATCAGGCATGTGCCGAAACCAATTTGACTTTATGGTATCCCCTGAAACAACTTTTCAGTTTCACCGGAACTCATCCGGTGACCTCTCTCTGCGGAACTTTTCCGGTGTCCGAAACTTTTTCGGTGATTTTCTCTCAGACTCCCTGTCTAGTATTCAGAAGATAGATGACCCTTAAGCGTGTGACCCTATAGGTTCGGTGAAGTATAGACATGACCTGGAACCCCTTCCGATCAATGATCAACATCGGAGCCGTGGACACCCATATTGACCCCTATACCCACACGAATGAATATTCGAGTGAACCTCCAGTTGAGGTGAGCTATTCCTGTTGCTTCACGATATATCACAAACACCTGAGGTGAGATTTATTGCATCCCCGTGGACGAACAATTTGTCCACCATGCAAGTTACCTCATTACCGGTTTTGTTCTCTTTTCTCGTTTCCGTGTTCCGGCATCCCCGTGATCAAATCACAAAGGTGTCTGGCCAGACGATGATGGACACCGTAACACCGAGAGGGCCCGAGTATATCTCTCCATCGTCGGAGGAGCAAATCCCAATCTCGAGCTATCAAGTTACTTAACATACTTTCCCATGAACCCGTAAGCCACCGTAATAGCCATCCAGTTACGGATGACGTTTAACAAACCCCAAAGTTCATGAAGCAAGCATGAAGAAACTCGATACTCTCATGGTCTAAGGAATTATGCAAACATTAACTATCTCTATGTTATAAACCATTAACTTGTGACGAATGTATCTCATAGCATAACATCAATTCGGGTCGATTCAACACAAATGTCCTTCCTGACATTGTGCCCTCAAAGTTGCTTGGCATAGACATGCCCATGATTGGGAAAACATAATCATCATGCAACACTTGAGCTAGTCTTAGAGGCACGACTAGGAATACATTTTACCGTTTATTATTCCACACGTGCATATGGGTTCTCCTCAGAGCCTTTATGGATATACGGGCTCGGGAACCACAGCAGTTATAGCATGGAACATAAACATAATTATGAACAGGGAGAGAATCAATAACATTTATTATTGCCTCTATGGCATATCTCCTACAGACTCCCACTTGCACTAGAGACAATAATCTAGCTTATGCTAATGCACTTCACACCTGTGGCACACCAGTGTAAATATGCTTCGCTTGTGGTATAGCCTGATGTCCAACGGATCTGACGACTTCAGCTCCTTGTGTATCTTTGCATGTCCTCGCGTTTTCACGTTTTCACCAAATTCATATTTTGTGTGGACTTGGCTTTGTATGTATGTGAATCACAGGTTGAACCTGGATTCCTCAGACTGAGTTATGGAGCAACTATCTGCAGTAGTGTCCCATTGTCAAAAGCCATCTTGGAACCATACTAAGTTCAGGAAGAACTATATGATTCAACATCTTCTTTGTCGCTTCTAAAGCGTCAACATACTTAGCCCTTGTTATAGAATTCGCCACAGTAACTAGTTTGAACAAATTCCAACTAACTGTGCCACCACATTGTGTGTTACACAAAACCCTTAATTTAAATCGAAAATCGCATGGAGAAAAGATGAAGACTGTATCGATGTAACATTTTACAACGAACTCTTCATGATCTCTGCTTGCGAGAAAACCATGTCATCAGTACTTACTCTAGTACTCTGTGACATCTTTCACTGTTGTCCCATGATCAGTAATTTGATCACTTTGGTATCCATACTCGCAACACCTTGGGAGTATCAGACATATCTGGTTGTTTTACATACCATGGAATACATGATTAATCCAAACACAAGAGTGTGTGGAATCTCCATCATGTATTTTACTCATCGTGTTTTGGGACACCGAGTCTTGCAAAAACTCTTTCCATGTGACTTCGGCAAGAATCACTCCTTGGCGTTTTAAATGATAAAAGGTTTTAGCATCTTGTCAATATGTATTCATTGCTTAGCCCCATTAGGTAAATCTATCTCCATAGATCATCATGCCTAATATTGAGGCTATTTAGCCTAAGCACTTCATTGAAAAACTATTTTCAAATGAAGTCCTAATTCGTGTCAAGAAATTTATTTCTCATTAACAATGTGTCAAGCACACAAGGTTTTTAGAAATATTATTATGCTCCCACTTACTTTCTTGAATTACAAGCATCTTCGTTACCCATTGATAAAGTCAAACCCCTTTGACCATTTCATCAAAGCACGAAGATTCCAACTCCATTTTGCTCTTTTCTGTCCATCGCTGGAACTCTGAAGTTTGCACCCTTACTAGCATCCTCTGGATAGACAAAATGCCTTGGACTGTAACACATGCAAGTCCTTGGTTTCATTTCCATCAGACGAAAATCCTATTGTCATCCATGTTTCATATCTCATGATTGAAATATGTATTAATTGCTAGTTCAACCCGAACCGACTTTAAGCATCGCTACGATGAAAACAACCTCATCGTAGTCAACTCTTGAACTTATTATTTCAACAAGTCGAGCTTTATGGATAAAACATTTTCATCCGTATCAGTTTTAAGTTCCATAAATATTCGTTAGACTCTAAGTCTTCCGAAAGGTGTATCAAGGTTTTAATCTTGAATCACTTATATGGAGACTAACTCGGGTTGTATTGGCATTTAGCCAATTCCGGAGTCAGGGCCCATCAACGCTTCCTTGTGTATCGTAGGTATAATCTTATCTAACAACAATATCTCGTTTGCGCACCTGAGAGGTTTGCATGAGCCTTGCCTACGTGGTTCAGCTACAAGTTCGACCGAAGTTCATATATTTTATTGTAGAGACTTCCGTATCAGTCGCAGTAGGAAACTCTAGAATTACTTCCAAGGTCTCTTTCCTTTGATCTGATGACGAAGATACTATTTATCTTGTCGAGTTGCACTATTCTCCCACTCACCTTTTGAAAGAACCATTCTCTTTAAAAGCACGCCGTTTCGCGGCAAAACTATTTGCCTCGGTATAGTGAGGGAGGAATACCCAACATTTTGGTATAACCTACAAAGTAGCACTTGTCTGATTTGGAATAGGTTTGTAACCTTTTACACAAGCCCCATATTCCAAATGTTAAGAAAAGATATAACATGGTTGGGCGTACCATACCATGGCTTCATTTCAACAGACCCGATGTAGCTCTTTTCAGTGTAAAAGCCGCAGTCTCTAAAGCATCACTTTAAAAAGGATAATGGCAAATTTATTTATGTCATCTTTGACCTTACCATGTCATAAATGGTTAGATTACATCTCCACGGACTTTTCACTTGCAGTGGTGTTCCGGGAGGCGCAAGTTATGAAACCCCTTTCACAACTCATCAGACATTCGCTAAACATGTAACTCAAATATTCCTTTGTGCAATCAAATTGCAGAAACATAATTTTCTTGTTACAATAACTTCTACTTCATTTTTGAAAACCTTTCGAATGATTTCAAAAGATCCAGACTTACGTCTCATCAAGCAAATATCCATATATCTACTTGAGTCATTTCTGAAGATATATAAATCCACTACTTGCAACGACATTTATTGAACTACACACATCAAAATGTATGATCACCAATAAGTTTGTTGCTCGTTCCTTATGGCCTGTGAACGGTATTTCAGTCACTTCACTTTTCGGAGAAAAGTTGCAAGTGTCAGATGATTCAAAATCAAAGGACTTCAAAATCCATCACAATGGAATTTTTCCATGCGTGTTTCTCCAATGTGACCAAACACAGTGCCACACATGTGTGGTATTCTCATAGTCTTGCGACATTTAGCGTCAGTGTTATGGATGTATTATATTACCATCAATATTCATAACATACATCCATCTTGGATGTAAGCATGGCCCTTCATGTTATTCATAATACTTAACAACAATTGTTGTTTTTATGAACAACTCTTTTGCAACAAACATTGTGCAATGGGCTAGAGTCTATGAAACTCTAAAAAGAATTATGAAAGTAAACCCAGAGGTATTGTATTATTATCAATATTCATAACATACATCTCATTCATAATGAAAGTATGGCCCTTGTGTTATTCATAACATCGAACATAAAAAGTTCTCTTATGAACAACCTTCTTGCAAGATACCTTATGCAATGGGATAGAGTTTGTAAAACTCTAAATGAATTATGAAAATAAATACAGACGGCAATACACCGATGGAAGGTATAGTAACATTTACTATGTTCCCTGTGTATACCTTAACCTCATTTCTCGCTAGCCTTTTAGGCCATAGTAGCTCTTACATTGATTCGTAACAGAATGCAATCGAGTGGGTATCTTTGTGATTAACTCACAATACCCAAGAATTAGTGATTAACATGTTTAACCATAATTCCCAAGAACTATATCTTTGACCAGCCTACTATACATCAAAAACTTGTATGACATTCATACATGAGCTGGATATTCCAGTCATCTTTCTTTCTGCCTTTATACTTCTAACTATTTAACTTTTAGTATTTCTCCTACTCGCAAAAGAAGCACCCAACTTAAGAGTGGCGTTAGCCCCGGACTTCCTAGGCGTGTAAGTCATACTAACACCCTTTGGACACTTCCTTTCTCTTTAAGTTGTTGTTTTATTCACCTTTCATTATATGACAGGCGTTCTTCTGGATCCCTCTCTTATCAGTCTAATGCATAGTAAACACTTTACTAATAATTTGCAATCAAACATTGCTTTGGATATTTCATATCTTTCAGTCTTTGTTTGTATCTGAAAATTAATTTCCAGTTCCATGAATATCACATAACTATCCCAAACTTTCGAAGTTCGAGTTTCATGGAAGCAAACATATTTCACTTGACCGTAACAGAATTCTAGCTTTTGGATCGAAGGACGAGAGTCGCATGATCCATAGCATTAGCGGGAGGATACGGAAAGCATGCAATAGGACAAAGTCCTTCTCGGCACTTTTGAGGACAATCCTCATATTACATTACCAATCGTAAAGTTTTAACCAGATATTTAACAGCTATTCAATTTTAATAGGGAAGGTGGAAACGCGAGCCATTATTCTACAACTATTTTGCATATAACACTTAGACAATGTTCATAATTAATTGCACTAAGAATTAAACATGTTAATTCAACAGTGCGCTCCCACTCAAATCAATATCTCTCAAAATTGATTGTGAGTGATACAAGACCCACATTTCAATTGTTCGCCATTGGTGTAACACCACTGATGACGAAAAATCTCAACCGGTAGGCCAACTTGCCAATCACATCTCTATGTGACTCTTGTTCATCTTTCGATGCGTGTGTTCCGAGCTCATGACGGTCATGCCTGAACGTCAAGACAACCAAGTGATCTCGTTGCGAGGTCTCAACTCACCCGCCTCACACTTCTCTAATCGTTCGTACCCGTGTGACACGGCGCACCCCGAAAAGATAGGTGCCGTGACGGTGCTACACTTGGGAGAACACTAACTACTTGGTATTTTAAGTGAGAGATCACCCTAATAAAAGCGACTACCGCGCAATCAAGAAGGGTGCATCATAAGGGATAAACATCTCAGGCAATTCATAATAGCATGATATGGTATAGCCCTTTCTGACGGAGAAGTCTTTCATTTCTTCGTCTTTGGCATTCGCGTCGGTGTTCACCTTCGCGAAGATTGCCACAACCTTGTTGATGCACCAGATAATATTGCTATCTCTATAGCTAACAAAATAATGCATTACAACAAGGTTGACACGCATGTCATTAAAGTGCAATCATATGGCTCCAGCCATCATGCCGAATCATGACACGCAGGTCATGTTAATTAATATACATTATATAGTCATCTCATACATAATCAAATTATTATGAGCACTGCTATACCACATCACATGCACATGCAAACCCTCCTGCAAAACCAAGTTAGACGTTTCTAATCGGTTCATGCAAAAAACTTGTTTTACGTGGCTTCTAAGGTTTCGAAACAAACCGAAGCTACCAACGTCCATCATCAAGTATGATAATTCAAGTCGCTAGATTAACGTTCCAGGGTGTATGAAACACGAGATAATAAAATCTTGAGCCCCATACTAAACTTCGTCATACGCATCACCCCCGTGCAGATCATATCTGCATTGCCCTTTCATCTACGAAATTTCATCTTTCTTTTTAACTACGGTGGAATTCAATGAACTGTTAGCACTTCGTTGATCAATCAGGATCGCGGATTGCCAGAACATTGAAACTCCACCATACTGTTATCAAGATCAGAAATATGCAAATTCCAGGGAAGCAACGAGAACATCGGGTAACAAATTTCATCTGTCACCCGCATAAATAATTTTCAGCAATAGATCTCATCTACTACCTAATTATATTATGCAATACCCATACATCTCTATGTATTCTAGGTCGCAACCTGCATCTACGCATAGCATGGCTCATGATGCCACCGATGGGTAACGCAGCAGAAAACAAAAATTTTCCGAACTACGCACCAGCCCAGGACCACTATGGAGACTGCATACAAGGTTTGATCTTTTTCGTTACCGACTCGTAGCGCAGCGGGAAGTAGAGTTGATGACGATCGGCGGTGCAGATCCCCGCAGCTGGGATTTACAACCTCCCAACCGCGAGGATGTATACCCTCATCAGCTCCTCAGACAGCCCTCCGGGAGGCGGTTGAACAGCCCCCCGGACGGTGTCGCGGACAGCCCTTCGGGAGGACCTTCGAAACTCGAACGGTCACTCGGACAACCCTTCGAGAGGACCTTCAAAACTCGGACAGTCACACGGACAGCCCTTCGGGAGGCACTCACGAACTAAGACCGAAACTACGATCTCTCTACAGAGTTGGACACATATGGTGTCATCTATCTGGCAGGGCTTCGCCGTCCAGAACTAGTTCCTGCCGGAACCCAGACAGCCTTTCGGCTCTAGGAAACTATTTCGCTGGGAGGGAGAGAAGAAGCCAGATCATTGCAATGGCATGTATGTGAGAAAGATTGAGTGTGGAGGGCTGCCCCTCCACCTCTATTTATAGGAAATCCCAAGGGGTAGGGTAGTTTCACACAAAAACCCAAAATGCACATGAATGAAGTCCTTCCACAAGGACCTAGGAGTGAAACCAATGAACAAGAGGGTCCCCAAGGGGGGATACCCCATGTGGCCGGCCACACCCCCATGAGGGGCCCAAAAAATGGCTCCTATCCATCCATGTCATCCCCAAGATCTTTTGGAGCAAAGCCCCAAAAGGTGGCTTTCCATAAAGTAACCATAAAGCTGATTTTCACTATTCACAACGACATTTTTCAGCGTCCGTTCGAACTGAAAATATTTGTGTGGGCTTAGAACATTTCCAGTACCCACCAAAATTATTTTCAACGCGTTCCGAAACAATTCCGGTTTAGTGATTTTCATCTGCGAAAAGCATCTGAAGTGGTTCGGGCAGCTCCGGAGCATATCCGGTTATTATCCCGGAAAATTCCAGAAAGCTTCCAGAATGATTCTGGCACCCTCCAAGAATTATCAGGCATGTGCCGAAACCAATTTGACTTTATGGTATCCCCTGAAACAACTTTTCAGTTTCACCGGAACTCATCCGGTGACCTCTCTCTGCGGAACTTTTCCGGTGTCCGAAACTTTTTCGGTGATTTTCTCTCAGACTCCCTGTCTAGTATTCAGAAGATAGATGACCCTTAAGTGTGTGACCCTATAGGTTCGGTGAAGTATAGACATGACCTGGAACCCCTTCCGATCAATGATCAACATCGGAGCCGTGGACACCCATATTGACCCCTATACCCACACGAATGAATATTCGAGTGAACCTCTAGTTGCGGTGAGCTATTCCTGTTGCTTCACGATATATCACAAACACCTAAGGTGAGATTTATTGCATCCCCGTGGACGAACAATTTGTCCACCATGCAAGTTACCTCGTTACCGGTTTTGTTCTCTTTTCTCGTTTCCGTGTTCCGGCATCCCCGTGATCAAATCACAAAGGTGTCTGGCCAGACGATGATGGACACCGTAACACCGAGAGGGCCCGATTATATCTCTCCATCGTCGGAGGAGCAAATCCCAATCTCGAGCTATCAAGTTACTTAACATACTTTCCCATGAACCCGTAAGCCGCCGTAATAGCCATCCAGTTACGGATGACGTTTAACAAACCCCAAAGTTCATGAAGCAAGCATGAAGAAACTCGACACTCTCATGGTCTAAGGAATTATGCAAACATTAACTATCTCTGTGTTATAAACCATTAACTTGTGACGAATGTATCTCATAGCATAACATCAATTCGGGTCGATTCAACACAAATGTCCTTCCTGACATTGTGCCCTCAAAATTGCTTGGCATAGACATGCCCATGATTGGGAAAACATAATCATCATGCAACACTTGAGCTAGTCTTAGAGGCACGACTAGGAATACATTTTACCGTTTATTATTCCACACGTGCATATGGGTTCTCCCCAGAGCCTTTATGGATATACGGGCTCGGGAACCACAACAGTTATAGCATGGAACATAAACATAATTATGAACAGGAAGATAATCAATAACATTTATTATTGCCTCTAGGGCATATCTCCTACAAGATCCCCATAACATATGTTGGTATTGCCTGCACGATGGCCTTGATCATCGTCTCCTTCTCGGCTGAGGACAGTGTGTCTCCCCACGCAATAATTCTCTTTAGCAGCCTTGATTGCAAATTCTGAAACTTGCCACATGACATGCGCCCATCCGGAGTGGGGAACCCCAAGTATTTGTCCTCAAACAGTGTTGTGACAATGCCAAGGGCAGTCCGCACCTTGTGCTGTTCCTCACTTGGACATGCTTCCCCAAACAGCCCGCTTGTAACGCCCACAATGCGGCTATATCTCCCACGTGTCGAGGCACGACTTAGAGGCATAACCGCATTGTGGTTTTGTCGCAAGAAGGGTCATCTTCACACAATCCCATGTAATGAACAAGAATGGGATAGAGTTGGCTTACAATCGCCACTTCACACAATACATAAATGAATCATACATCATTCAAGATACACACATAGGTCCGACTACGGAACCAAAATAAAAGAAGACAACCCAACTGCTAGATCCCTGATCGTCCCAACTGGGCTCCACTACTGATCAACATGATAAGAAACAACACAACGAACAAGATCTTCATCGAGCTCCCACTTGAGCTCGGTTGCGTCACCTGCACTGACATCGTCGGCACCTGCAACTGTTTTGGAAGTATCTGTGAGTCACGAGGACTCAGCAATCTTACACCCGCGAGATCAAGACTATTTAAGCTTATAGGAAAGGATGGTGTAATGAGGTGGAGCTGCAGCAAGCACTAAGCATATATGGTGGCTAACATACGCAAATAAGAGCGAGAAGAGGAGCAACGGAACGGTCGTGAACTAGCACTGATCAAGAAGTGATCCTGAACTCCTACTTACGTCAAACATAACCCAGAAACCGTGTTCACTTCCCGGACTCCGCCGAGAAGAGACCATCACGGCTACACACGCGGTTGATGCGTTTTAATAAAGGTCAAGTGTCAAGTTCTCTACAACCGGATATTAACAAATTCCCATCTGCCACATAACCGCGGGCACGGCTCTCGAAAGTTCATACCCTGCAGGGGTGTCCCAACTTAGCCCATTATAAGCTCTCACGGTCAACGAAGGATAAACCTTCTCCCGGGAAGACCCGATCAGTCTCGGAATCCCGGTTTACAAGACATTTCGACAATGGTAAAACAAGACCAGCAAAGCCACCCGAATGTGCCGACAAATCCCGATAGGATCTGCACATATCTCGTTCTCAGGGCACACCGGATTGTCCAAGCTTCCGGTAGGCCAGCCCAGAGTTGCCCCTGGTGGCCACCGGCGACTGACGGGTTGGACCAACACTCAGAGGAGCACTGGCCCGGGGGTTTAAATAAAGATGACCCTTGAGTCTGCAGAACCCAAGGGAAAAAGGCTTAGGTAGGCAAATGGTAAAACCAAGGTTGGGCCTTGCTGGAGGAGTTTTATTCAAAGCGAACTGTCAAGGGGGTCCCATAAATCACCCAACCGCGTAAGGAACGCAAAAATCAAGGAACATAACACCGGTATGACGGAAACTAGGGCGGCAAGAGTGGAACAAAACACCAGGCATAAGGCCGAGCCTTCCACCCTTTACCAAGTATATAGATGCATTAATAATATAAGAGATATTGTGGTATCCCAACATAAACATAATCCAACATGGAGCAATCTTCATCTTCACCTACAACTAGCAACGCTATAAGAAGGGGCTGAGCAAAGCGGTAACATAGCCACACAACGGTTTGCTAGGAAGGGTGAAAAGGTTAGGGGCTGACACGGCAGTATGGGAGGCATGATATAGCAAGTGGTAGGTAGAGCGGCATGGCAATAGAACGAGCAACTAGCAAAGCAAAGATAGAAGTGATTTCGAGGGGTGGTCATCTTGCCTGAAATCCCGCAAGGAAGAAGAACGAGTCCATGAAGAAGACAAGCGGACGTAGTCGAACGAATCCTCACACTCCGGAACGAAACCGAAGGTAACGAGAGAAGCAACCCGGAAAGAAACAAACAACAAAGTAAACAACCACCACATACACATGGCATGATGCACAAACAAGTATGATGCATGTCCGGTTTAATGAGGCATGGCATGGCAAAGTGTAACAAACAACACTACAAATTAAGTGGAGCTCAATATGCAACGAGTTGCATATAGACGAAACACCACATCAATTATTTAGTTCTCTCTCATTTATGTACCCAACAATATTAAATGTTGATTAACATGGCAAGAGGTGAGACATAAGTAAACTACACATTTTAGGCAATTTAAATGAGGCCGGAACAACAAACAACAATTTCCGGAAAATCCTCATGTCCATAATTTAGATTTGGTACTGTTCTGCCATAAACGCAATTTTAATATTGTTAAACAGCAAAATGAAGTGCACCATGTTAAACTAGGCATATTTCTACCCCATTTACATATAAAGTTTATTAAAATCCGAGCTACGGTTATTTAGTTATGAAATAAATCATTTTAACATGGCATATATGCAAAATTAAATAAACAGCAAGTTTAAACATTTTAACATGGGATGAAAGTGGCATATTATTAATCTACACAAAATTCTAAGCATTTTACATGTTTAAATCATTTTAATCCGATGCACGGTTTATTAATTATTAATGCATGAACATGAGGGGTTTTTCTGCAATACTGTAAATCCTCGGATAATAGCTAAATTCGCAGATCCTGAAAAAAAACATCACATGGGCCGAATCCGGCTGGCCCGATAGGAGCGTGGGCACTGGAGGCTCACCCAGCGGGCCTTAGCCCATCTGCAGAGGAAGCCGGCTTGAAGAAGCTGGGCCACGGCGCGGGATGCGGCCAGGAGGGCGCGGGTCAACGCGAGCGGACGCGGGACGAGTGACCGGCTCGTTCTAGAGGAAGCAGAGCAGCGGCTGCCGGTGGCGCTTGAGGGCTTGCCGCGGCGGGACTTGGCCGGAGCACGGCGGGATCCGGGCAAGGGCGTTGGAGATGGCCAGATCCGGGCGGCGTCGCTCCCGGCAAGTACTTGGCGGCGGCGGCGGTTCCTTGCTGCGGCAAGTACACACAGAGAGAGAGATGTGTGTGAGAGAGAGAGAGCGAGGAGGAGGGACCCAGGGAGAAGGCACGATGGGGCCAGCCTGGTGATGGAGCTGCTTGCGGCTGGCTCGAGGAGAGGGCAGAGGAGACCGCAGGGTCCTGCTGGTGTTGCTCCGGCGAGGGGCAACGGGTGGCGATGGAGCTCGGGCGTGAGCTCCTGCTCGAGGAAGACGACGGGAAGGTAGCAGCCTCGGGCAGTGAGGAGAACCGACGGGAGTCGCGGCTCCCCGTCCGGCGCTGGGACGAGACGAAGGAGGTCGGCGGCGGCTGGAGAGGCAGCACAGGCGCTGGAGGCGTGGACGAACGGCGGCGCGGGGACGGGGCTCCGGGCGAGCACCTGCTCGGGAGAGGATCGAGGAGGCCTCTCCTTTGGTGCTGGACACGCACGGGAGCCGGGAGGGGAGGCGGCTGCGAGCAGTGGCTGGCCTGGTGCTGAAAGCGAGGGGGGAATTTTGGATCGAGGAGATCCCGAGGAGGGAGAGAAAGGACAAGGGTGGCGGCTAGGAGGAAGGATGGGACATCTCCCTAGAAGTTAGGGTTTGTCCATATTTAGATTAGGGGTCTTTAAATAGGGAAAGAAAGGGGTACATCTGATTAAAATCGGACGGCTGAGAAAATATAGTTTAGGAAGTCCAATGAAGAAAACGGTGATGTTTTGTAGATGTTTGGGGATGATCCGGACCCAACGGTCACAACAGTCCGGGTCGGGTTCGGGGAAGTTTTCGGACGCACGCCAGAGGGGGGTCGGTGGTTGTGCATAGAGGGTCAAACGGTCAGACAAGAGAGAATCAAAATCCGGTTAGCCTCAGAACGGTCAACGAACGCAAGGGGGGACGCGGCAACTACGAGCGGATACAAGTTTTTAAAACATGACGGCAACGAAGTGCCGATGCAATGCAAATGATGCGATGATGAATGCAACACACAAAATAAATAACCGAGCTGACACGCAAAACATGGAACGCATCTGGAGCGTCGGTCTCGGGGCGTTACACCGCTGCACTTCATCGGATTAATGCTCTGGCCCATGGACATCTCATAAGTGTGCAAAATGCGCTTCACGCTGTCGGCTTGCTCCTCTGTGGCTTCGAAGAAGAGTAGGGAATCATCTGCAAAAAGGAGATGGGAAACCCCCGGCGCTCGTCGACAAACTTTCAACGGTGTAATTTCGCCATTATGAACACCTTGTTGCAGCAGAGCAGACAAGCCATCAGCCACTAACAAGAACAGGAACGGGGATAAAGGATCACCTTGCTGTAGCCCGCGGGATGGTGCGAACAAATCCAAGAGGGTACCATTGAATTTAACAGTGTATCTCACCGAGGTGACACATGACATAATCCAGTTCACCCACCGGCAAGCGAAACCCATCTTTTGCATCATTCGCTCCAAGAAGATCCAGTCCACCCTGTCATATGCCTTAGACAGATCCAATTTGTACGCACAAAAACTCTTTTCCGGGTCTTTCTCTTGCTGGATATAGTGGAAGCACTCGAAAGAAATGAGAGCATTGTCTGTGATGAGCCGCCCAGGCACAAAGGCACTCTGCTCCGGTGAGATGATTTCATCAAGGATAGGGCGGAGCCGGTTTACTAAGCATTTGGATACCACCTTATAAATGACATTGCACAAGCTAATAGGGTGGAACTCAGTCAACCTTTCCGGATTGTCCACTTTGGGAATGAGGACGATGGCGGTGTCATTCACCCCTGGCGGCATTGTGCAAGTACGGAAGAACTCTTTCACCCCGGCAGTGACTTGCTCCTTCATCACAGCCCAATTCTTTTGGAAAAACCGGGCCGGAAATCCGTCCGGTCCCGGGGCCTTTAGGGGTCCTATCTGGAAAAGGGCGTCAGCTATCTCCTTGTCGGAAAAATCTGCACACAAACCAGTATTCATACAGTCAGAAACCCTGCAATTAATTAGGTTAATGACTGGGTCCGGGCAAATGGAGTTGTCTGCAGTGAACAGCGTGGAGAAATAGTCTGACACCATCGCAGCCATTGTGTCATGATCCGTATGTGCAGCTCCGGCAACATCAATGAGCTTTTTAATACGATTTTTCCTAGCTCGCCACTTTGCTCTCCGATGGAAAAACTTGGTATTCCGGTCGCTTTCCTTCAGCCAATCAACCCGCGAGCGTTGCGTCCACATCATTTCTTCGCGGTATAAGAGTTCGTTGAGCCTATCAGACGCCTCCCGTATGTCCTTTCTATCAGCATTCATGGCCAGCAACTCTTCTAGCTGCGTACGCGATTTATTGATCTCTTTGATTACATTCCCAAATTTCATACGACTCCACTCCTGCAGCTGATTCATAAGAAGTCCGAGTCCTGAGGAAATCTCACCAAGATTCAGCATAGCCCCTAAGTCCGTCCATGCTTTCATAATTACCTCCGGGAGCACCGGCTCCCGCTCCCACATCACTTCATACTGGCGAAATCTTCGCCCGCTGCGCTGGACCGGCTCCTCCTGTGAGCACCGGAGTAGGATGGGGAAGTGATCCGACGTGCTCACCACCAGGTGCTCCACCGTGCCGTGTGCAAAAACATCCCGCCAATCATTGGTCGCAACCGCCCGGTCCAGCCGAACCTTGACGTTGGGGCGCCCAGCGCGTTTGTTATCATATGTGTAAGGGAGTCCCGCAAAACCCAGATCACCAAGTCCACATACCTCAAGCACATCACGGAAATCAATCATCTGACCAGCGGATCTTGGCGACGCCGAGAAGTGTTCGAAGCCCCACATCGCCTCATTAAAGTCAGGTCGCTCTGTTGGTGCAAATCTTGGAGCAAGGTCCACATACGATGCCGGTCCTCTGTACGTGGTTCTCCGTAGACACACGTGAGTCTCCAAGGCGGCTCACCAGCTGTACTCGTCACATACGCATCAATATATATTTCATTAACAGTTTTCACATCCACATTCAGCGACTCATGCCAATACAAAGCCAGGCCTCCACTGAGGCCAACACAATCTAGACCATCAAAGCCTCTAAGGCCTAAACGAGCCCGGTACCTACTCATTTTATTCTTCAACTGTCTAGTTTCACACAAAAACACGATACTGGGGGAATGAGCCTGGACAAGGCTCACAAGATCACGAACTGTCCGAGGGTTCCCCCCCTCGGCAGTTCCAGCTTAAGATATTCATTGCTCCTGACGGGGCACCGTCGGCCCCGTCAGGTTGTCGGCGGCCCCTCTGCCGAGTGCCTCCTTGTTTTGCTCTTCATCCCGCATGGTCTCGTCCTGTGTGTCACCCAGCGTTGGAGACGGCTGCTCCGCCAGCTTCCCCATGGTGCGTCGTTTCTTCGGTGTGCACTCACTCACCCCCCCAGCAGTAGGCGCAGGTGCAGAGTATAACACCATGGCCTTCCCACTAGTGTCACCGGGGGGTATGGACGCCACCTCCTCTTCTGCTGCCCTCTTACCAAGCAACGAGGCATCTGATGAGTCTGCGTTGGCCATCTCAATCTCATGGGATAGGTCCTGAAGTGCTGGAATCATATCTTCCTTTGTGGGACCCGTATGCAAACCCCCTCTGACAGGAGAGCCTCTTGGCTGCAAGCCAGGGACGCGCTCATTGCTTCTGCGGCTTGTTTCACTTTCTCCCCGGCTGGTACCAGACATCCTTTTCATCTCCTCGGCCAGCAGTTCGTCAACTGATTGGTTGCCATGACGGTGGTCCTCATGTGAGCTGTTCATCCCCCTCCTCTCCCTGGCCATGCGCCTGGTGCCACGATCGGTGCGCCCATTGTGCGAGGACGAGCCGCTGTCCGACTGAAAGCTCAGTCCTCGGTGAGCAGTTGGGTTCCCCTTCGCACGAACGGTCCCCGCCTGCCTCGTGAATCTGCGAGGCGGCGAGCACTTCAGTTTGCCACTATACTTCCCAGAAGGAGCATCACCTCTATTCTTCATAGGGCAAGATTTCTCTTGGTGCCCAAAAAAACCACAAGTGTAGTAGAAGTTGGGACACTTTTCGTACTGGATCTCGAACTGAACCATGTTCCTCTTCTCCTTCACCTTGTTTTCATAGCCACCGACGTCTCGAGCGGACGATTAAAGGGGATGGCAACCCGAACACGCACATAGTTACCTCTGTGCTCGTCCAGCGCAGTCTGAACGACCTCCCCCAGCTTGAAGCAAAGCGCTTTAACAATGGCATCCGTTCTCCAATTGACAGGGACATCCAAGATCCTAACCCAGATTTTCATTGTGTCCAACTTGCAATCCGATACCTTCCTCATCCCATCAAAAGCCTCAATGATCAACGGGTCATGCTGGTATTGCCACGGTCCTCCCCGCAGTACCCTGTCCATGTCAGCCTCACATCCAAAGTGCACCAGGTATTTGTTATCCCCTTGGTACTCGTAGTCATAGTTCTCCTTCAATTTCTAGCCGTCTCCCACGTTGTCAAAGAGGGTGTGCGGCGATGGCCTGTCCAGAGAGTAGACAAGCATGATCACCGTCCACGGGTGCTCTGGTTCATGGAGTACCCCCTCTTCTTCCAGATCCACCTCGACCAAGCCATCATCGTTAGCATCCTCCTCACCGCCCAGACCATTATCAGCTCCTACCACTTCGTGATCCTTGCCCCGATTGTGTGACTCGATCTGGACCTCATCCCCGATCAGCTCGCGGCCGGCAAGGGAAAGATCCTTGCCATCTGGGGTCATAGCCGCCATGGCTACAGAAACCCTAGCGGAAGGCTTCGGGCGGGTAGCATCCACAGAGGGAGCCCCATAATCGCCCCCGCCGTCCTCTAGGGTTACTGCAACAGCCGGCATGACAAACCCCTCAATCGTGCTTGATTCAGCCATGCCGCCGGGCGGGGGGGGGGGGGGGATCTGAGCGCGGGTATTGAGGATAGGTTAGCCGGATCTGGCGGTTGCTTGGGTGTGTACTTCGGCGCCGACTCCTCTCCAGATTTTAAAGGCCTCCTGACGCAGGGTTCCTTGCGGAGGGGGTCAACGAACCCTAGTCCGTGCTGGCAAACAGAGTCCAGGTTCTGGGTGGCATCTTCCAAACCCATGACAGCGGGATCGACGAGACCAGATGGCACACGCGACCGCGAGGCGGACGGGGCCGCCACGGTTCCAGCAGCCTGCGCTAGCAGGGGGCAGGAGGAGGTACCACACGCGGCCGGCTTAGCGCCCGGCGGTGGCGGCGGCAGTGATGGCGGCGGCGGCGCCGTAGGGGCCGCCCCCCGATCGCCTGGCTTAGGAAACCCTAGCATCGCAGGACAGCCGGTGTCATGTTTCCGGAGAGATGCTGATAGAAAGATAAACTTCGACCAAGACAATACTCTAGTGCACGTATTTTACAGACCGAAAGCTAGCTTTGTTGCTGGGTTACCACCGAGATCGAGCTACCAATTTTTTACGGTAATGTTGATAATCTGACATCAGATTTGTAGTTTAAAAGTATGACATCATTTTATATATGCAAACTCACGTTGATACAATTAGCAATTGTTGTATTAGTTTAATTCTGATTAATATGATGTCAACAGTGCTAACAATACTAATCTCATACTAATTCGGAAAAAGTATTAATCTCGTCCAAAAACTAATCATATGAGTGCATAATGGAGATATTATTATTACTATTATTATCATCATCGTCATCATCATCATCATCATCATCATCATCATCATTATTATTATTATTATTATTATTATTATTATTATTATTTGACCAAAAATAGTAGGGAAAACCCCTACTGTGAGTCATTTCATTTATAATTAGCAATGGGAATGTACAATGATAGGTTATAATGTGGATGTTACATGGGTTAGCAAATAGCTAACAAATTATTCATACATTGTCAATCCAGGACATCATGCCTTCTTTGAGGCTAGGCTTAGCCTAAGCATGGCCATATTAAAATTATTTCTGAAGTCAAGCTTGCAAGCGAAAGAGCTTAAGGGTTGACACACCAATTGTAATCACGTTAAGGAAGAGCCGCCACAACAACTGGCAGATGATGATTGTCATTGATCTCATTTAGAAATAAAGTCGAAGATATGAACATTATGTAAGCTGATGACGTGTTAGTGAGTTTGTTAAGATGGATGTGATACATTGATATTAGTTTGTCAAGTGGAACAAATATGGAGCTTTGTCGTTTATTCCTAAAATTGATAAAGCCTCGTTTAGTTACTGCTATGAATTTTATAGTTATATTTGCTCTTTATAAATCATGTGTACAAACTGTGGCACAGTAAATTCATGGGAGCGAAAATTTGTTCTTGCGATGACGATTATATCAGTGGCGGGCACTACTCTTGGCCCGTCACTGGCTAACTAGTTACCACTGGCGGGCGCCTGCCCGCCACTGATGTTATGTTAGCAGTGGCGGGAGGTCAGTGGCGGGCGCCCCTAAGAGTCTCGCCTAACACCGATGGCCTTTTTCCGCCCCCGGCCCGTGTCATTCTTGCAGTAGTTGTGGTTTAAGTGAAAATTTTAGATGGGAATCTTTTGCCACCTAGACCATTACAAAATAGGGTTACGTTATCCCCTCAAAAAATAGGGTTGCGTTAGTGTCAACCGACTGATTCCATGCGTGGATCAATGTGCTCGTACGATGCGATATACACAACCGTTTGATCCAGTGAGGTACACATCTGTTGGATCCCTAGTCGCCATCTCTCACACACGGCTTCTCTTATAGCACACAACAACACTGCATGTTGCGCCGCAACATTGCACGCAATGACTTCCCTTTGCAACATGGGCGACGCGTTGGTGTGACACCCCTTGCAGCACCAGCACCAGACCCACTACACCTCCGACGCTGACCCTCACACCACCTTTATAGAGCCGCCCCAGTCTTTGTATCAGTCACATCATGCGGCAACCCAACATCACCAATCACTTATCGTGCATGTTGCAACACTGATGTGATCCACGGTTGCATCAACAATCTGACACCGCTGGTAGAAGATCCCACTCCCTCACAACACCCACTCCGCAACAGCTCTCGACAACCCATTGGCCTTGCAGCCGTGGTTGCCC
The DNA here is from genome assembly GCF_002575655.3 of Aegilops tauschii subsp. strangulata. NCBI lineage: Eukaryota > Viridiplantae > Streptophyta > Magnoliopsida > Poales > Poaceae > Aegilops > Aegilops tauschii. The sequence continues at coordinate 538,017,627 of NC_053039.3, forward strand.
TGACAGCGGTCCCCGCAAGCCCATAGCACCTGTCGTCCAACGCCTCCACACCCATAGCTCACCACCCCGGCTTGCAGCAGTTGCCACCAGTCTTCATAGCATCCGCCAAGGCTCAAAGGGTCGTGGCCCACCCAGGGCTGGAGCAAAATAAAGTTTTACATGAAGTTTTTCCCACAATATTGTATTGATTTTTAGTTTGTAGTACTTTTTTTACTATCCGACCCGTCCAACATTTTTTTGATAGCTCCGCCACTGCTGGTGACGTCTACGCTCACAACTCCCCCACTTGCAGCAGTGGCCACTGGGGCTTCGCAACAGTGGCCATGTGACCATGGGCAACACTTCACATCGTTAGGTTATTTTGGGAGTTGCATGAAGGCCACCGAGTTGGACGTGTCGCTAGATGAAGGCACATCCCTGGTTTGCGTTGCAAAAGTTGGAGGGAGCCACCAACCGTGCAAGATGCGGGATGTACATGAAGAGGATAGGTAGGAAAGGAAGGGCGCTTCGGGGAAGAAATCATGTGGTAGCTAGTGACTATTCGGCCGGAGAGAAGGACGAAGGGGAAGAGCGGCCCCATGGGGCACGTGGCACATGAGCATTCGCCGTGAGCACGAGAATCAATCAGAGGATTATAACTAAAATTTGTTGCCGCTTTGTACCCCCTCCGTCTTAAAATAAGTGTCTCATACCTCCTTTGGTTTAAAGGAATCTTGTAGGAATTTCATAGGATAGGATTCTACAGGAAAAATTCTTTTAGAGCCCTTTGGTTTGTAGGAATGAAATCCTATTCCTATGAAGGAATTCTTCCTATCCTTCACATTTCATAGGAAAATAAACATTAGTCTAGACTCAATGAAAAAAATCCTATGATGTGAATCAAAGAGCATCTCCTTTCCTATTCCTACTCATAGGATTTGAGCTACATATCATCTCATTTCCTATGACTTTCCTATTCCTACGATTTTCCTATCCTATGAACCAAAGAAGGCCTTAACTTTGTACTAGTTTTAGTACAAACTTGTATTAAAATTAAGACACTTATTTTGAGATGGAGTATATACGAAAACACAAACATAAATGAAATACTAGTACAAACTAATTAAATCAAGCTACTCCACGACTGACGGCTTTCCAAAACGGCAACGAATGTCAAACATGCATTAATTGTTTATCGGTGATGTGATGTACCTGCACGTACTATGATATTAGTATAATCTAATGATGACTGCGGCTCTCTGTCGATCTACTTCCATGGTGAGATGAATGGTTACAGGAACAGCTTGAACTTTCAAAATCATAATTGTGCCTCTGGTCGAGAATCACGGCGAGTGCGAGGACGAACGCCTGGTCCACGTCCGGGATGATATCGACATGGTACGTGTACTCTCCTTTCATGACGCTCGAGATGCTGCTCACCTCCTTGCCGATCCGCGCAACATCTTCCCCGCCGCCGCCGCGGGAGGCGGTCATCGCTCCTTTGTGGTAGCTGCCGTGGACGATGTAGTCTGGGTCGACGGAGGAATTTCCCTCGACGAACACGTGGACAAGGATCCCCGTCTCCCAAACCTGCCTCTTGTCGACGGCTCTTCGTCCATTACGGTATTTACATGAGAGTAAAAAATGCAGGGCCGGTCATTAAACTTTGTTGTGACAGTCATATTTTAGTCCTCTAACTTCCAAATTTGGTCCAACTATTTCTTTTTTTTGGCAAAATAGAAGCTATATTATTGATATCAGAAGCAGAACAAAGAACCCTAAAAGTAATAAAATTATAACTAGGTCCTCGGACCACACAACACATACTACAACCACTGACGCGAGATGAAGGCGCGCCATCGCCGCCACTGCTCTTCTGTCGGAGAAAGCACCCTCGTCATGACGACCATGGCAACCGGGAAATCTTCGATCTTCGGCCACGAAGGACCAGAACGCGGGATCAATAGCCCACACCACCGAATCTTCAACAAGAACGAGAAGTCCATCCCTAGCAACACAGAAAGATCCAACCTCTCCACCATGGATGGGGATCTTGCCGGTGTGTCAATGAAAATGAAGGAGAGAACGATACTCACAAGGCGAGATCACCGACGCCGCTTCATCCACCCGACAGAGGAGCCAACAACTCGTGGATCCACGAGGACCAAAATTGCCCTTTACTCTGCCCTCTGCCACCGACAGACCAGGACGCCTAGCCATTGCTTGATCCGTAGATCGGCAGGGCAGAGACACCGCTCGCATACCAGCACCACCAGCATCGGTAAGGGTAAGGGGAGGCGGCGGATTTGTTTCTCCATATAGGATCAACCAAATCGAAAATAAAAACATGTCGGAATCTTGTTCTTCCCTGTCATGAATACTAGCATGTTTTTCCTACAGATTTCGTCAAATATAGGAAAGTTTGACTTGGCGGAAACTTAGATTTTTTTTAAGAAATGCCACCATGGCTACCTTTATTGATTTGGCAAAATCGTTACATCGTTCACTAAAGAGTTTACAAGAAAATTTGGGGGTTCATCAACCCAACTACAAGAAACATTAGTCTCATAAGAAAATTTAGCTAAATTGTGCGCAGCTTCATTTGCTTCCCTTCGGCAATGTGTGAACAACTTAGAAATTTATTTAATTTAGAACAAGGGGAGCAAGATATATTGTTTATCTTCCTTTTTGTTAATAAAAAATATAAACACTATATCTTGTTTAAATATATTGTTTATCACCTATATGAAAGCACAAATATAATCAATCTTTTCGACGAGGGTCACAACTGGCAAACTCTTACGAGCTTTATCTTGTTGGATCTAATATGCAAAAACTCATAGAAATTTCAAACTAGACCAAGCGGCCGGATAAAACTCCAGTTTAGACTCGATAGACAAAAAGAAAATCATTAAGCTACGCGTGAAGGGGGGCCAACCAGCTATGCCACGTGGCGCAAGCTGGTTGGCCGTGGTGAGAAATCTTTTGCAATTTTTTTAAATGAAGGTGTGGATGATTTTTTAAATGTATTTTTTTAGATGGAGATGAGGACCTCTGGTATTTTTTAAATGAAGGGTTATGCAAAGTGGCACTCACTGGTAGGCTGTTGTGGTAATCTTTTTACATCTTTTTTAGATGAAGGACCATTAAGCTACGCGTGAAAGGCGGCCAACCAGCTATGCCACATGGCACAAGCTGGTTGGCCGCAGTGAGAAATCTTTTGCAATTTTTTAGATGAAGGTGTGAATTATTTTTTAAATGCATTTTTGTTAGATGGAGATGAGGATCTCTGGTATTTTTTAAATAAAGGGTTATGCAAAGTGGCACTCGCTGGTAGGCTGTTGTGGTAACGTGATAAACTTGGCGCTGGCAGTAAAATTTAGACCTTTGACTTCCAAATTGCCATACTTACCTTGATTTAGCTGAAAGTTTAAAGTTTGTAGTTTCAAAAGGGGACAGCATGCATGAAGTAATATAATCAAAGCATGGTGATGTCACCGAACGGCAAACATTTACGAGCTTTAATCATCTTGATGGAACTAATCTGCAAAAGCCCATAGACATAGAATACGAGCGCGTAGGAAATAATTTGGCTCGCTGCTTTTCTTGGTTCCTTTTCTACTTTATTTATATATTTATATAATGTAAAAGATACATGCCTGACACGACGCGACCCGATACAAACTCCCGTTTAGACTCGACTCACAAAAACCTAAACCATGGCGATTACATAATCGCATGCTCACAAACTCCGACTGTAACATAGCTAACCTTTGTAAAAAAGAATGACTAGTAACGACACCGCGAACGATCACAAACCTAAGCTTCTGCTAAGCTATCTAACGCTGGGTAGAATAACGTACAACACGATCGTCATTATACATCTGGTCGAGAATCACGGTGAGTGCGAGGACGAACGCCTGGTCTTCGCCCGGCTTGACACTGACATCGTACGTGTGCTCTCCACCCATCTCACTACACTTGAACAGGCGGCTCACCCTGTTGATCTGCGCAATGTCGTGGCCGGCGAGGACGCAGCCGCAGCCGCGGAAAACGGTTAGCCCGCCGCGGTAGTAGTTGCCAAGGACGACGAAGTCTGCTGGTTTCTGCATGCCGCCGGAGGAGTTGCCATCGACGAGGACGCCTGCTGGTTTCGGCTCGTCGGAGGACTTGCGGAGGAACACTTCGATCTTGGTCCCCATCAGGAAGAAATACCATGACTTGTTCACGGCGTCGAAGATCTTGTCGCTTTCTCTCGTGCTGTTGCCCCTGTACGCCTCCCACTTACGCTCCTCAAGGCCGGTCTCCTGGAGATGGATCACCGGTTGGGCTGATGTGGCGTCGAGGAATTGGTGTGAGCGTAGGCTCATGAAGCCCATGCGGGACTCCACCTCCAGCATGGCCTCGCCGCCGGCGGAGTTCTTGAAGGTGAATCTCGGCCCGTTCGGGGTGTACAACTTGGTCACCGTCAACTTCGTCGGGTGCGTCGCCAACGTCGCCAAGAACTGCTCGCCCACTATCGCTTCCTTCACCTTCCCGGACGGCGACGACATCTCGGCTGATTGACTCGACGCGGGTGATCGTAAAGGGGGTGGAGACGGTTTAGATCGAAGAGGCTAATTAATTGGGCTGTGAACGGATTAGCTAGCTACGGTGTGTATATATATATATGCCGTAGGTTGTGCGAGCATTATTTGCTTGTGTTACAAGATACTATTTAGAATCGCACGCATCGCCAAGAATTGTTTCCTTGTTGTACAAGGTATTCTGCTGTCCGAGAGCTAGCTTTCGTCTGGTTATTAGTCTCTTATAATTTTCTTCCGCAATAAGATTACAATGCAACCCAAAACTGTTTAGTATTTAGCTCGTGCACGATGGGATGCTGGCGAAACCAAGGATTATTTTAAAAAGGAAAAGTTCTACTTCCTCTTAACCAAGGATTCTTTCCCCTTGTTGTACAAGACGTTTTCTTGGAGATTGTTGTACAAGACAATAGGTCTCAGATTTTTTTTTGAGGGGGTCTAAGAATTGAGGTGTTTGGTTCTCGCTGCGTAGTCACACAACACGTACTCGACCCAAAAGATGGTTTATTTGGCTAATCGCTGCAAAGGAAAAAATGGATGTGCGAACCAAAAGACGGTTTATTTGGCTAATCGCTACAAAGAAAAAATAATGTATGTGCGAACCAACCTATGATTGGATGGTTATAGAGGTAAGTCGTATCCTCGGCCCCACCAGGGTTCAAGTCCAGGTGCTTGCATTATCCTGGATATATTTCACGATTTTCCAGCGATGCCCATTCAGTGGGAGGAGACATTCTCGCAGACTACGAGGCACCTATGGTGCTTTCGTCAATCTCAAGATGATATACCAGCTTAGACTCTCAGAGGTCCTTATGGGGTAGGATGTGTGTTCATAGAGGTGAGTATACGCGTGTATATATGAGTGCCTGTGTGGCTATGTCTGTACTATGTTTAAAAAAATGTTTGTTTGGTTTCAAAGAGCATCTCTAACCGATCACTTAAAATTTAGGCCCTTATATGGCATCTTAACCTTCAACTCCTTATTATATATTTGGTTCTACGTATTTGGTTGCATTGAGTTTCTATCGTGCAGAAAGTTTTGAACTGATTCTTGTGCCTATGTCACCGCAAAAAACTATCGTGAGCGGTCACTTGTGCATAAAGTCGAATTGCAGTCATTGCCATATCAAAATTTACCAAATTGGATGAATAGGAAACATGTCATACAGTAGGAAATCAGAGTGGTCAAAAGTGAAATGATGACGGTGCGCACAAATTGTTGATATGAAAATGAAATAAATGACAAGCCCGGTACTCATGAATTGATGTAAAGTTAGAATATGTAGTTGGATGGTTAGGAGGCTAGTTGTATCCTCAGCCTACTAGGGATCAAACCCAGTTTTGACTCTCTGGTGTCTCATAAAAAAGTGATTTTTTTGCGGGAGGCGACGTTTCTGTCGATAATGAGACACCTATAGTGACTCCGTCAATCTCAAGTCTCGCCTGCTCAGTCTCTCGAAGATGCTCATAGAGGTAGGATGTGTCTGGTATCATGTTTGTTAAAAACAAAATTCTTCGCATCCATTACTTCTAGCCGTGCCCATGTGAACAAGAATATTTCATGGATACGTTGTTTCACTGGATATCATAGCCGTGTGCAATATACAAGGACATCTATTTCTGGTTTTATAGCATCACTGGAAATAGATTCATTGACAAGGCATTATACAAACTAAAACAAACTCTTCGCCATCTTTCAATGCGGTGGATCGAAAGGCAAACAAATGATAAGCAATGAAGAGCATTACATGATACATGCTTTCACGAAAATGAAAATGTTTGAAAAGACACAATCTGAAAATTAGTTCAATCTTAGTCGACATCGACATGCAAGATTTCTATTTTTCTACACTGTGAGAACGAACACTACAATATTTTTCCACTATATAAACAAAATATTGCATCATGGTGAATAAGTTTTTAACATATATGTAAAATCGATTGAATTTGCACTATAACATGGTGAATATTTTTATGTTCTAAATGAACGAAATCCTAAAATGAACTCTGAATTCGATTGTGAATTAATACATAGAAGCTCTCAGAGAAAAAAAGTTGAAGAAATCATATTGGGGGCTATTGGTTAGTTAACATCGGGTCGACAACCTAGGTTGATCCTAGCAGTTGGCAGTTCATTTGGCTGCGCAATCGAAGGTCATTGGTGCCGACGGTACATAATGTTGAAGAGTGCTATGTTTTCCTCGTCAATCGTTTGAACACATGGATGTGCGAATGAGTGAATGAGGGCCCCTACAGTTTGTCTCCCTTGCACCTACCATCTCTGCCATGGCCTTGTTGTCACCCACCACCCTAGTAACCGTGACTGCAAACCACCTATGGCGGGTCCTCCGCCCCCACCCAGCCTCTATTTTCTACTCCTCCTGCCGTCTATAGGAGTTCGAGAGGCGAGATCCACGGATCCCGATGGGAGGAGGCGTCCTATGTCAGAGTAAGATGTTGTAGTGGCACTTCACATGATGAGGATATCAAGGACAATAAGGTTCCCTCGCGAGGGCCATGACACGATGCAGAAGCTGGTGACAAGGATCTCGGGCAGAGACGTCTTTGTTTTTTATGGAGAAGACAACAAAGTGGAAGGCGTTTTAGTCTCTGCAGCCACACATCCTATGATTAGAAGGTGTTTGCGCTAGTCCCAGGGAGGGCAACATCGATTGTGGCGGATGTATGGTGCCGGGGAAGATCATGACATCCCCACCGCAGCCTAACCTGATCTCAGTGAGACCCCCTCTAGAGTTGGGGGTTAATTTTTGTTGTTCCCGATGGCTGCTAAAGGGTGGATATCATCTCAGATTCCCTCCAGAAGGCTTCCTCTCTAACTCAAGATACTCGAAACAGATTTTCGGGGATTGCCCACCTCCATTGCTATTCTCGAAGATTCAAGCAGTTTCAGATTCATTCAGAGGAGGCGGGCGAGATCAAATGGTGATCGTGGAGCCACGTCGCGACTTTATCCTTCCAACGGTTTGGATGATGCAGTCAACAATTTCTACAATCAGTTTTGGCTTTCACGGGTCCCTGAGGTTAAACCTACCAGGGTTTATGTTTCGAGGGATATCACGCTAAACAACATTATGTATTCCCTCCTATCCATAACAAGTGTCGTGGTTTTAGTTTCTAACACCACGACATTTGTGATGGATAGGAGAAGTACTCCCTCCATCCCGAATTACTCGTCGCAGAAATGGATGTATTTAGAACTAAAAATACGTCTAGATATATTCTTTTTTCCGACAAGTAATTCCGGACTTCCGGACGGAGGATTATAATTTAACGTCTTTGGTGTGATTTAGCATCATTTAATGGTTCTATAGCGTCAATTTAGGAAACTTGTGTAAATATTTAGGCTGCAGATATTTGCCATATGGCGAGTACTAGGAATCAGCCGGATGGTAAGTAAGCTTTTTTCATCTGCCTCGCGTGCCGTACGACCACACAAAACCGTTTTCTCTCACATGTCGCTTTCACACACATCTGCATATACGCGATGGGGCGTGTGAAGGTAGTTGCACCTTGTGAGTTGTTTTCAACAGGAAGCAAAGCCAGCAAAGCAAAGATCATGCCACTTGGCTTCATGACGTGTTTGTCTGCTCCTTTGCAACGCCGCGAGCGCTACATAGCAGCTCCGGCATCACCGACAACCGTCGCATCGCAACACCGACAACACCAACGAGCACGATATTGCAGCGCCGACGTCCACCGATGAGCGCTGCATCACAGCACCGACAGTCACGGACGAGCGTCACATCGCATCGCCGACAACACAAACGAGCACATCATCACAGCGCCGGCGTCCACCGATGACCGATGCATTGTAGCACCTACGGACACAAACGAGAATCGCATCGCAGCGCCAACAACACCAACAAGCGCGACATCACAGCGCCGTCAGCATTGACGAGCATCGCATTGCAGCACCGACAGTCATCGATGAGTGTTGCATCGTAGCACCGACAACACCAACTAACACAAAATTGTGGCGCATGCGTCTAGCGATGAGTGCTTCATCGCAGCACCGGCATCATCGACGAGCGCGGCATCGCTCGTCAGTGGACGCCGACGAGTTCCGCATCGCATCATCGGCATCACCGACAAGCGTTGCATTGCAATTAATGCCAACGACACCAACGAGCACGACATCGCAGCATCGGCATCCACTGACGAGTGCCGCATCGCAGCGCCGACATCACCAACAAGTGCTGCATCACAGCACCTGATGTGCAGCTGTATATATTGCGATGAAGTATCATGTGAATCGCTGAAGATTCAAAAAAACACATGTACTGCCACCGGTGCGAATGACGAACGTAGGGATCACTAGTAAAAATTACCATATACTGCTGCGAATGAGAAGCGCAAGGACCACGTGAAGGCATGCACTCCAGTGTGAAGGCAGCACACCCTGTCCGTCATCTCCAGCCCGCGTCATCAAGACTAGAAGGGTTAGAGCAACTCCAATGTCGTGACCCATTTTGTCCGCCCGCGTTCGTTTGGGTCGGCGCGGACAAAAGTGGAGGCCCAACGCGCCGACCCAAACGCAAATCGCGTCCGCCTGGCGTCCGCGCCAACCCATTTCCGGCCCAAAATTGCGCCTGGAATGCGTCGGCGTGGACGCGAAGCGGATGCGCCACACGTCTCCTCGCCGTCCGTCGTGTTCCCACCTGGCGGCCGTCCAACTACGACGGTCAACATTATTTATGATGACCGCCCACCTTGGGCCCACGCGTCAGCGACGGCGGTCATCCTTTTTTAAGCCGGGCGTGCGGCGGGGCCGTCCTCATCCACTGCCACTCGCCCCCGTCCCCATCTTGCCACCCCTGCCCCCACGCCGGCGACAACCCTAGCCACCGCCAGCATGGGCTTCTTCTCCGGCATCGGCAGCAGCGGCAAGGGCAAGGCCCCCGCCCTCCATTCCCCCTCCCTCCCCGCCCTCCCCGCGCCGCCGCGCGCTCCCCTGCAGAGGTAGCGCATCAATGTGCCGGTGCACCAGGCCGAGTGGCACTGCCAGCACCGCGTGCCTCTGTCGTACCCCAACGCGATGCTGCCGCATGACTGGCATTTGGATCCGGAGAGGATTCCAGTGCCGGCGGCGCCACGGACGGCGAGGGCCCATGCGGAGGAGGTGCAGTGCCGGCGGGCGTTGCTGACGCCGGAGCAACGCACCGAACCGCACTACGCCGTCGACTCGCCCAACTGGGCTCGATGGTTCGCCTTCGAGCACGAGGAGGCGAGGCGACGCGGCGTCGACCGCAGCCTGCCGCCGCCGCCGCTTGTCGTCCGCGACGAGGACCAGGAGGCCGAGGCCGCCTACCCGCCAGAGCGAGGAGGAGGAGCGGTGGAGGGAGGCGGAGGAGGCGGCTTTCGAGGCTGCCATGGCGGAGGCCATGGCCCTCTCCGCGGCGGGCGACTGCGTCGTGCCGCCGGTGACCCCGCCATCCCCGCCCAAAGCTGAGCCGGAGGAGCCGCCCCCTCGAGTGCTATTCCTGGACCGAAGTAGTGCGTGAGTGGGTCAGCGCTCCCCGGATCTGGCTCGGGGCGACGAAGAAGCAGGAGGCGACCTACCTCGACCACTGGCGCTGTGTTCGGCTGGCCGAGGAGCGCCGGGAGGGCAAGCACCTGCAGATACTCGAGCGCGAGGCCGAAGAGGAGGCGCGCCAGGCCCAGGCAGCGGCGGCGCAGCCCGACATCGCCGCCCTCTGGAACACGGCGTTCCCCTGGGCCGGCCCTGCGCCGACGCTGATCGACCTCACCGGCCCCGACGCTGATCGACCTCACCGGCCCCGACGCTGACGCTGACGACGGCGAGGACGCCTAGAGCAGCGCGTCGTCTAGTTTTTAGTTTTTTTATGTTAATTATGTAATGTGGACTTTCGCCGGCCTTCGTGGCCGGCTTTTATGTTTAATTAAATGCATGTGTTTATTTTTATAATGCTTTCAAACTTTTTTTTGGCGCGCCGACAAAATGGGTTGGACCAGCGTTGGACGCTCACGCCGACCCAAACACAGCGCCGGACGTTCGTGTCCGCCGGGCCGACCCAAACGGACAAAAAGCGGACAAAAGCGTCGTCCGTTTGTGTCGGCCCATTGGAATTGCTCTTAGGCACGCTTTGCTGCGCCATTGATGTTATTGGGTTTCTTCAAAAATTAATCACTCTGTTTCAAAATATAAGTTTTTTTTAAATTCAAACCGTGTAAGTTTGATCGAATCTGTAAAGAGATATATCGAAATCCATAATATCAAATCGGTATTTTTAAATTCATCATGAAATGAATTTCCATGCTTTTTAGTTGAATATTGTAGATATCCATATTTGTGCTCTAAACTTGGTCAAAGTTAAAGAAATTTGACTTTCTACAAAACTAATACCCCTTTTATTTTGACCGATGGAATATTTAGTTTGGCAGGTGGGGGAGATGATACAGTGTTTTTTTATAACACGATTATTTGGTGGGCCTTTCTTGGTGTGATTATGTGTTATCCGTTAACGAACCTATATTATAGTGGGGAAATTTCTTTGCCAGTGGTCGCGTGTACTACTACTCCCTCCGTTCCTAAATATTTATCTTTCTAGAGATTTCAGATGGACTACCATGTACGGATGTATATAGACATATTTTAGAGTGTAGATTCACTCATTTTGCTTCGTATGTACTCACTTCTTGAACTCTCTAGAAAGACAAATATTTAGGAATGGAGGGAGTATATTGGTGCTACAATATCACATGGTGGCGCTTCTTTTTTTAGGTTGTGAGAGGATGCGCGGGATTGATATGTTTTATAGGCCGGTTGCCACTGATTAATTTGAAAAATCGCTGGCCGGTCAACATTGTAAACCAAATCCAAAATTGAATACGTCAATCGAATGAAAGAGTTTCGAAATTAGAAAACATGGTGAATTAAAAGAATTGAATGGGAGAGCTTGAGATAGTGTTGATCCGGTCAAAATTGATTGACTCAGTTCTAAATTGAATACCTCAACTAATTGTGAGGCCTTAAAAATTTAGGAAGCATAGTGCATAGTATAAAAGATTGTTAAAGCCCAACAAGATGAATTTTTGTTTGATCAAAGCATAGTGCATAGAGAGCTTTGAGAAATTGTTGACCTGGTCAAAATCGGATGACCCAATTCTAATTCAAGATCTCAATTGAATGCGAGCTCTTTAAAACTAGGAAACTTAGTGTTATAGAGGATGCATAATCAGACCCCGCTTTAATCAGACGGCGCAAAAGGTGGCTGACGCACGCCTTAAAATCAATCGTTTGTTTTTTTAGCTTTTTCCGCTCATACAGCCTGATTAAAACTTTAATTAACGCCCAACAAGATGAATTTTCTTTGGACTGCCGCTATTTGCCATTACACATGATTTCTTCCATTGTCACATTGCCAGTGATCAAGATTTCTAGTTATTTCTTATGTCCACATGAAGAGCTGCGTGAATCATAATCAGGATTATGCATCTGGTCGAGAACCACGGTGAGTGCCACGACGAACGCTTGGTCGACGCCCGGGTTGACCCTCACGTTGTACGCGCGCTCTCCCCACAGCGCGCCCCAAAAGGTGTTCTTCTTCCTGTCGATCTGCGCAACGACGGCGCCGCCGCAGGAGACGGTCATCGCGCCGCGGTAGTAGCTGCCGTGGACGGCCAAGTCGGGCGCCGCCTGGCCGGAGGAGTTGCCGTCCAGGAACACGTGGACGTTGGCCGTCAGCTGGAAAAACGACGCCTTGTCCACGGCGAGGAAGAGCCGGTCCGTCTGCCTCCCGCACCGCCCCCTGAACGCCTCCCACCGGCCCATGCCGATCAGGGACGTGGACTCCTCGACGAAGAGCAAGGGGTGTCGCGAGGCGGCCCCTAGCAAGAGGAGCGTGCGCAGGTCCCGGTAGTGGCCGAAGTAGGAGGTCTCCACCTGCATCACGGCCGCGCCGGTGGCGGCGTCCGTGACGTCGAACCCGTGGCCCCGCAAGGAGCTCGATCTGGTCACCGATAACGTCGTCGTGTGGCGTGCGCAGAACCGCGCGTCGACGAGGGCCGCCGTACTCTCCCACGGCCACGGCATCTCCCGCTGATCGACTCCCTGCTAGTGATCGTAAACAGGATGGAAGTTACACCGGTATGGATCGACGGAGATGGTTTCGATGCAGGAGGCTGGTACTCGTACTAGTTCAGTTCGGTACATGACCGGGCTAGCTAGGTAGCTTTTGTATATGCGATTATTTCCTTGTTGCACAAGACAATCTCTCCTAGAATTAAAGGATTGCTATGTGTGGCCTACATTTTTTTTTGTGTAAGTTGATTTTCTTGAGTCGTCCAATTTAAATCCAAGGGCAGATACCTTTAGCAGTTCACGCGTAGAATTACCGTGCCTCTTCTTCACTGACTTATACCTGAAATTTTTACAGCCAACTTACACACCACACACCACACGTAGATTTAACGTGCCTCTAGTTCGGTTCTATTTTGGCCACTATGAGAATGCACCCAAAGTCCGAAACCATGCATCACCTTTGTTTAGCTCACAAATGGGCCCTAATTCGCTAGCCATCCAGAACTATGTTAGTTGGGAGCCCCTCAGGCTTATCAGAGTTTAGATCATCCTGGCCGTCGGATCGAAAGTTTGATGCGTTCTGGACCGTCCGATCTCGCCTTCGGATGCCATCGGCCGTCGGATCGACCTGGTGACACTGCTACAATGAATAGTCCTGCTCGTTCATGCCACCGCCTGTAAAATTGGGTGGCCATCGAGGGCATTCTCGTCATTTCGCACACATCCATATAAAAGCAGCACGCCCGTGGCGAAAACCCTAGCCGCTTCTCTCCTTTCCCACTCCTCAGTCCTCACCCCGACTCCCCTCTCTCTTCCTCCCGCGCCTCACGCCGCCACCCCGATTGAACCCTAGCCGCCGCTCCCCTCCCTCCATCCTTCCCGTCCGCCGCCACGCCATCGCCGCCAGCTGCCCGTCGAGCTCGCGCGTCGCGTTGTCTGGGCGAGAGGAATCTGGTGCTTCTCTTCTCGGAGGAGCACGCCGCCGCGCTGTCGATGGGAGGAGGCCAGGCGGATCGACGCGAGGAAGCCAACAGGAGAAGGCGCACCTTCGCCACCGGCTACGCCCTGGGCGACCCCGACATGCTCAAGGGGCCCGGCCAAGTCTGAGGCTAGACGGTGCGCGCGGCCGAGGAGCGCGAGCAGCATGCACTCGATGCAGTGCTCCCCCGTCACTCCTCCTTCTACGTTCGCTACAGGTGCTCCCCCGTCGCTCCTCCCTCTCCATTGTCAGGAGGGGCTCGGCTGCAGTTCTACTACAACCCCCCCCTTCTCTCTCTCTCTCTCTCTCTCTGACCACTGGTCCACCCATCATCATGGAACTGCAGGAGACGAACATGCTGTGTTGTGATGGAGGAGAAGGGCATGGGATCCGAGCCGATTGCATCTTTTTTCACGGACCTTTCGGTCATCTGCAGGTCAACCCCTCTTCTCCACATACTTTTCAATCTTATTTTAGGGCTAGATGTATGCCGGTATGGCCATGTGGTTTTTTAGGTTCGCTATATTCTGTTTGTCGTGCTCGCTGGTATGCATGCTAGGAAGTGAGGGCCTTCTGTTGTTTTTTCTTGTCTTTGGTAAAAGCCGAAAGTGCTACGGCTTGTTATTGGTGGAGCATATATTTATGCCTCTTCTTATTTGTCTGGATCCTTGGCGGGCGTGTGATTGCAGCTCCTTTGTTGGTGGAGTGTTGGTGTTTTGTTGCTTAGGTCTAGCTAGGCTCCAAGGAATGGGCTTTCTGGATCTTAGTGCCAGATTTATTCGGTGACATGATTTTCGAGATTTAGTTCAGTTTATAAGATCATGCCATGTGACCTTCAGTATTTATGTCTAGATTAGAGATCATATGCAAATAATCTTTTTCAATGGATATGGTAATTTACAGTAGATAAATGTTATTAGCTCCATACTGTGGTTATTTCCCATGATTTTTGGGTCTGGTTGGCGTAAATGATATTATCTTACAACTATCCCTTCCTTCCTATAAGTACAATGTCTGTCCAGATCTTGTACTAAGCCATTAATTATGAAGAATTACCTTTGGAGAAATTTACAATTCTTTGTGCTAGCTGGCTGTGCTTATCCAGATTGCATTGACATAGTGTTCAATCTTGCCTTCTGTTGTTACTAATGCAGGTTGCAAGGTCAGTTTAATGCACTGCAACCAGGATGAACGTGCATAAGTCTGGAATTGAGATTCCCAATATTCACATTGTCGATAACAAGGTACCTAACTATAGTGAAGTCTACTTCTTTTGTCCTTCCATTTTGTTCGCTATTAGCCAACCAACCGGATTTGAATCATTATATGAGTGCAAGGAGATGTCATGTGTCATGTAAATTGTAATTTCTGTATGGCTTGGTTATTGCAGTTTTTAGTTGGGTTGTGAGCACCTCATCTACTTAACATCAGCTATACTTGATGTGTACTTGCATATATGTATCTGCCGCATATCACCCGATTGACACTAATTTGTTTGTATGCTTTCTTATTTGTTTTGCAAATACAGATCATGGTGTTTATTGCTGACTCGCCTTTCAGCAGGCAGTGGATGCAGATTTCTTGGGTGTTCAGGTAGCTTATTTTACCTCCCCCCTCCTATTTTTTTACTTATGTTTGATGCAATCTTGATAATTGTTTGTTCTCGAATGTGTTCATAGATGGTAGTACAACTTCTGAAAACATTTGATTTCTCCTTTCATAACTGAGTTGTAGGAGATTCTCCATCTACAATTGCAGTGAACTATACGTTGTAGTACGATAAGGGACACATGGATTTAGATTTGCTAGCAAGAATACATGTGTGAGGAGAAAAAAACAATCTTGGCTTTAGAGCCACAAGGTGTTGATATAGTTATAGAGATTTCATATTTGTAATTTGATCCCGAGATAAACAATAGTGGATGTATGTCCTGTCTTTTATAATGAGAAGTCCTTTCATGTGCAGTGGAAACAAATGATTTTATTAGTATGCCTAATCAAATAGTTTTATATGTAATTAGAACCTGACACTAATTTGGTATATCTCCTGCTTGTGATTACTATTAAATTATGGAGTTTCTTTGTTATCTGCTCAAGCAGTCAAGCATGTAATCTAAGCAGAATATCATTAAAAGGTCATTGACCCAACAGATTTAACTTAATCTGACCCCCCTGTTTCTGCTATATATCCCTATTTTTCTGAACTTAACAACGGAACAACATCATATATTAGATCAGCACACAAGTGAACTGGTAATCATTTTATTCAGATTCTTGGTACCCTTAGTGTAAAATTATTCCTTACTTGTTGGGGATTTGACGATGTAGTATCTGGTTGATGAAGGATTTTCGACTCCTAAGCTCCACACATTCTCTCCCATGTAAAACAAGCGACCTAGTCAAGTGGTGTAGTAGTTGATGGTCGAGAGCTAAAATCAAGGCACCGTCTTGTTTTAGGATTTGTGTAATCTTTAGATCCACCTTACCATCTCAAGTATTTGCCTGAGCTCTGGTGATTACTCCCAAGGATTACTCCACCAAATACCATTACTGAGGTATCACTGTGTGCCTGGCTGGCTATTCATGTGCAGTACTGCAGTGTGTGGCCTTCTCTGTTCTGTGAAATGCCAGTACTTGTGTTGTGATCCTTGATGGTCTGTCAACTTCAAAAGTGTCGCATAACTATGAATCTCTGTATCTTGAATATCAACATGTCGTAAACCTGTAACCCTTTGAAACAGGACGTTATGTCTATTGGTCTTAATGATATAAAAGAGATATTTGGTTTGTGATGATGCAGGAGGGCAGCAGCCTCGATGCGGCGATCAAGTCACTCCTTAGCACGGATAAGTAGTGACACTTGGTCGGCAGCAGGAAGTCCGCTGATCGTCGAGATCTGCTTAATGACCAGATCATCCTCCTCTCCAAGAGGAGGGGCCGGCTCAAGCAGGTACAGCTAGCTCACCACAGCTCGCTCCTCCTCCCTGTTTCTTCTTCGATTGTGTCAAACTTGAGCCTCTAGCTACTATTGCCTAGGGGAGGACTGGGCAGCGATCTTTTTCACAACTGGAGTTCTGCTCTTGCTACTGGGAGATCATGCATGGTTGGGTTTTCACCCAGAACCAAGGGAGTGTGGAGGACTAGAGATGTACTTATGTTTGCCATATCTTTAATTAGATGTAGGAAAGCATAATTTTGTATCGCATTTGTTAGTGGAGGTAGTATCAGAACTCACAAGCAGTCAATTAGCTTATTTTAATTTTGTATACCTGTGCCATTTGTTTAGGGTGCTTAGAGAGTGAACAATACCCTGCCTAAAAAACCAAGCAAAGATGATATGATTTGGTTTCGGTCTAGCAACTGCCAGTTTAACGAACCCTGGTACTAACCAGGTGTCAATATATAAATAAATTCATCCATAATCCAGTTCGAATAGTTCCCTGTACTTATCTCCGCATCTATTCTCCGTGTTGTTTCTGAATTTGGTAAGGTGCATTCTTTTTCTTTGGCAAACAAAGCAGGCAGGAGGAGGAAGCAGAGAGGGAGAGGGCGTGGAGATCCTGGTCTGCACCTTGTGTCTCCCACAAGCTACTGCAACGGGAGAATCATATACCCAAAATCTTTCTCAAAGCCTACAGCTACTGCCTCCCCAAGCAATGCCAACCTACAGCAACAAGATAAGCTACACTCTGTTTATGTATTACATATTTCATTCAACTATGCCCCTCTCTTTAATCTTCCCATTGTGAATAGGTTATATGGTAATATAAATAGCTGATTTGATAATAGAAATAGCTTGTTTGATACAAACATATTGCTAACTTCTTAGGTGTAATGTTGTTTAAAAGATGCCACAGTCGTATATTTTTTTCATGAGACAAACATGTATTTGTTTGTTTGTAGGGTTCAGATTTTAAGATCTCCGGTGGGCTTCTATAGGATTGGTAGAAGAGGAGGACCAGAGCTGACCAACTCTTCTCAAGGTCACCTTTCTACAACAATGTAAGCAGCTTCCCTCAAGAAACTTATCGAGTCTTCTGATCGACGCATCATGAATCGGGCATTTAGTTGATAGATGTATCGGTGTTGTGTATTTCCAGATTGTACTCAAACTAACTTGGCCCCTATATTAAAGATGCATGGCTTGATTTTAAAATTATGGTTATGAACACAAAGCTATGCTAGCTTTTCTGTTTATTGGGATGGTCAGCATTGTTATATACCATTTTCGGGGTTTCAGTCTTGTTAGTTGCAGGTGTCTGACAGATGGTTGTTCACCCTTATGAGGTGTACCAAGCGATCATCCTTTCCGAACTGTACACAGTGCTTTGGAGACAAAAATTCCACTGCTGTGCTACTGAACCTTGGTCGTGCAAGCTAATCTAACGGATGTCAGTTAACTCCTTGT
Organism: Aegilops tauschii subsp. strangulata; assembly: GCF_002575655.3. Taxonomy (NCBI): domain Eukaryota; kingdom Viridiplantae; phylum Streptophyta; class Magnoliopsida; order Poales; family Poaceae; genus Aegilops; species Aegilops tauschii. The sequence continues at coordinate 538,035,638 of NC_053039.3, forward strand.
GTACGCATAGTCCGTATGTTATGTGTGGGGAAATGAAATGAAGTAATATATAAATATGTGAATGTATGCCTTTTATTTTATTTTATTTTATTGACGAGCATGGCAGGAGTTCTTCCGTTTTTATTAAAGATAGGAAAAAGGGGAAAAATACTTAGTTCCTTGGTTAATGCCTTTTTATTTTATTTTATCATTTTCTCAGTGTGTTATGAGTCATCATTGGCCATACAGTTATGGTTTCGTAAACAAAAATAACGCTTTGGCTCTGTGTGGTGCCTCGACACATCATATTACATGGATAGTGAAATATCGGGTCTACCTTATTCACATAGTTATTCTTATCAGCGTATAGAGCAAAAGACTCGGCGCATGCTTGGTTGAGTGACCATAGACTCACCAATATAGTCTATGTATTCTTACACTGGCCATACATTAAAAAAAAGTGTGTTCATTGACCGGTTTTGCTCAAAATAAAAAATTGTAGCTCATACCTTAAGACTGACCGTCGATTGCTTCTTCTTTTAATTGTTTCCAATAATGTTATTTTTGCATCTTTATGTTGTCCTGCGCATGTATGTTCCTTTGCTGCTCATTTATCAATCACATATTTATGTTTTCTCTATACCATTTCCAAACACTCAGGTGGACCAGACTATCGTGAGAATTTTTAGCAGAATGATTCTTGATATTATGTTGGATCATGTTGGAATTCCTAGAGCTATTTATCGGAGAAGGATGTACCCGCATAACACAATGACTGTCACTGTGCTTTTCTACCGGAGAAATGCACGCATTTGAGTATTTCTGTTAGCCATCTTGGTAAACAAATGTTTGTTGTTTCCTTGGTGTTTATTTCCATTGGCAAAACACTGCTTATAGGAGGTTGGAACTATGCTTCCAGCAGTATCACTTGCCATGATGAGCTACATCATTAATTCTCATTTTGTGTACTTATCAAGGCTGCTATCTGATTTTGTCACTTGCCTTTTGTATAGTCTTTTGTATGCCTTGCTTACACTACTGTACTATCCAACTGCCCTGTAGTGTGCTACTTGTTTTCCTGTCCCTTTCTTTGAAATGACTTGCCCTAATTATTACCACTGGTCTTTAGACTTGTCAGATGTGTTGCTTTCTGTATGAACATGTTGTAATCTTTATCATGTATCATTCATTTTTACTCCTAGGTTTTGTTTCCTGCAACCTCTGTTTACATTACAACTTCGAAATAGATAGGATGTGGTCTGATTGCAGTTATGATTTAGCACTGATTGTGTGGGTATGGCAAAGGCGACAACAATGTTTACTATCACCCTTTTTGGCTTTTTATGTCAGGTTGATTACATCTGGTCATTACATTCTTCGGGAGGAGACCTTGTGTTGAGCATGACACCCAGTCTGGCCAGCCTTGCAACTGCCAGCAACCCGATTCATCGACTAGTATTAACTTGCATAGTAGTTCTGTTTAGATTACAATTTTAGCTTCCTCCACTCTTTGCTTTGATTAGGTTAATTTCTGTTCCCTCTGTCCCATAATATGAGAACATTTTCCAAATTATGTTAGCTTGAAAAACGTTCTTATATTATGGAACGGAGGGAGTAACAAATAGGATGATGATCAGGATGAATAATATTTCGGCATTGCTACCATTATGGTCCCACTTATGAATAACTGAATTAACTTGATGATCCATTGCAAGCAATCGTTCTAATTCCCATTTGGCAACCTTGAATAATTTGTTTAATCGCTTGAACAGTACGTTGAGCCAAGCAATGGTCTTTGTTATGAGGAGCCTGACTGCACCGAATATGATGAGTTTCCTGGCTACTATCCATGTGACCATGAGGACAACAATAGTGATTGCTTATCTGAGCTTGAGCTGTGGTGAATGCGACCGATGTTTTGACCGCATAAGAAGATGAAGTTCTTTTCGTTTATCGAGTAATATTATCATAGGTGGATGTGATGCCTCTATAGAGGCGTTGTGAATCAGTGTAGTAGCACACCACCCTATCCTTATTGTAAATTATGTGTGCTCATCGCTATGAGACAGTCCTTCGGACGGATTTACTAATCCATGGTTATTGTATATTATGTTGTAGTTCCAGTGTTGGTTCTCTAATTTACTTTCTATGCCTGTGTTATCATGTATTATTGCATATGCTAAACCTGGATTTGTACTAACTTGCCATTACCTGTTTAACCAAAACGTTGCGACCGGCACCCTCGCGCCAAGGCGCGATTCCGATCTAGTTACTATGTGACATGGTAGCGTTACCTTCCGTTAACGCCTTGCTTGAAACCTTTTCTCTGAGATTTTTTACCCTCAATCCACAAGTTCTCCTTCAGCAGTTTTGCATGAGTCTAGTGTCCTGACTGACAATGAGTGTTTGATTCTGCGGATCAAACATTTCAAAAAACAATCACAAACGCACGATTTAAATCCAGGACTTTTCGTAACCTGGCTAGCTAGTTTTTGTATATATCATCACCTATCAATCGTTTTCTTGTCGTATAGAAAATTTCTGTCATGTTTGGTTCTCCTGTTTATCTCTGACAGTAAGATCATCCCTTCTTCCTTTTGGCCGGATTTTCAAAATACATGAATAGGAAAAACACAGGAGTACAGTCACGTGTCCTACTTGTATTATATAGGATTATAAAACTACATGAATTTGGATAGAAAAGTATTTTGATACCGCAGAGAAAACAAATAAATTTTTATAAGAGGTTTGAGTAGATGGAATTCTTTTCCCTTCAAAATAGAGTACAAATGAAGTCTATGAAGAAAAAAAACGTTAGGATTGCAATACTATGAATCAAATCCCTAAGGATTGGAATCTCCCAAACAGTTTTTTGGCTCATTGGCTTGTATACAAAGTACGATCGGATGTCTCGAGCGACTAATTTTTAATTAAGTATAAGTATTTAAGAATGGTTGCTTTGCATCAACAAACTCATGATACTGCTTTTTGGGAAAGATATTAATTATTAGCCCACACTAAGAGGTAGTAACACATCTTTAATGGGGTTTGTATACTAACCGAGAAACAACACATAACATTGCTTATAATTTTTGTTTTGTTATCTTTAGATCATGTGGAGATCTATAAGAAAAGTTTACATCTCAGTGAGGACGTTAGTCCTCGTCGAGTTAACAGCACAAAACCACCACATTGAAGGCTGACTTTACGATTTTGTTTGGCAAAAACAGTATGTTTACGGTAAACTTTTTGCCTAAACCACTGATCGACGGATGAGAATATTGAGCACGTTGATGACACATGGGTTCCACTTTTTGCCGATATGGCCTAACGGTCGCGAGAGATAGCATTGTGGCATGTCCTGCGCATCACGAAGGTGGTGGCACGATTAATCACATGACCGGCGAACAAATTTACAGAATAATTATTTATTCATTTAATGAGCGAGAGGATTAGCCACGTGACCAAGAAACAACACTGCGTCTGTCCCCTCCTCTACCACGGCAAATAAGAAAGGCCGATCCGCCACAAAATCTACCCCATGCCCCGGTCCTGCACTACCAAACTCGACGATGGCCGTGGCAGTGGCGGCCACGGTGCCAACCTCGTCCACCTCGATAGTGGCCTTGTGGTACACCCCGTTGATGGAAAGCCCTTCCCCGCCGGTCATCATGCCCGAGAAGTCGCCGCCTTCGAAAGCCCTAGTGACACCAAGCTTCCGCATGTCGGATGACGCTTCGAACTTGGACGTGAACTTGAACTTTGGGACCATGAACTGCCCGACTGGAACCTTCCCTGTCGGCGTGTGCGTCTTGATGAACTCTGGCGTCGACACGGCCTTGTCATACAGATCGGCGAGAGTAACAGTGTCCCTGTCCGGTAGTAGGATAAGCATGTAGAATTCAGCTTGCTGCTGCACGTCGTTCTTGTACGGCAGCTTGAGGGCCCTGAAGCCCGGGTAGACCGCGATGTGCTGTGACTCGCTTGTCGTCATGGATGGCACGCGCACGGTGGTGCCGCCTGGGATGTGGAACGGCGCGGTAGAGACGTCGAACGGCTGTGTCCACGCCCCTTTGAAGTAGAGCGCGTTGGCGAGGACGACCGCCGTGCGGGAGTCGACGGAGCCCGGAGGCAGGACTTCGAGGATTTGCTTGTTGGTCGCGTCCGCCACGAAAGCGTTCACGCGCTGCCTCGCGTGCTCGGCCTCCGACACGAAGTCCACGGATTCTGCCGTGGCGTTGTACCGCGACGCGGCGATGGCCGTGAACTCTGGCTTGAGCGCCAGCATCCGGTCCACCCACACGCCGCTGGCGAAGGACGTCTGCGCTATGCCGTTGAGCCTGCCGACGAGCTTGGTCGCCGCCGCGCGGTGTAGCTCGTTGAGCGACGCCGACCCAAGGAACCGCAGGAGCTCGTTAAGCGTGTCGCCCCGCGCGCCGGCGGCCACCTTCGCGAGCGCCGCGTGGATGGACAGCGGCGACATGACGAAGTTGCTCCCCGTGCCGCCTTCCGCCCGGACGCCGGCCTCCCTGGCGAGGGCCACGCACGATGCGTTTCTGGACGCGGAGTCGACACCAGGAGCTGGAGGTGCCTCGGCGAACAGGGTCGAGCTGAGGCGCCAGGCGGCGAACAAGGTCAAGCAGAACAAGAACTTCCCGAAGGGCGACATCGGAATCGCTGTTTTGGGACGGAGGGAGTATGATGGAAGCGTGTAACCCCCGAGGGCCGCGTGTGGTTTGAATTAATAAGAGAACAGCCGTGGCTTACACGAAAGGAGATCGCTAGGATTCATCCTGGAAGTACAGAAGGTCTCGGTAGAAGAGTTAGAACACAAGAAGAGATAGAATCTAATACTGTACAAGTTAAGCACCTCTCCTATCTCGCGTCTGCGTTAGGGTTTAATAGGCTGTTGGCCTAATTATCAATTTATTTATGGAAACATTAATTAACCTTGAAAGGAAAAACTTGACCGGAGTCCCCCATGACCGCGTCGTCCCCCCCCCCCCCCCCCCCCCCCCCCCCCCCGAGTCCCACCGGCGACGTGCTCTCCGGCGCAGCGAGGGGCGCGCGGCTCCGCTCGCTCGGGCGCTCCGACCCAGGGATTGGTCTGGGGGTCGTACCGACGCCAGATCCGATTCGGGATGAGCGGCGGATCGAGCGAGAGGAGGCCGTAGGTCGAAAGACTTGGAGGCGCTGCTAAGGACGGCGAACAAGGCGGAGAAGGCGGCGATGCGCGCGGCGGAGAAGGCGAGGGAAGCCAAGCTGGCTCTCGTCGAGCACATCATGGCGAGGGTGACAGAGGAGGAGGCAGATCGATTGTTCCAATTGGGGGCACACCTCGAGCCGGAGCAGGTGCTGGATTGGGCGGCAGAAGAAGCGTCATCCACATCAAGAGTTCAGAGGGCGAGATGGCGGCCATTCCGTCGGGATCCATGGTGAAGCAGATGAGGGGTGCAGGTGATCGAAGGGAGGTTGTAGTTGGCAGCTTCTACATCTCCTTGGAGCCGAGCGGGAAGGCCAGGTATGGATCACCGTGCCGCCCCTCTCCGTTCCGGGCAACTCCGGCGGCAATTCAAACGCGCCGGCGAGCTGAGGCCATGGCTCCGAGAAACATTGGGGATAAGGTTGGGCAGGGGACCCTGCAGGTCAGCCTGCGTGACTCGGGTAAGGATGGAAAGACTAGTGGAACCCGCTTTTAAGCTGATAAAGCGCACTCCGAGAAGGCGTCTTCGCAGATCGGTGAAGAGGAAGTGGTTGAAATATACGAGCAACTCTCGTCCGTTCCCTCACCAGTGAAAACTTGGGTTCCTGCCGCCAGAGGCAGGCTAGTCTGGATCCGTAAGGATCTGTTCCTCACCAAGAAATTCACCCCAAAGGATTGCTATCCAGCTAGAGAGACAGACAAGCTACCGCAGCCAAAGGAGATTAGCTTCTCCCGGGATCTGTGGAAGGGCGTATCTGGCAGAGCAACCTACGCGGAAGCAGTGAAGGGAATGGCTAGAAATCGTGGTGGCGGCCGTCGCGGAGGTGGAGGGGCTGGTCGAGGCGATGTGTCTCGCACGCCAAGCGACCAGGGCCGCTCTTCGACTCAAGGGAAGATGCCGCCGCAGATGGGCGGCTTCCACCAACAAGGTCCGTCCGGGATGCAAGGACCACATCAAGGTAACTTTGGGCCAATTCAACAGTTTAATGGTCAGGGGGGAATGCAAGGGATGCAGCCATGGCAAGGGGTCCAATTCAACAGTTTAATGGTCAGGGGGAATGCAAGGGATGCAGCCATGGCAAGGGGTCCAATTCCCCCAATTCAACCAGTGGCCACAACAGTTCCTCCCTGCTATGCCAATTCTGCACCAACAACAGCAGTTTGGCCCTCCCCCTACTCAGTTTCAGTCTGGACTCAATTCCAGGGCTTTGGAGAAGGACAATCAAGCACTTATCAACAGAATCCTCAAAACCTGCAGCAAAAGAAGACCAAGAGCTTCAATTCTCAGAAAGAACAACAGGGGAAGTCAAGCAGTGCTGAGAAAGGTGACAGTAGTCAGAACAGAAAAGAAGAGGCTGTTATCAACTATGATCCAAAGATGAAGGATGTGATCTGCTATAACTGTGGATAACCAGCTCACTTTGTTGGGACTTGCCCAATTCCAAAAAACTGCTTCATCTGCCACAAAGCTGGACATCATATGGATAACTGCCTGGAGTGGTACAAACCACAAGCCACTACACAATACTTTGGAAGTGCTAATGTTGGGTTGTGGTTCTTTCACATTGAGTCTGATGCCAAGGATGCTACCAAATGGTTGAACCTGACCAATGTGTGTGTGGCAGTGATTGAAGAAGGCTCTATCACCACTCAAGAGTTGAAAAACAACTTCTGTGAGATATGGAAGACTAATTGGCATGGCAAGTGAGACAACTGACTGAAAAACGTTTCTTAGTCAGATTTCCACATAAGAAGGTCAAAGACTTGGTGGAGCTCCCTTCCATCAATCTCAGAAAGAAGGGGGTGACTGTCTCTTTTGACAAGTGGGATGGAGAAGAAGTAGCATATGCTGAACTACAGGAGGTGTGGGTAACTATGATGGGAATTCCTGTCAATAAGCTTACCTGGAGAGTAATCTCACAGATTTCCTATATACTAGGTGTATTAGTTAATGTGGACTGGCATGAAATCTTCAGAAGCTTCTATGAAAAAGTTAAAGTCCAGAATGCTGTGAGAGATATCTCCAAGATACCATCTGAAAGCCTAGTGGAGATTGATAAGGAGCTATTCCTCATATCTTTCTTGGTGGATACAACTCCAAACTTGGGTGCTGGAAGGTGATCCTGAAAAAGGTCTACAAATGCAGGGGCCTAAAGACATGGAGACAGACAAAGACAAAGACAAAAACAAAAAAGCATCTACTAAGGGCCATGCTCAGAACTCTCAGAACTCTCAAAAAGCCCCGTCACATTCTAAAACCCCTATGGAGTTGATGAACACATTGGAAAAGAGGGTGCAGAGTGTGATATTGGATATTGAGAGTGATGGAAATATCAAGAAAGCATATATAGGAAATTGCCTGAGGAGAACATTGGTGTCCAGTTATTTGAGCAATTTAATGAGGAATCTGAGGATGAAGACATCATAGAAGCTCCAAGCCAGCAGAATCCACAACAGGGGCAAACAAAAAATTGGGGCCCTATTGTGGCGCCCAGGATGAGTACCAGGATAAGAAGAGATGGGAGAACAACAATTCAGAAAGCTAAGGACCTGGAGATACCCAAAGGAAACAGAAACACTAATTCCTTCTCTGCATTTAATGATGAGATTGTTATCAAAATCCAGGAAAGCTGGGCTGAACTTAGGTGATGATGATAATATTTCTCATAATATTCAGACCATTAGACTGATTGAGAATGATAGATTATCTACTTTTAAAGAAACACATCCTAAATGTTTCCTTCCTGCCGACTTAGATATTAGTTTTGAGGGATGTAATATTGAAACCTCATCAATTGTAGGGCCAGGGTGTGCTCACAGTAGTGACACAACTGGTACTACCCCTACATAGGCTGAGGTAGTGTCAGGAAAGAAAAGTAGTTGTAGAAAATTGTAATTTAAATGGTAGTAGGACTGATATGGAATGTTAGAGGGCTTAATAAGCCTGAGAAACTGAGTGTAGTGGGAAAACTCATTAGAGATACCCATGCTGACATGGTAGGTTTTTCTGAGTCTAAGAAAGAATCCTTTCCGAGCTCTCAAATTAAGTCTATTGATCCAAATAATGATTTCACCTGGAACTGGATGCCAGCTATTGGTACAGCAGGTGGTATTGTAGTGGGTATTAAACAGGAGGATTTTGAGATTATCTCTGTAGATATCTTACAATTCTCTGTTGCCTGCTTAATTAAAGATAAAAAGATAGTAAGATCTGGAGATTCATTACTGTCTATGGGGTTGCATATGATAATCTCAAGCTTGAGTTTATCAATGAACTCCACAATACTATGGATGCCTGGTTGGGTCCTACCATTATTGGGGGTGATTTCAATTTGGTGAGAAGTAGTGAAGAAAAGAATACTGGTTCTGTTAATTTACATTGGGTAACTCTTTTCAATGATTGGGTGAATAAGTATGCCCTGATTGAATTGAAAAATTATACTAGGAAGTATACTTGGGCCAACAACTAGGATAATCTGGTGATGGCTAACATTGATAAAGTGACCACCATTTCCACATGTTGGGAGAACTTATTCCCAGCTGTTCAACTCAAAGCCCTTCCTAGGGTGGGTAGTGATCACACCCCCCTGGTATTTGATACTGGAGCTATCTAGCCACCAAAAGATAAACAATTTAGGTTTGAGAAGTGGTGGCTGCAGGTGGAGGGCTTTGAAGACCTAGTTAAGAACACTTGGAATAAGCCATGTTCCATTTTAGACCTTATGGAGATATGGCAATTCAAGATTAGACTACTTAGGAGGGTGTGTAAAGGGTGGAATGTCAACTATGAGGCCTAAAAAATAGGAACAAGCCACAGTTAGTTGATGAGTATAACTTAATGGACATTGAATCTGAGACAAAGGTGCTCTCCCCACCTTCTAAAGCTAGGATGGATAAGATTGCCCTAGATCTACAAAATATTTGGAAGTTAGAAGAGATTAAGTCTAGGCAGAGATCCAGAGAGAAAAATATATTAGAGGGGGGAGGAATACTGCCTACTTCCATGCTTTAGCTAATCAAAGGAGGAAGAAGCAGATTAATGTGTTGAATGGGCCAGAGGGGCATGTAGAGGATACTAAAGGGATTATCAACATTGGTGTAGATTACTACAAGCAATTATTTGGTAAGGAAGAAACCCTAGATATTGCTTTAGATGATAATTTCTAGGACCCTTCTAAAAAGGTTTCCAAGGAGCACAATATGAAACTGGAATCCAATATTACTGAGGAGGATGTTAGGAAAGCAGTGTTTGGATCCTATGCAGAAGGGGCCCCTGGCCCTGATGGCTTTCCTTTCCTCTTCTATCAACATTTTTGGGATACTATTAAGGGTGACCTGATGTTGATGGTGGATGCCTGGAACAATGATTCTTTAGATCTATATAGACTAAATTTCTCTCTATTAACCTTGATCCCAAAAGAGCCTGATGCTGATACTATTCAGAAATTTAGGCCTATTGCTTTAACTAATTGTAGTTTTAAGATTTTTGCTAAATGTCTAGCCAATCAGCTAGGGGATATTGGGGATGAAATTATTTCCCAAAATCAAACTGCATTTATCAAGGGGAGGTTCATAGTGGAGAGTGTGGTAACAACTCATGAGATTATTCATGATGTTGTGATCAATAATAAGGAAGGGTTTGTCTTTAAACTAGACTATGAAAAAGCATATGATAGAGTTAGTAAAAACTTCCTGCTGAATGTAATGTATCAAAGGGGATTTAGCCCCAGATGCATGAAGAAAGTTGAATCCTTATTATACAAAAGTTCAGTGGGTGTCAGGATTAATGATTGCAATAGTGAGTCCTTTGAAACTTTTAAAGGAGTTAGGCAAGGTGACCCTGCATCACCAATGCTTTTTAACTTGGTGGCAGATGTATTCAGTAGAACGCTTAATAAAGCTTCTAAGAACAAAATGTTGTCTGGGTTGACGAATAAGATTTCCCCTCAAGGGATAATCGGTGTGCAATATGCAGATGATACTCTCTTATTCCTAGAAAATAACATTGAGTCTGCAAAAAACATAAAATGGCTACTTGCTTGTTTTGAACAAATGTCTGGTTTGAGGATTAACTTCCATAAGTGTCACCTAGTTCCTATTAATACTAATGAGGAGGAGGCCCAATGTGTAGCTCAAGCTTTATCTTGTGGCTTGGGCTCCTTCCCTCTGAAATATCTTGGTTTCCCCCTCCGCCACTCCAAGTTAAGAAGAGAAGACTTACAACCAGTGGTTGACAAAGTCTTGAAAAAGGTAGCTGGGTGGAGAGGAACACTACTAGGGTATGAAAACAAATTAAGTTTAGTTCAGTCTTGTTTGGCTAGCATCCCTACTTATCTAATGAGTATGATCAAGTTCCCCAAATGGGCTATTAACTTGATCAACTCTCAGATGGCCCACTGCTTCTGGGATAACTATGAGGGACATCATAAATACCATCTAGCTAGCTAGGGGGCTGTTGACACAGAAAAAGCAATATGGTGGTATGGGAATATCTAATATTGCTGATATGAATCTAAGCCTTCTAGCTGCTTGGATTGATAAATACCAGAGAAGAGATCAGAAGATGTGGAAGAAAATTATTGATGCTAAGTATAGGACTAATAACCCAAATATTTTCTCATGTCCTGAGAAAACCTCCTCCCCCCCTTCTGAAAAGGTGTTCTCTAGGCTGCTAAAGCAGCCAAGATGGGGTACCAATGGAAGGTTGGAAATGGTAGGAAAACTAAGTTCTAGGAAGATAATTGGTTTGCTTCTTGTAGCTTAGCCATTCAGTTTTGGGAGTTATACAGTATTGCTAATGAACATAATCAGCCTATTGCTGATCTCTGGGATGGGACCAATCTTAAGATTACATTCGGAAGATGTGTAGTCAGTAGACTACTACATCTCTGGTTTGATCTACTAAGCATTGTATAATCAATTAGTTTGAATGATGAGGAGGATGCTACCATGTGGAAACATGAGTCTAATGGGAGATACTCAGTTAGATCTATGTATGGCATGATCAATTTCAAAGGGATTAGCCCTGTTCATGTCCCAAATATCTGGGAGTTACATGTCCCACCTATCATTCTTATTTTCCTGTGGTTGCTTGCTCATAATAAGCTGTTAGTTAGGACTAATTTGAGTAAGAGACAACACTTGGATGATCATACTTGCCTATTTTGCTGTGAATGTGAAACTATCACCCACCTTTTCTTTGAATGTGATATTGCTGTTGAGGTGTGGAGAAACATCATAATATAGTTGGGTCTATGCCTCAGCCTAACTTTAAGAATGTGGCTGATAATTGTGAGAAGCACAAATCTCTACAACCTGCAAATATGATCACCTCAGCTACCGTCTGGGTTATCTGGAGGAGTAGGAATGATATGTGTTTTAACAATGCCCCCTGGATGGGAGTGCAGGTGATTCTGAGGAGAATTGCAAGCTTCTGCAATCAATGGAAGATCTTGTGCAAAGGGGCTATAGGAGAGGACGTGGAGAGGCTCATATCATCTCTATGGGAGGTTGCCAGGCAGCCTCCTCTGCTACTTTGGCCAGAGCCAGGCTGAGGAAGAGGGAGTTGTGGCTGCAATACTCTCTGAAGAAGAAGGCAGAAGGCTGGATGGGCATGGACAGTGGGATGCTCCTGGAAGGATGATAGATAGATGCCAATTACCAGGCTACTGCGGATGGAAAACCTTTTATTTCTATTTGTATCCATTTGGTAGATGAGCTGTAAGAGGTTAACTCTTTTTTATAGATCATGCCGGAGGAATGGTTCAATCCTCTCCCGCGAGCTGTAATAAGGATAATACTGTGGTTTCGTTTTCTGATGGAAATGGAACCGGGGCAAGAGCCCTTTTCTTCAAAAAAAACTTGACCGACTTGAGCCGCTGTTCATCTCTACTTGTAGAAGTTTGTCACGTGCTTTGCTGCGTCATCTCTGTAGATGGACGGTGACATCTTCATATGTATACGGCAGGACAACCTATCATATCTAACACATAGACATGCATTAATCTTGCCTGCTGAGATAATCTTAGATTAACATCAAGGACATGTAAAATTAGGTTGGCAGCCCCCTACTTTGATAGTATCCACTACAGGGAAATCACACGTTGCCGTATGGCAGGCCGTATGTTATGCCATAAGTCGAGTGCAGAAACACGGGTACTCGACTTACATTCACATAAGCGAGTATGGAATGGCAAACACACGACAAAAAAAGGCAACTCGGCTTATGTCTAAATAAGTCGAGTGGGTCAAAAAAAAGTTTCTTGGCTTTGTGCAATACTCGGCACATAGAAAAAAATGCACTCAGCTTACATTAGGGCTCGGCAAAGATCGTTTCCACGTCGAGATCATGTAGACTGCAGACAGCTTCGTGACGGAGATAGATGTAAGCCGGGTACCCGATAGACGACACTCGGCTTACAGGTACTCTATCCCAAACCTATTTTTAGTGAAAAATGATTTATAATGTGGTGCATTGCATTTATATTTACTTATTGCGTGTTATTTCTTTTCCTTTTCCTTATCCATTCTGTTTGAGTTAGTTTTCATCACCCTTTCAATCCTCCATTTCTCGATCTCTGTCCAATTAATTACCAGCATTTGCCACTTTAAAGTTGTGGGGTATTACTTAAACTTGGTCTGGCATGTCACTATGACCTACCCTATCACAAACTAAGAGGAATTCACCATGGTCTACCCCATCTCATTGCCGGTCAAAGCCCTATACTGCGCGGGGCCCCACGGATGGGCGCATCATCCGAAACCGCGCGAGGGTGGGTCAGAACACCACCCTCACGTGCATGTGGTACCAAAATTGTTTGAGCCCTAACATCTCGAAGCATGTCATGAGTCATGACACTCACAAGAAACCCCAACATTATTGAGCAAGTAAGAAACATGATCAAAAAACCACACACACACATATATAATACGTTGTCCATTGGCACACAACAAGAACCAATTGAAGTTGATGTGCAAAGCAATGGATGTAATACGCATAGGAGAATCTACCATGATCTATGTTTTCAACCCTTTAATCTCCCCTTTCATATTGCCACCCCCTTCATATCCCTGCCCACGTATTTAACTAGGAGTCAAATGATGATCTTTAACAAAATTTGAATTGCATCTTTAAGTGACAATGAAGTTGTATTGGTAGCATGAACAACCCCGAGGAAACTCTCACATCCTATTCCTGATTTATCAGTGTCAATGTCCACTTCAGAATGAAATAGAGGTGGGGAATCAGGACAATGTATTCCAGTATCTTCAGTTTCAGGTTACACTTCGGCTGCAACCTTCCTTGTTCTAGCCTCAAAATTCCGAAAAAATGACATAATGTCACCATTCCTCTTCACATTCAGTTCTACGATTACAAAAAGAAGGCACAACAAAAATAAGCATCAATACACAATAGTTGAGCAGTGACTACACAATGGCATCAACCGGTGACTACACAATCATGATGCGAAATTGACTACACATTCAGGTTCAAGAAGTGAACGACATCAATTCATACACCAAGTTGACTTTACATTCAGGTTCAAGAAGTAAATGGCATCGAGTCACACATATGATATCTGACTACACAAGTAAAACAATGCCAAGCCGACTGCAAGTAAATGACATCAATTGATTCAATTCACTATTCTTTGCCACAAGAAATGCATAAATACTCACACATTAGGACGACTGAACGAGGCGTCAGGCGTTAGTAGTGCCATAGTGGGGATGAGAGGGAGGCGGTAGCAAGAGCTGATTTTTTTGATAAATGGTGCATTTTTTATCTCAAGATGTAACATCAAGAGGATACAAAGCATGATGAGTAACATCCGACCTCTCCATAACTAAGATGCACACAACTCAGCCTGGCAATGGGGATTACCCAGGCGGGTATTAGACTCCCATCTTCGTCCCCGCGAAAGCATTCCCATGCCCGTTTCCATCCTCATACCCTTTCAGTATTGCCATCCCCATCCCCGTCAGGTTTTTATCCCCATGGGGAAACCCATGCATGCAATCAACAACAACTTTCGATAGCATTTCAGTAGAAAAAATAGCATTTTAGCACAATAAATATGTTGTGGCTAGGTTAGGGGTTTGTTTTGGATTTTTGGCCAAAGGGGTGGGATGGTAGGAAATTTTGGTGGGTAAGGGCGGGAATAACATGGGGTCTACTAATTTTAGAGCCCACATGTAAGGCCTTTATGGGTAAGGCGGGTAAGGGGCACGGGTAATGCTATCCCATCCCCATCCTCGTCTTTCACGCTGGGTAAGATATTTGACCTATCAGTTTCCCTGTGGGCATTAAAGCTGGCACATCCCCGTCCCCTAAGAGAGTAATTACCCACGGGGACATGGGTAACAGTTAACCACTGCCAACTTAACAAACAACCAATCACCAAAGGGTAGCAGCAGCTAATAGAGTAGGGAGATTACATAGTAGCAGCTAAGTTTCGATCTTTGATCTTCTAAGTTCAAACTTTGATCTCCAACGTAGAAGATGGGAGGGAGGCGGTAGCAGCACCTGCTAGTTTCCAATCTTTGATCTCCTCCAACACCACCTGCTAGGTACATCACTGGTATCTAGGGAAGTGCTTTAGAAATATATCACTTGTATGTCAGATAACACAAGTTTCTCGTCTAATATTTGGTAAATCAAAATCTTATGTAGGGTCAGTAGTTATTTTTTTAAGAAACATACATACACTAACTTTGCAACCAAAATGTAGATTCTTTTTTTTCTCTCGAGATATTATCCCTGGATAACCTTGCGTGATGACGTATAATATTATATTTGAATAATATTGCTAGAAAAAATCACAAGCATTAATTTGTGCCACTTAGTCTGTGTGTGTGTGTGTTTTCGGGTCTGTTATACCCTTAAATATCTTGGCAAAGAGCTTGAAGTGTATGTTCTAGCAAACTTCTTGATGTACGCTTTTAGTGTACGATTGTTTATCTCAAGGGTCAGATAAAAAAGATTGCAGAGTATATAAAATGACACATGGATATTTCATTGCATCTTTTGCGTTGACGCTTTGTTTCCTCATGTCGAATGTCCTACACAAGGAGGTTATGCATTACTACATAACTACAAATATATACATTGCTTCAAATGTCGTTGTATTTTGTTGCTTGAAACTTCAATGTGTGCCCATGCTGAGGACTAATGAACATTCGCGTCGTCGCCATCCAAATTTGCATACCGACGACCTCATACACTCTTCAGAGTAGGGAGTTGGGATTATGGAGCACCATGCACAACCATTTGTGTGTTATTTTGACTCTAATTCATGAGAGAGACCATCGCTGATTGGGTGTCGACAAAAATTGTGGCATGTCCTCCTAGCATCAAGTGCCACGGTAACCACATGATCGAGGAACAATGTTTCAATGATTCATTCAATCGCCAAATGATTACATATTTTATAGAATAACTATTTATCCAATTAGCAAGTACGAGGATCAACCACGTGACCAAAGGAACAACATTGCATATGTCCTCTCCTCAACCATGACAAATAAGAAGGGTCTATCTGCCACAAAATCCATCAGATGTTATGGTGCCTTTAGCATGGTTGTACGCCCAATTATGGCGGTCATGGCAGCGGCGGCCATGGTGCCTACCTCATCCACCTCAATAGTGGCCTTATGGTACACCCCGGTGATAGCGAGCTCCCCATCCCTAGTATACACTATACCAAAGAAGTCACCGGCATCGAAAGCCTTATTGGCACCAAGCTTTCGCATGTCCGATGACGCATCAAACTCAAACATGAACTTGAACTTGGGGACCATGAACCGCCCGACTGGAACCTTCCCCGCCGGCATGTGCTTCTTGAAATATTCCGGCGCCGACACAACCTAGCCGTAGAGATCAGCGACACTGAGAGTGTCGTTGTCCGGTAGTAGGATTAGCATGTAGAATGCAGCTTGTTGTTGCATGTCGTTCTTGTAGGGCAGCTTCAGAGCCCTGAAGCTCGGGTAGACCGCGATATGTTGTGACTGCCTTGTCGTCATGGGTGGCACGCGCACGGTGGTGCCGCCTGGGATACAGAACGGCAAAGTGGAGATGTCGAATGACTGCTTCATTTCCCTTAGCCAGCTCATGCTCAATAGCAACTGAAGTTGGTGCCAAGTAGGAGACCCTGGTTTGAGTTCTCTCCCTCAAGATGCGCTTGATGAATATTATATGTACAAGAATGACAGCGAGCTTCGCTCCCAAATTGACAAAACTACAAGATTAAGTATTCCACATTTTCGCTAGTAGGTATTGTTTCATCAATTTAAATTGCTTAAACCTGTAATTTTGTTTGCTTTAGTGGGTGCATGCTCAGTGCGCCTAGTAGGTGTAGCCACCGAGACTCCGATTCATTGCTTGCAGTCAGATGAAGTCTCAAAAATAACTACATAATCTTGAACTTCATGGACTTGGCTCTCTGAGCTCGTTGCACCAATCGGTTTATATGAAACCAACTAGTTCAAAATGATTTTTAACTTGAACTTAGTGGACTTGGCACTCTGAGCATAAAGCCCATGGAAACAAGAAGGTTTCCAATGAAGCGACTTATTTGAGTAGGCTAATATTGAACTTCATGGACTTGGCTCTCTGATCATCAAGCCGATACCTGTCGGTTTTTGGTGAACCGACTAGTTAGAGATGAATTGAACTTGAACTTCATGGACTTAGCCCTCTGAGCACCAAGCCCATGGAAACTAGTCGGTCTTCAATGAACCGACTAGTTAGAGTTGGTTTATATTGGGTGGAATTTGGGAAAAACCATCTGGGAAAAACTTTTGAACTTAATATCCAAGCGATCTACAGGATCTTCAAAGTCATGCAGCTCCAGAGTGTGGCATAGCCCCTAGGTCTGGCGGAGCGAAGAGTTGGTTTAGCCCACGAGTGTGGTGCAACTTCAAAGATTCTACAGTCCTGAGAACAAGTAATGATAATTAGTTGGATACGCAAATTCTAGGAACAATAACTTTTATTCATTTGAACGGAGTCAGAAAACAAACACAAAGTGCTTTCACAACTAAACAAGTCTAATCAAGAAAAAAATCATGTGTAAAATTGTCGTAGTAGGTCAACATTCCATGCTCCAAGCTCTCCAACACTTTTGTTGAAACAGTACAACTGCATTGCCCTATTGTTGGTATCAGATGCTAGGCTAGCCCCTTTCTTCCGCACGATGCAACTCCGTGCGTCTCGTTCCTAGCCTGCTTGTCTCGTCTCCGGTCTGTGTTTGAGCCTCGTCGTGCTCACTTGCTTGCTCGTGGTCATGTTCCTATCTCGGAGGTACTTACCGAGCTTCATGCTGAGGAGACCCGCCTTCGCTCTGCTGGGTTGCTTCTGGTTCTGTCAGTGTTGGAGCTTGTTGGCCGCCCGAGCTCCTGTGTCGTCTGCTCGCCTCACTACTCTGCCGCTCTTGCCTACTCCTCCAGAGGGGTTAGCCGTCCTCCTTATGCTGAGAAGGGCACGTCGTGCCGTGACACCTTCTGTCATTACTACTCCCGATCAGGTCACCCAGAGTCTGATTGTCGCCACAAGAAGTGAGATCAGAGGCGCTCCTCATCCAGCGGGACTCCTGTGTCTTCCTCGACTCTGTCACTCACTGACCAGGACATTGTATGCCTCAAGCGTCTACTTGCTTCCTCCGGCTCCTCGTCGACTGGTTCCGCTGCTGCTGTGACTGCATCCCCTTCTCCACCACCGCTGGCATCTACACAGTCAGGTACATCTTCGTGGGTTATTGACTCTCGAGCCTCCTTTCATATGTCTTCTGATTCTTCCGCGCTGTCTTCTCTCTGACCTCTTAATTCGCCTGTTAATGTTCTTACCACTGATGGCACACCTGTTCCTGTTGCTAGTTGTGGTATTCTTTCCACTCCATCTTTTTCTGTTCCGAGTGTTTCACATGTCCCTCGCCTTACCATGAATCTTTTTTCCGCTGCCCAACTTACTGATTCTGGTTGTCGTGTCATTCTTGAAACCGACTCTTGCTCCATTCAGGATCGTCGCACCAAGGCTTTGATTGGTGCTGGCCCCCGGCGCCATGAGTTAGAGGGCCTTTGGGAGGTTGACTAGCTTTGTGTTCCTTCCGCTGCCACCACTTCTGCCAGCTCTCATGCTCTTGCTGCCTCTTCGTCTGCGTCCTTCGAGCAGTGGCATCGTCGCCTTGGTCACATCTGTGGCTCTCGCTTGTCTTATTTAGTTTGTAAGGGCCTCTTAGGTCTGTATCTGGAGATGTTTCTTTACATTGTAATGGTTGCAGACTTGGCAAACTGATAACCCACAAGTATAGGGGATCAATTGTAGCCTCTTTCGATAAGTAAGAGTGTCGAACCTATTGAGGATATAGCTACTGGTGTAACCCGCCCGAGATGGGCTGGGTTACGTTGCGACAGCTCTTCATTCAGAAGCCCAAGGACAGGTTAAGGATGGCGGTTTAGTAATAGGTCTAAGACCCAGAGGCGACTTAAGGCCCGTAGTGGTAAACTGCCGTTGTGGCATGACTTGTAGTGTAAGGCAAGAATAGTTAAGAGTCCAAGCTGGACACAGTTTATGAGCCGGCCGGGACTCCGAGAGCCGCTGGGCGTTAACCTTTCTATATAAAGGGACGACCCGGCGGTGGTTCAGGACAAGTAAGATCAGATCGATAGCCAGGCAGAGCGGTTTAGCTCCTGGTCATCGAAACCCTAAGTAATTCCACCTCAACTGGAGTAGGCTTTTACCTTCAACATAAGGGGCCGAACCAGTATAATCCTCGTGTCCTTTGTCCCGTTTAACCCCTTCAAGCTTCCTAGCTGCGATGGCTCCACGACTAAGTCCTTGCACGAGGACATCTGCCGTGACAATTCCACGACAGTTGGCGCCCACCGTGGGGCCAGCGCACGGTTGATTTGAGTTCTTGAAGGGCAGCTTCGAAGGGCTCAAGGGATACGCTGTGGGCCGGATGACCAAGAGTCGTCGCGGCAAGCTCTACATCAACGACGCAGGCTGGGGCCCCGACGCCGACTCAATCGAGTACGGGTACCGGGTCCCCTTCGGCGGAATCCACGTGTTCATTGGCAAGATCGGTGAGCCGGGCCCTGAGCCGAACATCGGCACCGGCCTCATCGAGGCGGCTCAGCGTGCGAGACCCGCCCGGACTCCGCCCGCCTTGAAACGTGCTTTCGTGGGATGCATCCACGGAGGACTCTCTGAAGGATCTGTATCTGGCGAGGAGACGGCCACCTGCTCTGACGGTGAGTCGTCCACAGGTGAGACCGACTCGTTATATCAACTTCAAGGTGGCGGGCTCAGGGGTTGTTCCGATGGCGACAGTATTCCGGACCCCTTTGAGTCGCCGAGCCGGGTTGGAATCTTCATGGCCGGCACACAACCTGTCCAAAACTCCGCCGCTGGGGTAGGAGGCCCTGTGCACTCGCCGGCTCAGGTGCTGATGGATCTCACGGACAAGATGACGGCCCTGTTAACCGCTACGGTCGTCCCAGCGGATCAAGCTCAACATGATGCGGAGGTGGCACAGTTAAAGCTGGATATAGCAAGAACCAAGGAAGATCTGGCAGCGGAAGGGATCAGGATGGCTGCAGAGCGGGCGGCTCTCGACGCCCAGACTCAGCTGATTCAGGCGCAGTCTTTCCGGCTCACGATGGATCAGAACGCATCCAATGAAATCATGAGAAGGAGGCATCAGAAGGCTCAATCTCAACTCCCTCCGGTTTACGATCCTCGAAACCTCTTCAACACGCCTGGTGCAGGGCCCAGTAACCCGCCAGGAATCACGACACCCAGGGCTGGAACGCCAATTCAACCGCAAGTGATGGGGCCTCCCCGTGTGAACACTGCCCCGCCTCAATACGTGCCTATACCGCCGGGTCATTATGCCAACCCATTGGAAAACATGATCGCCGCAGCGGCGCGATTGGCGGCTCTCCCAGTCGAGGGCGACTCTCCGCCGGCGGTTGAAACCCGCCGGGTCAGAGAACTTCTTCAGACGGCTCTGGCGCAACAGGAGGCATATTCATATAGCCGGGACAGGATTCATTCAACCCCTCGTCCAAACCGGAGCCCAAGTTATAGCAGACACATGGCTTCAGCGACCGGCTCAAGCAACGTCCGGCGCTGTGACTTGCCAGCTGGCCACGGCCCGGCACATAATGGAGCCTTTAACGCGGTAGACCAAGACAGAGCACGACAAGAGGCGGAGCAGGCGGCTCAGCTGACAGCTTACCAGCCCTCCCGGTTTATCCGACGGCTTCTATCGAGGCGGGCGTACCTACGAGGACCGGAGGTGTCCCTTGTCTGGTGCCGGCTCTCCGTAATGAACGTCTGCCCAAGGATTTCAAAGGACCTAGGAAGGTACCTAATTACACGGCTGATTTACAACCCGGAGCATGGATCGAGAGCTACGATATGGCTATGGAGTTGCTGGAGGTCAGCGAAGCGGCAATGGCCAAATACTTCACCATGATGTTGGATGGGACTGCCCGCACTTGGTTGAAAGGACTGCCGCCTAATTCTATCGGGTCATGGGCAGAGCTAAAAGCCCGGTTCATCCAAAACTTCAAAGATACCTGTAGGCAATCTATGTCAATTGTGGATTTGACTAACTGCAAGCAGCAAGAGGGCGAGTCTACAACCCATTGGGTTCGCCGGGTCAAAGAGATAATACATTCGTCTGATAAGATGGACGCCGGCTCTACAGTCTTAATGTTGGAGCAAAATTGTCGTTTTGCACCCCTGAAGATGAAGCTCGGGCGGCTCAAGCACGATTGCAATGATATGGGTACGCTGATGGCGGCTCTGGTCAAGTACGCCGACTCTGATAGTACCAAGGATCCCGCGTCTGATGATGAAAGGACAGGGAAGGGAAAGAAGAATGGCAACGGCAAGGTCCCTCAGCATAACCCGGCGAACCAGGGAGGTAACAAACGTAAGGCTAATGGCAGTATGGAGTTTGTGGCCAACACCAATGCACAGGGTAACAACCACCGACGTAAGGGGAGACCACCTCCCCGAGCCGGCGGGTCAGGCCCGACGCTTGAGCAATTGTTGAATGAGCCCTGTCCAAGGCGTGGTTCTAGGGAGAAGCCGGCCACTCATCTATGGAAAGACTGCGCAATCATGAAAGCCTTCAAAAATTCCAACGCTTTTAATGGCAACAATGAGCAGGGTGGCGGCTCAGGCGCCGGCGGCTTTCATGGCCCGGGCGGCGGCTCTAATTCCAATTCTCAGAATTTTCAAGGGGGTTTTAATCAGCAATCTGGCCAGGGTAATCAGCAGCAGCAGCAGGGAGGATACCAGACCAATCAAAAGCAGCTCAATAGCGGACAGTATCATGTGTTTACTACTAGTCTGTGCAAGCGAGACCAGAAGCTTCATAAGAGGGCTGTGAATGCTGTTGAGCCGGCGGTTCCACATTATTTGAGATGGTCTGAGCAGCCTATTGTATGGAGTAGGGAAGATCACCCTCCCCGGGTTGATAATCCGGGTCACCTGGCCTTGGTGGTGGCTCCTCAGGTTGGGGGGTATAAATTCACTAAGGTGCTCATGGACGGAGGCAGTAGCATCAACATCCTCTATTATGAGACCTTCCGTCGTATGGGGTTGACTGATAAAAACCTCAACCAGTCCAACACTGTTTTCCATGGTGTGGTGCCCGGTAAGTCGGCGTATCCAGTTGGTAAGATCGAACTGGAAGTAGCCTTTGGAGATGAGTACAACTACAGGGCGGAAAAACTGACTTTCGAGGTGGTTAAAATAAGAAGCCCGTACCATGCTCTATTTGGGCGGCCGGCTTACGCCAAGTTCATGGCACGGCCGTGTTACGTATACTTGCAGCTCAAGATGCTGGGTCACAATGGGACCATTACGGTCCACGGCAGCCGAAAGATAGCTTTGGAATGCGAGGAAGGTGACGCTGCTTACGCTGAATCTGTTTGTGCAACAGAGGAGTTGAAGTTTTACAAGGATAATGTTGACCCGGCAGATATGACGTCTTTGAAAAAGCCAACCACGGAGCATGAGCCAGTAATGAAATTTAAGTCGGCCGATGAGACTAAACTTGTTGACTTTGTTCCAGGTGACTCATCTAAGCAGTTCAGCATCAGTGCCAATCTGGATCCGAAATAGGAAGGCGCGCTCATCGAGTTCATCCGTGAGAACAGGGACATCTTTGCATGGAAACCTTCTGACATGCCGGGTGTACCAAGAGAACTCGCTGAGCACACTCTCAATATTGATCCGAAATTTAAGCCAGTCAGGCAATTCCTCCGGCGGTTTAATGAGGAGAGGCGGAAAGCCATTGGTGAGGAAGTAGCCCGGCTCTTGGCGGTCGGGTTTATCGTTGAAGTCTTTCATCCAGAATGGTTAGCTAACCCGGTGCTCGTGCTCAAGAAGAATGGCACCTGGCGTATGTGTGTGGACTATACGGATTTAAACAAGGCTTGTCCGGCTGATCCTTTTGCTCTCCCCCGTATTGATCAAATTATTGATGCTACGACAGGTTGTGAGCGTTTAAGTTTTTTGGATGCTTACTCTGGATACCATCGGATCAAAATGGCAGTTAAGGACCAAGAGAAGACGGCGTTCATCACTCCCTTCGGAGCCTTCTGTTATGTGTCTATGCCTTTTGGACTCAAGAGTGCACAGGCGACTTACCAGCGGTGCGTGCAGAATTGTCTCCATAATCAGATTGGGCGCAACGTTCATGCTTATGTGGATGATATTGTGGTAAAATCCAGAGAGAAGGAAACCTTGGTAGATGATCTGAAAGAGACCTTTGATAATCTCCGGGTCTACAAGATGATGCTTAATCCGGCCAAGTGTGTTTTTGGTGTTCCTGCAGGCAAGCTCTTCGGTTTTCTGGTTTCTCACAGAGGCATCGAAGCTAACCCAGTGAAGATCAAGGCAATCACCTCTCTGGCTAAGCCGGCGTGCATAAATGACGTCCAGCGTCTGGCGGGTCGCATCGCTGCTTTGAGTCGGTTTATAAGCCGGTTGGGTGAAAAAGCCATGCCACTATATCAGATGATGAAGAAAACAGATGATTTTGTCTGGAATGACGCTGCTAATGCTGCTTTTGAGGATTTGAAAAGACAGCCAGCTGAGCCGCCAGTCCTTGCTGCTCCTATCGATAAGGAGCCCTTGTTGTTGTATGTAGCCGCTAACACACGAGCCGTCAGTGTGGCTGTGGTGGTGGAGCGTAAGGAGGCGGGTAAGGAAAATCCGGTTCAGCGGCCGGTTTACTACGTCAGTGAAGTACTTATTGAGTCTAAGCAACGGTATCCACATTGGCAGAAGCTTGTTTATGGGGTGTTCATGGCAAGCCGGAAGCTTAAGCATTATTAACAAGGCCACCTTATCACTGTGGTTAGTTCTGCTCCCCTAGGAGATATCATCCAAAACAGAGAAGCCACAGGAAGAGTTGCTAAGTGGGCCATAGAACTCGGGCCTCATGGTCTAAAGTACGTGCCACGCACTGCTATCAAATCTCAAGCATTGGTGGATTTCATCAATGATTGGACAGAGCTGCAGGTGCCTGAAGAGAAACCGGATAATACATACTGGACTATTCACTTCGACTGGTCTAGGCAATTGGAGGGCTCGGGGGCTGGAGTCGTGTTAGCTTCCCCTCAAGGTGACAAATTTTGTTACGTCCTACGGTTGATGTTTCCCTGTACTAACAATGCAGTTGAGTACGAGGCCTTGCTCCATGGTCTTCGGATGGCCAAGGAGATGAGCTTAAGCCGGGTAAGATGCTTTGGTGACTCAGATTTGGTGGCCCAACAGGTATCAGGCAAGTGGGATTCCAAGGACCCCCTCATGGCGGCTTATCGCCGCAAAGTTGATGCCATTGCTGGACATTTTCAGGGTTACCAAGTAGAGCACATTGATCGCAGAAAGAACGAGGCGGCTGATGCATTAAGCCGGCTGGGCTCTCAGCGAAAGCCGGCGCCGCCTAATACTTTCTTGGATATTCTGCATAACCCTTCTGTCAAGTTGCCTACAGAGGAAGAATTGGCTGTTCCTGACCCAGAAGCACAGTTGGTGGCGGCTCTCCACGTTATCCCAGATTGGACAGTGCCATACTTGGCTTATATGACCCGAGGAGAATTGCCTGAGGATGAAACTTTGGCCAGACAAATAACCCGGCGGTCTAAGTCAATGGTAATTGTCAATGGCGAGCTGCATCATCGCAGTGTCACGGGAGCTTTTCAGCGTTGTGTTTCCTCTAGGGAAGGTCAAGAAATTCTACGTGAGATTCACGAGGGGGATTGTGGCCATCATGCCGGCTCAAAATCCCTTGTGGCCAAAGCTTTTCTCCATGGTTTTTATTGGCTGACGGCTCATGCTGATGCAGAAGACTTGGTCAGTAAGTGTGACGGTTGTCAAAAGTTCTCAAGACGGGCTCACGTGCCGGCTCAAGAGTTGAGGATGATTCCAATCACTTGGCCGTTTGCAGTCTGGGGGCTTGATATGGTTGGGCCTTTCAAAAGGTCCAAGGATAAGAAGACCCACCTCTTGGTGGCGGTTGACAAGTTCACAAAGTGGGTAGAGGCAGAGCCAGTTAGTAAGTGTGACGCAGCCACGGCGGTCCAGTTCATGAAAAAGGTGATATTTCGCTTTGGTTTTCCACACAGCATTATAACTGACAATGGTACCAATCTGTCTAAAGGCGCCATGGAGGAATTTTGTCAACGAGAGCATATTCGGCTTGATGTTTCATCAGTGGCTCACCCTCAATCCAATGGTCAAGCTGAGAGAGCTAATCAGGAAATCTTGAAGGGCATCAAGCCCCGGCTTTTGGTCCCTTTGCAACGGACGCCGGGTTGTTGGGTGGAGGAGTTACCCTCCGTATTATGGAGCATCAATACTACTCCTAACAGGTCTATGGGTTACACACCTTTCTTCATGGTTTACGGAGCTGAGGCGGTCCTCCCTAGCGACATCCGTCATGATTCGCCTCGAGTGGCGGCTTATGTCGAGGCGGATAATGAGCAAGCGCGTCAAGATGCTCTTGACTTGTTGGACGAACAGCGTGACATAGCAGCAGCTCACTCGGCAATTTACCAACAAGACCTGCGCCGCTATCACAGCCGTCGGGTTAAGTCCAGGGTTTTTCAGGAAGGTGATTTGGTGCTCCGGCTCATCCAGGATCAAACAGATGCACACAAGCTATCCCCACCTTGGGAAGGGCCCTTTGTGGTCAGCAAGAACTTGCACAACGGGTCATACTACCTTATCAATGTTCGGGAGCACAAAGATTCACGTAAGTCGGAGGAGGAGACCCGCCGGCCGTGGAACATAGCTCAGCTTCGGCCTTATTACACTTGAGCCACCGACTCTCATAATGTACATATTTCTATAGCCGTGTATATATTGTGATAAATAATAAAGCAGGACCTATGTCCTTTTTTCCTCCAAAGGTAAATGTATCATTGTTATTTTCATTGTAATATTACATGGTCACTTGGAGGTTGGTCCGGCTTATGATCGTATTTGAATCTAGCCGTTAAAAATATGATCACTTGGGGGCTTCCTGTTCAAACATAGGTCGTATTCGAACCAAAGAGAACATAGCTGTCGATACCCATTTGATTGGCATATTGCCGAGCTCATTGGGGAGTTTTTATTGATCATATTTGAATCATAGCTCAACCCCCTTTGAGAACCGACGTGGATCGTATTCGAATCAGCGTCGTTAAACAACTCTTAAGATCATTTGGGGGCTTCCTGTTCAAACATAGGTCGTATTCGAACCAAAGAGAACATATCTGTCGGTACCCTCTTGATCGGCAACGCCAAGGCCACTGGGGGCTATATGATCGTATTCGAATCTTAGCTTAACCCCTTTGGGACGGTTCTCTGGTCGTATTCGAATCAGAAGCCTCCAAATGTTTGAAATCTTTTTGTTGCAAACAAGTTCTTTTGATCATATCAAAAGTGTTCAAGGGTGGTTCTTATTCCACCGGCTTAACCTTGATTAATAACGTTTATAGCACATAATAAGCATTATATGTGCTGGTGAACCGGAGTTGAGTTCTTAACCTCATTATTCGGGTTACATAACCCGGAAGTATACTCGAAGGCTCGCAGGTATGCTGTTATGGTTATCTCCAAGATATAATTGAGAACCGGGTTATTATGACTTTGATTCATATTCCGGGTTATATGTAAAATATACGACTCTCCATGCGGTAAGCCACCTAGAGACTTGTGATTTGTTTTCTATGCAGGACAATTAAAGACAGCTCTTTAAACTTAAGGAAACCAGAGGATCAAACATAACCCGGAAGAATATAAAAGGGCAGTTTAAATAGAGTTAAGCGCTACACACGTGCATGATGGCACGGCAACATTAAGTGTTCGTCCTACTCTATTACAGGACTCCCCGAGTCCAAAAGGTGAGGCATTGTTTTTGAGACATAACCATGAACCGCCTAAGAAATCAAAGGTGCTTGTTGGGCTGAAGCTTCCGGCTCATCCCTCTCTGCTCCTCCGGCCGTTTCCATGTCCTAGAAGGTTGATGATTTCCAGTCAATGCCACTCAAGGCTTCAAATTGAGCTTCATCATCAATTAACCCGGCCGGGTCAACTTCAGGGGCGAAGGTATGCTTACGAGTCGGAGAAATCAGGCTGACTGCTTCATAATGAGGTGTTGGGATCCTCTGATTCTCCGTGTCATAGCCCGGTTGATATTTGGTAAGGTCTGTATCATTACCAATCAAAGTGGCCACCGGGCGTACGCTCTTCACACAAGCGGCGAAGTCTTTCTGGTCAAAGGGAGTGCCATCTTCCTTCAAGCTAGGATACCCAAGGGCGATGTCGGCCGGGTCTAGCTCCGGTAGAAACGCCTTGGCCCGACTTAGAGCGGCTATGGCTCCGGCTCTTGCGGAAGCTCGTCTTAACTCTTGGAAGCATTGAGGAAGCACGGCAAGCCGCCTGAGTACATCCGCCAGATGAGTGGGAACTTCGTTTGACAGAGCCACAACGGCTAAGGCACGTTGTGACCCGGTGTAAAGTTGTTCTACCAAGGTATAAACCGCCTTCAGCTTGGTCAACACGTTATGGTTGAGATTGGAACTCCTGGGACCTGCATTACAAAGTCAGGTGAGCTGATGGCAATTGAGATACTTATGGGAAATGAACGATGTAAACTAGTTAGAAACTTACAGAGTAACTTACCAAAGATTGCGGAGACCATCTGAGATACATGGCGTTTTAAGCCGGATAGCTCGGCGGTTCTTTCAGTAAGAGTGGCCTCCGCTTGTTCGGCCCGGCTGAGCAAAGCAGTTTCTTCATCCGCCCAGGCTTTTCTTTCTGCTTCAAACTTCTTCTTCAGCTTCTCTTGTGCAGATACGCTGACTTCAAATTTGGAGTTGGCCTTTTGGGTTTCCCTTTCCTGAGTCTTCAGGCGGTTCTTTAGATCATAGATTTCCGATCAAATTTCTTACAGGCGGCCTGTACAAATTCCGGGTTACAGTTAGGGTGATTATAATGCAACAATAAGTCCCAAGCACTTTGCAAGCAAAGACACTTGGCACTTGGGGGCTAATGTATGCTGAAAAGCTCTATTTACAGTGCCGATTCATGAAAACAAGTCCCAAGCACTTTGCAGGCAAAGGTATTTGGCATTTGGGGGCTAATGTGTAAAGCTGCTCAACTACTTGATTAAAATAAGGTAAGGACCGGTTAACTATGCTGTTTAAACCGGCCCTTGAGTGTTACCAGGTAAGCCGGTTTTCTTGCAGTGATTATTAAGCCGGTATTAAGTCTACAACATATTTCATCATAAGTAATAGACTTGGGGGCTGGCATGGTAAGGATAACTATGGAGTAAGCAAGAGAGTCATACCTCAGACTTTTGCTGTATTTGCTTCACCATATCAATTTCCAGGTCCCGGCTGTTGTGCACTTGATTAATATAGCCAGAGACAGTATCTCCAATGCTCAGATTAGCATAATCAGTGATGTCCAGCCTGGCCCTGCGGCGTTCCAGAAGTTCTTCCTTGGCAGAGCACCTAGCCAACACGGTGGGTCTTCCCGGTTCAACAAACTCGGTCCGGGTAATTACAACGTCCAGATCATCTGGATGAGTCGGGCTGGGGATCTCCGGGTTATCAGAACCTTCCATAACTTGTTCATCAGATGGAGTAGTGGTGGTTTCAGGAGCAGGTGCAGACGGCGGCTCATGAGCAGAAGCATCAGGTTCAGTCAGGACCGGCTCTTCGGCCGGCTTATTTTTCTTCGCCCTCTTGCTGGGCTTTACTTGTACACTGAAAGTCAAAGGGTTAGTGCAAAAACATGAGTAAGATAAGCACAAAATAAGCTGATCATCATTACCCGGGTGCGGTTTTGAAAGCCGGCAAGCTAGACTGCATGGAGTCGCCGGAGGAAGGTGAAGTTCCCTGATAGTTTGAATCAGAAGAATTGAGTGGTTGACGAGTGACGCCCGCCAAAGGATGAAAAGGATATAAGTCGGAGATAACCTCAGTCCGGCGCTTCCTTGATGCTTCGGGTAAGCCGGAGGAGAGGTCTGCATCCTTGCTGGTCCGGGTCTGCCTCTGACTTTCATAAATCTGTCGCTTCAAAAAAATTGAGGATCTTGATAAGCTAAAGGATGTGAAAATCTTACTTTCCGGGTTACTCTTCGGACTTTCAGTCTTGGCAAGGGCTCCGAGTCGGAGGAAATTATAGT
The DNA here is from genome assembly GCF_002575655.3 of Aegilops tauschii subsp. strangulata. Taxonomy (NCBI): domain Eukaryota; kingdom Viridiplantae; phylum Streptophyta; class Magnoliopsida; order Poales; family Poaceae; genus Aegilops; species Aegilops tauschii. Next base: position 538,064,528 of record NC_053039.3, read on the forward strand.
TACCTCTTCAATCACTTCATGACTCGTTCCGGTGTCCTCCTGCTGATAATCCATGTCAATAAAGATGGTTAAAAAAGGAGCCTAAAGAGTCAAGGGCTACCTCTGACTCGGAGGTGTCTTCCAGGTGAAGCAGGTCCGAGGCGCTAGGTTTGCTCCCCTTCTTGCGGGGAGCGGCTTTCCTGGCGGCCATTTTAACCTTTCTGGCTTTCTTAGCAGCTTCATGGTCATACTTGACCTTCCAGAATTTATCATTAGCCTGTAAAATACAACAAAGGTTTTTGAAGTTAAGAAGAAATCGTTAAAATGGAAGGTGAGGTGTTCAGGTCAATAGTTTACCGCTGGGGCCGGGTTAGCCTTGCAGAAAGGACTTAAGCCCGTCCTCCCGCAATCTGCCAGGCTCTCGTTCAGAAGAGACTTGGTCATATCATCAATGACGTCCTCAGGTAAGTCGTCGGGACTGTGGCGAAGAGGATCATCCTTCCGGCCCGTGTAATCACACATTAAGCCGGGGCGGCGGCTTAAAGGAATCACCCGCCAGGCAATCCAGACCCGGACCAGATCAATGCCATTTAGGCCGTTCCCCAGAAGAGTTTTGATTTTGTTGATGGTGGGAATAAGTGGTTGACGTTCAGCTTGAGATAATTTGTCTGGCAGGGGGTGATTTGACTCCAGACGCAGGGCGCGAAAGCCGGGCAGAGGGTTCTCATCAGCCGGAGAAGTATCTTGGCAGTAGAACCATGTCTGGTTCCAGTCCTTCGGGTGGCTTGGCGGCTCAGCATAAGGAAAGAGACAATCTCTCCGTCGTTGGATCGAGATTCCACCGAGCTCCAGGCTGGGCCCATTGGCACATTCATTTTGGTGGTTCAGATAGAATAGCTCTCTAAAGAGTAGTAAGCTGGGCTCTTCTCCAAGGTACACCTCACAGAACACTTGGAAGTTACAAATGTTTGACACAGAATTGGGTCCAATGTCTTGAGGTCGCAGGTCGAAAAAGTGCAGAACATCTCTGAAGAATTTTGAGCCGGGAGGAGCAAAGCCCCGGCTCATGTGATCAGCAAATATGACAACCTCTCCGTCCTTGGGTTGAGGTCTCTCTTCGGACGGGTCAGGAGCACGATAAGACATGAACTCTTTCTTGGGCAGGTAACCCGTTTTCACGAAGTCAGCTAAGGTGCTATCAGTAACGTTGGATCTAACCCAGTTGCATGTAATGGGCGCCTTGGGAGCCTTGGGCGGCATTGTGAAGGATGGAAGCCTATGACAAAATAAAATTTCCGGTTCAAATTTAAGCCGGAGGAAAAATTCGGTTCAGTATTTAAGGTGGCGGCTTATGAAGGGGCCTAATGATATATGGCCAATTGTGTCAGGTTATTTAAGCCGCTATGGATATCGTGAGCAATTAAGTTTCTTGACTCTGTTATGGATGACCCGGAATATTCATGAAGCATCGCCTTTTTAAGCCGGTGATATGAGCCGCCATAGCTAACAGATGCAATTTTTGCCTAAGTGTTGCACAAACAAGTTTCACACAGTAATTATTTTGGATCAAACGGTCGTCCAGAAAGGAAAATTTTCTAGACCTAAAAAACAGGCACAGAGAAGTTCATAAGTCCTAATGAGGTCTTTTTGCAAGCAAAAGGTATCTGCTAGTATCGGAAATGGGTGCGAAACCACTACCGCAGGAGTTCTGTACTGTTTTTCGAATCAAAGAAGTCGCGGTGGAAGAACTATAAAAGAACAGACATGAACTACGAAGAACAGGGAGGAACGCGGAACCCTAATGCGGATCTGACGTTTGAGAAAAAGAGGACTTACAGTTGCAGGTTCACTGCGGAGAGTCGCCGCCGTTCTCTGGACTAGCTCAGGTTGATGCAGCGGCCGAGGCTGAGGAAGACGAGAGGCGCGGCGGCGGCGGCGGAGCTCGGGCTCTGAGGCATTGAGAGGAGGAATACGATGGAAAGGGAAGAGTGAGAGAGGACCCGGTCAGGCCTATTTATAAGGGACGGCTGATGAGTGGGCGCGAGAAACGAGGAGGCTGAAGACATGATTATCCAGCTGCAGAGGCGCCTCGATTTTCGGGATCCATTGAGATACGTTGGGCAGAACGTGCATTAATGGCGGATGACGTCACGACGGGTTACCAAGAATCCAGAGTATGACATCATGGCGGGTTATAACCTTCGCGCAAACAGAAGCCGGAAGATTTTCTCTTAAGGTATTGAAGATCGACATGAACCGGTTCAAATCAATCTGGGGCCTAATGTTGAGGATATAGCTACTGGTGTAACCCGCCCGAGATGGGCCGGGTTACGTTGCGACAGCTCTTCATTCAGAAGCCCAAGGACAGGTTAAGGATGGCGGTTTAGTAATAGGTCTAAGGCCCAGAGGCGACTTAAGGCCCGTAGTGGTAAACCGTCGTTGTGGCATGACTTGTAGCGTAAGGCAAGAATAGTTAAGAGTCCAAGCCGGACACAGTTTATGAGCTGGCCGGGACTCTGAGAGCTGCTGGGCGTTAACCTTTCTATATAAAGGGACGACCCGGCGGCGGTTCAGGACAAGTAAGATCAGATCGATAGCCAGGCAGAGCGGTTTAGCTCCTGGTCATCGAAACCCTAAGTAATTCCACCTCAACTGGAGTAGGCTTTTACCTTCAACATAAGGGGCCGAACCAGTATAATCCTCGTGTCCTTTGTCCCATTTAACCCCTTTAAGCTTCCTAGCTGCGATGGCTCCATGACTAAGTCCTTGCACGAGGACATCTGCCGTGACAATTCCACGACAGAACCCAACGATGAGCGAAAGGTAGAACAAATATTCCCTCAAGTTCTATCGACCACCGATACAACTATACGCACGCTTGACGTTCGCTTTACCTAGAACAAGTATAAAAACTAGAAGTACTTTGTAGGTGTAACGGGATAGGTTTCCAAGAATATAAAGAGCACGTAAATAAAAACTAGGGGCTGTTTAGGTATAGAAGCAATAAAGTTAGTATAGCGAGTGTGGAAAAGTGGTGGTAGGAGTTGTGAAATTGTCCCTAAGCAATTGACTACTTTACTAGACCGATAGCAAGTTTTATGTGGGAGAGGCCACTGCTAGCATGTCATGCCCGACTTGGAATTCTATGCACTTATGATTGGAACTATTAGCAAGCATCTGCAACTACTAACGTTCATTAAGGTAAAACCCAACCATAGCATTAAGATATATTGGTCCCCCTTCAATCCCATATGTATCAATTTCTATGCTAGGTTGAAGCTTCTGTCACTCTTGCCCTCCAATACATAGTCCTATCAACATACAACTAACCCTATGGTGTGATCCACGCGGGCGTTCATATGATGGGCACCAAATGACAGCAACATAACCACAAGCAAATTAAACAAATCATAGCAATTCACCAATTACAGATAGGACAACGAAAATCTACTCAGACATCATAGGATGGCAACACATCATTGGATAATAATATGAAGCATAAAGCACCATGTTCAAGTAGAGGGTACAGTGGGTTGCTGTAAAGCCCACGATGCGGCTATATCTCCCACGTGTCGAGGCACGACTTAGAGGCATAACCGCATTGTGGTATTGTCGCAAGAAGGGTTATCTTCACACAATCCCATGTAATAAACAAGAATGGGATAACGAGAGTTGGCTTACAATCGCCACTTCACACAATACATAAATAAATTCATACATCATCCAGAATCCACACATAGACCGACTACGGTCAAAACCAAATGAAAATAAGATAACCCCAAATGCTAGATCCCCGATCGTCCCAACTGGGCTCCACTACTGATCATCAGGAAAAGAAACATAGTAACGACCACGTTCCTCGTCGAACTCCCACTTGAGCTCGGTTGCGTCATCTGCACTGGTATCGTCGGCACCTGCAACTGTTTTGGTTGAATCTGTGAGTCGCGAGGACTCAGCAATCTCACACCCGCGAGATCAAGACTATTTAAGCTCATAGGAAAGGATGGTGTAATGAGGTGGAGCTGCAGCAGGCACTAAGCATATATGGTGGCTAACATACGCAAAGAAGAGCGAGAAGAGAAGCAACGCAACGGTCGCGAAGCTAGAAATGATCAAGAAGTGATCCTGAAACTACTTACGTTCATGCATAACTCAAACCGTGTTCACTTCCCGGACTCCGCCGAAAAGAGACCATCACGGCTACACACGCGGTTGATGTATTTTAATTAAGTCAAGTGTCAAGTTCTCTACAACCGGACATTAACAAATTCCCATCTACCTCATAACCGCGGGCACGGCTTTCGAAAGATAATACCCTGCAGGGGTGTCCCAACTTAGCCCATTATAAGCTCTCACGGTCAACGAAGGATAAACCTTCTCCCGGGAAGGCCCGATCATTCTCGGAATCCCGGTTTACAAGACATTTCGACAATGGTAAAACAAGTCCAGCAAAGCCGCCCGATGTGCCGACAAATCCCGATAGGAGCTGCACATATCTCGTTCTCAGGGCACACCGGATGAACACTACATACAACTAAAACCAGCCCTCGAGTTTCCCCAAGGTGGCGCTGCAAGTGGCTCTAGTTTGGACCAGCACTCAGAGGAACACTGGCCCGGGAGTTTAAAATAAAGATGACCCTCGGGCTCGCGAAAACCCAAGGGAAAAAGGCTTAGGTGGCAAATGGTAAAACCAAGGTTGGGCCTTGCTGGAGGAGTTTTATTCAAGGCGAACAGTCAAGGGGGTCCCATAAATCACCCAACCGCGTAAGGAACGCAAACTCAAGGAACATAATACCGGTATGACGGAAACTAGGGCGGCAAGAGTGGAACAAAACACCAGGCATAAGGCCGAGCCTTCCACCCTTTACCAAATATATAGATGCATTAATTAAATAAGAGATATTGTGACATTCCAACAATTCCATGTTCCAACATGGAACCAATTTTAACTTCACCTGCAACTAGCAACGCTATAAGAAGGGCTGAGCAAAAGCGGTAACTTAGCCAAACAACGGTTTGCCAGGAAAAGATGGTTAGAGGCTTGACATGGCAATATGGGAGGCATGATATAGGAAGTGGTAGGTAGTGCAGCATAGCAATAGAACGAACAACTAGCAAAGCAAAGATAGAAGTGATTTCGAGGGTATGGTCATCTTGCCTGCAAGGTTCTCAGAGTTGTCGAAAGCTTGATCCTCGTAAGCGTACTCAACAAGTTCCTCGTTCACGAACTCGTCTCCTGGCTCTATCCACAGCAAGAACACAAGCAATGGAACCACAATCAATCACGGGAAATGCACAAGCAACATGATGCAATACATGCATGATATGCGAGATGTGATATGCGATGCATATGCGTGCTCCGGAACAAAATGGATGAAAAAGGCAGTAACTTGGCAAACCAAGTATGCCACTGAAAAGATGAGATGATTTCGGTCGAAATCGATATAAAGATCACCGGAAACGGATGCACGGTTTGCAAATGGCAAGCAAAACAAGAATGATACGAATCTGCCATTAACAACATGATAGCACTTAGAATACATCAAGTAACTATGCTACAGCACTCCAACATAGCAACAAAGCACATAGCAGTGATCTACAGGAGATGCTTGACAAAACATGAACACTGAGCTACGGCTAGATCACACAATAACAAGTTCAAACAAGCATGGCAAAAGTGCAAAAGATATCAGTTTAACAGACTTGGAGAAAATACTGGACATGGCTGAAACAACATCAGGTAGCAATGTTCAGAGCAAGAAAAATACATGCTACAGGAACTTAACATAGCAAAACAAGGCATTGCATGAATCTACTAAATGCATAGAACAAATGTCTTTTAATGACCATGAGCCAAAAAGGACCAGACGATATGATGGCACCCATGTAAACATAGCAAGTTTTGTTAACAGGTTTCAAACTTGGCAGAAAACAGAACATGACATTAACAGAAATTATGAGGGTATCTTAGTGAGCTTGATTCACTCATCACGAAGCAATGCATGACAAAACAAGTATACCTACAGCAAGATGGCATGTTTATGAAGCTATCCATGTCAATAACAAATACATAGAATGTATGGATCAACTACAACAACCTTGGCAAAATTGAATATCATGTTAACATTCTGCCAGAAATATTTTATAGCAAAATTAGAGCAAGATTGAGATATGCTAGGGCACTCCATAATTGCAAACAGGCATGGATGGATAGAGCACAACTATATCTACAAAATATCCTTACTGAACATACTCAAAATAAGCATGGATCTCACTGTAGACACATGGATACATGGCAACAAAATAACAGCAGTAACAGACACAGCAAAATTTAAGTTCCTGAAAACAGAAACATCATGAAGCCTAGTTTGCATGCTTGTGCTAGTCACCACATAGATCACAAAAATACATGGCATACATCTCTGTAAAGATGGCATGGCATAGATCAAAACACCTGTAGAGCTCATGCCCATAATATGCACACATCAAATGTAGCAAAAATAACAAAACACCAAGTTCTGATAAGTAACAGCAGTAAACATCATATAGCACTCTTGTACCAGAGCTTTGGGCATCCAGATGGACTCGAATGAGCATGGCACAATAGAACAAAATAAAGATCATCTCGAAATGAACATTTTGATATATCATGCACGCAAAACGGAGCAGTATGCAAGCAGATATGATGCGATGAACATGAGCACATAATGCAATAATTTCGAGGACTTAAAAGGAAAAAACGGGTCAACCTCTCTGGATCTGGATCTGGATCTGAGCAAGCACGTGAACCGAGGCGGCGGGGCGGCTCGCCGGAGAACTTGCCGGAGAGGGAGAGGCCGGGCGAAGGAGAGGGAGGAGATGGCGGGGACGACGTCGCTGGAGCTCGGGGAGGAGGCGGCGGAGACGCGGAAGGGCGGCTCGCCGGAGTGGGCGGCGAGGACGGCGGCGGCGCCGGCGGGCGCGGGCGGCCGCGGGTGTGGGTGGCGGCGCCGGCGGGAGGACGAGGCGGCAGGGCGCGCGGGCTTCGGCGGCGCGGGCCCGCACGGGATCTGGCGGCGGAGGAGATGGGCTGGGGGGCCAACTCGGGCTCGCCGGGCCGCGGTCGGCGGCGGGCGCGCCTGCCATGTGGCGGCCTCTCACTGGAGCAGGGCGGCGGCGGGTTTCGTCCGGCGGCGCGCGGATATGTCCGCCGGGCGAGAGGGAGGAGAAGGCTAGGGTTTCATCCGGGATTTTGGACGGGGAGGGTATATTTATAGGTAGAGTGAGCTAGGAGACTCCAAATGGAGTGCGGTTTTCGCCCACACGATCATGATCGAACGACCGAGAGCATGGAGTGACTTAGATGGGTTATTAGGCTGTTTGGAGGGGGGTTTTGCTGCAACACACAAAAGGCCTTTGCGGTTACCCGGTTAACCGTTGGAGCATCAAACGACCTCCAAATGTAACGAAACTTGACAGGTGGTCTACCGGTGGTATACCAAGGCCACTTGACAAACCTCGGTCCATTCCGAGAACGTTTAACATCCGCTCATGAAAAGAAACAAGAGGGGTGCACCGGTGCGTGTGGGAGTGTCGGATTGCAAAACGGACAACGAGGAAAATGCTCGGATGCATGAGACGAACACGTATGCCAAATGAGATGCACATGATGACATGATATGAGATGCATTACATGAACAAAATGCAAAACGAAAAAACAAAACCCGACCACGAAGGGAAGATCATAACACATAGCCGAAAATGGCAAGAGTTGGAGTTACAAATATGGAAAGTTACATCCGGGGTGTTACAGTTGCGGGAGAGTGGACCGCTATAGATAAATGGGGGAAGGTGATGAAGATGTTGGTGAAGATGATGGAGGTGTTGGTGTAGATTGCCGTCGCACGATGATGGCCCCGGCGGCGTTCCGGCGCCACCGGGAGAGAGGGGGAGAGAGACCCCCTTGTTCTTCTTCTTCCTTGACCTTCTCCCTAGATGGGAGACGGGTTTCCCCTCTGGTCCTTGGCTTCCATGGCATGGGAGGGGCGAGAGCCCCTCTGAGATTGGATCTGTCTCTCTCTGTTTCTGCCTCCCTGATTCTGGCCTTTCACCGTTTCTTATATTCCCGGATATCCGTAACTCCGATTGGGCTGAAATTTTAACATGATCTGTATCCGGATATTGGCTTTTTTGCGGCGAAAGAAGGGCACCAACCACCTTACGGGATGGCCACGAGGGTCAGGGGCGCGCCCACCCCTCTGGTGCGCGCCCCCCTGCCTCGTGCCCCCTCGGGCATCGTCTCGCGTTGATTCTTCTTCTCAAAATCACATATATTCCCAAAAAATCTCTATAAGTTTTTATCTCGTTTGGACTCCGTTTGATATGGATTTTCTGCGAAACAAAAAACATGCAATAAACAGGAACTGGCACTGGGCACTGGATCAATATGTTAGTCCCAAAAATAGTACAAAAAGTTGCCAAAAAGTATGTAAAAGTTGTAGAATATTGGCATGGAACAATCAAAAATTATAGATACGACAGAGACGTATCGCAAACAGACCCAGTTACCTTATCCTACCAGTAAGTCGGTATCTCAGCGTCCTTTTGACTTAGGTCATTCTGATGTTTGGGGTCCTGCTCCCTTTAATTCGAAAGATGGTCATCGCTACTATGTTCTGTTTATTGATGATTTCTCTCGCTACACTTGGCTCTACTTCATGAAATCTCGTAGCGAGGTTCTCTCTATATACAAACGTTTTGCTGCCATGGTTCACACCCAGTTTTCCACGACCATTCGTACTTTTCGTGCTGACTCCGCTGGAGAGTATATCTCCCAGCTGTTGCGTGGTTTTCTCATGGAACAGGGTACTATTGCCTAGTTCTCATGTCCTGGTGCTCATGCTCAGAATAGCGTTGCCGAACGTAAGCATCGTCATCTGCTTGAGACGGCTCGTGCGCTGATGATTGTCGCTTCTCTTCCACCCCACTTTTGGGCTGAGGCTGTTTCTGCTTTCACCTATCTCATCAACATTCGGCCATCGACTGCTCTGTGGGGTGGTATTCCTATGGAGTGTCTCACTGTTCGTTCTCCTGACTACTCAGCTCTTCGTATGTTTGGATTCCTCACTGGACTTTAACCTAATTTAAATATATCTTCAAAGTACTTTAAATCTGGCTCGACATTTCGATATTAAAAATAGTTTGGAACCCACAGAAATATGTGAAATTTCATTTAAATTTTTAACTCTCGCCCTAGCCAACAAAAAAACGGATTGCAATAAATTACATAGGAAGTTGTGATGAGCTATATATAAATTATTAAAAAATAGGGAATGGTCTGACTTGTGGGCCTATTAAGTTGACGCGTATGCAATATTTTTTACTTATTATATACGTCAACAAACGATTCTAGCAGACGTAACCGTTGGATGTCAATCCAATGGCTGTCGTGTTTCTTCAATCTCTGATCTTCTTGCTCCAGCCGCCAAATCCAGCGCCGGCGGGACCGCCTGCTTCCGCCTCCCGTGGCCGGCTGTGCTGCTGCGCAGGCCTCACCGCCCCCTACTACTCCCACCGCTGGCCAGGGCATCCCTCTACTCACCCACATCCCCTGTTATTCTGCGGCGACGACAGCCTCAGACCGCAGCCGAACCAATGAACCATCGTACTCCTCTCTGCGTGGGCTTCCACTGACGCATCTTACCCGGCTCCGCGTCGTCCCCGTCCTAGGCCTCGCCGTCGTCCACCGCCCTGGTGCTCACGGGGCGGCGTGGTCAACGTGGTCAAGGAACGACTTCCATCGGAAGAGTACTGTACGTGGAGAGGCTGACAGCTGGGTCCATGGCCGCAGCAAGGAAGTGCCCGTTATTACGCGGAAAATAATGATTCCTCCACCTGACAGCAGGGACCCACCGGACGGGCCACCATATTTCGCAAAAAAACATTTCCCCCTTGACTCCTGGGACCTACCAGCTACATATGCGCACGCAAGGAAGTGCGTCCATATTACGGGCAAAAAAATGATTCGCCCCTGACAGCTGGAACCCACCAGCTACACCTTCGCACGCAAGGAAGTGCCTGACAGTCGGGAGCTACCTGGTCGAAGCGTACGTAGCGTTGTCATTTTGGTCGCGAACGTGTACATGCATATTGTTCGATGTAGAGGCACGCACGTGTCTTAGTAGAGGCGCGCACGTGTCGTAGTAGAGGCTCGCACGTAGCATGTACACGTACGTACATCGGCTAGGGTGCAAGAAAGAAAAATATGGCCACGTACGTACATACGGACGGGGTCTCGAACGCCTACTCGCGCATAGTACGGCCAGGCCTCCTGTACATGGCTGGGTCGGAACGGAGAAACTGCGTCGTCGTCGTGTTCATGGGAAGGCAACGGAACGCGTCGTGTTCATGGGGAGGCAACAGAATACGTCGTGTTCATCGGGAGCCAACCGGCTTGGACGGAACAGCCGATGGAAACGAGGCCTAGCGTACCACAGAACAGAGGAAACGGCCTTGTGTTCGACCGGCCATGGTCGAAACGGATCCTGTTCATCGGGAGAGGTCTGGCGTACCGCAATACGGAGGAAACGGACTTCTGTTGGACCTCCTACGGTCGAAACGGGGTCCTGTTGATCGGGAGGGGTGTGGCGTACCGCAAAACGGAGGAAACGGACTTGTGTTGGAGCGCTACGGTCGAAACGGGGTCCTGTTCATTGGGAGGGTTGTGGCGTACCGCAAAACGGGACTCCACGGGATACTGTTCATCTCCACCGTCGACCTCCTCCAGCCTTCACGGGCTACTATTCATCCACCGTCGACCTCCTCCAGCCTCCACCTGTGACTGTTCATCCACGGGCTCCTGTTCATCCAGCCTCGACCGCGCGCTCCTTCACCGGCTACTGTTCAACCAACCGTCTCCACGGGGTCCTGTTCAACCACCCCTCCACGGGCTACTGTTCATCCAGCCCTCCACCGGCTACTGTTCAATCTTTCCTCCATGGTTACGTGATTCCCTAATTAAAGCCAAAGTTCTAAATATTTGGAGGGACATCAGCATCATATAGTGCAATTTAACGATTTTAGCGGTATTTAGCATCAATTTTAACCCAAAAAAAAAAATAGGCTGCCACTATTTCAAACTTCGATTAAAGCATGACAAAGATAAAAATTCAACTTTTGACTTACACTTGATCTCTTTCTAATGCCAGTAATCAAGAGTTCTACTAGCTATCTTCTAGTACGTCCGCATGAACAGCGTGATCCATAATCAGGATTATGCATCTGGTTGAGAACCACAGTGAGTGCCAGGACCAACACTTGGTCGCCGCCCGGGTTGACCCTCACGTTGTATGCGCGCTCTCCAGCCAGCTCGCCCCAAAAGGTGCTCCTCTTCTTGTCGGTCTGCGCGATGGCGGCGCCACGGCGGGAGACGGTCATCGCATTGCCGTAGTCGCTGCTCTGGACGGCCAAATCAGGCTCCCCCTCGCCGGAGGAGTTGCCGTCCAGGAACACGTCGACGTTGGTCGTCAACTCGAAGAAAAAACGCGCCCTGTCCACGGCAAGGAAGAGCCGGTCCGCCTGGCTGGCGCACCGCCCCCTCAACGCCTCCCACCGCCGGCCCGCTCTCAACAGGGACGGGGACTCCTCGACAAGGAGCAAGGGGCGGCGTGTGGCGGCGCCTAGGAAGAGGAGCGAACGCAGATCGCGGTCGCGGCCGAAGTAGGAGGTCTCCACCTGCATCACGGCCGCGCCGCCGCCGGCGTCCGTGACGGCGAACCCGGGGCCCCGCGAGGTGTTCGATCTGGTCACCGTTAGCGTCGTCGTGTAGCTCGCGTCCACCAGGGCCGCCGTACTCTCCCACGGCCACGGCATGTCGATCTCCCCCTAATGGACTGGGTACCTTCTCGTGATCGCAATTCGCAACTAAAGAGGAAGGAATTGGTTGCAGTACCGATAATAGATCGACGGAGATCCTAGTAGTTTAGTACGTACGTACATAACCGGGAATTAAGGGACCGGCAGCGAACGGTGCTCGTGATCAACATTTTTTTTGTAAGTTGATTTTCCTGAGCCATCCAATTTAAATTCGACGGCAGATATCTCTGGTAGTTCCTTCAACCTTCGGCCGTTCCCTCACTCTCCTCCCATCCTTGCCTCTCCTCCGTCTGCCACGCCACCGTTCGCTGCCATTCCATGTCGTCTCCGCCTCTGACAAGGTAGCTATCTAATCTGAGCGCCGCTCGGAGCTAAAAGGCGGCCTCAAATCCGCACAAATCAAGTTATTTCATTGCCTTTGCCGGAGGAGCCGCGTGGTCTCATACTCTTCTTCTTTGTAAAAAAATGACTTTTTTTAGAAAAAAAGCCATACGCCGGAATTTATAAATAAAGCAAACGGGCAAAGTACAACAAGCAACAAACATCCGCGGGGGCGGAGGCAGCCCTCCAAAGACGTACCTCTTCAAGCGCAAGGGCTGCCCCCTTCTCTTTTTTTCTCCATAATAGTTGATCCCTCCCAAAGGGCTCTTCCTCCCTTCTCTTCTACTCCGGCATCGTCTAGCTCTGGACGACGAAGCGCTGCTGGATCGGTGGTGTTGTAAGTGTGCAATTCATAGAGGAATCGTACGTTCGATTCTTGTTCAAGGGAACTGTTCGTGGGATGGATCGAGGGACTTTGAGATGATCTTCACCAACTCTTCTTCCGCTACAACTCGTTTGTTGGTAAGTTCAGATCTAACCTTGTATGCACAATATTCATAGTGATCCTTGAAAATAGATTCGTAGGGCATTTTTTTTTCTACTATGCTTCCCATCATTTAGTATCTCCTCGGACGAGTACTTGTGAGTGTTATCAAGGGACCGCCAATAACTTTGCAAAAATTCCAATGGAACTTTTGTTGGAGTAGAATCCTTACCATGGACTATATCATTGCGTAAATTCTAAATCCTTCACACTAGGAGAATGATCATGCTTCTAGTGTTTGCCGAACAACCATCAAGTACTAACAGAAGCCAATCCTTACCAGTATGTTGGAGCGTTCCAACGAGGGGAGCAGCCACACCTCCCACGTACACCCCCACAGCTCCTGGGCGTGACAATAAGTGACAAGCGCATGGAAGCTTGATTCATCCTCAACTCCGCAGATTGGAAACGTAGCGCGAGCACCAATATGATGCTCCACTTCACCCAACATCGTAGCTAGTGCACCGACTAAAGCTTTTCAGACTATTATTTTCTTTTTTTGCGGAACATAAGCATGCCATATGAGCTTCCACAACGAGCGATCGCCGTCCGGGCTGCCACTGGAAGCCCCTCCAGCAAACGCTTCGTCATGGTAAGAGGTGGCTAGCCGTGATTTAACTCTCACATACATAAAAAATGAAGTGTGTAATATATGCATATACAACCCAGTGGGCCCTCTCATCCATTGATCTACAAACATATACATTGCTTCAAATGCCTTTGTATTTTTTGCTTGAAACTTCAACATAGACTACAACTTTTCCCTCCCATCTACCTTTTGTGGCCCATCTATTAGCTTTTTTTGACAGAGTCATAGCGAGAGGCGCCCTCAGTCTTTTCACAAGTGAAACTGTAATTAAGAACTGTTGTTGGCATTAACAGTCAAATGTACGTACATATGAAACAACCAAGAGCAATTTCTGGTGTCCACCATGGAACGAGATCCTCTAACATTCCAAGGGATGTCAGAGGGAGCTACAGTCCCTGACATTGCTTCACTATTCATGCGTGAACAGTGGTTCGAACACATGCTTATCTACAGTAATTACCTACAGTATTTTGGTCTACGGGATGTTCTTTACTCTCTGACTAGGCTCCGATGTTTTACACAACCGACCACTGTAGCTTCCCTGCCTTTGCTCCTGTAAGTCAGAGGAGCCGGCTCCGTCCACGATGACAGCAGAGGTATCTGGTGCCCATGCTGACAACTAACGACCACCCGCGTCGTCGCCATCTACATTTCCATACACTCTTCGGTGTAGGGGGTTGGGATTATGGAGTAATTCCCTTGTGATAGTTAATTACTCCCTCCGTAAGCTAATATAAGAGCGTTTAGATCACTACTTTAGTGATCTAAACGCTATTATATTGGTTTATAGAGGGGGTACTAGTTTCCTACAATCTCCATGCACAACCATTTGTGTGTTATTTTGTCTCTAAAATGATGAGAGTGACCATCGCTGATCGAGGCGTCGACAACAGTTGTGGCATGTCCTCCTAGCATCAGGTGCCACGATTAACCACATGATCGAGGAACAATGTTTCGATGATCCATTCAATCATCCACATTTTATAGAATAGTTATTTATCCAATTAGCAAGCGAGAGGATCAACCACGTGACAAGGAACAACACTGCTTTTTGTCATCTCCTCAACCACGGCAAATAAGAAGGGCCGATCCGCCACAAAATCCACCATATGCCTTGATCATGGTGGCCGAGCACGCCCGATTACGACGGCCGTGGCAGCGGCGGCCACGGTGCCTACCTCGTCCACCTCGATAGTGGCCTTATGGTACACCCCGGTGATGACAAGCTCTTCCCCGCCGCTCACCATGCCCGAAAAGTCGCCGCCTTCAAAAGCCCTAGTGACGCCAAGCTTCCGCATGTCTGATGACGCCTCGAACTCGAACGTGAACTTGAACTTGGGGACCATGAACCGCCCGACTGGAACCTCCACCGCGGGCAGGGATGGAGCCAGGATTTGAGCATGGGGGGGGGGGGGGGGGCGAAGACAATGGCACATGAGGTTTTTTCCCCTTATGTTAACCCCCTTTACGCCAATTGCTTAACAAAATTAACCCCCCTTTTAAAGTCATAAGAGAAAAAATAGATAGCAAATCTGAGCACTGATAGAAATTTCCACTGCAACTAACATCCACAATGGCATGCTTAGCATTCTTAGCATTGGGCTGTACATGGGCTCGGGCTTCACGTTAATTAAAAGGTTGAAGAATACTAAGAATTCCTCTCAACAATACTTATCAATAAAATAAATAATTATCAAATTGAATGCCTTTCAGCATTCAAGGGCCGGGTGTGAATGTCGGTGGGCCGCATATGCATACTTGTTTTTGGACGATGGCTTGGGTCAACAGTATGGCGCGCGCGCGCACACACACACACACCGGCTAGTCCCTTTTGCACGAGAGCTATGTCTCGCATAAAGCGAGACGAAAGAAAGCTCTCGCTTAAGCCTCCGTAGTAATGGGCTGGCCTATTTAGCGCATATATAGTAATAAAATAGAAGAAATAGGGACGAAAAACGGACGAGGCGTTTTGGCTCAAGGGCTCAGATGAGCCCGGGAGTGAACAGTAAAATCGTAAACAATACTAGAAATATTCAAAAATCCCAAAAAAAATTGTGGTGAAAGATGCGTGAGTTCATGATGCCCGTGAAAAAATTCAAAGCATTCGAACAACTGACGAGCTCCCAGCAACAAAGACCAATTTGAGGCCTATCAAAAAGTTCATTGTTTTGCACTATTCGGATCTGATTTTTTCTTAGAGCTATTCAGATATTCGAATGCGGTGAAACTTGGCACAGACATCACACACTCAAGCATCTTTCACCACAAAAAAAATTGGTGCTTCTAGCCACTACGCGAGGGTTGGGTTCGTGTTAGTATAACACACCGGGTGTTCTGTTTTCTCCTCTCTTTTTTTTCTTCTTCGGTTTTCTATTTTTCGTCATTATACTTCGTTTTTTCTTGTATTCCTACATTTCTATTTGTTTAATTCATTGTTTTTTATCGGTTTTTTCTTTTTCCTTTCTCCTTTTTCTTTGGTTTTTTTAATTCTTGGTTTCCAATGTTCTTTCTTTTTCATTGTTTCTTTATTGGTTTTATAGTTTTTTAAATCTTTTTACATTTGTTCTTTGGTTTTATTTTTTGTAATTTTTTTTCTGTCATTTCTTTTTTTATTATCATTTACTTTTCACTTTTCTTTCTTCTATTGGTTTTCATTCTACAGTTTTCATATACATCAGACATATTTTCAATACACATTTAGCATTTTTAATACAAGATAATTATCTTTTGAATACATGCTCAACATTTTTTCTACACACATTTACCTTTTCTTTTAAATCTTGATTAACTTTTTCAAATATAATTTAACATTTTTTGGAACACATGTCAACATTTTTTTTCTATATACATATTTAACATTTTCCAAATATTTGATGAACATTTTTAAAATACTTGTTTAACATTTTTTAAATGATTTACTGAATATGTATATACATGAGAAAAACATTTCGTTAGTTTTTAACACATGGTCTACACTATTTCTATATACATTTAACATTTTTAAAGCTTTATTAACATTTTTCAAATACTTATTCAAATTTTTTTCAAATACCTGATTACATTTTATATACTTGGTAAGCAAATTTCATCATTTTTTTAATACAAGGTCAAATTTTTTCTATAGACATTTAATCTTTCCAAATGCTTGATTAAAAATTTTAAATACTTGTTAAACATATTTCTTGAAATGCTTGATTAACATTTTTTATATACATGATAAAAAACATTCATCATTTTTTAATACATGGTCACATTTTTTCTACACAAATGTAATATTTTCAAATGCTTGATTAACATTTTTCATATACATGATAAAAAAAATTCAATATTTTTAATACATGGTCAACATTTTCCTATACACATTAGCATTTTGCAAATGCTCGATTAACATTTTTCAAATACATGATTAACATTTTTCCACTACGTGATCAATTTTTTTTATACATTTTTCATATATGTGATAACATTTTCTCTGTACACGTTTGACATTTTTCAAAAACTTGGTCAACATTTTTTAAATGTTTTTATAGACTTTGTCTGTAAGATAATTTTATAATATTTTACAGTATAAACAAAACTGAAAAAATAAAGCAAAGAAGAACATAGAATACATACAAAAACAGAAAAGGGAGGCTATAGCCTCCCGCGAGGCTGGGTCGGCCCATCTGTGGCTTCCCCGGTGCGAGGCTTGCCCTCTGCCTCGCTTACAGCGAGACATAGGGGCGCCCGCTCGCGGGCGGGTTACGGTTAGAATTAGGTTTTTTTTAGAACATTAGAATTAGGTGCACAATGGACTAATAAGCGACTAGCCTACAACTGGGCTGGGCTGTTGGGCTGGGAGTGGGACTGTATTGTCAATTTAAATACGTAATAAACATAAAAAAAACTAGTTCAATATGCATTCTACTAAAAAGACCTTATTCCATATACATGACAGAGAACTATTACAAAAATTATACCAAAACTCATTTTCTTGCGGGGGTTATACTAAAACTCATTTGAGGATGAAGGTCAAGAACACTTATTGATAAAACAAATAATTTAGCACAAATATCAGCTCGAATGCCTCTCAACATTCAAGGGCCGTGTGTGAATGTCGGCGGGCTGCGTATGCATATTCTTGTGTTTTTGAACGATGGCTTGGCTTAACAGTATGACATACATGCCCCTGAAAACGGTATGACATACACCCTATCAGCACAACAATCATACAATATACGCAACACAACCACCACTCCGCTGCAATAAAAAAGCTTAGGTTTTCTTTGCCTTCTGCCGCGGCGTCGCCGGTCCGCCTTGCCTTCGGTGGCCTTAGGGCCATGGAGGCATGGTGGACCCTGATCCTTGTTGGCGGGAGGGATCTTGCTCCATTTTTAGTTGTTTTTGTGAGTTTGTTTAGGGTTTGTTTCGTGCTCAGGAAGACGAGATGGTGACGGCTTGCTGAACATGGAATAAGGTTCTCCCCGCCTAGCCACCGTTCCGGTGATGCGTCTAGCGTTGTCGGAAGGTGAGTGGAGGAGTGTGTCCGGCGGATTTAACGGGATTCGGTCACTGTTTGGTCTTTTGTGGTCTGCTTGGATCCAGTCTTTTTCGTCTTCTTTCGTTTGTCAACATGTTGGATAGTGTCGATCTATACTTCTTTTCATTGACGGCGTTGTCCTTCTGGTGCGCTGGTCCTGTGGGGCCTTAATACAACTCCTTCCTGGTTGTCTACTACAGCAAGTTATACCTAAAAATCACAGCAACCAATGTTTTTCCTAAGGTTTCAGTTTTGACTTTGTGGAAGTAGAGCCCATTAAAAAGCGGGAAAGCATTTGTTAACATCCGACTGATAACCCAATGCATGTCGTTGGATCTGAGTTTGATTAGATGGCCCACAGTTCAACCCCCCCTCAGGCGCAATAGGAAAATGTTTCCCCAATCGCAACATGGACCATCCTTCAACCGGCAAGCTCAACATGACTCATATTGCAAACTGGTGTCAGATGACGGCTTCCACGAGCACAACATGGATCATGGTGCAACTGGTGAGTGCAACATGGTTCATGTTGCAAATGCGGTTAGGGTGGTAGACGAATTTTTTTCCCGAGCGCAACATGCAAGTTGCAACCAAAGAGTACTACTTGGCTCATGTTGCAAACGGGTCGGGTCGATGGACTGCCACAAATGTTTCTTCAAACGTAATATGGGTCATGTTGCATCCGATGAGCTTATCAGCATGAGAGCTGCTATACGTACGATCAATTTATGTACGATCTTTGCACGGCAAGACTCATCTGATGTGGTGGGCCCAAACCTCAGGAAACATGCATGTCTCTTGTCGTACAAATCGTATGATAATAGATCGTACGTGAGGCAGTTTCGTATCAGAGAGCTGCTATACGTACGATCAAATTATGTACGATCTTTGCACGACAAGACTTATCTGGTGTGGTGGGCCCAAACCTCAGGAAACAGGCCTGTCTCTTGTCGTACAAATCGTATGATAATAGATCGTACGTGAGGCAGTTTCGTATCAGAGAGCTGCTATACGTACGATCAAAATCAAATTATGTACGATCTTTGCACGACAAGACTCATCTGATGTGGTGGGCCCAAACCTCAAGAAATAGGCCTGTCTCTTGTCGTACAAATCGTATAATAATAGATGGTACGTGAAGCAGTTTCGTATCAGCATGGCTCATATTGCAAACGGGTGGGGTCGCAGTGAATGGCTGACACGGACAAAGTAGACGGCGCTGTCACGCGCGGGATACAACGGCTCTGAAGGCGGTCGATTCCGCGTGTAGTGCGCGCTTAAAAAGCTGTACCGAATTTGTTTTTTCCACAACCCAAGGATATGTCCTTTGCTTGCAAATGAAGAAAAAAAAAACACCTGGTCGAGTGCTAGTGATTTTCCACAACGAAAATGATGTTATCTCGACAAATGTTTTACAAACGAAGCTGCGGCGATTGATCAATGGCTAGTTCCAGTGCTAGTGATGCATCTGGTCGAGAATCACGGTGAGCGCGAGGATGAACGCCTGGTCGACGCCGGGGTTGATCCTCGCGGTATACGTGTGCCTCCCGAGGAACGCGCCGCCGGCCGTGTTCTGGCGGCTGATCCGCGCGACGATGTTGCCATCGGAGTCGTCGCCGCCGCCGCCTCCAGCAGAGACCGTGCACACGCCGATGACGAAGTCCGGGACCCGCTCGCCAGAGCCGTTGCCGGCGAGGAACAGGCGCACCTTGGTCCTGGCGAGCTGCACGGGCGCGGTCTTCACCGCGACGAAGAGCAGATTCCTCCGGCTGGTGCTGTCCCCCCTGTACGCCTCCCACCTCGTGCTCGCGAGGTAGGTGGAGTCCTGCAGGGTGAGCACGGGGCGGCGCGACGCCGCGTCGAGGAGGAGGGAGCGGTGCTGGAGGAAGCTGAAGACGGCCGCCTCCACCTGCATCACCGCCGCGCCGTGGGCGTCCGTGACGGTGAAGTCACGCCCCGTCACGCTGATCGTCTTGGTCACCGCGAACGCCGTGGCGGCCGGCGCGCAGAACCGCGAACCCACCACCACCACTGCCGGAGTCGCCTCTGCCGGCTCGCCGCTCATGACCGCGCACGTGGAGGATGATTGCTTGGGTTATGGACGTTTGTACGTGCTGAGTGGTCGAGGCTTAAACGGTAAGGATGGAGAATGGTTGAGACTGGCAAATATAACGGAGTACTATGGTCGGTCTCCGGCCGGTTTGACCACCGTGACGCTGAAAGCCACGGCTGCATCCGCCAACTTTGAACGTACAAGTTGATTTCGGTTGCTGTCAATATCATTTGGCCGGCCCTATGGGCGAACAATTCTAGCCTGCACACTGATTTTGAAACTAGCTAGCGAAAACAGCTCAACATGACGGGAGCTTCAGGTTTGCACTGAAATTTCACTTCCCTCGCCCGTTCAATATTGCTTGAGGATCAAAATGCTCTGGTGGTGCGACTGCGGTTCAGAGGGACACATATTCCTTTTGGAAGATCATTTTGTGAGTTCTGAAGTCCAACAATTGGTGGTTGGGTGGTGGGAGGGATCCTGCCTGCTTTTTATTTTCGCTTCCAATTTTAAAGTCAAACCTCGCAAACTTTGATAAGTTTATGGACAAAAAGGTTTACATCTAGAATGCCAAACATATATCATTATATTCATCATAAGTTGTTGTTCTATATTTTATATATTTGGCATTGTAGATGTAAATAGTCTCTCTATACATTTGGTCAAAGTTTGTCTTTTAACAAAATCTATATGTATTACATTATGAAACAGAGGGAGTATCTTTTAAAAAATCCAAATTAAATTATGTTTTCATATTTATGTTTCTCGTGTCCAGTGCCTTCAAATAGATCCATCTTGAATATATTTTGATGACTTTCAAAAATATGTTAAATTTCAATGTTGAAACTTAGTACGAGCGAGTGATAAAAATCAATTATTTTGTGTCTACGACCGACAGGAAAAAATGCTTGAAGTTTTATCTCTGAAACTGGTTGAAACTTGGTAGTTTTAGATGCCAAAACCGTAAGTTTCATCATTGAAACTTAATTTTTTTTATAATTTCTTTTTTTACTGTGCCCTCGTGCGTGATTGAATTACTGCACGAATCACGAGGCAAAATAAGCGGGCGGTAGGACATGGCAGGTAAGTGCTCGAGTACTCGCGTGCCCCTGCACATTTCTGGGAGCTGGGGACCAGCCCGCAGACACTGATGCGGGAGCCGACCATTCAAAATTGTTTGCGTACATTTCAAACCAAATTTGAATAAACTAAACAAACTATATTCGACCGTTTAACTAATAATTAGAAGAAAAAAAACCTAGGTGGTTAACTTGTAGCAAACAACGACCTCGTACACTTGGCCGCCCTTCTCGGTCGCACCGCCTCGCCGTCCATGTCGTCTTCGTCGTTGTCCCTCCAGCATCGGTGGGGCGGAGGGCCGCCGCGGCAGCCTTGTCCGGCCGTTGCCTGGTTCTTGCAGAGGAGATGGTTCAATTCCTCCTGCGCGGTGCGAAGAGCCTCCGCGGCCAATGCCGACGACACCCGTGCTGCCCTATTGGTGGTCATGCCCTACTGGCAATGTACAAGGTGTCGCTAAGAAACCATTCCTCGTCAATCTTGGCGAGCTCCCTGTCGAGGCGGCGGTGCGCAGCCGTCTCCGCGGTGTTGAGGGACCTGTCAAGAGCCCAGGCCATCGCCAGATCTGGATCGTTGCGGACCCAGGCTGGCGCATCGTCTGACCTGGCGCACGGGGAGCGGCGGGCCGTGTTGCGTCGCTCCTGTTGCTCAGTCTGCCTCGCCACCCTTTCCTAGAGCGGCGGACACGACGACTCGCAATGAAGAGGGACCGCTGATTCTTTTCCAACGATTCTACTTTTTCAAACACTTTTGCTCTTTTTGGACTTCAATTTGCATGATTTGAATGAAACTAACCTGAGTTGACACTCTTTTCAGCAGAACTACCATAATGCTGTTTTTTGCAGAAATAAAAAGTGCTCGGAATTGGATGAAACTTTACGGAGAATTTTTGTGGAAAATATAAAAAATACCCGTGGCAAGAAGTACCCGAGGGGAGCCACCCAGGGCCCACAAGCCCAGGGGTGCCCCCCTAGGGGCCCGGTGGCCAGGCTTGTGGGACGCTTGGCATTCCTCCTGCCCTAATCCCAAGCCTATAAGTTTCGTCTTCGTGAGAAAAAAATCTGAGAAAGTTACGGAGCCGTTACCACCTCATGTTCTTCGTTGGAGCCTTAATATGGAGTCCGTTTGGGGCTCCAGGGAGAGGGATTAGTCGCCATCGTCATCACCAACCCTTCTCCATCAACAATTTCATGATGCTCACCTCCATGAGTGAGTATTTCCATTGTAGGCATACTGGAGTTAGATGGAGATGGATGATATTTCTTATATAATTGTGTCAATTTGCTAGGGCTTGATCCCTGAAATCCACTATGTTTTGCGATTGATGTTGCTATTACTTTGCTACAGAGTCAGAAAATTTGGCCATTGGGTTCATTCATTAACTTACTCCGAGGATCCGGTATGCGTTAATCAAGTGTAAAAAGTCCAATTTCACACCATCTTACAACAAATCTCTACCTAATATTAAAGGGGATTGTTTCTCCACCTTTTGTCGTGCATCACGTCTTTTTCGTACATTTCGGTCCGTTTCCCGTACGTCCGGTTCGTTGGGTAGTGTCCAAATAAAAATAAAAAAGAAACCTAAGCTAGGTATGCTTTGGGCCTTGGCCCATCACCCGCTCCATACACCCTCCAGATCGCTCGCTTCACATCTCTCCAGATCGCTCGCCTCGCACCTCTCGCTTCACTCGCCTCTCAAGATCGTCTCCCGAGGTCGCCCTCAGCAATTAGCAACAGCTCCAGATCGCCCTCAGCAGCAGCTCCAGGTCGCTTCAGATTGCCCTCAGGGGCAACCAGCAACTCGCCTGCCGGAGGAAGAGCCTCTTCGAGCAAGGCCAGATCCTCCCCGACGCCTCGATTCATCCTCTGCCTCTGAGCAAGATCCAAAATTCGCGACAACGACTCCGCTTCCATCTCCTCCGCGCCAGTGAGATGTATGTCTCATCTTCTTACTCCTCCGCCTCCGGATCAAGTGTTGCACGATCTTCTTCCTCCTCTTGCCTCCGGATCTTCAAGTGCAGCACCATCTTCTTCCTGCTCAGCCTACAGATCAACAATAGGTACTCCTGCACAAGATATACATCCAGTTTGTAAAGAGAGCCTGATGAATTCAAACTGTAGCGTAAAGTGGACTAAGAATTCAAGCTGGATAAAATAGGCTTGTGCCATGTGGGAATAGACAACATGGAAGACTTGTGTTGAGAGTGTCAGGACCATAGAGGAGTTTTGCAATCAGCTTAGAGGCTAGACGTGGGTCCGAGCTTGGAGGCAAGCCCGCCTCCAAGCACTGTGGATGCCCTAAGAGGAGTACCCAAACTAGCAATACTCAAACATATAGTCCACAACAAACTTGAGAGTTCACCAAATGCCAGGTTGGACCATATTGGCAAAGCATGCTCCACAATCAACGTGAGAGTTCAAACTTACAGAAAAAGAATTTATAACAGTATATAGATTTCTTTGCCTTGCATACTAGAGATGCATAGAGCAATGTTATCGAGAATTCAGTACATGGTAGTACAGAAAAGGAATTATTTTTAGTTGGTTCGTTCACAGCCTTCAGTGTTTCAGTTCTTGATATGGGAAGAACTACGTACATTGTCAATTATGGAGTCAGATGTAAAGATCAACTATACAAACAACTGCACCATACAGGACCAAGGACCAATACAGAAGGAGTGTGATCTATAAATAGCCTTCTCGTGAAAAAACTATAACTGCTTAATCAAAGAAAGGGAGGTTGCTTAGAAAATATTAGCAATGATTTCTTTGGAAATATTTGGGTAAAACAAATTGCTTCTCGTTTGTAAAGTAGATTAAGAATTTTGAGGAAAGCAAGTGGGAGAGACTGAGAAAAAGTGAATAGCACATGAGCATCTTAAGGCATACCAGATTATCAGAAAGAGAAGGACCTAAAGAGCACAAGGTCAAATCATGCAACACAAGATTTTCGTGATACTCCTACTTGCCTTAAGTGGTTTGCAAACACCAGTTCTTTCTAATAACCATATACTCCATGAATTACTTACACCCCATTTTCTAGCATCGGCAACAACTTCACTCCCTCCCATCTCAAAAGCCTAGGCCAAATACTGAAATCAACTGACGCATTCCAAGTTCAGTAGCAACATAAAGCTTACCAGCTATACTTTGGGCAGAAACAACCCCAAGTTCATTCTTATCATTTGAAAGGTAGTGTGCCCTTGCATCACCAAGAGAGAGCTTTATACTGTTTTAGGTTTGCAACCTCAGTTGCACGAACATCTTGCTGCCTATAACAAACACGAGTGAGCAATAATTAGTGAAACAATAATAAGCAAGTTTACGAACCTTGTATGTAGAAAAGTAGGGGTAAAAAGAAAAGGTTGTTCCTTTTCCTGCAGATTCCTTATTTTCATATTGTTGCATCATCTACTAGAGCAGCATGACATTTTCTCTGCCCACAATATCTATTTGATGTAAAACTAGAGCAGAATGAAAATTTCAAATTATACTCCAGCTACATGTTCTTTACAGTCCGACTAAACTAACTGCAGTGAGTAAGCAAGCACATCCAGAGGGGGAGAGGATGCTCTGCCAGCTCATCGGCCGAACCGCAAGCCATGAAATCACTGGAGGGGCTCCTCCCCGCACTAGTAGAAAACAGGGCTTTGGTCCAGGCCGGGCCAGCCCATTAGTCCCGGTTCTGTCACGAACCGGGACCTATGGGGGCATAGGTCCCGGTTTGTCAGTCCAGGGGGCCGGCCGGGCCTCGTGGGGCATTGGTCCCGGTTCATGTGGCCCCTTTGGTCCCGGTTCCAGACACGAACCGGGACCAATGGGCCTTGCTCCTGGCCCACAACCATTGGTCCCGGTTCGTGGTTGGAACCGGGAGCAAAGGGGGTCCTTTAGTCCCGGTTCCAGCAGCGAACCGGGACCAATGAGATGCCTATATTGTTGGAAATATGCCCTAGAGGCAATAATAAAATGGTTATTATTGTATTTCCTTGTTCATGATAATTGTCTATTGTTCATGCTATAATTGTATTAACTGGAAACCGTAATACATGTGTGAATACATAGACCACAACATGTCCCTAGTAAGCCTCTAGTTGACTAGCTCGTTGATCAATAGATGGTTATGGTTTCCTGACCATGGACATTGGATGTCATTGATAACGGGATCACATCATTAGGAGAATGATGTGATGGACAAGACCCAATCCTAAGCGTAGCACAAGATCGTGTAGTTCGTTTTGCTAGAGCTTTTGTAATGTCAAGTATCTTTTCCTTAGACCATGAGATTGTGCAACTCCCGGATACTGTCGGAGTGCTTTGGGTGTACCAAACGTCACAACGTAACTGGGTGGCTATAAAGGTGCACTACAGGTATCTCCGAAAGTGTCTGTTGGGTTCGCACGAATCGAGACTGGGATTTGTCACTCCGTATGACGGAGAGGTATCTCTGGGCCCACTCGGTAATGCATCATCATAATGAGCTCAATGTGACTAATGAGTTAGCCACGAGATCATGCGTTACGGAACGAGTAAAGAGACTTGCCGGTAACGAGATTGAACAAGGTATTGGGATGCCGACGATCGAATCTCGGGCAAGTAACATACCGATAGACAAAGGGAATTGTATACGGGATTGATTGAATCCCCGACATCGTGGTTCAAACGATGAGATCATCGTGGAACATGTGGGAGCCAATATGGGTATCCAGATCCCGCTATTGGTTATTGGCCGGAGAGGTCTCGGTCATGTCTGCATGGTTCCCGAACCCGTAGGGTCTACACACTTAAGGTTCGGTGACGCTAGAGTTGTTATGGAAAATAGTATGTGGTTACCGAAGGTTGTTCGGAGTCCCGGATGAGATCCCGGACATGACGAGGAGCTCCGGAATGGTCCGGAGGTGAAGATCGGTATATTGGACGAAGGGTATTGGAGTCCGGAATTGTTCCGGTGGTACCAGGCTATGGCCAGCATGTCCGAAAGGGGTTTCGGAGGCCCCGGCAAGCGTTGGGGGCCTTATGGGCCAAGGGGAAGGGGCAAACCAGCCCACTAAGGGGCTGTGCGCCCCTCCCAACCCCTCTCACGTAACCAGGAGAGGTGGGGGCGCCACCCCTAGGGCAGCCGCCCCTCCCGGCTTGGGGGGCAAGTTTCCTAGGTGGTGGGGGCGCCCAAACCCATCTAGGGTTTCCCCTGGCCGCCGCCTCCTCCTCTAGATCCATCTAGAGGGGTCGGCCCCCTCTCCCCTTCCCCCTATATATAGTGAGGGGGTGGGAGGGCAGCCATACCCTTCCCTTGGCGCAGCCCCTTCCTCCTCATACATCTCCTCCTCCTCCGTAGTGCTTAGCGAAGCTCTGCCGGAGAACCACGAGCTCCATCGCCACACGCCGTCGTGCTGCTGGAGTTCTCCCTCAACTTCTCCTCTCCCCTTGCTGGATCAAGAAGGAGGAGACGTCCCCGGGCTGTACGTGTGTTGAACGCGGAGGCGCCGTCCGTTCGGCGCTAGATCGGATCTTTCGCGATTTGAATCGCCGCGAGTACGACTCCATCAACCGCGTTTTTGTAACGCTTCCGCTTAGCGATCTTCAAGGGTATGAAGATGCACTCCCTCTCTCTCGTTGCTAGCATCTCCTAGATTGATCTTGGTGACACGTAGGAAAATTTTGAATTATTGCTACGTTCCCCAACAGTGGCATCATGAGCTAGGCCTATGCGTAGATTCTATGCACGAGTAGAACACAAAGTAGTTGTGGGCGATGATTTGTTCAATTTTCTTACCGTTACTAGTATTATCTTGATTTGGCGGCATTGTGGGATGAAGCGGCCTGGACCGACCTTACACGTACTCTTACGTGAGAGAGGTTCCACCGACTGACATGCACTTCATGCATAAGGTGGCTAGCAGGTGTCTGTCTCTCCCACTTTAGTCGGATCGGATTCGATGAAGAGGGTCCTTATGAAGGGTAAATAGCAATTGGCATATCACCGTTGTGGCTTTCGCGTAGGTAAGAAACGTTCTTGCTAGAAACCCATAGCAGCCACGTAAAACATGCAACAACAATTAGAGGACGTCTAACTTGTTTTTGCAGGGTATGCTATGTGATGTGATATGGCCAAAAGGATGTGATGAATTATATATATATGTGATGTATGAGATTGATCATCTTCTTGTAATAGGAATCACGACTTGCATGTCGATGATTATGACAACCGGCAGGAGCCATAGGAGTTGTCTTAATTTATTGTATGACCTCCGTGTCAATGAAAAATGCCATGTAATTACTTTACTTTATTGCTAATCGTTAGCCATAGTAGTAGAAGTAATAGTTGGCGAGACAACTTCATGAAGACACGATGATGGAGATCATGATGATGGAGATCATGGTGTCATGCCGGTGACGAAGGTGATCATGCCGCGCCTCAAAGATGGAGATCAAAAGGCGCAAGATGATATTGGCCATATCATGTCACTTTATGATTTGCATGTGATGTTTGTCATGTTTACATCTTATTTGCTTAGAACGACGGTAGCATAAATAAGATGATCCCTCACTAAAATTTCAAGAGATGTGTTCCCCCTAATTGTGCACCGTTGTGAAGGTTCGTTGTTTCGAAGCACCACGTGATGATCGGGTGTGATAGATTCTAACGTTCGCATACAACGGGTGTAAGCCAGATTTGCACATGCGAAACACTTAGGTTGACTTGACGAGCCTAGCATGTACAAACATGGCCTCGGAACACAAGAGACGGAAAGGTCGAACATGAGTCGTATAGTAGATACGATCAACATGGAGATGTTCACCGATGATGACTAGTCCGTCTCACGTGATGATCGGACACTGCCTAGTTGACTCGGATCATGTATCACTTAGATGACTAGAGGGATGTCTATCTGAGTGGGAGTTCATTAAATAATTTGATTAGATGAACTTAATTATCATGAACATAGTCAAAAGGTCTTTGCAAATTATGTTGTAGCTTACGCTTTAGTTCTACTAAGATATGTTCCTAGAGAAAATTTAGTTGAAAGTTGATAGTAGCAATTATGCGGACTAGGTCTGTAAACTGAGGATTGTCCTCATTGCTGCACAGAAGGCTTATGTCCTTAATGCACCGCTCGGTGTGCTGAACCTCGAGCGTCGTTTGTGGATGTTGCAAACATCTCACATACACGTTTTGATGACTACGTGATAGTTCAGTGCGTAATGTTAAACGGTTTAGAATTGAGGCACCGAAGACATTTTGAAACGTCGCGGAACATATGAGATGTTCCAAGAGCTGAAATTGGGATTTTAGGCTCGTGCCCACGTCAAGAGGTGTGAGACCTCTGACAAGTTTCTTAAGCCTGCAAACTTAGGGAGAAAAGCTCAATCATTGAGCATGTGCTCGGATTGTCTGAGTACTACAATCGCTTGAATCGAGTGGGAGTTGTCTTCCAGATGAGATAGTGATGGTTCTCCAAAGTCACTGCCACCAAGCTACTAGAGCTTCGTGACGAACTATAACATATCAGGGATAGATATGATGATCCTTGAGCTATTCGCGATGTTTTACACCACGAAAGTAGAAATCAAGTAGGAGCATCAATTGTTGATGGTTAGTAAAACCACTAGTTTCAAGAAGGGCAAGGGCAAGAAGGGATACTTCATGAAACGGCAAATCAGTTGCTGCTCTAGTGAAGAAACCCAAGGTAGAACCCAAACCCGAGACTAAGTGCTTCTGTAATGAGGGGAACGGTCACTGAAGCAGAACTACCCTAGATACTTGGTAGATGAGAAGGCTGGTAAGGTCGACAGAAGTATATTGGATATACATTATATTAATGTGTACTTTACTAGTACTCCTAGTAGCACCAGGGTATTAGATACCGGTTCGGTTGCTAAGTGTTGGTAACTCGAAATAAAAAGCTACGGAATAAATGGAGACTAACTAAAGGTGAGATGACGATATGTGTTGGAAGTGTTTCCAAGGTTGATGTGATCAAGCATCGCATGCTCCCTCTACCATCGAGATTGGTGTTAAACCTAAATAATTGTTATTTGGTGTTTGCATTGAGCATAGACATGATTGGATTATGTTTATCGCAATATAGTTATTCATTTAAGGAGAATAATGGTTACTCTGTTTATTTGAATAATACCTTCAATGGTCTTGCACCTAAAATGAATGGTTTATTGAATCTCGATCGTAGTGATACACATGATCATGCCAAAAGATATAAGATAGTAATGATAGTACCACATACTTGTGGCACTGCCATTTGAGTCATATTGGTATAAAACGCATGAAGAAGCTCCATGTAGATGGATCTTTGGACTCACTCGTTTTTGAAAAGATTGAGACATGCGAACCATGTCTATTGGTATATATGCATGAAGAAACTCCATGCAGATGGATCGTTTGGACTCACTTGATTTTGAATCACTTGAGACATGCAAATCATACCACATGGGCAAGATGACTGAAAGGCCTCGTTTTCAGTGAGATGGAACAAAAGAGCAACTTGTTGGAAGTAATACATTTGATGTGTGCAATCCAATGAGTGCTGAGGCACGCAGTGAATATCATTATGCTCTTACTTCACAGATGATTTTAGTAGATTCTAAGTATATTTACTTGATGAAATACAAGTCTGAAGTAATTTCAGAGTGAAGTAGAAGATCGTCGTGACAAGAGGATAAGATGTCTATGATATGATCATAGAGATGAATATCTGAGTTACGAGTTTGGTACACAATAGACATTGTGGAAATTGTTTCACAACTAATACCGCCTGGAACACCATAGTGTGATGGTGTGTCCGAACATCATAAATGCACCCTATTGGATATGGTGCATACCATGATGTCTCTTATCGAATTACCACTATCGTTTATGGGTTAGGCATTAGAGACAACCACATTCACTTCAATAGGGCACCACGTAATTCCGTTGAGATGACACCGTATGAAATATGGTTTAGAGAAACCTAAGCTGTCGTTTATTAAAAGTTTGGGGTTGTGACGCTTATGTGAAAAAGTTTCAGGCTGATAAGCTTGAACCCAAAGCGGATAAATGCATCTTCATAGAATACCCAAAACAGTTGGGTATACCTCCTATTTCCGATCTGGAAGCAAAAGTGATTGTTTCTAGAAACGGGTCCTTTCTCGAGGAAAAGTTTCTCTCGAAAGAATTGAATGGGAGGATGGTGAAGACTTGATGAGGTTATTGAACCGTCACTTCAACTAGTGTGTAGCAGGGCACAAGAAGTTGTTCCTGTTGTTGGGGATCGTAGAAGAATTTTAAAATTTTCTACGCATCACCAAGATCCATCTATGGAGTCTACTAGCAACGAGGGGAAGGGAGTGCATCTACATACCCTTGTAGATCGCGAGCGGAAGCGTTCAAGTGAACGGGGTTGATGGAGTAGTACTCGTCGTGATCCAAATCACCGATGACCGAGCACCGAACGGACGGCACCTCCGCGTTCAACACACGTACGGAGCAGCGACGTCTCCTCCTTCTTGATCCAGCAAGGGGGAAGGAGAGGTTGATGGAGATCCAGCAGCACGACGGCGTGGTGGTGGATGTAGCGGGATCCCGGCATGGCTTCGCCAAGCACAAGCGGGAGGGAGAGGTGTTGCAGGGGAAGAGGGAGGCGCCAGGGGCTGTCGTGTTGCTGCCCTCCCTCCCCCCACTATATATAGGGACCCCTGGGGGGGCGCCGGCCCTGGGAGATCAGATCTCCAAGGGGGGCGGCGGCCAAGGGGGAAGGGGGGGTGGCTTCCCCCCCCAAGCCAAGTGGGGCGCCCCCCACCCCTAGGGTTTCCAACCCTAGGCGCAGGGGGAGGCCCAAGGGGGGGCGCGCCAGCCCACTAAGGGCTGGTTCCCTTCCCACTTCAGCCCATGGGGCCCTCCGGGATAGGTGGCCCCACCCGATGGACCCCCGGAACCCTTCCGGTGGTCCCGGTACAATACCGATAACCCCCGAAACTTTCCCGGTGGCCGAAACTGGACTTCCTATATATAATTCTTCACCTTCGGACCATTCCGGAACTCCTCGTGACGTCCGGGATCTCATCCGGGACTCCTAACAACTTTTGGGTTTCCGCATACTAATATCTCTACAACCCTAGCGTCACCGAAACTTAAGTGTGTAGACCCTACGGGTTCGGGAGACATGCAGACATGACCGAGACGCCTCTCCGGTCAATAACCAACAGCGGGATCTGGATACCCATGTTGGCTCCCACATGTTCCACGATGATCTCATCGGATGAACCACGATGTCGAGGATTCAATCAATCCCGTATACAATTCCCTTTGTCAATCGGTATGTTACTTGCCCGAGATTCGATCGTCGGTATCCCAATACCTTGTTCAATCTCGTTACCGGCAAGTCTCTTTACTCGTACCGTAATGCATGATCCCGTGGCTAACTCCTTAGTCACATTGAGCTCATTATGATGATGCATTACCGAGTGGGCCCAGAGATACCTCTCCGTCATACGGAGTAACAAATCCCAGTCTCGATCCGTGCCAACCCAACAGACACTTTCGGGGATACCCGTAGTGCACCTTTATAGTCACCCAGTTACGTTGTGACGTTTGGCACACCCAAAGCACTCCTACGGCATCCGGGAGTTGCACGATCTCATGGTCTAAGGAAATGATACTTGACATTGAAAAAGCTCTAGCAAACGAACTACACGATCTTTGTGCTATGCTTAGGATTGGGTCTTGTCCATCACATCATTCTCCTAATGATGTGATCCCGTTATCAACGACATCCAATGTCCATAGTCAGGAAACCATGACTATCTGTTGATCAACGAGCTAGTCAACTAGAGGCTCACTAGGGACATGTTGTGGTCTATGTATTCACACATGTATTACGATTTCCGGATAACACAATTATAGTATGAACAATAGACAATTATCATGAACAAGGAAATATAATAATAACCATTTTATTATTGCCTCTAGGGCATATTTCCAACAGTCTCCCACTTGCACTAGAGTCAATAATCTAGTTACATTGTGATGAATCGAACACCCATAGAGTTCTGGTGTTGATCATGTTTTGCTCTAGGGAGAGGTTTAGTCAACGGATCTGCTACATCCAGGTCCGTATGTACTTTACAAATATCTATGTCTCCATTCTGAACACTTTCACGAATGGAGTTGAAGCGACGCTTGATATGCCTGGTCTTCCTGCGAAACCTGGGCTCCTTAGCAAGGGCAATAGCTCCAGTGTTGTCACAGAAGAGAGTCATCGGGCCCGACGCATTGGGAATAACCCCTAGGTCGGTAATGAACTCCTTCATCCAGACTGCTTCCTGTGCTGCCTCTGAGGCCGCCATGTACTCCGCTTCACATGTAGATCCCGCCACGACGCTTTGCTTGCAACTGCACCAGCTTACTGCCCCTCCATTCAAAATATACACGTATCCGGTTTGTGACTTAGAGTCATCCAGATCTGTGTCGAAGCTAGCGTCGACGTAACCCTTTACGACGAGCTCTTCGTCACCTCCATAAACGAGAAACATATCCTTAGTCCTCTTCAGGTACTTCAGGATATTCTTGACCGCTGTCCAGTGTTCCATGCCGGGATTACTTTGGTACCTTCCTACCAAACTTACGGCAAGGTTTACATCAGGTCTGGTACACAGCATGGCATACATAATAGACCCTATGGCCGAGGCATAGGGGATGACACTCATCTTTTCTCTATCTTCTGCCGTGGTCGGGCATTGAGCCGTGCTCAATTGCACACCTTGCAATACAGGCAAGAACCCCTTCTTGGACTGATCCATATTGAACTTCTTCAATATCTTGTCAAGGTACGTACTCTGTGAAAGACCAATGAGGCGTCTTGATCTATCTCTATAGATCTTGATGCCTAATATATAAGCAGCTTCTCCAAGGTCCTTCATTGAAAAACATTTATTCAAGTAGGCCTTTATACTTTCCAAGAAATCTATATCATTTCCCATCAATAGTATGTCATCCACATATAATAAGAGAAATGCTACAGAGCTCCCACTCACTTTCTTGTAAACACAGGCTTCTCCATAGGTCTGTGTAAACCCAAACGCTTTGATCATCTCATCAAAACGAATGTTCCAACTCCAAGATGCTTGCACCAGCCCATAGATGGAGCGCTGGAGCTTGCATACCTTGTTAGCATTCTTAGGATCAACAAAACCTTCCGGCTGCATCATATACAATTCTTCCTTAAGAAAGCCGTTAAGGAATGCCGTTTTGACGTCCATTTGCCATATCTCATAATCATAGAATGCGGCAATTGCTAACATGATTCGGACGGACTTCACCTTCGCTACGGGTGAGAAAGTCTCATCGTAGTCAACCCCTTGAACTTGTCGATAACCCTTAGCGACAAGTCGAGCCTTATAGATGGTCACATTACCATCCACGTCCGTCTTCTTCTTAAAGATCCATTTATTTTCTATGGCTCGCCGATCATCGGGCAAGTCAGTCAAAGTCCATACTTCGTTTTCATACATGGATCCTATCTCGGATTTCATGGCTTCTAGCCATTTGTCGGAATCCGGGCCCGCCATCGCTTCTTCATAGTTCGAAGGTTCACCGTTGTCTAACAACATGATTTCCAGGACAGGGTTGCCATACCACTCTGGTGCGGAACGTGTCCTTGTGGACCTACGAAGTTCAGCAGTAACTTGATCCGAAGCTTCATGATCATCATCATTAACTTCCTCCCCAGTCGGTGTAGGCTCCACAGGAACATCTTCCCGCGCTGCACTACTTTCTGGTTCGGGAGGGGTGACTATCACCTCATCAAGTTCCACTTTCCTCCCACTCAATTCTTTCGAGAGAAACTCTTTCTCCAGAAAGGACCCGTTCTTGGCAACAAAGATTTTGCCTTCGGATCTGAGGTAGAAGGTATACCCAATGGTTTCCTTAGGGTATCCTATGAAGACGCATTTTTCCGACTTGGGTTCGAGCTTTTCAGGTTGAAGTTTCTTGACATAAGCATCGCATCCCCAAACTTTTAGAAACGACAGCTTAGGTTTCTTCCCAAACCATAATTCATACAGTGTCGTCTCAACGGATTTCGACGGAGCCCTGTTTAAAGTGAATGCAGCTGTCTCTAGAGCGTATCCCCAAAATGATAGCGGTAAATCGGTAAGAGACATCATAGATCGCACCATATCTAATAGAGTGCGATTACGACGTTCGGACACACCATTACGCCGAGGTGTTCCAGGCGGCGTGAGTTGTGAAACGATTCCACATTTCCTTAAGTGTGCACCAAATTCGTGACTTAAATATTCTCCTCCACGATCTGATCGTAAGAACTTTATTTTCCTGTCACGTTGATTCTCAACCTCACTCTGAAATTCCTTGAACTTTTCAAAGGTCTCAGACTTGTGTTTCATTAGGTAGACATACCCATATCTACTTAAGTCATTAGTGAGAGTGAGAACATAACGATAGCCACCGCGAGCCTCAACACTCATTGGACCGCACACATCAGTATGTATGATTTCCAATAAGTTGGTTGCTCTCTCCATTGTTCCGGAGAACGGAGTCTTGGTCATCTTACCCATGAGGCATGGTTCGCACGTGTCAAATGATTCGTAATCAAGAGACTCCAAAAGTCCATCTGCATGGAGCTTCTTCATGCGTTTGACACCAATATGACCAAGGCGGCAGTGCCACAAGTATGTGGGACTATCGTTATCAACTTTACATCTTTTGGTATTCACACTATGAATATGTGTAACATCACGTTCGAGATTCATCAAGAATAAACCATTGACCAGCGGGGCATGACCATAAAACATATCTCTCATATAAATAGAACAACCATTATTCTCGGATTTAAGTGAGTAGCCATCTCGAATTAAACGAGATCCAGATACAATGTTCATGCTCAAAGCTGGCACTAAATAACAATTATTGAGGTTTAAAACTAATCCCATAGGTAAATGCAGAGGTAGCGTGCCGACGGCGATCACATCGACCTTGGAACCATTCCCGACGCACATCGTCACCTCGTCCTTCGCCAGTCTCCGCTTATTCCGCAGCTCCTGTTTTGAGTTACAAATATGAGCAACCGCACTGGTATCAAATGCCCAGGAGCTACTACGAGTACTGGTAAGGTACACATCAATTACCTGTATATCACATATACCTTTGGTGTTGTCGGCCTTCTTGTCCGCTAAGTATTCGGGGCAGTTCCGCTTCCAGTGACCACTTCCCTTGCAATAAAAGCACTCAGTCTCAGGCTTGGGTCCATTCTTTGACTTCTTCCCGGCAACTGGCTTACCGGGCGCGGCAACTCCCTTGCCGTCTTTCTTGAAGTTCTTCTTACCCTTGCCTTTCTTGAACTTAGTGGTTTTATTCACCATCAACACTTGATGTTCCTTTTTGATCTCCACCTCCGCTGATTTCAGCATTGAATATACCTCAGGAATGGTCTTTTCCATCCCCTGCATATTGAAGTTCATCACAAAGCTCTTGTAGCTTGGTGGAAGCGACTGAAGGATTCTGTCCATGACCGCGTCATCCGGTAGATTCACTCCCAGCTGAGACAAGCGGTTGTGTAACCCAGACATTCTGAGTATGTGCTCAATAACAGAACTATTTTCCTCCATTTTACAGCTGAAGAACTTGTCGGAGACTTCATATCTCTCGACCCGGGCATGAGCTTGGAAAACCATTTTCAGCTCTTTGAACATCTCATATGCTCCATGTTTCTCAAAACGCTTTTGGAGCCTCGGTTCTAAGCTGTAAAGCATGCCGCACTGAACGAGGGAGTAATCATCAGCACGTGATTGCCAAGCGTTCATAACGTCTTGGTTCTCTGGGATCGGTGCTTCACCTAGCGGTGCTTCTAGGACATAATCTTTCTTGGCAGCTATGAGGATGATCCTCAGGTTCCGGACCCAGTCCGTATAGTTGCTGCCATCATCTTTCAGCTTGGTTTTCTCTAGGAACCCGTTGAAGTTGAGGACAACGTGGGCCATTTGATCTACAAGACATATTGTAAAGATTTTAGACTAAGTTCATGATAATTAAGTTCATCTAATCAAATTATTCAATGAACTCCCACTCAGACAGACATCCCTCTAGTCATCTAAGTGAAACATGATCCGAGTTAACTAGGCCGTGTCCGATCATCACGTGAGACGGACTAGTCAAGATCGGTGAACATCTCCATGTTGATCGTATCTTCTATACGACTCATGTTCGACCTTTCGGTCTTCCGTGTTCCGAGGCCATGTCTGTACATGCTAGGCTCGTCAAGTCAACCTAAGTGTATTGCGTGTGTTCCGAGGCCATGTCTGTACATGCTAGGCTCGTCAACACCCGTTGTATGCGAACGTTAGAATCTATCACACCCGATCATCATGTGGTGCTTCGAAACAACGAACCTTCGCAACGGTGCACAGTTAGGGGGAACACTTTCTTGAATTTATTATAAGGGATCATCTTACTTACTACCGTCGTTCTAAGCAAATAAGATGCAAAACATGATAAACATCACATGCAATCAAATAGTGACATGATATGGCCAATATCATTCTGCTCCTTTGATCTCCATCTTTGGGGCGTCATGATCACCTTCGTCACCGGCATGACACCATGATCTCCATCATCATGATCTCCATCATTGTGTCTTCATGAAGTTGTCACGCCAACGATTACTTCTACTTCTATGGCTAACGCGTTTAGCCAAGTGGGGCGCCCCCAACCCCTAGGGTTTCCAACCCTAGGCGCAAGGGGAGGCCCAAGGGGGGCGCCCCAGCCCACTAAGGGCTGGTTCCCTTCCCACTTCAGCCCATGGGGCCCTCCGGGATAGGTGGCCCCACCCGGTGGACCCCCGGGACCCTTCCGGTGGTCCCGGTACAATACCGATAACCCCCGAAACTTTCCCGGTGGCCAAAACTGGACTTCCTATATATAATTCTTCACCTCCGGACCATTCCGGAACTCCTCGTGACATCCGGGATCTCATCCGGGACTCCGAACAACTTTTAGGTTTCTGCATACTAATATCTCTACAACCCTAGCGTCACTGAAACTTAAGTGTGTAGACCCTACGGGTTCGGGAGACATGCAGACATGACCGAGACGCCTCTCCGGTCAATAACCAACAGCGGGATCTGGATACCCATGTTGGCTCCCACATGTTCCACGATGATCTCATCGGATGAACCACGATGTCGAGGATTCAATCAATCCCGTATACAATTCCCTTTGCCAATCGGTATGTTACTTGCCCGAGATTCGATCGTCGGTATCCCAATACCTTGTTCAATCTCGTTACCGGCAAGTCTCTTTACTCGTACCGTAATGCATGATCCCGTGGCTAACTCCTTAGTCACATTGAGCTCATTATGATGATGCATTACCGAGTGGGCCCAGAGATACCTCTCCGTCATACAGAGTGACAAATCCCAGTCTCGATCCGTGCAAACCCAACAGACACTTTCGGGGATACCCGTAGTGCACCTTTATAGTCACCCAGTTACGTTGTGATGTTTGGCACACCCAAAGCACTCCTACGGCATCCGGGAGTTGCACGATCTCATGGTCTAAGGAAATGATACTTGACATTGAAAAAGCTCTAGCAAACGAACTACACGATCTTTGTGCTATGCTTAGGATTGGGTCTTGTCCATCACATCATTCTCCTAATGATGTGATCCCGTTATCAACGACATCCAATGTCCATAGTCAGGAAACCATGACTATCTGTTGATCAACGAGCTAGTCAACTAGAGGCTCACTAGGGACATGTTGTGGTCTATGTATTCACACATGTATTACGATTTCCGGATAACACAATTATAGTATGAACAATAGACAATTATCATGAACAAGGAAATATAATAATAACCATTTTATTATTGCCTCTAGGGCATATTTCCAACACCTGTGGCACCTACACCAATTGAAGTGGAAGCTTATGATAGTGATCATGAAACTTCGGATCAAGTCACTACCAAACCTCGTAGGACGACAAGGATGCGTACTACTTCAGAGTGGTACGTAATCCTGTCTTGGAAGTCATGTTGCTAGACAACAATGAACCTACGAGCTATGGACAAGCGATGGTGGGCCCAGATTCCGACGAATGGCTCGAGGCCATAAAATCCGAGAGAGGATCCATGTATAAAAACAAAGTATAGACTTTGGAAGAACTACTTGATGGTCGTAAGGTTGTTGGGTGCAGATGGATTTTAAAAGGAAGACGGACAATGATGGTAAGTGTCACCATTAAGAAAAAGCTCGACTTGTCGCTAAGATGTTTTCCGACAAGTTCAAGGAGTTGACTACGATGAGATTTTCTCACTCGTAGCGATGCTAAGAGTCTGTTGGAATTATATTAGCAGATACTGCATTATTTATGAAATCTTGCAGATAGGATGTCAAAACATTGTTTCCACGACGATTTTCTTGAGGAAAGGTTGTATGTGATACAACCAGAAGGTTTTGTCAATCCTGAAAGATGCTAACAAGTATGCAAAGCTCCAGCAATCCTTCTAAGGACTGGAGTAAGCATCTCAGAGTTGGAATGTACGCTTTGATGAGATGATCAAAGGTTTTGGGTTTATACAAAGTTTATGAGAAACTTGTATTTCCAAAGAAGTGAGTGGGAGCACTATAGAATTTTTGATGGGTATATGTTGTTAACATATTGTTGATCAGAAATGATGTAGAATTTCTGGAAAGCTTACAGGGTTATTTGAAAAGTGTTTTTCAATGGAAAACCTGGATTAAGCTACTTGAACCTTGAGCATCAAGATCTATAAGGATAGATCAAAAACGCTTAATAGTACTTTCAAATGAATACATACCGTGACAAGATTTTGAAGGAGTTCAAAATAGATCAGCAAAGAAGGAGTTCTTGGTTGTGTTACAAGGTGTGAGTATTGAGTAAAACTCAAGACATGACCACGGCAGAAGAGAGAGAAAGGACGAAGGTCGTCCCCTATGCTTTAGACGTAGGCTCTACAGTATGCTATGCTGTGTACCGCACCTGGGTGTGCCTTGCCATGAGTTAGTCAAGGGGTACAATGGTGATCCAGGAATGGATCACATGACAGCGGTCGAACTTATCCTTAGTAACTAGTGGACTAAGGAATTTTCTCAATTATGGAGGTGGTAAAAGAGTTCGTCGTAAAGGGTTACGTCGATGCAAACTTTGACACTAATCCGGATGTCTCTGAGTAGTAAACCGGATTCGTATAGTAGAGCAGTTATTTGGAATAGCTCCAAGTAGCGCGTGGTAGCTGCATCTACAAGATGACATAGAGATTTGTAAAGCACACACGGATCAGAAAGGTTCAGACCCGTTGACTAATAACCTCTCTCACAAGCGAGATATGAACAAACCCCATGGGTGTTGGATTCATTATAATCACATAGTGATGTGAACTAGATTATTGACTCTAGTGCAAGTGGGAGACTGTTGGAAATATGCCCTAGAGGCAATAATAAAATGGTTATTATTGTATTTCCTTGTTCATGGTAATTGTCTATTGTTCATGCTATAATTGTATTAACTGGAAACCGTAATACATGTGTGAATACATAGACCACAACATGTCCCTAGTAAGCCTCTAGTTGACTAGCTCGTTGATCAATAGATGGTTATGGTTTCCTGACCATGGACATTGGATGTCATTGATAACGGGATCACATCATTAGGAGAATGATGTGATGGACAAGACCCAATCCTAAGCGTAGCACAAGATCGTGTAGTTCGTTTTGCTAGAGCTTTTCTAATGTCAAGTATCTTTTCCTTAGACCATGAGATTGTGCAACTCCCGGATACTGTAGAAGTGCTTTGGGTGTACCAAACGTCACAACGTAACTGGGTGGCTATAAAGGTGCACTACAGGTATCTCCAAAAGTGTCTGTTGGGTTGGCACGAATCGAGACTGGGATTTGTCACTCCGTATGACAGAGAGGTATCTCTGGGCCCACTCGGTAATGCATCATCATAATGAGCTCAATGTGACTAATGAGTTAGCCACGGGATCATGTGTTACGGAACGAGTAAAGAGACTTGCCGGTAACGAGATTGAACGAGGTATTGGGATGCCGACGATCGAATCTCGGGCAAGTAACATACCGATAGACAAAGGGAATTGTATACGGGATTGATTGAATCCCCGACATCGTGGTTCATCCGATGAGATCATCGTGGAACATGTGGGAGCCAATATGGGTATCCAGATCCCGCTATTGGTTATTGGCCGGAGAGGTGTCTCGGTCATGTCTGCATGGTTCCCGAACCCGTAGGGTCTACACACTTAAGGTTCGGTGACGCTAGAGTTGTTATGGGAAATAGTATGTGGTTACCGAAGGTTGTTCGGAGTCCCGGATGAGATCCCGGACATGACAAGGAGCTCCGGAATGGTCCGGAGGTGAAGATCGGTATATTGGACGAAGGGTATTGGAGTCCGGAGTTGTTCCGGTGGTACCAGGCTATGGCCAGCATGTCCGAAAGGGGTTTCGGAGGCCCCGGCAAGCGTTGGGGGCCTTATGGGCCAAGGGGAAGGGGCAAACCAGCCCACTAAGGGGCTGTGCGCCCCTCCCAACCCCTCTCACGTAACCAGGAGAGGTGGGGGCGCCACCCCTAGGGCAGCCGCCCCTCCCGGCTTGGGGGGCAAGTTTCCTAGGGGGTGGGGGCGCCCGAACCCATCTAGGGTTTCCCCTGGCCGCCGCCTCCTCCTCTAGATCCATCTAGAGGGGTCGGCCCCCTCTCCCCTTCCCCCTATATATAGTGAGGGGGTGGGAGGGCAGCCATACCCTTCCCTTGGCGCATCCCCTTCCTCCTCATACATCTCCTCCTCCTCCGTAGTGCTTAGCGAAGCTCTGCCGGAGAACCACGAGCTCCATCGCCACCACGCCGTCATGCTACTGGAGTTCTCCCTCAACTTCTCCTCTCCCCTTGCTGGATCAAGAAGTAGGAGACGTCCCCGGGCTGTACGTGTGTTGAACGCGGAGGCGCCGTCCGTTCGGCGCTAGATCGGATCTTTCGCGATTTGAATCGCCGCGAGTACGACTCCATCAACCGCGTTTTTGTAACGCTTCCGCTTAGCGATCTTCAAGGGTATGAAGATGCACTCTCTCTCTCTCTCGTTGCTAGCATCTCCTAGATTGATCTTGGTGACACGTAGGAAAATTTTGAATTATTGCTACGTTCCCCAAGATATATATACCCCCTCGCCCGCGAGCAGAGCACTCCACTGCTCTGTTTTTCTGGCCGGCCGTTGGAGAGATTTGTGGTTCTCTAGCTCACCTCCTATGCACATGAGGTTTTCGATGAAATGCCCGAGCCACACTTAAGCTTTCTCCTCTCGAAGCTCCTTGTCCAAGCTCCATTTTCCTCGAGATTTTTCTAGGTTTGGCG
Organism: Aegilops tauschii subsp. strangulata; assembly: GCF_002575655.3. Taxonomy (NCBI): domain Eukaryota; kingdom Viridiplantae; phylum Streptophyta; class Magnoliopsida; order Poales; family Poaceae; genus Aegilops; species Aegilops tauschii. The sequence goes on from NC_053039.3 coordinate 538,105,853, forward strand.
GTCCGTCCTGTCCCGTCCCCGTCCTCATGCCGTTGATCGCCCGCGCCGATCTCGTCGCCGGCACCACCGTGGTAAGCCTCTTGATCTTATCTTCCTTCTAGAAGAAAAAAGTTCTTAATTGTATGATTTAGATAGATACTTGTGTAAATTTCTTACTTTTATTATTTTTTGTTATTATATAGTGTGATGGTTTTGGTATCCGCCTCCGTCGGCCCTTGTCCATTCTATGATTAGGATGTTCTGTAATGGTTTTTGACACACTTAATTATATATAATGCACGCATATGAACCGGCAATGGATGTACGGTAACTGACGCACCTCCGAGTACATTGAGGGCGTGCATAATTTTCTCGCAGTGGCTGAGGCAAACAAGCAGAATGGTTTTGTGTGTTGTCCATGCCCTAGCTGTGGGAATACGAGGTCTTACTCTGACTCGAAAACCCTTCACACCCACCTGCTTTATAAGGGTTTCAAGCCACACTATAATGTCTGGACCAAGCATGGAGAAAGAGAGGTTATATATGATGGAAGATAGCGAAGAAGGAGAGGATGATGACAACTATGTGCCCCCTGAATACGGTGATGCTGCAACGGGGGAAGCTGAAGGTCAAGAGAACCAAACGATGTGCCCGATGATGATCTTTGCCGGGTCATTGTTGATGCAAAGAGACAGTGCGAAAGTCAAAAGGAGAAGCTGAAGTTCGATCGCATGTTAGAGGATCACAAAAAGGGGTTGTACCCCAATTGCAAAGATGGCAACACAAAGCTCGGTACCGTACTCTGCAGTGGAAGGCAGAGAATGGTGTACCTGACAAAGGATTTGAGAATCTACTGAAAATATTGAAGAAGATGCTTCCAAAGGATAACGAATTTCCCGACAGTACGTACGCAACAAAGAAGGTTGTATGCCCTCTAGGATTGGAGGTGCAGAAGATACATGCATGCCCTAATGACTGCATTCTCTACTGCGGTGTGTACGAGGATTTGAACGCATGCCCGGTATGTGGTGCATTGCGGTATAAGATCAGATGAGATGACCCTTGTGATGCTGACGGCGAGCGCCCCAGGAAGAGGGTTCCTGCCAAGGTGATGTGGTATGCTCCTATAATACCATGGTTGAAACATCTGTTCAGAAACAAACAGCATGCCAAGTAGATGTGATGGCACAGAGAGGACCGTAAGAAAGACGGGAAGTTGAGAGCACCCGCTGACGGGTCGCAGTGGAGAAAAATCGAGAGAAAGTACTGGGAGGAGTTTGCAGGTGACGCGTATGGTTTGGTTTAAGCGCGGATGGCATTAATCCTTTTGGGGAGCAGAGCAGCAATCACAGCACCTGGCCCGTGACTCGATGTATCTATAACCTTCCTCCTTGGCTGTGCATGAAGCGGAAGTTCATTATGCCAGTTCTCATCCAAGGCCCTAAGCAACCCGGCAACGACATTGATGTGTAACTAAGGCCATTAGTTCAAGAACTTTTACAGCTGTGGAATGGAAACGGTGTACGTGTGTGGGATGAGCACAAACAGGAGGAATTTGACCTACATGTGTTGCTGTTTGTAACCATCAATGATTGGCCTGCTCTCAGTAACCTTTCAGGACAGACAAACAAGGGATACCACGCATGCGCGCACTGTTTAGATGACACCGAAAGTATATACCTGGACAAATGCAGGAAGAATGTGTACCTGGGGCGTCGTCGATTTCTTCTAACCAACCATCAATGTCAAAAGAAAGGCAAGCATTTCATAGGCGAGGCAGATCACCAGAAGAAGCCATGCATCCGTACCGGTGATCACATACTTGCTATGGTCAATGATTTACAAGTAATCTTTGGAAAGGGTCCCAGCGGACTATCTGTTCCGAATGACGCTAAGGGACGCGCACCCATGTGGAAGAAGAAATCTATATTTTGGGACCTACCCTACTGGAAAGACCTAGAGGTCCGCTCTTCAATCAACGTGATGCACGTGACGAAAAATCTCTGCGTGAACCTGCTAGGCTTCTTGGGCGTGTATGGGAAGACAAAAGATACACCGGAGGCACGGGAGGACCAACAATGTGTGCACGAAAAAGACGGCATGCCTCCAAAGCAGTATGAAGGTCCTGCCAGCTACGCTCTTACCAAAGAAGAGAAGGAAATCTTCTTTGAATGCCTGCTCAGTATGAAGGTCCCGTCTGGCTTCTCGTCAAATATAAAAGGGAATAATAAATATGCCAGAGAAAAAGTTCCAGAACCTAAAGTCTCATGACTGCCACATGATTATGACGCAACTGCTTCCGGTTGCATTGAGGGGGCTTCTACCGGAAAACGTTCAATTAGCCATTCTGAAGCTATGTTCATTCCTCAATGCAATATCTCAGAAGGTGATCGATCCAGAAATCCTACCAAGGTTAAGGATTGATGTGGCGCAATGTCTTGTCAGTTTCAAGTTGGTGTTCCCACCATCCTTCTTCAATATCATGACGCACGTCCTAGTTCATCTAGTCGACGAGATTGTCGTTCTGGGCCCTGTATTTCTACACAATATGTTCCCCTTTGACAGGTTCATAGGAGTCCTAAAGAAATATGTCTGTAACCGCGCTAGGCCAGAAGGAAGCATCTCCACGGGCATCAAACAGAGGATGTCATTGGGTTTTGTGTTGACTTCATTCCTGACCTTAAGAAGATTGGTCTCCCTCAATCGCGGTATGAGGGGAGACTGACTGGAAAAGGCACGCTAGGAGGGGACTCAATAATATGTAGGGACGGGCATTCTTGGTCTCAAGCGCACTACACAGTTCTACAGAATTCTACCTTGGTGACCCCGTATGTCGATGAACACAAGAACATTCTGCGCTCTAAACACCCGGAGCAGTGTGACGACTGGATTACATGTGAACACATCAGGAATTTTGGCAGTTGGTTGCAAACACGTCTCAGGGGTGACAACACTGTTTCTGATGAGTTGTACTCATTGGCCAGGGGACCATCTTCGACTGTATTGACTTCAAAGGGTACGAGATAAATGGGAATACATTTTACACGATCGCCCAAGATCAAAAGAGCACCAACCAAAACAGCGGTGTCCGCTTTGATGCAACAACCAAGAGGGGAAAGGACACATATTGTGGTTACATAGTGGACATATGGGAACTTGACTACGGACATGATTTTAAGGTCCCTTTGTTTCAGTGCAAATGGGTCAATCTGTCAGGAGGCGGGGTACAGGTAGACCCGCAGTACGGAATGACAACAGTGGATCTGAACAATCTTGGGTACACAGACGAACCATTCGTCCTAGCCAATGATGTGGCGCAGGTTTTCTATGTGAAGGACATGTCTACCAAACCAAGAAAAAGAAAATATAAGGAAGCAAATACATCATACGATGAGCCAAAGCGCCACATAGCTCTTTCAGGAAAAAGATACATCGTGGGATTGGAGGGCAAGACAGACATGTCTGAAGATTATGAAAAGTTTCATGAAATTCCTCCCTTCAAAGTCAAGGCTGACCCAAGCACCCTGTTAAACGATGAAGAATATCCATGGTTACGGCGCAATAAACAAAGGACACAAGCGAAGAAAAAGTGAAGACTTTCTCTCCAAAACTATTATGATGATGCCTTTGATCTAGAATATCATTGCAGTTACATGTGAAGAAATGAAATGCCTTTTGTAATAGATGACTTTCCGTATGAAACCCTAATACTTCGAAATAGATTGTCCGTTTTGTACACGAAGTGCATCCAATTTTTGACGTAACCCTCTCAACTTTTTAGCACATGCTATGTGGGTGAAATGATGATACCATGCCAACTTTCAACTTTTTTAGAGTTCATTTGTAGTGCTTTTCAATTTCAGGGTCATGTAGCTCAAAAATATCAGTAAATGCATGAAAAATACCAAATGAAGTCAGAAAGGGTTGAAAATTGATGATGTGGCTATGAATGGTGCATTTTGAACACACAAAAAGTCTGGAGTTCAAATAAGTTAAAAAAATAAAACCCCTTTGTAACAGATGAGTTTTCGTCCGAAACCCTGATACTTCGAAAGAGATTGTCCATTTTGTACACGAAGTGCATCCAGTTTTTGCCGTAACCCTCTCAACTTTTTAGCACATGCCATGTGGGTGAAATGATGATACCATGCCAACTTTCAACCTTTTCAGAGTTCATTTGTAGTGCTTTTAAATTTCGGGGTCATATAGCTCAAAAGTATCAGTAAATGCATGAAAAATACCAAATGAACTCAGAAAGGGTAGAAAATTGATGATGTGGCTATGAATGGTGCATTTTGAACACACAAAAAGTCTGGAGTTCAAATAATTTCAAAAAAAATAAAATCCCTTTTGTAACAGATGAGTTTTTGTCCGAAACCCTGATACTTCGAAAGAGATTGTCCATTTTGTACACGAAGTGCATCCAGTTTTTGTCGTAACCCTCTCAACTTTTTAGCACATGCTATGTGGGTGAAATGATGATACCATGCCAACTTTCAACCTCTTCAGAGTTCATTTGAAGTGCTTTTCAATTTCAGGGTCATTTAGCTCAAAGAATGAACTAGAAAACTTTTATGAAACTCCAATAGCAAAAATAATGAAGTAGAAAACTTTAATGAAACTCTAATAGCAAAAAGAATGAACTAGAAAACTTTAATGAAACTCTAATAGCAAACTAAAATAACAAAATCTGTTTTTGATTAAAACAGACATTTCAAATAACCTAACAATTACCATATTGAATATAATGATAAAACACAATAATATTAAATAACAGGAAAAAGAATCACTCAAAAATCTATTTTTATAGTAAAGTTATCCAAAAACTAGTGATTCACACAAATTTCAAAAAATTCAAATTTATACTATTCAAATTGGAAAACTAATGGCACTAACAGAAAGTTTATAATTTTTATTACCTAAAAGCAAAAAGAATCACTGAAAAACTAGTAAGTACTCCCTCCGTTCCAGAATATAAGGTGTATTGGTATCCGTGCAAGTCAACCATTTAAAAGTTTGACCAAGATTATAGAACAAAATAGAAACATCTGCAATACCTAATAGATAAAATATGAAACTACCTTTCATGATCGATCAAATGATATAAATTTCATATTGTGAGTATTAATATATTTTTCTAAAAACTTGGTCAAACTTGCACACGTTTGACTTTTGAAAAAACAAATACACCTTATATAAAGGAATGGAGGGAGTATTTTGCTGTAAGTAGAAAAAATAAAAAATAAAGCAAAAAAGAAAACAAGAAAACTGGTATTTTTTTAAAAAATGCCACCTACTGGGCCACCATGGCCTGAATACGACTAGAAACCCAACCATGGGCCAGGATTCAGGCCCGCGGCAGGCCCAGTAGGCCCACAGACGGAGTGACATATTAGGCCCGAAAGCTTGCAGTTGAGAGGAGCTCGAGATGGTGGGCACAGCAGCGCTTATAAACCACTCTTGAACTCTCTCAACTAGCGAGGTGGGACTAAACATCCCACCGCACCGCGCCAACGCAAGGCATTTGGTCCCGGTTGGTAGCACCAACCGGGACGAAAGGGGTGCATTGGTACCGGTTCGTGGAAACAACCGGGACCAATGCCACCCTTTAGTCCCGGTTGGTGCCACCAACCGGGACCAAAGGTACCTGTTTCCCGCCCTTTGGGCTGCTGAAAACAGACCTTTGGTCCCGATTGGAGGCACCAACCGGGACTAAAGGGGTGCATTGGTCCTGGTTGGTCCCACGAACCGGGACCAATGCTCTGGGTATATAAAGTAGCACTTAGGAATTTTTAGTTCTCATCTCGCATTAGCCCCCGACGACGCCGACGACATCGACGCTGCCAGGCTGGCCCGACACCGCCCGCCGCCCCCGCCGCCGCCGTCGCCGTCGCCCGCGCCTGTCGTCGCCGAGGCTCACCCCCGCCGTCTGCCCCCGACGCCGTCGCCGCGCCGCCCCTGCCCCAACGCTGTTCGTCTGCCCCTGACGCCGTCGCCGCGCCGCCCCTGCCCCGACGCCGTCCGTCTGCCCCCGACGCCTCGCCGCCCCTTTCCCTGACGCCGTCACCGCCCCGGTCCGTGCCGCCCCGCGCTACGGTCCGGCCGCCGGCCCCCTTCCTCCCCTATATGAAGCTTGCTTTGTTCATATGCATTTTTCATATAATTTTTTGTTCATATGATGATGTTGATGATAGATGATGTATGCTTTTTTTGTTCATATAATTGTTTTTGTCATATATGTATTAAATTTTTTATTTAGGTTGTTAGTAGATATCGATTTTAGGTAGTACATTTTAGGTTAGTTGATTTAGTGCATTTCAGGTTAGTTGTACTGTTAGTGCATTTTAGGTTAGTATATTTTCGGTTAGTGGAGAGGAAAAAGGAAAATAAGGAAAAGGAAGAAAAGAGGAAGAAGGAAGAAGGAAGAACAAGAAAAAGAAGGAGAGGAAAAAGGAAAATAAGAAGAGGAAGAAGGAGAAGAAGAGGAGAGGGAAGAAGAGGAGAAATAAATAATAAGAGGAAGAAGAAGAAAAAAAAGAGGAGAAGAAGAAGGAATAGAGAGGAGAAGAAGAAAAAATAGAATCATCTATTCCTTCTTCTTGTTCTCCTCTATTCCTTCTTCTTCTCCCTTTTTTTTCTTCTTCCTTCCTCTTCTTATTTTTATCGGGAACGACGGTGTCGAGGATCGCCAAGCGGTCGAGGGTCGGGAACTAGGGTAGAGGGTCGAGGGTCGCCGAGGGGTCGAGGGTCGTTGAGGGGTCGAGGGTCAAGGGTCAAGGATCGCCGAGGGGTCGAGGGTCGCTATGCTGTGCTAGGAGGGCACCCAAACCCTAGAAAAAAGCATTGTCGATCTCCTACCCCCTCCTGCCCCTACCCGACAAACTCTCGAGGCCACCCAAACCACTAGAAGAAAACTCCGATAACTTCGACATGAGGGGGGACGTCGATCAACCCCCTCTCGCCCGACCAACTCTCGAGGACACCCAAACCCTAGAAAAAACCGTTGTCGATCTCCTACCCCCTCCCGCCCCTACCCGACAAACTCTTGATGACCCATAAGTGTAGGGGATCTATCGTAGTCCTTTTGATAAGTAAGAGTGTCAAACCCAACGAGGAGCAGAAGGAAATGACAAGCGGTTTTCAGTAAGGTATTCTCTGCAAGCACTGATATTATCGGTAACAGATAGTTTTGTGATAAAGTAATTTGTAACGGGTAACAAGTAACAAAAGTAAATATGGTGCAGCAAGATGGCCCAATCCTTTTTGTAGCAAAGGACAAGCCTGGACAAACTCTTATATAGAGAAAATCGCTCCCGAGGACACATGGGAATTATCGTCAAGCTAGTTTTCATCACGCTCATATGATTCGCGTTCGTTACTTTGATAATTTGGTATGTGGGTGGACCGGTGCTTGGGTGCTGTCCTTACTTGGACAAGCATCCCACTTATGATTAACTCCTATTGCAAGCATCCGCAACTACAAAAGAAGTATTAATGTAAACCTAACCACAGCAGGAGACATATGGATCCAAATCAGCCCCTTACGAAGCAACGCATAAACTAGGGTTTAAGCTTCTGTCACTCTAGCAACCCATCATCTACTTATTAATTCCCAATGCCTTCCTCTAGGCCCAAACAATGGTGAAGTGGCATGTAGTCGACGTTTACATAACATCACTAGAGGAGAGACAACATACATCTCATCAAAATATCGAACGAATACCAAATTCACATGACTACTTATAGCAAGACTTCTCCCATGTACTCAGGAACAAACATAACTACTCACAAATCATATTCATGTTCATAATCATAGGATTATTAATATGCATAAAGGATCTGAACATATGATCTTCCACCAAATAAACCAACTAGCATCAACTACAATGAGTAATCAACACTACTACCAACCCACAGGTACCAATCTGAGGCTTTGGGACAAAGATTGGATACAAGAGATGAAATAGGGTTTGAGAGGAGATGGTGCTGGTAAAGATGTTGATGGAGATTGACCCCCTCCCGATGAGAGGATCGTTGGTGATGACGATGGCGATGATTTCTCCCTCCCGGAGGGAAGTTTCCCCGGCCGAACAGCTCCGCCGGAGCCCTAGATTTGTTCCGCCAAGGTTCCTCTCGTGGCGGTGGAGTTTCTTCCCGAAAGCTTGCTTATGATTTTTTCCAGGGTAAAAGCCTTCATATAGCAGAAGATGGGCAACGGAGGCCTGCCAGGGGGCCCACGAGGCAGGGGGCGCGCCCCCCACCCTCGTGGATGGTGGGTGGCCCCCCTCTGGTAGTTTCTTCGCTCAGTATTTTTTATTAATTCCAAAATTGACTTCCGTGAAGTTTCAGGACTTTTGGAGTTGTGCAGAATAGGTCTCTAATACTTGCTCCTTTTCCAGCCCAGAATTCCAGCTGTCGGCATTCCCCCTCTTCATGTAAACTTTGTAAAATAAGAGAGAATAGGCATAAGTATTGTGATATAACTTGTAATAACAGCCCATAATGCAATAAATATCGATATAGAAGCATGATGCAAAATAGACGTATCAACTCTCACAAGATTTATAAGAGATTTATCAAGAATGCCCCCATCATGGATGTGCATAATTAAGTTGATCCATATTTTTCCTGATTTCATCTACGCTTCTATATGTGCACATTCTCTTGTGTCAAAGTATCGAATAAATCCATGGTTTCATAATTAGCCGAAAGTAAGAGGCGCATGATGGTATGAAGCTCTCCAAAATTATTTTGGAAAGGAGTCCTGATAGGATAATTCACTTTTTGGTACGAAGTTCAGCAAAGGCTTGCTGAACTTCGTACCAAAAAACGAATTATCATCAGGACTCCGTTCCAAAATAACTTTGGAGAGCTTCATACCATTCATGCGCCTGTTACTTCCGGCTAATGATGAAGCCATGGTTTTCTTGAATCCTTTGACACTAGACAACGTGACATATAGAAGGGTAGATGAGATCAGAAAAAATAAGGACCATTTTCTGCACATCCAAAATGGCGCCATTTTGTTAAATCCCTTGTTTGACATTCATTACAGAGGCGGTCCGGACGTCGGACATTCATGAGAGAGGCGGTCCGGGCCAAACCCTAGAAGCGTTGCCGAGGCCACCCCAAACCCTAGAAGCGTCGAGGCCACCCAAATTTACCAAGTTAAAAGAGCGTTGTCGAGGCCACCCCAAACCGTAGAAGCGTTGTCGAGGCCATCCCAAACCGTAGAAGCGTCGAGGCCACTAATTAATATTCCTTGTTGTGATTAGCTAGCTAGGTCTATGTTTGCCACTAATATATCCATCTCTCATGTTTGTATATTAATTGCCATGTTGTAGTATTTACAGAAACTATAGATCAAAGAGATTTGGAAACAGAACAGTTGTTGCGGGACATAATCCTCGGCGGAGGTGATGTCTTATCGTATCTCAACGACAACGATGGTCTGGAAGGAGAGGGTGAAGGCTCCGGTGATCGAACAATGGAGGAGGAAGGACATGATCATGATGGCTCCATTGACCGAACAGAGGAGGGAGCTGTTGCAAAGTCTAGCGAGGTATATATATATTAATTAAGTCTGTGCTGACTAGCTAATTGATGCATTAATTGTTTTGGTATGTACATATATTAACTCTCCTTCCTTCTTTTATAGCCCTCTGGATCGAGCCAAACTTCGGTAACGAGACAAGGCCCAAAGAAAAGGTTGCGCCAGGATGAAAGGTTCACGATCACAGCAATCTCGGACGATGGCCAATTGATTGAACCCAGGCGGACCAAGAAAGCATTTTCTGCTCGGTGCAAGGCTATTGTTAGGGTCATGATCCCGATCAGCATCCAGCTATGGAATAAGCCTAAGAACGAAGACCCTCAAGTTCCTTATGTCCAGGATGGACAGAAAGAAGATCTTTGGACCTCGCTGAAGGCAAATTTCACCCTACCGCCAGAGGAGGATGCAGATAAGCCAGTTATAGAGCCATTGGTCAAGGTGTGTGCTCTTAAGAAGATAGCAGATCTATTCAGGAGGTGGAAGAATGAGTTGAAATCAATGTTTGTCGACAAAGGAAAGACTCCAGAATTCACCGGCCGATTTGAGAAGATAAGAGATCACTGGCCCGCATTTGTGGCCTACAAGACATCGGACAAGAGTAAGAAGACGTCAGAGACAAATAAGATAAATGCTGCAAAGAAGAAGTTTCACCATCGCACGGGGTCAGGTGGCTACCTCAAAGCCCGACCGCTATGGGACAAAGCTGAGAATGACCTGCTTGCTAAAGGGGTCGAACCAGAGACATTGAACTGGCCAGACCGTTCAAGGACTTGGTTCTTCGGGGTTGTGGGAACCTTGGACCCTGAAACAGGGAAGTGCGTTTGGACGGATGAGCAACTTGCAATACCCGTCAAGAAGCTTCGGAAGAGTATCGCCGCAGCGCAGTAAGGGACGTTCATTCCCGACAGAGAGAATGACGAGCTGACTGAGGCCCTCGGGAATCCTGAGCACCCTGGACAAACATGAGGCACGCCAGACTCCGTTCCATGGAAGGTTGGGTTTCCCGGCGCATGCGGTTACAAATCCCGTGAGAGGAAGAGGAAACTGGAGCTCAGCGAAATGCAGAAGATGAATGCAAGAGTACAAAAGCTAGAGGAACAAGTTGAGAGCCAGCAAGCTGTCGGAACTACCCCCGAAGCTACCCCACCATCTCAGCGGAGAAGCAGCGTGGCTTCTACCGAGCTCGTTCAGCAGCCTGACTTCACGACTCCTAGCTACCCCGTGGATGCTATCACGGAGGCTCAACATTGCCAACTTATGACGCAATGGCAGAACCTTAAAGTCAAGGCGGCTGTCGGCTCTGCTGCACCTCCTCAACCTGACGGAACTTTTCACATTCGTCTGATTCCACATGGCTATGTTGTTGTGATGGTGGATGAAGTAACGGATGGATTTGAGGAGCTCGAGCTTGACCACCCTACAGGTGAAGGGGAGACTCAGCTGGGTCTTGCTCTGAAGACTCCATGTCTATGGCGGAAGGAGCACATCAAGCTTCCGAACTGGACGCCTCCGGCTCCGCCTCCTCCGGCGAGTCAGGGCACTCCGCCTCCTCCTCTTCCTCCTCCTCCGGCAAGTGATCATGGCACTCCGCCTCCTTCTCCGGCTGCTCCGGCGTGTGAGGCCAGCACTTCGCTTCCTCCTTCGCCTCCTACGGCGCGCCCGAGCAGTCCGCCTCCTCCTCCGCCTCGTCAGCAATGGCGGAAGACAGCCGCCGCCGCTCCGGCTCCTCCGACGTGTGGGAGCACTCTGCCTCCTTCTCCGCCTCGTAAGCAACAACAGAAGAGAGACGCCGCCGGTCCGGTGGCTAGCAGTACAGCCAGAGGCGGGAGGCAATTCATATACGGTCCATCTCTCGACCCTCTGGAAAAGTTACCATACGAGAGGACTGTGGAGGAAAACGCAGAGATCTGTGAAGCCTATGTGAAGGACTTTTTGCAAAGAAACCTCCACCTTCGAAGGAGATGATAGATCCGGTGAAATTGAAGCGCACTATCGATGCCCTGAAGCGACCATCACCGCCTCCGCCGGATGACAACCATGTCCGCGCTCTTAAAAAGACACTACAAGAAGCGCGCCGGTCGGGAACTACTTCCAGTGATAAAAGGTTAGAAGAACGAAGAAGTGGGAAAAAATTCCCCAGCTCGGCGAACAGGCGAACCAATCGTGCCACCCGCTCAAGGTGTCTAGTGATATCGTCGCTAATCTGTCGGGGATGGTGCCCGGTACCAATCCTGGTGATTACGTGAGCGATGATGTACACTTTGATACAAAGGAGGTGGATGAATTCAGATACCAGTACGAGCAGCCTCTCGTCAAACCTGATCATCCTCCTGTAACCACGATGATGCGAAGATTCCATGAACGGTACATGAAAACCTGCAGGGAGCCTGGGAAGGATATTTTGACGATGAGACTTAAAGAGGAGCACGACCTCGTTGGAACTGGTATGTTTTCTGTTACATTTGAGGAGTTATTCCAGTTATACAATAAAAAGGCCCTCGACAAAACACTCGTGACTTGCTACTGTCTGTAAGTATCTGTAATTAAGTCTCTCTCTATATATATAGCTCAACTCTTTCATTGCATGTATATATAATTATCCTCACTATTATGCAGATTGAAGATCGTCGAATGCAGGAAAGCGCAAATCTGGGACATTGGGTTCATTAACCCAGATATCATACATGAATGGACGGTTAAACACAATGTCACAGATACCGAGGTGCCGATATGGTGCGATAATGATCGATTGAACTACTTCTGGAGCATTTCAGTCATGTTTGCATAGTCCTGGGGATCTTTTCGTCTCGAGTCTGGGACATTCGATCCCCAGGACTATGCAAACATGACTGAAATGCTCCAGAAGTAGCTCGCTCGGCACTGATATCAAATGATTATTTTCTTTGTCTGGCGGGGTTTGGAAAGAGTTCACCGCAATGACTCCGGGACTGCCGAGCGAGCTGCGATTTACACACCCGAAAGTAAGTAATACTACCTAGTTCCGCACATCTTCCATTGATTATAGTTTCATCAATACCATTTATAATGCTTGATTATCAGTTTGATTGAAATCTATTTCTCGTAAAGTGGTTGTGGCAGGAAGCCGGGAATGACTTTTGTGGATACTACATTTGCGAGTACATCTACAACGCGATGATCTCTAATAAGCGAGGCTACTCTAAAAAACAATATGATGTGCGTAAGCAAAAATATTCACAATTTTATTTTATTACCATCATTTGTGTTGAGTTTCATTCATATACATGTATTGACCCCCTTCTTCAAATTAGGTCTGGCGGATGCAGGATGAACTCCTATCACATGATCGCATAAACGCAATTCAAGAGGAATTGGCGGGATTCTTTCTGGACCACGTCATCAATAAAGCCGGAGAATACCATGTGGAAATTGAGATAGACATGAGATGTTAGGGATTGTAAGAGATCTTATATTGTATATATGTACCTATAGCGTCGGATAGATATACGAAAACTTGTTGTTCGACCAATCTCTCGGAGAAAGAGAGGTCACTCCTCTCTGTATATGTTCATGGTGATCTTGTAATTAATGATTCCTTCATTTGCTTACTAGCTAGCGTGTCGAGTTCTCTCTATACGTATAGTAGCTAGCATCGACCAAGCACGGAGATAAGAGAGGACACATCTCTCTATTAGCTAGCTAGCACCCTAAATTAACCCCCCAAAACCCCCTAAACCCACCCCCTTTCAAAAAAACAAAAACCTCAGCTCCTGCCAGCTGCTGACGCGTGGATGCCTCCTGTCTGGGCGCCCCACAGTGGCCACGTGGAGCCCCTTCTGTCCCGGTTCGTAAGCGAACCGGGACTAAAGGGTTTGGGCTTTAGTCCCGACCCTTTTGTCCCGGTTCCAGAACCGGGACTAAAGACCCTCTGGAACCGGGACAAATGGACCGTTTTCTACTAGTGCCGGAGCTATCCTTCCCAGCACGACCCCTGCTCCTCTGCGAGGGAACACTGAACATTGGTACGCAAGAAATATGAATAAATGCACTACATATATGAATAAAGGCAAGCATGTTGATAAAAAATAAACTGGCTATTGTTCTCTACTCCATTACTCCAGCAACAAGCATGTCATTAGTCCTTCTGCTATTAGTCGCAACATAAATCCTATCTATTCCAATTTTTCCACTAGACAGCAAGATCATGACACATGCAAACAAACATGAAAACATAGAAATAGCATCAGAGCATCACCTGAATTTTTATACTCGAATCAATGCTCCAAGAAACATGAAAACATGGAATTTAGCACCAGGAAACATGCAAAAACTTGTTCAGGCCAAAGATATGATCAAGGCACCAGGACACATCATCTGTATTACAAATAAGTACTCCAGCATTGGTACTCCTATGATCAGCAGAATAAAACACTGAATAAATGGAGAGATGCATCATTGGAAAGCAAGATAAGCATCGCAACAATGGATTGGAAAGGAGAAAGAAAAATTGACCTTTGGATGCGAAGAAAACCGGGATGGTCAGCGGCGTAGGACCCTGGTCGGCTCTCCCCTCCGTCGGCCAAGACGCAGGGAGGCGAGCTCGATGGATCGCTGCGCATCGTACAACCGATGCACGCACGCGCCGGCATGGTGTCGTGATTCGTGGGGCGATGTGGTTCCTGGGCGTGAGGCAGAGGGGCCGGAGCTGCGGCGACCGGCGAGATGCGTCGGGAGAGAGAAAGAAAGGGGATGGAGGAGAGATTTGGGAGCGCAGCAGTCTGATGGTTGACTGGTGGAGTGCGGTGGTCTCAGGATAAGGGTGGACTGCGGATTGAAGGTGAAAAAACTTGAGGGCTTGTTTGGAAAATAGTGTCATTAAATTGATGCAAACTTTCAATGTAATACACCAAATGGAAGTGGGTAATCAGGTACACTAGCTAACTCAGATTCTGAAACCGCTTTTCAAAAATGTATTTTAGATGCGTTTTGTAATGTCAAAAAAATCATAATAAAATTACGTGCATACATTTCACAAAAATATGCCCACAGCACAAAGTTCTGTAAAAAAAAGTCCTTTTATTTTATCTCGGCAAAAAAAGACAAATTTTAGTGCTTCTAAAAAGCATTCCGCGACATAGTGTTTTGTCTTTCTTGCACAGGCCACAAAAAAGTTATTTTTCTGTGAAACTTCCTGCACGCACATACAATATGGAGATGTCCGCGTACATCTTTTCCAGATTTGTTGGCATTACAAAATGTGTTTTTGAAAGTGGGTTCATATGTACCTAGGTCTATCCATGCACTTATCAGCTAACTCATGTAAATAATCACGCCCCTAAAAAGTGTAAATAATCACAGGTTTTGCTATATTTAGCCGTTAGCTCAGACTAATTATATTTATATATGTGCGCAATCCGCTTGCTCTTCCTCTATGCAGTAGCCATCAATGAGCGGTTTAACTAACTGTTAATAGTTCTAACAATCAAGATGACTGGTTGATATTAGATTAGAAAAGAAATCAGACATGGACACATCATTTTCTCTTTCTCTAGGAAGTAGCAACAAGCTTTCGATTTGGCTAAATTACGAGTTCCAGTGATCAATATGGACGGTTAATTATATTAGGAAGGTAATCAGATTAAAATAGGTTAGAAGTTGTACAAGTCCATGTGCACGAGGATGTATATATAGACACATGGCTATGTATCTTTGCATCAAAAGAAAAGGTAGAAAAATAATGGACACGTTACATACAAGCGACAAATTATGCATGTGTTGTTCATCATGAAGGTGTGCGTGAGGGGAGTCCGATGGGAAGGAGATGCTGAAGGCGAGGGCGACACATGGATGATGGTGCTAGACTGGGAGAATATTATGATGTTGATGTTCAATGGCAAAGTGTCTCGTGTCCTGTCCAAGCTCATCATCTTGGGCTTAACTATATTCGAACATATTAGAGCATCTCCAGCCGCGTCTCCAACAAGGCCCCTCAGGCGACTTTTCGGCCGCCGGCGCCATAAGATCGGCCCAGTCGCGCTCCCAAGGGCCCAATTTTCGCCGGCTCGGGCCAAAATTGGCGCCGACGGACCCAACCCGAACCCGGCGTGCTGGGGGCCGCTCGGGGGCGTCGGGCGAATCGTTTTTGGCGCGAAAGAGCCGCGGGCCCTCCTTGCCAGCGACTCGTCTCGCTTCTCGCCGCTTCGTCGTCCTCATCGCCTCGTTTCCCGCAACGAATCAATGCCAAAGCTGCCGCGCGCTGACGCGCCGGTCAGCCTCCGCCATTGATGCCTCACGGGCGGCGCAGTGAAGACGTGATGACGCGCGTCCCCGCGCATGCCACGCGTAAACGCGACGGCCACGCGTGCGTGCGGCGCCTCCGCCTATATAAGCCGACCCCCAGCGCGCCAGTGGCACGCCCCGCCGACGCGCCCTCTTTCCCCCCCTTCCTCCCTCTCCTCTCGCCGTCTCCGGTTCAAAGAATGGCCGAACGCTTCCCAGGCGACGGCGCGGCGGCGAACGGCTTCGGCCGCCGCCACCTTCACGAGGACGAAGCTCGGCTCCTCTTCGAGGCCGAGTACCCGGTCCCGCCGGACATGCGGGTGCCCGGGGCGTGGGGAATCAGCGCCGGCGGGGTCCCGGTGCCACCACCGCCCACCGGGGCGGCACGGCGTGCGGAGATCGCGCGTATCCGCGCCTCCCTGCCGCGGGCGGCGAGGGAGGGGCCACGCTACGTCCCCGACAGCCCGCTCTGGGAGCCATACTTCCGCCGCCGTCACGCCGAGCAGCTCGAGGCCACCAACGGCGTCGTGCCCTCCAGCAGGCTCAACTCCGAGGGGCGGCGCCGATGGTGGGGCGTGCCCGACCGCACGCTGGAGGCCGTCCTCGAGTACATCGAGGGCGGCAACACGCCGAGGCTGGAGTACCCCGACCCCCCCTCCTTCTCTCGCCGCCGTGGGAGCTCGTGGACGCCGAGGCGCATGGACCCCAGGGCGTCCTCCTCCTCGTCCGGTCGGTCGACCGGCTCTCCCTGCCTCCGCCCCGTCAAGCCGGAGCCCCAGGACACGCCTGTCAGCCGGCGCACCCGCAACTCCGGTGTCCGCATCGCCGACTCCACCCCCGCCTCTGGCCGCCTCGTCCTCGTCGCGCCCAAACCGGAGCCCAGCCTCCCCCCGAAGTACGAGGAGATAGCCCGGCGCCCTGGAGGAGATAGCCCGACGAGGACGCCCTACGGTGGGCGCTTGACGACTACCTCCGCGACGAGATGGTCCGGCAGCGCCGGGCCCTGGAGGAGATAGCCGCCCGCAAACGTGGGCGCGAGGACGAGCACGGCGTCGTGATCCTCGACAGCGACGACGACGAGGACGCCCCCGGACCGTCCTACCCGCCGCACCAACCGGGGGAGGGCTGCAGCAGGGACGGCGGCCGCGGCGGATGCAACGACGACGACGGCGGCGGCGGCGACTACATGCGGTTCTACAGCCTCCTCGGCATGTAGAACTGCAAGGGCGGCGGGCGGCGAGGAGCGGCGAGGGAGACGGCGAGGAGCAGACTAGTTGCGTTTTTTCTTTTTTGTAAAATATTTTAAATATGAACGAACTCGCCGAAGTTTGGTTTAATTTGCGCCGTGTTTGTGACAAAATTTAAGTTTTCAAAAAAACATGGGCGCCGCGATTGGGGGACATCACGCCCCAGCACACGGTTTAGCGCCGGTGCGCCCCCAGGGGGCGATTTTAGCGCCTCCTGGGGGGCCAACGGCTGGAGATGCTCTTACAATCAGATAAACACCGCAACCACTAGAGTGAGAAAGAGTATAAGTTGTGATGCAGGTGAGATGACATGTAGAAATATGGGACGTAGATCGGCATAGCATCTTGAGAAATGCTTTTTATAATAAGAACATATGGCATTTTTTCTACCATTGCAACGCACGGGCATATGTCCTAGCGTATAGCTAAAAGATAACATAATCCAGAAAAATAAATTATCACTTATAACATATAGTGGTCTAATCTCATATTCTGTCTTAGGATTACTTGTGTACTATGAGATTCTGGTCAGATTAGTTGAATCATAAGGCAGATCATTTAAACTAATTTTTCTCTGAATAGAATTCTTTGGAGACTAGTTGCATATTTTAATGCTCCTTGTTTACATCTAATAGTTGTTTTTAAGTGTTGGCATCATTATCCAAATCTGGTTATTGATTGTTCTTTGAGAAATATTGTTCCCTAGTCGAGATCTATCAAAGTCGATGGAAAAAATATTTCTGAAATTAGGGCAAGGGCATTACCACACTATGATTCTAGGCTAGATTGGTTAATACGAGGAAGATGTGATGATTTTATCTCACATGCCTTGAATTTGGACTGGAATTTGCCGTTGTCGGCTTGCCGACCGAGCGATGTGCGGAAGATTTAACCGAGAGACGACAGACAAGAGACCGCGGCAGGGAATTGCCGATTCAGCAGGGGGCAGGCTGGCTGGGAGGCGTCCGTCCTACTACGTTATGTGCTGCACCAGATAGGAATGCGATCAGAGTCAATCAACGTTACTTGTGAGACTACTCATAGTGGGAGTAAGGCTAGTCATAGTGGGAGTAACTTAGCTAGTAACATAGCGCACTTTAAGAAAAATTTGCTTATATGTCAAATAGTTAATAAGAAGTGGTAACATAATATGTTACTGTAACATAGCGCTTTCCAAGACAAGATGAGTCTACAAGCAACATAGGTAGTAACATCACGCATATCTAGATAAAATAGATGATGTGGCAAGCAATAAATGAAGAAAAAGAAGAAAGTAATAACATAGTTAGTTACTAGTAGTATGAGTAACATCACACATATCAAGACAAGATGTGTCTATAGCCTAGTAAATAAAGTATTGCATGTTACCACACATATGTTACTCCTCACTATAGAGGTAGTAACATAGACTAGTAACATGTCCATGTTACTAGTCTATCTTACTACCTATTGTGGCTAGTATGAGGACTTTTAGGTTGGCCAGTCACGTTAAAATATATTATATGGGCATTAAATGGGCAAAAAGCCTTCTTCGTGTGCATTGTAGCTTCGATAGGTGCAGCCTTGCCATTCTACTGGGTTCATACAAAGTAAATACTAATTTACTTGTACGTGGTAGGAAACTTCTTTGGGTTAAACTCAACGCAATGGTTGTATTGTTGCTCCGCCCCAGCTTTGCTATGCTTGGTGCTTGTCATTGGGGCTCAAGTGTCATGATTTCAGATCTGAACATTTATGTTTTTCATGAATATATTTGAGATGTTGATCTTACTTGCAAGTTGTATGCACTTGTTATCGTTTTGAACCCTAGACCCCCAGGACGACCATGAATTGGGATATCGACGGGGATCACTTGAACTTGAGGAGTTTATGTATTTACCATGTGTTAATGCTTCGTTTCAGTTCTCTATTAAAAGGAACGACTTAATTACCCTTAGTTTCCATTAAGACCCCGCTGCCACGGAAGGGTAGGACAAAAGATGTAATGCAAGTTCTCATCGCAAACACGTATGACTATATACGGAAAATATTCCTACATATGATTGATGAATTCGAGCTATTGCGTGTCGCTCTAGGTTGTGATAGTTACATATTGAATCTCATCTAAATATCCATCGCTACTCCATGCCTACTCTTTCATACTATTGTCTTTGCTCAAGTTACTACTGCCGCTCTGTTAGCTACAAAACTGCTACTACTGTTACTGCTTCTGTTACTTTGCTATCACTACTATCATATTACCGTGCTACTAATAAAATGCTGCAAGAAAGTGACTTCTCAGGTGCGGTTGAATTGAAAAGTCAACTACTAAGGCTTATAAATATTCTTTGGCTCCCCTTGTGTCGAATCAACAAATTTGTGTGAAATACTACCCACGAAGACTGTTGCGATCTTCTATACTTGTGGGCCATCAAGACTATTTCATGGCATTGTTGCCGGGGAGCATAACTCTATTTCTTAAGTTCACTTGGGAGTGAACTATCTGCTGCCGTTTATATCTACTATGAAGAATCTAAGAGACTCTAAGACAAAGATCATCCCCTCTAAAGCGAGGGGAGGTAAGGAACTGTCAACTAGCTATACGCTTGATTCACCTACTGTTTTGAGTCAGTTTGTGACACCACCACTTGCTATACAATCTGATATGTCACAAGTAATAGACACTGCTTCTCCTATTGATGATACTCATGATGATGTTTCTATGTCCCTTGATAAAAGTATGCCACTTGGCAAATTACTTGATGTTGATATTGCTAAAGCTAAAGAATCTAGATTTATTAAAAATTGTGAATCACCTGCTAGACCTAGTACTCATGTTGGAAGTAAAATATTAGAAGATGTTCGAGAAGGTTATACTTTTGATGAGGAGATTACTAGAGATCTTATGGCTTATGATACTTGTAACGACATAGAAGGTTTTATTGCTATACTTAAAGAAAAGATCATTAACAAAATGATGAAATATGATCTTAAGTTAGCAATTTCTCCTATTTTCATTACTGATAATGATTATGGATTCTCTGTTGATCCTGAACTTATTACTTTGGTAGAATCTAATCATTTTCATGGTTAAATGCGAAACAGTTGTTGCACATCTTACTAAATTGGATTATATTGCCACCCTATTTGCTCAAGAGGAAAAGATTTGCTACTATTATATTCTTAAATTGTTTCCTTTCTCATTAAAGGGTGATGCTAAAACATGGTGTAATAATCTTGCTCCTGATTGTGTGGGTAGTCCCCAGAATATTATCTGTTACTTAACTAAAAGGTATTTTCCTGCTCATATGTGACAAGCCGTCTTGCAGGATATTTACAACTTTGAACAACTTGAGGAAGAAATTTTCCCTCAAGCTTAGGGAAGGGTTCTCCAACTTGAGGAAGAAGAGGAAGAAGAGGAGGAAGAGGGAGAAGAAGAGGACGAAGAAGAAGAGGAAGAAGAAGAGGAAGAAGAAGAAGAAGAAGAAGAAGAAGAAGAAGAAGAGGAAGAAGAAGAAGAAGAAGAAGAAGAAGAAGAAGAGGAGGAGGAGGAAGAAGAAGACGAAGAAGAAGAAGAAGAATACAAGAGAAGTGGAAAAGTAGTTATATAGGGATTGAATATTCGTGTTGATCGGGTGGATTTAAATGTGCAGTTGTTTCGTCGCTGCGAGGGAGTGAGAAGCTGAAAGGGCGCGCGGGGGCACGCCATCAGCTCTTGTGGGGCCCACATGGCTCTATTTTACCTAATCTCTTGCCTATAAATTCCCTAAAATCCAGAAACCCATGAAGCGAGACCTGAAACAATTTTGTCGCCGCTGCAAGCCTCTGTTCTTCCGCGATCTCATCTGGAGGCCTTTTCTGGTACTTTGCCGGTGGGGGAAACCATTGGGGAGGCAATCTTATTCGACCTTGCTGCCTCCATGATGATGTGTGAGTAGTTCCCACAGGACCAACGGGTCCATAGAAGTAGCTAGATGGCGCGCTCTCTCTCTCTCTCTCTCTCTCTCTCTCTCTCTCTCTTATCTTCAATATGATGATCACTTCGGAGATCTATTCGACGTAATTATCGCGGTTTGTTTGTTGGGATCCGATGAATTGCGGGTTTAGGATCAGATTATTTATTTAAAGTATGTGAGTCTTTTCTGAGATTTATTTATGTGTGATTTTATAGCCTTGTATTTGTCTTCGATCTATCTTTTTTGGCCAATTAGACCAATTTATGTTCAGCGTGAGGGGAAGAATAGCCCCCGTCTTGTTCGGCAACGCCGTTCCTTCGCTTCCATGAAGCACGGATCAGGGTTGGTTTTGGGGGCTGGGGACGATGGTGGCCTGCGAAGAGGGCAAGTCACCGGCGATGCGTCGGTGTTGGCCTTCCTGGGACCCAAGCGGTGATAGCGTTCCATGTTCTACTTTTCCTTGATATTGGCGGCGGATGGCTTGGCCGCATGCGCGAGAGGAGCTGTACGACACGCCCACGTCCATGACAACCACATTGCCCGCACCGCCGTGCTCCCCTGCGTATTGGCCTACAGTAACTCGCCACTCCTCCGCGAGCTGCCTTGGAGCGGCAAGTTGCTGAACCACACGCCGACTTGGAGCCTCCCCCATGGTACGGACGGCCTAGAGCAAGGAGGGAGGTAGAGCAGCGAGTTGCCTGGCTCCTATCCGGCAGGCTCGGCGGGCCACCCAGCCGGCTTTTATGCCGGAGAACTTCTCTTCCTGCTCGTTGGATGTCATGAAGAGTGTGGAGAATATGGTGCAAGGAATAGATGGGGAGCGAAGGTGTGGTGTGGTTCTTGCCTGGCGTCTTGCATCGTTTAACAGCAGGTAGACGGGAGGAGTCAACTGGCGTTGTGTTTAATACCCGCTGGCTCGCAAAAGGACATGTGACCATGTGACCGGAGTAGGTTTCTCGGCACACGTGCGGGTTTAATGGAGGTAGGCAGGCAGTCTGTAGCCGTTTGAATGCGGCGAGGAGGCGTGTTTAGCCGGACGTGCAGCGGGCGGCGCTTCCTCGGCCGGAACGCCGCTTCAATGCCGGCAGTGAAAGGCCGCGTCCACTCTAGACCGGCGTCAATGTGAGCACCTGACGTCGGGCGAGAAAGCACACAGGTGAGGGGGGATGGTTTTGGGTGGGGCAGGATTGCCAGACGTGAAAGCAGTCCGAACGCCGGCAACCTCCTCTTCCCTTCTGTCTTCGGTTTACTAAAACACATTCGGACCGCTCGACAGACTGATACAAGCCTGCTTGGATGGCAGAACACGTCGGGACCATGTGGTTCAGACAAATGCGCAAGGTTCAAGGGTCCGCATTGGATATGCCATGAAAAAACTGAATTGGACCAAGGAAAGGTGCTCAACCGAGTGCCCTCTGAACATTGCTGAAGCGGATCAAAAACTCTGTTTCACAGCGTCACACCTCAACGTCATATCAGGCTCTGATGGCCGACACATGTATCAACTCAACAAATGCAGAGCATTCCTGATTCCCCTACACAGCATCGACACACTCAACAATCCGTCGGAGACTCCTGGGAGCTAGCAGTAAGCCTGAAGACGGCGCCCGCGGCAAGCATTCGCATTCCAGTGCTGGTCATTGGTAGTGCATCTCGTCGAGGACGACGGCGAGCGCGACGATGAAGGCGTAGTCGATGCCGGGGTTGACGGTGACGCTGTAGGCGTTCTTGCCCAGCAGCGCGCTCACCACGGTGGACCGGCGGTCGATCCTGGCGATGAGGGTGTCGGATTCGCCGAGGGAGACGGAGCAGGCGCCGTCGTGGTAGCTGCCGGTGATCCGGAAGTCGGGGGACTGCTCGGCGTCGTTGCTGGCGAGGAAGACGCTGACCTTGGTGGACCACCGCAGCTGGATCACCGACGGCTTCACCACCGTGAACAGCAGGTCCCGCCGGCTCGTGCTGTCCCCACGGAACACCTTCCACCGCGTGTTCATCACCAGCGCCTGGATGGATCGACCGGCCACCAACCGCGGCGCGTCAGGGTCAGACGGTTGGGGGAGAAGAAATCAACGAGCTTGGAGGAAACAGAGGGGGGCGACACGAAAGGGGAGAAGAAGACCCACCGATTCCTGCACGGTGAGGACGGGGCGGCGGTGCGCGTCGGCGAGGAGGCAGCGGCGGCGGAGGCTGAAGAGGACGCCGTCGACGCGCAGCAGCAGGGCGCCCGTGGCGGCGTCGGTGACCGTGAAGTCGTTGCCGGACATGCTGAGCGTCTTGGCCACCGCCAGCGCCGCCTCGTCCCCCGCGCAGAAGCGCGCGTCCACCACCGCCAGCGCCGGCACCGCGTCCATCTATCCCTCCCGGCGCGACACGTCGTCCGCAGAGCAGGTGGCGGCGGCGGATCGGATCGATCGGGCGATGGTGGGGATGATGGGCGCACGCGTCTTCCCCTGTCCTAGTTTCGGACCGGGATGTTTGACCAGCTCGGCACCACCAGCATTAACAATGGCAGCTCGGCTTCAGGATATATAGGTGTATATATTGATTGATTCTTCGTCAGGTGGGTCAGGTCTGAACGGGAAGCTCTCCACGGCGACATCGACAGCGATAGAAATATCAACTTTGGCAAAGAAGAATCCATCTTTGCTTGACGCCAGTTCTCATGGCGCCTACGTGGAAGCAGGGGAGTCAGGGGCGGAGCCAGGATTTGAGCATGAGGGGAGCGAAGAACCCAATACCAACCAATCATATATAACATTGTAAAAATCTATTGTATATATCAACGGAATCAAATTGCAAGTATATATAGTTCACAATTTGGAATAAAATAACAATTTTATTAGTTTATTTAAGTATAACTCTAGACCGCAAATCATATTACCTATATCAAACAAGTCAACAATATCATTCTCAAAACCTAAAAACCAAAAAATAAATAACAAAACTTTTGGTTGTCATCTTGATGTATAGTTATACAATTTTATGATTTGTAGTAACCAATGTAACAATAACATTACCTAGTAATTTGTGTAGTCTTATTATATGTTGGATATAACTTGAGACTTTGGTTTAGCTCTGACCACATGAAGCATAAGAGTATAGGACTTGATACTCACCAACAAATGACAACAGCTTCATTGGGACGAGCTTGTGTCGACGGTTGAGGCAGCTGATGGCAATGCTCCAATGCCCTGGCGCATGCAGGCAGCGGCGATCTATCCCAGAAACCAAATCAAAAGAAATACCAACAATCAGTGCAAGGTTCTGATTCACAAAATAATATTACTAATAGCTAATAGCCACTATTGGTACTAGTACCTGCTTGTATCCAAAGGGTGGCCTTCCGGCGCCCAGCCGTAGATGGCGTCGTGGCGAGCGACGGCGGCGGCGGCAAGCGCCCTAGCAGCCAGATGCATGCACAGAGGATCAATCAATTGATCTGATCGATGGCACCAGCGCTCCGCAAAACAGTTACTAGGTACATGGGTATGGGGAAAGGCCGTGATGGCACATGGGCTACTGGGCATAGTTTGTTGCGTACTAATTCCAGGATTGATCAAGGTGGGCTATCATTAATCAAGTGATTACTCGGCCATTAGCATCCCTAATTAGGCCTGGACTCTAATACACCAGTACGTATATACCAGAAAACTTCAGGCGGGGCGAGCGGTTGGAGGGGGTCTAGCCCGTGCTCGCCCACTGGCTTTTTTCATCTTAATAATCATTTCTCTAATCTTCGAGTTGCTTAGTGAGTAAACAATCAGGATGGATTCGAACCCAGCGAGCCGTTGGCTGCTTCGGTGATGTTTCTTTGCCTTGGCCTGTTGTGTGGTTTGGCGAGAATCCAACAGCGCGCCGACCACGGAGTGAGGAAAGCGTGTGGAGTCTGAGGAAGCTGTAGCCGCTGTCGCCGGTGTCGGCCCGGCCGACCTCCAGTTTAATGTTTTGTCCTAGGGACAAAAATGGGCCCTCTCGACGAAAATGGAGTCTCTCGCACGGGCCCGCAGTGGGGCCAGATCTCACTTCGTTTCCCCCCAGTTTCATCATCATCGTAGAAAGAGGAAAGTCTATTTTTGTCTCTCAACTAATCACCAAGTGTACCCCTCAAAAAAAAAACTAAAACTAATCACGAAGTGTGGAATTCATGCATAAACTTTAAAATCGAACAACTTGCATCCTGATAACTCGTTAAGCTAGCCGTTTCAAAAAAAATAAAAAAGACAAGTTTGGCCCCTCCCTAAACTAAAATGGTTTATTTGACTTTGACCGGTTGGTCCCGCATATATCTGGGCATACATTGGGCAGGGCCAAAAAAAGCCTGGAGCTAAAAATATCGGGTCGGGCCGGGGCCAAGCCTGGCCGAAGCCCAAAAAGCCTGACACGGCCCGGCTACGGCTAAAATTATGTTTTGCGCAAGCCTGAGCACGGCCCGACGTGCCGGCGCTCTCGATTTCCAGGCCCGAGCCCGCCCGGGATTTTTGGGCCGTCCGGGCCGAGCTGCCCATAGCCAGGTATAGTCCCGCATGGCAACAGTTTCGTCAACCTTAGGCTCTCATTTTATTTTATGTCCCCATTGGTCCAAATAGTTGAGCCTGTCTTTCCCTGGCTGCAACAAATACGCGTCCTTCTCGGTCGATGGAGGCATGTACGCGTGCGTCCTTCGTCACCGCCGTCCCTCTCAGTCTGTGCCTTCATGATTCTGTACCCTGCAATGGCCGTGAAGCGCCTCTCTGAGGACCATGCCGCTGGTGCCACAAACCGTGAATCCCATGCCGAACCTCGCATGCTTGCCCAGCTACTGTAACGCTGGACGTGACCGCCTCCTCTCCTACGACCTCCTCGAGCAAGGCATCATTGACGCCTGACTTCACGGCAACCCACCGCGGGCAATGACCACATGCCTCTCCGTTACACGCGGTGCCGCGACCGCTTTCACCTTCCTACGAGTGAACTACATTGTCGTGTGCCGCTGCGCATGCCCCCGGAACACTGCCACGAATGATGACACATAACTTGTTTGATTAAATGGCTACTAGGGCGAGAACTCGGCTGAGATATGAGGAAAGACACAGAGTGGGAAGAATGATGAGGTGGCAGTCAACTAGTAACACCAGGGTCAAAACCACTCCATATGTCATCAGATAAACCACTTCCGGGCTGGAGAGGGACCAAACTTCTCAAGTTTAAAGCATCTACAGCCGCGGTCCCTTATACGCCCGCGGACAGCGCGCGCTGACCTTTCATATTTTGTGTCCGATATTCACATATCTTAAATCTGGACTCTTAAATCCATGCACGTCGATCGTACAAGCTAATCTCGCATGTAACTAACAATGTTGGTATCGAAAATACATAGGTCTTGTTACATAAAATTTGTCAAGTCCGCAACTCAAACGTTAGCTCTTGGTTTTCATTATGGGTCCAGATATGCTCCACAAGGTCATTGAGTAGCTGCGCGTGCACCTGATGATCTCGAAGATTTTGATGCATCTGCAGAATCTTCTTAAGTTGAGCTGCATCTTGATCTTCCGGGATTTAAACTTGTTCTTAAGGTGCTTCAATACAATTGGTTTGGGCTACACCATCACCCTCATCCTCGACAACATATTGTGCAAAATAACACAACATGTCATGAGCCGCCACAGAGTTTTTAATTCCCACATCATTGCAGCTCCACAAGCAATTCCCCGGTGAGCTTGAAGCACTCCAAATTCCCTCTCCACATTCTTCCTAGCTGGTTCCTTCCTGCATTGTTGCAAAGTGGCTTTGTTTGTTTCCCTATAGTTCGGATATGGTCTTCACAAATGCCGCTCACTGAGGATAGATGTCATCTGCAAGATAGTATCCCATGTTATACTCACGGCCGCTAATAGTGTAGTTGCACCTGAACACCGGAGATTATTGAAGCATGTTGATGTCGTTGTGAGACCCCGACATTCCAAAGAAAGCTTGCCAAATCCACAAGTCATGTGATGTCACCGCTTCAAGTATGATGGTGACCTCTTTGGTGTGACCTTGATAAATTCCACGCAAACCTTTGGGGCAGCTCTTCCATTGCCAATGCATGCAATCAATTGATCCGAGCATTCTTGGAAACCCTCTGGCCTCTCAAATAGCCAACAACCTTTTCTGTGTCCTCCGCATTTGGTTCTCTCAGATACTCGGCTTCAAACACCTGCACCACGGCGCGGGCAAACTTGACAGTAGTCTTCAGGCATGTGCTCTCCCCCATCCTGACCATCTCACCAACGACATCTAGGCAGTACCAAGTGCAAGCATCCTCAGAGCAGCGGTGCACTTCTGCTTAGCAGAGAAAGAAAGTTGGCCACAACAATCCCTCTTCAGCTCTAAGTATTCATCATGTGCCTCCACTCCCTCCACAATGCGCAAGAACAATGGTTTCCGCATGTGGAAACGGCGACGAAACCATGGATCATCCGGGAAAGT
Organism: Aegilops tauschii subsp. strangulata; assembly: GCF_002575655.3. Taxonomy (NCBI): domain Eukaryota; kingdom Viridiplantae; phylum Streptophyta; class Magnoliopsida; order Poales; family Poaceae; genus Aegilops; species Aegilops tauschii. The sequence goes on from NC_053039.3 coordinate 538,133,272, forward strand.
TGGGTTCGGAGCAAAGTAGTCCCTCTGCAATAGCCGTGCTCTAGACACCCTATCCCATTGATCACTCTTCTCCCTTTGATTGAGCCCTTAAAGTTGAGAATATACTCCACCTGCCGGTCCATTTCCACTTGCATGCTCATGAGCATGATCATGTCCACTTCTTCGTCCAAATCCGAGGAAACGATGAACACTTCTTGAATCATTTGATCAAGCTCCGTCGGTCCATACTCCTCGTCGGAGGAAGCATCGAACACATAGACTGCAAGGCGGGGCCGGAGATTTGCAGGACGTATATCGGTGGGGTCCGGGCCTGGCGTAGACGTCCCCGGCGGCGAGGACAGGAGAGATGAGTGATACGTCTCCAACGTATCTATAATTTTTTATTGTTCCATGATGTTTTATTATCAATCTTGGATGTTTTATAATCATTTTATAGTCAATTTATATCATTTTTTGGTACTAACCTATTGACACAGTGCCAAGTGCCAGTTGCTGTTTTTTCCATGTTTTTTACATCGCAGGAAATCAATATCAGACGGAGTCCAAATGCAACGAAACTTCACGATGATTTTTTATGGACCAAAAGGAAGAAGTTGGGCCCTGGTTGCACCTAGGGGGAGTCCCGAGGAGGGGACAACCCACCAGGGCGCGCCAGGAGGCCCAGGCGCGCCCTGGTGGGTTGTGCCCACCTCGGGTGCCCCCTGGACCGCCTCTTTGCTCTATAAATACCCCAAAAATCCCAGAACCCTAGAAGCGTCGATGAAATATTCATCCAGCCGTCGCAGAGTCCAGAACCACCAGATCCAATCTAGACACCATCTCGGATGGGGTTCACCACCTCCATTGGTGCCTCTCCGATGATGCATGAGTAGTTCTTTGTAGACCTTCGGGTCTGTAGTTAGTAGCTAGATGGCTTTCCCTCTCTCACTAAATTCTCAATACAATGGTCTCTTGGAGATCCATATGATGTAGCTCTTTTGCGGTGTGTTTGTGGGGATCTGATGAACTTTGAGTTTATGATCAGTCATATCTTTTTATATCCATGAAAGTTATTTGAGTTTCTTTGATCTCTTATATGCATGATCTCTTATAGCCTCGTATTTCTTCTCCGATATTTGGGTTTTGTTTGGCCAACTTGATCTATTTATCTTGCAATGGGAAGAGGTGCCCGGTAAGTGGGTTCGATCTTATGGTGCTTGATCTCAGTGATAGAAAGGGAACCGACACGTATGTATCGTTGCTACTAAGGATAAAAAGATGGGGTCTATATCTAACGCAATAGATAAACGGATCTTGTGTACATCATGTCATCGTTCTTATTGCATTACTCCGTTTTTCCATGAACTTAATACACTAGATGCATGCTGGATAGTGGTCGATGTGTGGAGTAATAGTAGTAGATGCAGGCAGGAGTCGGTCTACTAATCTTGGACGTGATGCCTATGTAATGATCATTGCTTGGATATCGTCATAATTATTTGAGGTTCTATCAATTGCCCAACAGTAATTTGTTTACCCACCGTTTGCTATCTTTCTCGAGAGAAGCCACTAGTGAAACCTGCGGCCCCCGGGTCTTCTTTCTCATATATTTGCTTGCGATCTACTTTTCCTTTGCATTTTTATTCAGATCTATTAAACCAAAAATACAAAAATACTCTGCTGCACTTTATTTATTTGCGATCTATTATTTCAATCTACTACAATTTTCTGGCATCGTTACCCGAAAGGGATTGACAACCCCTTTAACACGTCGGGTTGCGAGGTGTTGTTATTTGTGTGCAGGTGTTGTTTACGTTGTGTTGCTTGGTTCTCCTACTGGTTCAATAACCTTGGTTTCTTCACTGAGGGAAATACCTACTGTTGCTGTGCTGCATCATCCCTTCCTCTTTGGGGAAATACCAACGTAGTCCTAGTAGACAGGAGCTTTTCTGGCGCTATAGTCAGAGAGCCATCAAGGACCCCTTCCCGCTGCCCCGCATTGACCAAATCATTGACGCGACTGCAGGACACTATTCACTGTGCTTCCTCGGCGCATACTCCGGATACCATCAAATCAAGATGAAGGAATCCGATCAGGCCGCAAAGGCATTCATTACTCCGTATGAGCCTTTCTGCTTCAACACTATGCCTTTCGGACTCAAAAACGCCGGCGCCCGTTACCAATGCATGATTCAAACATGCCTGGATTAGCAAATTGGCAAGACGGTGGAGGCATATGTAGACGATGTAGTCATCAAAACTAAACATGTTGACTCCTTGGTGGACGACTTACACCTTACATTCGACAACCTCCGAACATATGACATACGGCTCAATCCAGAAAAATGCATTTTTGGTGTTCCGGCCGGAAAGCTCCTTGGGTTCATTGTTTCCAATAGAGGAATCGAAGCAAATCCAGCCAAAATCCAAGCCCTGCCACAATTGGCAACGCCAACAGACCTAAAGCAGGTCCAAAAACTAGCTGGGTGCGTGGCAGCCTTGAGCCGCTTCATCTCCAGATTGGGAGAAAAGGCACTACCACTTTATCGCCTGCTCCGACGTACCGACCACTTTGAGTGGACGGATGCAGCAACAACCGGATTGGAAGAAATAAAAACTTTGTTAGCAAGCAACGCAATCCTTGCCGCACCAAACGTCGGCGAACCTATGTTGCTCTATATATCTGCAAGTCACCAGGTGGTGAGTGCTGTGCTCGTCGTCGAACGAGAGGAAGAGGGACACAAATTCCCACTCCAAAAACCGGTCTACTATGTATCGGCGGTCCTTACACCATGCAAATCCCGATACCCACACTATTAAAAGATAGCATATGCGGTCTTTATGACATCTCGAAAGCTGCGGCACTACTTTCAAGAGTGTTCGATCACGGTGGCTTACAAAGTACCACTCAATGACATCATAAACAATCGAGACGCCACTGGCCACATTGCCAAATGGGCCATCGAGCTCTTACCATTTGAAATAACATACAAGCCACGCCGAGCTATTAAATCTCAGGTGTTGGCCGACTTTGTCGCCGAATGGACAGAAGCCGAACTCCCTAAAGAGTACAACACATAGTCCAACTGGGTGATGTACTTTGACGGCTCTAAAATGTTAGCCGGATTGGGGTCTGGTGTCATCCTAACATCCCCTACAGGGGACACAGTCCGTTATGTATTACAAATCATGTATACGGACTCCAATAACGAGGCCGAATATGAGGCACTACTACATGGTCTCTGGATGGCCGTTTCTATGGGCATACAATGCCTCGAGGTGCGTGGGGATTAGAACCTTGCAATATCCCAAATAAACAGAGAATTCGATGCAAAAGATCCAAAGATGGCGGCCTACCGCAACGTCGTACTCAAAATATCAGCTCGGTTTGAGGGCCTCGAGTTTCATCATGTGGCTCGAGATAGTAATCAAGCGGCGGACATCCTTGCTCGAATGGGCGCTAAACGCGACGTCGTCCCGCCTAACACCTTTGTGGAAAGGATCTTCAAGCCATTCGTGCTATGGCAGGACGAGAGCGGAAATACCAGTCCGGCGCCGATCACATCCCCGGATGCCGAACACGATTCGGATATCATCGGGGGCTCGGGCACCGAACCAACGACTTCCGCCCATGTAATCATGGCGGTAGTCGCTCCATGAACGGAACCCTTCTTAGCCTACCTTAATAGGCAGGAGCTCCCTGATGACTAGAACGAGGCCCGTCGCATAGTTCGACGTTCTAAAGCCTACAAAGTTCACGAAGGAGAACTCTACAAGAAAAGTACTACCGGAGTTCTTCAAAGATGTATCTCCAAAGAGGAAGGGCGGCAGCTCTTGGCAGAAATACATGCTGGCCTCGGCGGCCATCACGCCGCAGCTCGGGCCCTCGTAAGTAAGGCCTTCCGTACAGGTTTCTTTTGGCCGACGGCCCGAGAAGACGCACAGGCCCTTGTACAACGCTGTGTCGGATGCCAGCTTTTTGCCAATCAAAGCTATATGCCGCCCACTGCCCTAAAAACAATCCCCATTACCTGGCCTTTCGCGGCCTGGGGGCTAGACATGGTCGGACCCCTTAAAGGGGGAAGCCATGAGAAGAAATATTTGCTGGTAATGGTGGATAAATTCACTAAATTGATAGAGGCCAAACCAGTAAAAACGGCCGAAGCCGGACCGGTGATCGACTTTATATCCGGTGTCGTACACTGCTATGGTGTCCCGCATAGCATTATTACTAACAACGGCTCTAACTTCACAGCCAATGAGGTGAAACGTTGGTGTGCTAACCTGGGCATCAAACTCGGTTACGCCTTCGTATATCACCCTCAAACAAATGGTCAGGTTGAACGGGCTAATGGCCTGATAATGAGCAGCATCAAACCCAGACTGGTGCGATTCCTAAAGGAGTCGGATAAACACTGGGTCGAGGAACTCGATTCCGTACTCTGGGGGCTGCGGACCACTCCCAATCGCACGGCCGGATACACACCTTTTTTCATGGTGTACGGCGCAGAGGCTGTCTTGCCCTGCGACATTATTCATGACTCACCTCAAGTGCGCATGGACGAAGAGAGAGAAGCCGAGCTCGATCGGCAGGATGACCTAGATGTTGGGGAACGTAGTAATTTCAAAAAAATTCCTACGCACATCCAGGATCATGGTGATGCATAGCAACGAGAGGGGAGAGTGTGTCCACGTACCCTCGTAGACCGAAAGCGGAAGCGTTAGCACAACGCGGTTGATGTAGTCGTACGTCTTCACGATCCGACCAATCAAGTACCGAACGCACGGCACCTCCGAGTTCTGCACACGTTCAACTCGATGACATCCCTCGAACTCCGATCCAGCCGAGTTTTGAGGGAGAGTTCTATCAGCACGACGGCGTGGTGACGATAATGATGTTGCTACCGACGCAGGGCTTCGCCTAAGCACTGCTACGATATTATCGAGGTGGACTATGGTGGAGAGGGGCACCGCACACGGCTAAAAGATCCAAGAGATCAATTGTTGTGTCTATGGGGTGCCCCTCTCCTCCGTATATAAAGGGGGAGGAGAGGGCCGGCCAAGGGGAGGAGGCGCGCCCAAGGGGGGAGTCCTACTCCCACCGGGAGTAGGACTCCTCCTTTTCCTATTTGCAGAGGGAGAGGGAAGGAAGAGGAAGGAGGGAGGAAGGAAAGGGGGGGGGGCGGCCCCCTTCCCAATTCGGATTCGGCTTGGGGGCGCGCCCCCTCCCTTGCTCCTTTCCCCTCCTTTCCACTAAAGCCCATTAAGGCCCATATACCTCCCGGGGGTTCCGATAACCTCCCGGTGCTCCGGAATTATCCCGATCTCACCCGGAACCATTTCGGTATCCAAATATAGTCGTCCAATATATCGATCTTTACGTCTCGACCATTTCGAGACTCCTCGTCATGTCCGTGATCATATCCGGGACTCCGAACTACCTTCGGTACATCAAAACACATAAACTCATAATATAACCGTCATCGAACTTTAAGCGTGCGGACCCTACGGGTTCGAGAACTATGTAGACATGACCGAGACACGTCTCCGGTCAATAACCAATAGCGGAACCTGGATGCTCATATTGGCTCCTACATATTCTACGAAGATCTTTATCGGTCAAACCGCATAACAACATACGCTGTTCCCTTTGTCATCGGTATGTTACTTGCCCGTGATTTGATCGTCAGTATCTCAATACCTAGTTCAATCTCGTTACCGGCAAGTCTCTTTACTCGTTCCGTAGTACATCATCTCGCAACTAATTCATTAGTCACAATGCTTGCAAGGCTTATAGTGATGTGCATTACCGAGAGGGCCCAGAGGTACCTCTCCGACAACCGGAGTGACAAATCCTAATCTCGAAATACGCCAACTCAACAAGTACCTTCGTAGACACCTGTAGAGCACCTTTATAATCACCCAGTTACGTTGTGACGTTTGGTAGCACACAAAGTGTTCCTTCGGTAAACGGGAGTTGCATAATCTCATAGTCATAGGAACATGTATAAGTCATGAAGAAAGCAATAGCAACATACTAAACGATCAAGTGCTAAGCTAAGGGAATGGGTCAAGTCAATCACATCATTCTCCTAATGATGTGATCCCGTTAATCAAATGACAACTCATGTCCATGGCTAGGAAACTCAACCATCTTCCATTAACGAGCTAGTCAAGTAGAGGCATACTAGTGACACTATGTTTGTCTATGTATTCACACATGTATTATGTTTCCGGTTAATACAATTCTAGCATGAATAATAAAAATTTATCATGATATGAGGAAATAAATAATAACTTTATTATTGCCTCTAGGGCATATTTCCTTCAGTCTCCCACTTGCACTAGAGTCAATAATCTAGTTCACATTGCCATGTGATTTAACATCAATAGTTCACATCTTTATGTGGTTAACATCCATAGTTCACATCGATATGTGACCAACACCCAAAGGGTTTACTAGAGTCAATAATCTAGTTCACATTGCTATGTGATTAACACCCAAAGAATACTAAGGTGTGATCATGTTTTGCTTGTGAGATAATTTTAGTCAACGGGTCTGTCACATCCAGATCCGTAAGTATTTTGCAAATTTCTATGTCTATAATGCTCTGCACGGAGCTACTCTAGCTAATAGCTCCCACTTTCGATATGTATCCAGATTGAGACTTAAAGTCATCTGGATCAGTGTCAAAAACTTGCATCGACGTAAGCCTTTACGACGAACCTTTTGTCACCTCCATAATCGAGAAACATATCCTTATTCCACTAAGGATAATTTTGACCGCTGTCCAGTGATCTAATCCTAGATCACTATTGTACTCCCTTGCCAAACTCAGTGGTAGGGTATACAATAGATCTGGTACACAGCATGGCATACTTTATAGAACCTATGGCTGAGGCATAGGGAATGACTTTCATTCTCTTTCTATCTTCTGCCGTGGTCGGGCTTTGAGTCTTACTCAATTTCACACCTTGTAACACATGCAAGAACTCTTTCTTTGACTGTTCCATTTTGAACTATTTCAAAATCGTGTCAAGGTATGTACTCATTGAAAAAACTTATCAAGCGTCTTGATCTATCTCTATAGATCTTGATGCTCAATATGTAAGTAGCTTCACCGAGGTCTTTCTTTGAAAAACTCCTTTCAAATACTCCTTTATGCTTTCCAGAAAATTCTACATTATTTCCGATCAAAAATATGTCATTCACATATATTTATCAGAAATGCTGTAGTGCTCCCACTCACTTTCTTGTAAATATAGGCTTCACCGCAAGTCTTGTATAAAACTATATGCTTTGATCAACTCATCAAAGCGTATATTCCAACTCCGAAATGCTTACACCAGTCCATAGATGGATCGCTGGAGCTTGCACATTTTGTTAACACCTTTAGGATCGACAAAACCTTCTGGTTGCATCATATAGAACTTTTCTTTAAGAAATCCATTAAGGAACGTAGTTTTGACATCCATTTGCCAGATTTCATAAAATGTGGTAATTTGCTAACATGATTCGGACAGACTTAAGCATCGCTACGAGTGAGAAAATCTCATTGTAGTCAACACCTTGAACTTTGTCAAAAAACCTTTTTCAACAAGTCTAGCTTTGTAAATAGTAACACTATTATCAGCGTCCGTCTTCCTCTTGAAGATCCATTTATTTTCTATGGCTTTGCCGATCATCGGGCAAGTCAACCAAAGTCCACACTTTGTTCTCATACATGGATCTCATCTCAGGTTTCATGGCCTCAAGCCATTTCGCGGAATCTGGGCTCATCATCGCTTCCTCATAGTTCGTAGGTTCGTCATGGTCAAGTAACATGACCTCCAGAACAGGATTACCGTACCACTCTGGTGCGGATCTCACTCTGGTTTACCTACGAGGTTCGGTAGTAACTTGATCTGAAGTTACATGATCATCATCATTAGCTTCCTCACTAATTGGTGTAGTAGTCACAGGAACAGATTTCTGCGATGAACTACTTTCCAATAAGGGAGCAGGTACAGTTACTTCATCAAGTTCTACTTTCCTCCCACTCACTTCTTTTGAGAGAAACTCCTTTTCTAGAAAGGATCCATTCTTAGCAACGAATATCTTGCCTTCGGATCTGTGATAGAAGGTGTACCCAACTGTCTCCTTTGGGTATCCTATGAAGACACATTTCTCCGATTTGGGTTTGAGCTTATCAGGATGAAACTTTTTCTTATAAGCATCGCAACCCCAAACTTTAAGAAATGACAACTTTGGTTTCTTGCCAAACCACAGTTCATACGGTGTCGTCTCAACGGATTTAGATGGTGCCCTTTTTAACGTGAATGCAGCTGTCTCTAATGCATAACCCCAAAACTATAGTGGTAAATCGGTAAGAAACATCATAGATTGCACTATATCCAATAAAGTACGGTTATGACGTTCGGACACACCATTATGCTGTGGTGTTCCAGGTGGCACGAATTTGTGAAACTATTCCACATTGTTTTAATTGAAGACCAAACTCGTAACTCAAATATTTGTCTCCGCGATCAGATCATAGAAACTTTATTTTCTTGTCACGATGATTTTCCACTTGACTCTGAAATTCTTTGAACTTTTCAAATGTTTCAGACTTATGTTTCATCAAGTAGATATACCCATATCTGCTCAAATCATCTGTGAAGGTCAGAAAATAACGATACCCGCCGCGAGCCTCAACACTCATCGGACCGCATACATCAGTATGTATTATTTCCAATAAGTCAGTTGCTCGCTCCATTGTTCCCGATAACGGAGTCTTAGTCATCTTGCCCATGAGGCATGGTTCGCAAGCATCAAGTGATTCACAATCAAGTGATTCCAAAAACCCATCAGCATGGAGTTTCTTCATGCGCTTTACACCAATATGACCTAAACGGTAGTGCCACAAATAAGTTGCACTATCATTATTAACTTTGCATCTTTTGGCTTCAATATTATGAATATGTGTATCACTACAATCGAGATCCAACAAACCATTTTCATTGGGTGTATGACCATAGAAGGTTTTATTCATGTAAACAGAACAACAATTAGTCTCTAATTTAAATGAATAATCGTATTGCAATAAACATGATCAAATCATATTCATGCTCAACGCAAACACCAAATAACATTTATTTTGGTTCAACACTAATCCCGAAAGTATAGGGAGTGTGCAATGATGATCGTATCAATCTTGGAACTGCTTCCAACACACATCGTCACTTGAATCTTAACTAGTTTCTGTTCATTCTGCAACTCCCGTTTCGAGTTACTACTCTTAGCAACTGAACTAGTATCAAATACCGTGGGGTTGCTATAAACACTAGTAAAGTACACATAAATAACATGTATATCAAATATACCTTTGTTCATTTCTCCATCCTTCTTATCCGCCATGTATCTAGGGGTAGTTCCACTTCCAGTGACCATTTCCTTTGTAGTAGAAGCACTCAGTTTCAGGCTTGGGTCTAGCTTGGGGCTTCTTCATGGGAGTAGCAACTTGCTTGCCGTTCCTTTTGAAGTTCCCCTTCTTCCCTTTGCCCTTTTCTTGAAACTAGTGGTCTTGTCAACCATCAATACTTGATGTTTTTTCTTGATTTCTACCTTCGTCGATTTCAGCATCACGCAGAGCTTGGTAATTACTTTCGTCATCCCTTGCGTATCATAGTTCATCACGAAGTTCTAGTAACTTAGTGATAGTGACTAGAGAACTTTATCAGTTACTATCTTATCTGGAAGATTAACTCCCACTTGATTCAAGAAATTGTAGTACCCAGACAATCTGAGCACATGCTCACTAGCTGAGCTATTCTCCTCCATCTTGGCAAAGTACTTGTCAAAGGTCTCATACCTTTCGACATGAGCATGAGTCTGAAATACTAATTTCAACTCTTGGAATATCTCATATGCTACGTGGCGTTTCAAAAACGTCTTTGAAGCCCCGATTCTAAGCCGTAAAGTATGGTGCACTAAACTATCAAGTAGTCATCATACCGAGCTTTGCCAAAACATTCGTAACGTCTGCATATGCTCCTGCAATAGGTCCGTCACCTAGCGGTGCATAAAGGACATAATTCTTCTGTGCAGTAATGAGGATAATCCTCAGATCACGGATCCAATCCGCATCATTGCTACTAACATCTTTCAACTTAGTTTTCTCTAGGAACATATCAAAAATAAAACAGGGGAGCTAAACGCGAGCTATTGATCTAGAACATAGATATGCTAATACTACCAGGACTAAGTTCATGATAAATTAAAGTTCAATTTAATCATATTACTTAAGAACTCCCACTTAGATAGACATCTCTCTAATCATCTAAGTGATCACGTGATCCAAATCAACTAAACCATGTCCGATCATCACGTGAGATGGAGTAGTTTTCAATGGTGAACATCACTATGTTGATCATATCTACTATATGATTCACGCTCGACCTTTCGGTCTCAGTGTTCCGAGGCCATATCTGCATATGCTAGGCTCGTCAAGTTTAACCTGAGTACTCCGCGTGTGCAACTGTTTTGCACCCGTTGTATTTGAACGTAGAGCCTATCACACCCGATCATCACGTGGTGTCTCAGCACGAAGAACTTTCGCAACGGTGCATACTCAGGGAGAACACTTATACCTTGAAATTTAGTGAGAGATCATCTTATAATGCTACCGTCGATCTAAGCAAAATAAGATGCATAAAAGATAAACATCACATGCAATCAATATAAGTGATATGATATGGCCATCATCATCTTGTGCTTGTGATCTCCATCTCCAAAGCACCATCATGATCACCATCGTCACCGGCGCGACACCTTGATCTCCATCGTAGCATCGTTGTCGTCTCGCCAACTATTTCTTTTACGACTATCGCTACCGCTTAGTGATAAAGTAAAGCATTACAGGGCAATTGCATTGCATACAATAAAGCGACAACCATATGGCTCCTGCCAGTTGCCGATAACTCGGTTACAAAACATGATCATCTCATATAATAAAATATAGCATCATGTCTTGACCATATCACATCACAACATCCCCTGCAAAAACAAGTTAGACGTCCTCTACTTTGTTGTTGCAAGTTTTACGTGGCTGCTACGGGCTGAGCAAGAACCGTTCTTACCTACGCATCAAAACCACAACGATAGTTCGTCAAGTTAGTGTTGTTCTAACCTTCTCAAGGACCGGGCGTAGCCACACTCGGTTCAACTAAAGTTGGAGAAACTGACACCCGCCAACCACCTGTGTGCAAAGCACGTCGGTAGAACCAGTCTCGCGTAAGCGTACGCGTAATGTCGGTCCGGGCCGCTTCATCCAACAATACCGCCGAACCAAAGTATGACATGCTGGTAAGCAGTATGACTTGTATCGCCCACAACTCACTTGTGTTCTACTCGTGCATATAACATCTACGCATAAACCTGGCTCTGATGCCACTGTTGGGGAACGTAGTAATTTCAAAAAAATTCCTACGCACATACAAGATCATGGTGATGCATAGCAACGAGAGGGGAGAGTGTGTCCATGTACCCTCGTAGACCGAAAGGGGAAGCGTTAGCACAACGCGGTTGATGTAGTCGTACGTCTTCACGATCTGACCGATCAAGTACCGAACGCACGACACCTCCGAGTTCTGCACACGTTCAACTCGATGACGTCCCTCGAACTCCGATCCAGCCGAGTTTTGAGGGAGAGTTCCGTCAGCACGACGGCGTGGTGACGATGATGATGTTGCTACCGATGCAGGGCTTCGCCTAAGCACTGCTACGATATTATCGAGGTGGACTATGGTGGAGAGGGGCACCGCACACGGCTAAAAGATCCAAGAGATCAATTGTTGTGTCTATGGGGTGCCCCTCTCCTCCGTATATAAAGGGGGAGGAGAGGGCCGGCCAAGGGGAGGAGGCGCGCCCAAGGGGGGAGTCCTACTCCCACCGGGAGTAGGACTCCTCCTTTTCCTCTTTGGAGAGGGAGAGGGAAGGAAGAGGAAGGAGGGAGGAAGGAAAGGGGGGCCGGCCCCCTTCCCAATTCGGATTGGGCTTGGGGGGGGGGGAGCCCCCTCCCTTGCTCCTTTCCCGTCCTTTCCACTAAAGCCCATTAAGGCCCATATACCTCCCGGGGGGTTCCGATAACCTCCCGGTGCTCCGGTATTATCCCGATCTCACCCGGAACCATTCCGGTATCCAAATATAGTCGTCCAATATATCGATCTTTACGTCTCGACCATTTCGAGACTCCTCGTCATGTCCGTGATCATATCCGGGACTCCGAACTACCTTCGGTACATCAAAACACATAAACTCATAATATAACCGTCAACGAACTTTAAGCGTGCGGACCCTACGGGTTCGAGAACTATGTAGACATGACCGAGACACTGTTGGGGAACGTAGTAATTTCAAAATATTTCCTACGCACACACAGGATCATGGTGATGCATAGCAACGAGAGGGGAGAGTGTTGTCCACGTACCCTCGTAGACCGAAAGTGGAAGCGTTAGCACAACACGGTTGATGTAGTCATACGTCTTCACGATTCGACCGATCAAGTACCGAATGCACGGCACCTCCGAGTTCAGCACATGTTCAGCTCGATGACGTCCCTCGAACTCCGATCCAGCCGAGTGTTGAGGGAGTGTTTCGTCAGCACGACGGCGTGGTGACGATGATGATGTTCTATCGACGCAGGGCTTCGCCTAAGCACCGCTACGATATTATCGAGGTGGGCTATGGTGGAGGGGGCACCACACACGGCTAAAAGATCAATGATCAATTGTTGTGTCTATGGGGTGCCCCCTGCCCCCGTATATAAAGGAGCAAGGGGGGAGAGGCGGCCGGCCAGGAGGAGGCGCGCCAGGAGGTGTCCTACTCCCACCGGGAGTAGGACTCCCTCCCTTCCTTGTTGGATTAGGAGAAGGGGGGAAGGAGGAGGGAGAGAGGAAGGAAAGGGGCGCGCCGCCCCCCTCCTTGTCCAATTCGGACTAGAGGGGGAGGGGGCGCGCGGCCTGCCCTGGCCGCCCCTCCTCTTGTCCACTAAGGGCCATGTAGGCCCATTAAACCCCCGGGGAGGGGGGGGGGTCCGGTAACCCCCGGTACTCTGGTATATATCCAATAACCCCCGGAACCATTGCGGTGTCCGAATATAGTCGTCCAATATATCAATCTTCATGTCTCGACCATTTCGAGACTCCTTGTCATGTCCGTGATCACATCCGGGACTCCGAACTACCTTCGGTACATCAAAACATATAAACTCATAATATAACTATCATCGAAACTTTAAGCGTGCAGAACCTACGGGTTCGAGAACTATGTAGACATGACCGAGACACGTCTCCGGCCAATAACCAATAGCGAAACCTGGATGCTTATATTGGCTCCCACATATTCTACTAAGATCTTTATCGGTCAAACCGCATAACAACATGCGTTGTTCCATTTGTCATCGGTATGTTACTTGCCCGAGATTCGATCGTCGGTATCTCAATACCTAGTTCAATCTCGTTACCGGCAAGTCTCTTTACTCGTTCTGTAATACATCATCCCGCAACTAACTCATTAGTTGCAATGCTCGCAAGGCTTATAGTGATGTGCATTACCGAGTGGGCCCAGAGATACCTCTCCGACAATCGGAGTGACAAATCCTAATCTCGAAATACGCCAACCCAACAAGTACCTTTGGAGACACCTGTAGAGCACCTTTATAATCACCCAGTTACGTTGTGACGTTTGGTAGCACACAAAGTGTTCCTCCGGTAAACGGGAGTTGCATAATCTCATAGTCATAGGAACATGTATAAGTCATGAAAAAAGCAATAGCAGAATACTAAACGATCGTGTGCTAAGCTAACGGAATGGGTCAAGTCAATCACATCATTCTCCTAATGATGTGATCCCGTTAATCAAATGACAACTCATGTCAATGGCTATGAAACATAACCTTCTTTGATCAATGAGCTAGTCAAGTAGAGGCATACTAGTGACACTCTTTTTGTCTATGTATTCACACAAGTATTATGTTTCCGGTTAATACAATTCTAGCATGAATAATAAACATTTATCATGATATAAGGAAATAAATAATAACTTTATTATTGCCTCTAGGGCATATTTCCTTCAGACACGTCTCCGGTCAATAACCAATAGCGGAACCTGGATGCTCATATTGGCTCCTACATATTCTACGAAGATCTTTATCAGTCAAACCGCATAACAACATACGTTGTTCCCTTTGTCATCGGTATGTTACTTACCCGAGATTTGATCGTCGGTATCTCAATACCTAGTTCAATCTCGTTACCGGCAAGTCTCTTTACTCGTTCCATAATACATCATCTCGGAACTAACTCATTAGTCACAATGCTTGCAAGGCTTATAGTGATGTGCATTACCGAGAGGGCCCCGAGATACCTCTCCGACAATCGGAGTGACAAATCCTAATCTCAAAATACGCCACCTCAACAAGTACCTTCAGAGACACCTGTAGAGCACCTTTATAATCACCCAGTTATGTTGTGACATTTGGTAGCTGATACGTCTCCAACGTATCTATAATTTTTGATTGTTCCATGCTATTATATTATCTGTTTTGGATGTTTATGGGCTTTATTATGCACTTTTATATTATTTTTGGGACTAACCTATTAACCCAGAGCCCAGTGCCAGTTTCTGTTTTTCCCTTGTTTCAGTGTTTCGCAGAAAAGGAATATCAAACGGAGTCCAAACGGAATGAGACCTTCGGGAAAGTTATTTTTGGAACGGAAGCAATACGAGAGACTTGGAGTGCACGTCAGGGAATCAACGAGGAAGGCACGAGGCAGGGGGCGCGCCCACCCCCTGGGCGCGCCCTCCACCCTCGTGGGCCCCTCGTGGTGGGCGCGCCCTCCACCCTCGTGGGCCCCTCGTGGCTCCCCTGACGTATTTCTTCCTCCTATATATACCAATATACCCTAAAACCTTCGAGGAACAGAATAGATCTGGAGTTCCGCCGCCGTAAGCCTTTGTAGCCACCAAAAACAAATCGGGACCCTGTTCCGGCACCCTTCCGGAGGGGGGGGATCCCTCACCGGTGGCCATCTTCATCATCCCGGCGCTCTCCATGATGAGGAGGGAGTAGTTCACCCTCGGGGCTGAGGGTATGTACGAGTAGCTATGTGTTTGATCTCTCTCTCTCGTGTTCTTGATTTGGCACGATCTTGATGTATCGCGAGCTTTGCTATTATAGTTGGATCTTATGATGTTTCTCCCCCTCTACTCTCTTGTAATGGATTGAGTTCTCCCTTTGAAGTTATCTTATCGGATTGAGTCTTTAATGATTTGAGAACACTTGATGTATGTCTTGCGTGGGATAATCGTGGTGACAATGGGTTATTCTATTGATTCACTTGATGTATGTTTTGGTCATCAACTTGCGGGTTCCGCCCATGAACCTATGCATATGGGTTGGCACACGTTTTCGTCTTGACTCTCCGGTAGAAACTTTGGGGCACTCTTTGAGGCTCTATGTGTTGGTTGAATAGATGAATCTGAGATTGTGTGATGCATATCGTATAATCATACCCACGGATACTTGAGGTGACATTGGAGTATCTACGTGACATTAGGGTTTTGGTTGATGTGTGTCTTAAGGTGTTATTTTACTACGAACTCTAGGGCTGTTTGTGACACTTATAGGAATAGCCCAATTGATTGATCGGAAAGAATAACTTTGAGGTGGTTTCGTACCCTACCATAATCTCTTCGTTTGTTCTCCGCTATTAGTGACTTTGGAGTGACTCTTTGTTGCATGTTGAGGGATAGTTATATGATCCAATTATGTTATTATTGTTGAGAGAACTTGCACTAGTGAAAGTATGAACCCTAGGCCTTGTTTCCTAGCATTGCAATACCGTTTGTGCTCACTTTTATCATTAGTTACCTTGCTGTTTTTATATTTTCAGATTACAAAAACCTTTATCTATCATCCATATTGCACTTGTATCACCATCTCTTCGCCGAACTAGTGCATATATACAATTTACCATTGTATTGGGTGTGTTGGGGACAGAAGAGACTCTTTGTTATTTGGTTGCAGGGTTGTTTGAGAGAGACCATCTTCATCCTACGCCTCCCATGGATTGATAAACCTTAGGTCATCCACTTGAGGGAAATTTGCTACTGTCCTACAAACCTCTGCACTTGGAGGCCCAACAACGTCTACAAGAAGAAGGTTGCATAGTAGACATCAGTAGCTCACAAAGTGTTCCTCCGGTAAACGGGAGTTGCATAATCTCATAGTCATAGGAACATGTATAAGTCATGAAGAAAGCAATAGCAACATACTAAACGATCAAGTGCTAAGCTAACGGAATGGGTCAAGTCAATCACATCATTCTCCTAATGATGTGATCCCGTTAATCAAATGACAACTCATGTCCATGGCTAGGAAACTCAACCATCTTCCATTAACGAGCTAGTCAAGTAGAGGCATACTAGTGACACTATGTTTGTCTATGTATTCACACATGTATTATGTTTCCGGTTAATACAATTCTAGCATGAATAATAAAAATTTATCATGATATGAGGAAATAAATAATAACTTTATTATTGCCTCTAGGGCATATTTCCTTCACTAGATGGCCTGGAGGAGGAGCGCGATGTTGCAAAAGCCCGTTCCGCATTCTATCAACAACAGGCTCGGAGATACCAAAGTAGAGAAGTGCAGGCAAAGACTTATAACATCAGTGAGCTTGTTTTACGCCTCCCAGAGAAGAAAAACGACAAGATCAAACCAAAATGGGAAGGTCCCTTCATTATAGATGAAGTTCTCACTGGAGGAGCCTACCGCCTTCACAATGCATCGGATAATCGCTTAGAGCCGAACCCGTGGAACGTTGCTCGGCTCCGAAGATTCTACGCATAAGTCTGGCCATACTTCTTTTTCGTTTTCTCCATTTTCAACTTATCTTTCCCGTGTCATTTTTTTATATACATTCTCCATTATGTGTTCGGATAAGCCGAACACTTGAGGGGTACAGATCCTTGAATCTACACACCCCACCATGACTGGGGGCTTCTGTAAGTAGAAGCTTATTATTATCCCAGGCCTAGAGCTCTTAATATATGTGTCGTTTGCTGATATTCATCCTTTTTGCCATTATATGCACCTTTATGACTTAAGTTTTTGCCAAGCTGGGTTGCCTTGCTCCTGTGCTTATGCTCTACGTTCCCGATTGTTCGGCTAGGGCATAAAGGGAGCACCTCTGCGATTGTTACAACCAGGTTATCCGGACATGTACCTCGGACGGGTGAAGCCGAAAGCTAGCGTTCTTAAGGGAATAATTGGTCGGCAATCAAACGACAGATTGTTGCAGTATTGCAAGTATTTTAAAACACTGTGAGACAGTCTTTCCGTATTACGGATCACACACCCCGGCACGTGTAAGCACAGTATGCCGACCCAAGGAAAGGAACCCTTAACGGAACTATTTTCCTTGGAATATGTTTCTTACATACGTAATATAACATACATCCCGAACTCAAATTTTGTCTGTTCAAGCACAATGACTGGGTTGTCTAGTTTTCGAATATAATAAAAACTTACTTTTTCGAATAAGTATTCGGAAACACTCCACCATTTTGGTTTGGAGGTTAAAGCCGAAAGCCTGCGGTGAAAAACAATTTCACATGTTCGGATCAAAGCAAAGGTTGATCATAAATGTACATTGATACATTAAGTCGAAAATCTACTCCTTACCTATTCCATCTATAAGGCTGTCTAACCTACAGTCTTCCTGCAAATATTTCGCGGCAATCATTACTTGATCATACACCAAATTTAAGGGGATTTCCTTCCCATCTGGTCCCCTGTGGTCCTACTCGGGCCATATGATTTGGGTCCAGTTTAGTGAAGCGTGTCTTCACCATGGCCCAGGCTTCTCGTGCGCCTTCACGGCAGGCAGATGTCTTCCATAGCTCGAACCGGCGCCGGGCACCTTTGAACAGGTTTGCCAGGCCCTCCATACTTTCTGGAGGGGTATCAGATGGCCATAACGCCTTCACCATACTCTTCATGGCTTTCCGGGCCTGAGCATGCACCGCGGACAACTCCTTAACACGTCGCCTTGAAATCTGGATACTTCCTCTTCTGGCCGACCAGTTAACAGACCTGCAGGAACAAAGTCATGATATTCCGCATTATGGACTAAACACAAGCACCTATGGTGGTTCTAAATAAGAGTGGAAGACATACCGAACATGCCGCCCTTCAGTTTTTCATTTTCCTTCTGAACGGCCGATAACTGAGCCTTCAAGCTCTCTATCTCTTCGGATTTTTCCTTTTCCTCCTCGAGATTTTTCTCCCTAGATGCGCCTGTCGCGGTCTCTTTCAACTCCGCTAGTTCGGCGGTGACCGCATTCAGTTGCGTCTGTTTTGTGTTCAGCTCCTGGGCTAGCATAGTGTTCTTTTCTTTCAGAACCTGCAAAAATTATGGATCCTTAAATCGGTTTGCTTCACCGTTTCAAGTCTCGGGGGCTACTGGCATATGACCATACAAATTGCATCAAATTTTACCTGTATATCCTTCGAGAATAGCTGAATGACTCTGGCAAGTCCGTCTCGAGCGGCTTGGATATATACATCCACCGAACTCAGTGCGGCAAACACTTGTTCAGAAAAGGCCGGAGCATGCATAGCCTCCTTTAATTGACGGTGATTCATCACGCTCTCCACTTCGGAATTCGTGACTGATACGTCATCCGAATCCTCTTGAGGAGGTGGAACGGGCATTGCATTGGCTCGCGTCCTAGTTGACGAGTCTGGCATCGGATCAGTGGACATTTGGCTAATCGGACGTTTTCCCACCGTCTGCCGCGGACTCCTCCTGATGTCAAGGACAAAAAGGGAGACTTTTTATAACGCAGACTCATGCCTAGGCATGTGTTAAGGCACACGTACCTCTTGGAAGACTGTGAGGTCTCCGCAGTACTCCCGGTCCCTTTTCGTTTTGAATGACGGCCTTGTGTAGGGGCCGCCCTTGAGGAGATACGGTCCCTAGCTAGAGCGTCGACCCTGTTAAAATCCGGATCAGTACAACGGGTAAGGATGCAGACGAGGATCTCCTTTTAAGAACCCTCCGGACACTCACGATGCAGAGGGGATAGAGGCGAGGTTAGTCGGCGGTGATAGCCACTTCCGAACCGTCAAGGCTCGCTTGATAGAATACCCCATCGCCGAATTCAATATATATGTCCGGATCCTCGCAAAAGCCAGGATCTTTATCACGATTATGATCCTCTGGCTGGGGAGCAGGACAGTGGACGTCCTTGGTCATCCTCCTCCATGACTGTTGGTGGCAACAAAGAGCAAATTCAATTAGCG
The DNA here is from genome assembly GCF_002575655.3 of Aegilops tauschii subsp. strangulata. NCBI lineage: Eukaryota > Viridiplantae > Streptophyta > Magnoliopsida > Poales > Poaceae > Aegilops > Aegilops tauschii. Next base: position 538,152,606 of record NC_053039.3, read on the forward strand.
TCCGCAACGCAATAAAATAAGCACAGACGATCAAGATCTTACCCATTCAATAGGGGTGTACATAGAATAAGCCTTCTGGCAGTTTAGCCGGAGGAAATCTTGCTTCTCGCCCTTATACAGAGCAGCCAACATTAATGCTGGTTCGGCTGGGGTATCCCGACACTTCCGTCTGTAGCGGGATGCGTCGTCTTCTCCGTTGTAGCACCATAAGGGAGTTACTCTGGATTGAAGAGGCTGGACACACCTCTTTATTGCAATGGCCATGACCTCAACTATCGAGAGCTCAGTATGGGCTAGCAACCTGACCTTGCTGACCAACCTCTTTATCTCCGCACTGTCCTCTTCCTTGGGACTGCGGGGACGCCAGTTGAGGCGCTTCCTTAAAGGAGCATTGGAAAATTCAGGGAGACCATGCCGAACTGGGTCCGGCAGCGGGACGTCGTCCATATAGAACCATTCCGAGGACCACTGCGGGTATACCTCTTTAGGTGTTCCTACAAGTTATCCGGATCCGGCTATACGCCATACTTCGGCACCACCTACTTCAAATATGGAACCTCCTCGGTGGCGGGGAACGAGGCAAAAGAATTTCCTCCATAATTAAAAATGGGCCTCGATGCCTAAGAATAGCTCGCAGAGGGCTACAAAACCTGAGATGTGCAGAATCGAACCTGGGGTGAGGTTGTGCAGTTGGATGTCGTAAAATTCCAATAACCCCCGGAGGAAGGGATGGATTGGAAATCCTAGGCCCCGCAACAGAAATGGGACGAAGCACACCCTCTCCTCCTTATTGGGGTTGGGGAAGTTCTCAGCCATCGCGTCGTTGCCGATTGAATACAAGCCCGCTCGAACGGAGACTAGATCCGCGAGGGGGAGGTAACCCTGCGTCTGGAGTCGGCTCAGCTGAAGATGAGGCACGGAGCAACTCTGCCAATCACCCTCTTGAGGGCCATGGGGGCGTGAAGAGGAGCCTGGGGCACTGGCCATGATGGAAGGATTTGCTCGTGGCTAAACTTGGCAGTTTTCCTTCTACGCGATGTGAGATGGCATTTGGAGATCTACATCTCCTTATATAGACGCCATCCGAGCGTGGTAAAGGGCTTATTTGCAAAAAGACATGGACCGTTCGTATTCACTTGGCGCGCAGAAATCAAAACGGCAACAGGGAGGGAGTGTAAGAAGCAAAAAAACATCGAGGTCACGACCGGATTATCATTGATCCGGATTATAATGAAGAACCCGTCTTGCAAAGCCAAAGACATGAGCCGAATACTACGTCGTCATTGAAGGCAAGTTCAAGGGCTACTGAGGGAGTCCTGGATTATGGGGTCTTCGGGTGTCTGGGCTATGTAGCATGGGCCAGACCGATGGGCCGTGAAGATACAAGATAGAAGGCCTTCATCCGTGTCCGGATGGGACTCTCCTTTGCGTGGGTGGCAAGTTTGGCGTCCGGATGTATGATTTCCTTTGTCTATAAACCGACTCTATACAACCCTAGTCCCCTCCGGTGTCTATATAAACCGGAGGGTTTAGTCCGTAGAGGCCATCAGAATTTACATAGGCTAGACATCTAGGGTTTAGCCATTGCGATCTCGAGGTAGATCAACTCTTGTAACCCCTATACTCATCAAAGTCAATCAAGCAGGAAGTTGGGTATTACCTCCATTAAGAGGGCCCGAACCTGGGTAAACATCATGGCACCTTTGTCTCCTGTTACCTTCGATCCTCAGACGCACAGTTCGGGACCCCCTACCCGAGATCGTCCGGTTTTGACACCGACAGAAGCCGCATCCCAGAAATGCACCACTCCTTCGATCAATAGAATAGGTTATTTTGTGGTTGCCGTTGGCTACCTGCAACACCACCATCGTAAAAGAGCAAAATAAATAAGATAATTACCTTGAAATTAACATGAAGACACACGAAGCGCCCACCCATGTCAAAAGGATCCGCCAGGACGTATACGATCCCTACTACATCCAACACTTTTGCACAAAACTTGTTTGACGTCACCATCGCCACCGCTAGACTACTGAAAGCATGATGAAACAAAGTCCCCGTGGTTTCCCTCCCTCCCGTCGCCAGTAGAGCAGTTGGTGGAGGTGAGGGAACCTCGGTGACGTGTGGACCTTGCATGTGGTGGCTTGGTTACGGTCTGGGGGTGGGGGCTCGTTGGTGGAGGCGGAAACAAAAATGCTACACCTACGAATAACTACGTAAATTAGTTACGAAAAGGAAGTCTCCTTCCCTCATTCCACTAATCCCCCTCCCCCCCGATTTTCAGGGTGGGGCCTGGTGCAATCCAATCAAACCAACCTACATCACCCTTTACATAAGCTTTCGTACCAAATTTTCGTAGGTCTAGTAAAGCCCAGGCGGAAATTAACTGACCCCCCAACCAAACCAAACTCAAAAGATTAGCACTCCTACACACATTCTTCGCCGGTAACTCAGAGCACAAAAGTAGAAACTAAAAAGACTACGTTTTGGGACAACTTCCAAATTTGCATGACAAGTCGGACGAGTGAGGTGCAGAGAGGAAGGAAGACTTGGCTCACCATGCTTCTGCATTTGTCAATTGCCAAATCCTTGATATTCACCCTCATGATATTCATGAGGATAAAAACCATGTTGACACATTGTAAAAGCGAACAAAAACATAACTGCGAATTAGTGTTCAATTCTGGTGACCAACAGGATAAAGGTACAAACACTGCACAGATCTCTATAACATATCGTGTGTGAATGTTAGGAGGGCAGCTATCCCCTGTTATAGCAAATCCATTCTGTTGAGGATATAACCATTAGAGTCACCCGCCCAGGAGGGGCCGGGTTACTCGTAATGATCATCACGTGAAGCCCAGTACCAAGCTCGAAGACGGCGGGTTAGACATGGGCTTAAGACCCGGAGAAGGCTTAAGGCCCGTAGTGATAAACCGCCATTATGGCAAAACTTGTAGTATAAGGCAAGAATAGTTAAGAGTCCGAGCCGGACACTGGTATAAGCCGGCTGGGACTCTGAGAGCCGCTGGGCGTCAACCTCTCTATATAAAGGGACGACCCGGCGGCGGTTCAGGGACAAGTAAGATCAAATCGATAACCAGAGAGGGCGGTTTAGCTCCTGGTCGTCGAAACCCTAATCAATACCACCTCGAACTGGACGTAGGCTTTTACCTTCACCGTAAGGGGACGAACTAGTATAATCCACATGTCCCTTGTCCCGCTTAACCCCTTTAAGCTTCCTAGCTGCGATGGCTCCACGACTAAGTCCTTGCACGAGGACATCTGCCGTGACAATTCCACGACAGTTGGCGCCCACCGTGGGGCCAGCGCACGGTGGATTTGAGTTCTTGAAGGGAAGCTTTGAAGGGCTCAAGGGATACGTTGTGGGCTGGATGACAAGAGTCGTCTCGGCAAGATCTACATCGACGATGCAAAGTGGGGCCCCGACGCCGGCTCAATCGAGTACGGGTACCGGGTCCCCTTCGGCGGAATCCATGTCTTCATTGGCAAGATTGGTGAGCCGGGCCCTGAGCCGGATCTCTGCGCCGATCTCATCGAGACGGCTCAGCGTGCACGACCCGCCCGGGCTTTGCCTGCCTTAAAGCATGCTTTCGTGGGATGCGTCCATGGAGGACTCTCTGAAGGATCTGGATCTGGTGATGAGACGGCCGCCCGCTCTGACGGCGAGTGGTCCACGGATGAGACAAACTCGTTATATCACCTTCAAGATGGTAGGCTCAGGGGTTGTTCCGATGGCGACAGTATTCCAAACCCCTTTGAGCCGCCGAGCCGGGTTGGAATCTTCATGGCCGGCGCACAACCAGTTCAAGACTTCACCACTGGGGCAGGAGGCCCTGTGCCCTCGCCGGCTCAGGTGCTGATGGATCTCACAGACAAGATGACGGCCCTGTTAACCGCTACGGTCGCCCCAGCGGATCAAGCTCAGCATGACGCGGAGGTGGCACAGTTAAAGTTGGATCTAGCAAAAGCCAAGGAGGACCTGGTGGCGGAAGGGATCAGGATGGCCGCGGAGCGGGTGGCTCTTGATGCCCAGACTCAGCTGATTCAAGCACAGTCTTTCCGGCTCACGATGGATCAGAACGCGTCCAACGAGGTCATGCGAAGGAGGCATCAAAAGGCCCAATCTCGACTCCCTCCGGTTTACGATCCTCGACACCTCTTCAACACACCTGGTGCAGGGACCAGTAACCCGCCAGAGATCACGGTGCCCGGGGCCGGGACACCAATTCAGCCCCAAGTGATGGGACCTCCACGGGTGAACACTGCCCCGCCTCAGTACGTGCCAATACCACCGGGTCATTATGCTAACCCATTGGAAAACATGGTTGCCGCGGCGGCGCGGCTGGCGGCTCTCCAGATCGACGGCGACTCTCCAACGGCGGTTGAAACCCGCCGGGTCAGAGAACTCCTCCAGACGGCTCTGGCACAGCAAGAGGCATATTCTTATAGCAGGGACATGATTCATTCAACCCCTCGTCCAGGCCGGAGCCCGAGTTATAGCAGACACATGGTCTCAACGACCGGCTCAAGCAATGTCCGACGCCATGACTTGCCTCCTGGCCACGGTCCGGCTCATAATGGAGCTTGTTATGTGGTAGAACAAGACAGAGCACGGCAAGAGGCGGAACAGGCGCCTCAGTTGACGGCTTATCAGCCACCTCCGGCTTATCCGACGGCTTCTATCGATGCGGGTATACCTACGAGGACTGGAGGTGTCCCTTGTCTAGTGCCGGCTCTCCGTAATGAACGTCTGCCCAAGGACTTCAACGGGCCTAGGAAAGTGCCTAATTACACAGCTGATTTACAACCCGGAGCATGGATCGAGAGCTACGAGATGGCTATGGAGTTGCTGGAGGTCAGTGAAGCGGCAATGGCCAAGTACTTCACCATGATGTTAGATGGGACTGCCCGCACTTGGTTGAAAGGGCTGCCGCCTAATTCTATCGGATCTTGGGCTGAACTAAAAGCCCGGTTCATCCAGAACTTCAAAGATACATGTAGGCAATCTATGTCCATTGTGGATTTGACTAACTGTAAACAGCAAGAGGGCGAGTCTACAACCCATTGGGTCCGCCGGGTCAAAGAGATAATACATTCATCTGATAAGATGGATGCCGGCTCTGCAGTTTTGATGTTGGAGCAGAATTGTCGTTTTATGCCCCTGAAGATGAAACTCGGGCGGCTCAAGCGTGATTGCAATGATATGGGTACGCTGATGGCGGCTCTCGTCAAGTACGCCGACTCTGATAATACCAAGGATCCCGCCTCGGATGATGAAAGGACAGGGAAGGGAAAACGGAATGGCAATGGCAAGGGCCCCCAGCATAACCCGGCGAACCAAGGAGGTAACAAGCGTAAGGCTGATGGCAGCACAGAGTTTGTGGCCAACGCCAGTTCACAGGGTAATAACCAACGACGTAAGGGGAGACCGCCTCCCCGAGCCGGCGGGTCAGGCCCGACGCTTGAGCAGTTGTTGAATGAGCCTTGTCCAAGGCATGGCTCTAGGGAAAAGCCGGCCACTCATCTATGGAAAGATTGCGCAATCATGAAGGCCTTTAAGAACTCCAATGCTTTTAATGGCGACAATGGCCCGGGCGGCGGCTCAATTTCTAATCCTCAGAATGGTCGAGGGGGCTTTAATCAGCAGTCTGGCCAGGGTCATCAGCACCAGCAGGGGGATACCAGACCAATCCAAAGCAGCTCAATGGTGGACAGTACCATGTATTTACCACCAGTCTGTGCAAGCGGGATCAGAAGCTTCATAAGAGGGCTGTGAATGCTGTTGAGCCGGCGGTTCCACGCTATTTACGATGGTCCGAGCAGCCTATTGTGTGGAGTAGGGAAGATCACCCTCCCCGGGTTGACAATCCGGGTCACCTGGCCCTGGTGGTGGCTCCTCAGGTGGGGGGATATAAATTCACTAAAGTGCTCATGGACGGAGGCAGCAACATCAACATCCTCTATTATGAGACCTTCCGTCGTATGGGGTTGATTGATAAGAATCTCAGCCAGTCTAATACGGTTTTCCATGGTGTGGTGCCTGGTAAGTCGGCATATCCAATTGGTAAGATCGAGCTGGAAGTGGCTTTTGGAGATGAGTACAACTACAGGGCGGAAAAATTAACCTTTGAGGTGGTTAAGATAAGAAGTCCATATCATGCTATTTTTGGGCGGCCGGCTTACGCCAAATTCATGGCACGGCCGTGTTACGTGTACTTGCAGCTCAAGATGCCGGGTCACAATGGGACCATTACGGTTCATGGCAGCCGGAAGATAGCCTTGGAGTGTGAGGAAGGTGACGCGGCTTATGCAGAATCTGTTTGTGCAACAGAGGAGTTGAAGTTTTACAAGGACAATGTTGACCCGGCAGATATGACGTCTCTGAAAAAGCCAACCACGGAGCATGAGCCGGTAATGAAATTTAAGTCCGCTGATGAGACTAAACTTGTTGACTTTGTTCCAGGTGACTCATCTCAGCAGTTCAGCATCAGTGCCAATCTGGATCCGAAATAGGAAGGCGCGCTCATCGAGTTCATCCGTGAGAACAGGGACATCTTTGCATGGAAACCTTCTGACATGCCGGGTGTACCTAGAGAACTCGCTGAGCACACTCTCAATATTGATCCGAAGTTTAAGCCGGTCAGGCAATTCCTCCGGCGGTTTAATGAGGAGAGGCGGAAAGCCATTGGTGAGGAGGTAGCCCGGCTCTTGGCGGCCGGGTTTATTGTTGAAGTCTTTCATCCAGAATGGTTGGCTAACCCGGTGCTCGTGCTCAAGAAGAACGGCACCTGGCGGATGTGTGTGGATTACACGGATTTAAATAAAGCTTGTCCTGCTGATCCTTTTGCTCTCCCTCGTATTGATCAGATTATTGATGCTACGGCGGGTTGTGAACGCCTAAGTTTTTTGGATGCTTATTCTGGATACCATCAGATTAAAATGGCAGTTAAGGACCAGGAGAAGACGGCGTTCATCACTCCCTTTGGAGCCTTCTGTTATGTATCTATGCCTTTTGGGCTCAAGAGTGCACAGGCGACTTACCAGCGTTGTGTGCAGAATTGTCTTCATAACCAGATTCGGCGCAATGTTCATGCCTATGTGGATGATATTGTGGTTAAGTCCAGGGAGAAGGAGACCTTGATAGATGATCTGAGAGAAACCTTTGATAATCTCCTGGTCTACAAGATGATGCTTAACCCGGCCAAGTGTGTTTTGGTGTTCCTGCAGGCAAGCTCTTGGGTTTTCTGGTTTCTCACAGAGGCATTGAAGCTAACCCGGAAAAGATCAAGGTAATCACCTCTCTGGCTAAGCCGGCGTGTATAAACGACGTCCAGCGTCTGGCGGGTCGCATCGCTGCTTTAAGCCGGTTTATAAGCCGTTTGGGTGAAAAGGCCATGCCGCTGTACCAGTTAATGAAGAAAACAGATGATTTTGTCTGGAATGATGCTGCTAATGCTGCTTTTAAGGATTTGAAGAGACAGCTGGCTGAGCCCCCAGTTCTTGCTGCTCCTATTGACAAAGAGCCCCTATTGCTGTATGTAGCCGCTAACACACGAGCCGTCAGTGTGGCTGTGGTGGTGGAGCGCAAGGAGGAGGATAGGGAGTATCCGGTTCAGCGGCCGGTTTACTACGTCAGTGAAGTGCTCATTGAGTCCAAGCAACGGTATCCGCATTGGCAGAAGCTTGTTTATGGGGTGTTCATGGCAAGCCGGAAGCTTAAGCATTATTTCCAGGGTCACCCTATTACTGTGGTTAGTTCTGCCCCCCTAGGAGATATCATCCAAAACAGGGAGGCCACAGGAAGAGTTGCTAAGTGGGCCATAGAGCTTGGGCCTCATGGTCTGAAGTATGTGCCGTGCACTGCTATTAAATCTCAAGCATTGGTGGACTTCATCAACGATTGGACAGAGCTGCAGGTGCCTGAAGAGAAACCGGATAATACCTACTGGACTATTCATTTCGACGGGTCTAGGCAATTGGAGGGCTCGGGGGCTGGAGTTGTATTGACTTCCCCTCGAGGTGACAAGTTTTGCTATGTGTTGCGGTTGATGTTTCCTTGCACCAACAATGCAGCTGAGTACGAGGCCTTGCTCCATGTTCTTCGGATGGCTAAGGAGATGAGTTTGAGCCGGGTAAGGTGCTTTGGCGACTCAGATTTAGTGGCACAGCAAGTGTCAGGCAAGTGGGATTCCAAGGACCCTCTCATGGCGGCTTATCGCCGCGAAGTTGATGCCATTGCCGGACACTTTCAGGGATACCAAGTAGAGCACATTGATCGCAGGAAGAACGAGGCGGCTGATGCCTTAAGCCGGCTGGGCTCTCAGCGAAAGCCGGTGTCGCCTAATACTTTCTTGGACATTTTGCATAACCCTTCTGTTAAGTTGCCCACAGAGGAAGACTTGGCTGTTCCTGACCCGGAGGCACAATTGGTGGCAGCTCTCCACATTACCCCAGACTGGACAGTACCATACTTGGCTTACATGACCCGGGGAGAATTGCCTGAGGACGAAACTTTGGCCAGACAAATAACCCGGCGGTCTAAGTCAATGATCGTTATCAACGGCGAGCTGGATCGTCGCAGTGTTACTGGAACTTTCCAGCGTTGTGTTTCCCCTGAGGAAGGTCAAGAAATTTTACGTGAAATTCATGAAGGGGATTGTGGCCAAGGCTTTTCGTCATGGTTTTTATTGGCTGACGGCTCATGCTGATGCAGAGGACTTGGTCAGTAAATGTGACGGGTGTCAGAGGTTGTCGCGACGGGCTCATGTGCCGGCTCAAGAATTGAGGATGATTCCAATTACTTGGCCATTTGTGGTCTGGGGGCTTGATATGGTTGGGCCTTTTAAAAGATCTAAAGATAAGAAGACCCACCTCTTGGTGGCGGTTGACAAGTTCACAAAGTGGGTTGAAGCAGAGCCAGTTAGTAAGTGTGACGCAGCCACAGCGGTTCAGTTCATGAAGAGGGTGATATTTCGCTTTGGGTTTCCACACAGCCTGGCCCTGCGGCGCTCCAGCAGTTCTTCCTTGGCAGAGCATCTAGCCAGCACAATGGGTCTTCCCGGCTCGACAAACTCTGTCCGGGTGATTACAATGTCCGGGTCATCGGCCGGTTGAGCTGAGCTGGGGATCTCCGGGTTATCAGAACCCTCCCTGACTTGTTCTTCGGTTGGAGCGGTGGTGTCAGGAGCTAAGGCAGACGGCGGTTCAGGGGCAGAAGCCTCCGGTTCAGTCAAGACCGGCTCTTCGACCGGTTTACTTTGCTTCGCCCTCTTGCTGAGTTTTGCTTGAGCACTGAAGAGACAAAAGGTTAGTACAAAAGCATGTGTAAGATAAGCGCAACATAAGCTGATCATCATTACCCGGGTGCGGTCTTGAAAGCCGGCAAGTTGGATTGCATGGAGTCACCGGAGGAAGGCGAAGTTTCCTGATAATTTGAGTCAGAAGAATTGAGCGGTTGACGAGTGACGCCCGCCAAAGGTTGAAAAGGATATAAGTTGGAGATAACCTCGGTCCGGCGCTTCCTTGATGCTTCAGGTAAGCCGGAGGAGAGGTCTGCATCCTTGTTGGTCCGGGTGTGCCTCCGGCTCTCATGAATCTGCCGCTTCAAAAGAAATTGAGGATCTTGATAAGCTAAAGGATGTGAAAATCTTACTTTCCGGGTTACTCTTCGGACTTTCAGCCTTGGCAAGGGCCCCGAGTCGGAGGAAAGGATAGTTACCTCTTCAGTCACCGGGTTACTCGCTCCGGTGTCCTCCTGCTGGTAATCAGTATTGGTAAGGTGGTTAAGAACAAACAAAAACAAAAGAAGAGCATAAGAATCAAGGGCTACCTCTGACTCGGAGGTATCATCCAGATGAAGCAGGTCTGAAGCGCTAGGCTTACTCCCCTTCTTGCGGGGAGCGGCTCTCCTGGCGGCTTTCTTAACCTTCCTGGCCTTTTTAGCAGCTTCATGGTCATATCTGACCTTCCAGAACTTATCATTAGCCTGTAAGGTACAACAAGAGTTAGTAAGCTAAGGCAAAATCATTAAAATGAAAGGAGAAGTACTTGGGTCAATGGTTTACCGCAGGAGCCGGGTTAGTCTTGCAGAAAGGGCTTAGGCCCACTCTCCCACAATCTGCCAAGCTCTCGTTCAGAAGTGACTTGGTTGTCTCATCAATAACATCTTCAGGTAAGTCTTCTGGGCTGTGCAGTAGAGGATCATCTTTCTGGCCTGAGTACTCACACATCAAGCTGGGGCGGCGGCTTAAGGGAATCACCCGCCAAGCAACCCAGACCCGGACCAGATCTACACCATTTAAGCCGTTTCCCAGAAGATCTTTGATTTTATTGATGGTGGGCATAAGTGGTTGACGCTCAGCTTGAGATAGTTTGTCTGGTAGAGGGTGATGTGACTCCAGATGCAGGGCACGAAAGCCGGGCAGAGGGCTCTCATCAGCCGGAGAAGTATCCTGGCAGTAGAACCATGTCTGGTTCCAGTCCTTTGGGTGGCTTGGTGGCTCAGCATAGGGAAAGAGGCAATCTCTCCGTCGTTGGATTGAAATCCCGCCGAGTTCCAAGCTAGGCCCGTTGGCACACTCGTTCTGGCGGTTTAGATAAAACAGCTCCCTAAAGAGCAGTAGACTGGGTTCTTCTCCAAGATATACCTCACAGAACACTTGAAAGTTACAAATATTTGACACGGAATTGGGTCCAATGTCTTGAGGTCGCAGATCGAAGAAGTTCAGAACATCTCTAAAGAATTTTGAGCCGGGAGGTGCAAAACCCCGGCTCATGTGATCAGCAAATATCACCACTTCTCCATCTCTTGGTTGAGGTTTTTCTTCGGACGGGTCAGGGGCACGATAAGACATGACCTCCTTTTTAGGCAGGTAACCCGTCTTCACGAGATCAGCTAAAGTATCATCAGTAACATTGGATCTCATCCAGTTGCACGTAATGGGTGTCTTGGGAGCCTTGGGCGGCATTGTGAAAGACGAAAACCTATGACAAAGGGAAATATCCGGTTCAAATATAAGCCGGAGGAAGATTACAGTTCAGTGTTCAAGATGGCGGCTTATGAAGGGGCCTAATGACATATGGCTAATTGTGTCGGGTTATCTAAGCCGCTATGGGCATCATGAGTAATTCAAGTTGTTTAAAATTCTGTCACGAATGAGCCGGAAATTTTGCAGCGCATGGCCTCTTTTAAGCCGGAGATATGAGCCGCCATGGCTGACGGATGCAATTTTTGACTAAGTGTGGCCCAAACAAGTTTCACAGATCGCAATAATTATTTTGGATCAAACGATCGTCTAAAAAGGAAAAATTTCTAGACCTAGAAAGCTGATACAGAGAAGTTCATAAGCTCAGAACGAGCTCTTTTCTGCGGACAGAGGGGATCTACTAACATAAAATGAGTTCGAAACCACTACCGCAGGAGTTCTACCCTGTTTCCGGATCAAAAGGGGTCGCGGTGGAAGAACTGTGAAGAACTCGGGAAGAACTACGAAGAACAGAGGAAGAACTGCGGAACCCTAATGCGAATCTATTGTAGGGAGGTGCAAGGACTTACTGGCGCTGATGAGATGCGAAGGTCGCCGCCGTTTCTCTGGACCAGCTCAGGGTGATGCAGCGGCCGAAGTTGAGGAAGACCAGGGGGCGCGGCGGCGGCGGAGGAGCTCAAGCTCGGGGGCGACAGAGGAGGAAGACGAGGTCGAGAAGTGATGAGGGCTTATGGGCCGGGCCTATTTATAAAGGGCAGTTCATAAAGGGGCGCGAGAAATGAGGAGACATGATTATCTTGCCGCAGAAAACGCCTCGGTCCTCGGGATGGTCTTTAAAGATAAGATCCGTTGAGATATGACAGAATAAAAAAATAAATTTAGTGGAAGATGACGTCATGGCGGGTTACCAGGAATCCAGGAGATGACGTCACGGCGGGTTATAACCTTTGCACAAAGCAGAAGCCGGAAGATTTTGAAGATTGACGTGAACCGGTTCAAATCAATCTGGGGCCTAATGTTGAGGATATAACCATTAGAGTCACCCGCCCAGGAGGGGCCGGGTTACTCGTAATGATCATCACGTGAAGCCCAGTACCAAGCTCGAAGACGGCGGGTTAGACATGGGCTTAAGACCCGGAGAAGGCTTAAGGCCCGTAGTGATAAACCGCCATTATGGCAAAACTTGTAGTATAAGGCAAGAATAGTTAAGAGTCCGAGCCGGACACTGATATAAGCCGGCCGGGACTCTGAGAGCCGCTGGGCGTCAACCTCTCTATATAAAGGGACGACCCGGCGGCGGTTCAGGGACAAGTAAGATCAAATCGATAACCAGAGAGGGCGGTTTAGCTCCTGGTCGTCGAAACCCTAATCAATACCACCTCGAACTGGACGTAGGCTTTTACCTTCACCGTAAGGGGCCGAACTAGTATAATCCTCGTGTCCCTTGTCCCGCTTAACCCCTTTAAGCTTCCTAGCTGCGATGGCTCCACGACTAAGTCCTTGCACGAGGACATCTGCCGTGACAATTCCACGACACATTATCTTTTCCCAATTGTGAAAGCTATATCAAGAAGAAATCAAGGGATCGATTGATAAATTAGGTTGTCTGAACGGCTAGAATGTACTACGTACTCCCTCCGTCCCATAATATAAGAGCGTTTTGACACTAATACGCTCTTATATTATGGGACGGAGGGAGTACATAACTGGTACATCCAAAATAGATTCTCATGACCGAACTCAAGCCAAGCAATTTATTTTCAACAAAGATATCAAAGGGTAACACCTTCGGATACAACGCTAGAGACAAAGATTAACGGAGAAAAATCATCGGAAAGGAAAAAAGGATACAAACTAGAATTCACAGACAATTTTAAGCGGCAGTTACATTTTCGAAGCTTCGTCACAAACAATCTGATGAAAGGTACCGATCATAAGGAACAATCTGTCCTTTCGTCATCATAAAAAAAGCTGGAACTTGATCGCAGTCGTAGCTTTTGAAATAAAAAACTTGTAGCTGAACACGCCATCACAAAAGCGTCAGGGTCTTGATCCTGGAGAATTTCGCTGGCAGGGCATGCTCGTCTTCCTCGTCGATCCGGAAGCAGTTGCGCACCCAAAGAACCTCTAGGAGAGGGCAGCACTCCAGGACAACGGTCAGGTCACCGACGGTGAGGGAAATGTCATAGAGCTCCAGGGAACGCAGCTCCAGCAGAGACGACTCTTGTATAACACGGCCAAGGAAGAGGTCACGGCAGGATACAAGCCGAAGGGTGGTCAGCGAGGGTGATCTGCAAACAATAGTGCAATGTTTTTAACTTTTTATAGGAGCACAGTGGACGGACTAGTTAGGTAGTATGGGAATTTTTACGAATTAGTCATAAAAACTCGAGCAGAAAGCTAAGTAACGGATGAAAAAACACCTCTCCACTATATACTTCATGAGCTCATCGGTGACAAATAGCTTGCCGGCGAACGACCGAAGCTGTCCGTCGGAACGATCGACGGCCGCCTTTGCCATTGCGCACAGGACATCATCGTCCTTCCAGAACACGACCTGGTGTTTGTCCATGTCCACGGCTCGCCACAATTCTAGCAACTTGGCCGCCTCGAGCCACGAGCGGCACGCGAGGCCGGCGCCCATGAGGACGTCGACGGCGCCGACCCGGGGGAAGATCAATGAGAGAACGTCGAGGGGCAGCAGCGACCAGTCCCTGGCCGGCGGCTCAGACACGAGCGGCGCCGCGTCGTCCATCGATGATACTACTAATAGATCGATTTCCTGAAAACAGTCGTCAGAGCGTCCGGTGAATTCAGAGACCAATTTATGGATTTTTTTTTAGGCAAACCAATTTATGGGCCAGCAGAGCCGGGGCAGGTGTGCAGCATTCTAGGCCGAATCTTTTTTTGCATTCTGGGCCGAATCGCCTGCCAACAACCTTAGGAATTATGATGATTGCTCAAATGAAAAAGAAAAACTACGGAGGGAGTTAAAAGTATAAACAAAGATTGGAGTAGTATAAATTAGAGTATAAAAACCTTGGGAATTATGATGATTGCTTCTTATAAACGATGTAACTCTTGTTGAGAATGAACAGATCGTGCCAAATGACTTTTTCTCCATAACTACTAACTAGGCATCAAAGTTAACGAGATCGATCCTTATCACTTATCCGATTCTTTCTCTCACGTTAGCATCAACAATTATTTAAATAAGAGTCATCTGAGTCACACCTTTATTTTGTACAAAAAAACTCACACCCTTACAGATGTCCTTACGAATGATTTTTCTTCTTGAACACACAAAATTTTCTGTGTGTCAATGTTGTTACAATTGATCTCAAGTCATAATAGACCGCGAGAAGATGGGGTACTTTTGGGGGCACCCAGAAGTAACGAATATGTTTGCTCCTTGGCCTATCAGAGCCTCATATAAAAGATGAGGTCGTGTATCCCTACAAAAATACACATGCATGGCTTAAACCCTAAGAGGGCTAGCTTTCGGCCATTAAAAAGGGGCGTTGAACGATTGAACGTTGTCTACCACCACTGCCCACAAAAAAGAGAGTGTCGACGGCGACCTACATGTCTACTTTGACCCTGTTGCCCCTTCTTCATGACTACCAACCATGGAATGTTTTCTAATGCTCTTTGCCTGTATTGTTACTGCTTGCCCCGCATATGTTTTGGGTGTTGTAGTTACCACATCGTTCTCAATCATCTCAAAACAATCCTAGGCATCAGTGTTGTCCTAAACTAATCATTCCAGTTTCTAGATCAAGCGTATCAACACACGTCACACTCTCAAGATGTGTAGCAACACATATCCTCCCCACATTTCTTTCACAGTTGCCAAAGGACTATTGACAATGAATCAAGGGATGGATTGATAAAGGTGATTGCGGAGAGCTCGTATTGGCACCGCATCTCATGGTTGCATTTTTCACACTCACCCTATTAGCCACCGCATAGCTAGGAATTTGACAAAATCTTCGTTTCAGAGTAATTGTTTTATGAGGAGCTTACACCCCCTTTACAAAGTTTACAATTCTCGATGCAGAACTATGGCATAGATTAGAACTTACCTCTTGCTTACAAAGGGTAGTATTGGCAATTTACATATTGTAAACATCCAGGAAAAAACATTGTGAAGGTACGTAGCTTTAAAAGCACCTCTCCATGTCCATCTTCCCGAAGTACTCGTTGGGCACAACCGCACATCGTGGATCGTGGGATGAGTTGGACGCTGACGCTGCGAAGCAAGTGCACCGGCAGAAGTTCTAGTGTTACAGTGTTGTGGTAGCGGAGAGACGACTGGCAGGATCTCGAATGGCGGAGCGGGGATTCCACGAGAACGATCGAAGATTGAAAAACTAATCTCTTGCTTAACACTGATGGATGAAGAATATCATTTTAAAAGTTTTTAGGGGGAGGGGGGCAGGGGGTGGTACCGAAGCATAGCTCTTGTTTTATATGTAATTGTTACAATGATACATAAAGTTTGTAACAAAGATTATGTTGTATGCATGTCTATCTACTAGATCCATACTTGGCGCTTACCGCACGTTTTGAGGCTTGGAATAGGCGGTCCGTTGAAATTGAATACTACCCTCATCACCGAACTCAAATTAAGCTGTTGTTTTTCTCAACAAACATAATATAACGAAAACCCCTTCTGATACATCACTAGACAAAGATAAAATGTATCAGGTAGATAAAAAATAACCAACCACAGTTAAGCGCCATATATCTCTACTCCTAATGTTTCAGTTGGTAGTCTCCGTTCCACGGTTAATTTTCGTCCCACCTACCATGGGTTTTTTTCGTCCTCCCTCCCACCTCCCAGCGATTCCCCCCTGAACCGACGAGCAGCAAAAAAACTGAGATAGCGATGCCCCCAGGGTGCAAACCTCCGGTCGATCGATAGAAAAACGGATGTAAAAAAATCTACGAAAATTAACCAATGAAAAAAAAACCTACAAGGGCAGGTACGAGCGATTCCTCCTGCCCTCGAATTACTCGCACGCATGAGAAGTTCGCCGCTGTCATCCATCCCTACGTCGTTGCCGCTCAGGCACTTCAGCCCCGCCGCTGCATCCCTTCGCCGGTGCCCTCCCAGTTCAAAGCCGCCACCGCTTTGCTTCACGAACCGGCGGCGATCTACTTGTGGAGTCGCACGACGATCCCTTCCCTGATCCACCGCCGATCACTTTCAGGATCCGCCGAGGATCACTTCCAGGATCCGCCGCCGACCACTTCCAGGATCCGCCGCCGATCACTTCAAGGTTCCGCCGTGTACCGCCTACAAGATCCGCCGCCGACCGCTTCCAGGATCAGCAACCGAACGCGTCCAGGTTCGCGTCCAGTTATTATACAGTTTATACACATGTTTGCAATGTACTACTTTGACATTATAATCACTTAAGAAATACCATGGCTGATGAGAAACTCAGGAAACAACATGAAGGTCCATCCAATTGAATCTCAAACTTACCTCTCTGTCGACAGAGAAAATAAAAAACAATGGTTAAGCCCAGCTGCAATTAATTGATACTTGATGAAGAAGCTGATAATACTTTCAGGCACAGGTGATATCTTTTAGATAGCTGATATAGAAGTTGACATCTTTTATATAGCATTTTCTTAAGCTCCTGCATTTTGAGATCTTTTATATAGAAGCTTCCTTGGGGAGGGGACAAATCACAAATGCAAAATTTGTTATCACACTGTAACCGATCACACAATAACCCATACTACAAGAAAGAATCAGCAGGAATCAGCAGCAGAATACACAAGATAGAAAAACAAAATTGCATCATGATATCTTTAAAAGAAATTAGAAGCAAGCAATTCCAAGAAGGAAATCATGAAGGCCCAGATAGTAGGATCAGTGCCAGATCAAAACTGCAAGCAAGCATTTCAAGCACAATATACAAAACCAAACAGCAAATTAGCTCAAGCAGATTTATTGGAAAACGTATAGTATGCGAAGTATTTGTTATAGTAACCTGACTATAGATTACTCCTTAATGTGCAAAGTTCACAGTACTGATTTCCTAGATGTTGTATCAATGTGATCTAAGTGATTTGTAAAGATAACCTGAATAAACATAACCTGAGGTGATTTGTATAAATGAAAAACAAAGAACTATAAAGAACATGCTGCTAAATGACCATTCACATCAAGCAAAGTTATCTTCTTCACAGGGAGCTGCCGTTACATATGTGCTTATGGGGAACTCAAAAAGCAAGGCAAGTGAACATCAACCAGACGAGGACTTACCTACAGGTATAATTCACACTATCTGAAATTTCGGCGCATGCGAGTTGTCCATTACTGACGGTGCGACAAATGTTGAAGAATGTTATGCAAGCATCACACCCGTAGCTGAAAATGTTGACGATAGTTACACAATGCATCCAGGTATAAGGCTGTGTGAATCATGCTGATAATGTTACCTCCTAAAGTACTCTTTCTTTGAAATTCATTCCATGTACTGGAAGCATAATTCATAAAATTCCTAACAACTACTCCTGCTGCATGAATAATTGAGTGAGTTAAGCATGCAGAGATACCTGCCACTGCTTG
Organism: Aegilops tauschii subsp. strangulata; assembly: GCF_002575655.3. NCBI lineage: Eukaryota > Viridiplantae > Streptophyta > Magnoliopsida > Poales > Poaceae > Aegilops > Aegilops tauschii. The sequence goes on from NC_053039.3 coordinate 538,170,204, forward strand.
TTTCACATTGATGGCTTTCAGTTGATCGATGGATTCAGAGTTCTGTTGCCGACACTCCCTGTTTCTTGGCTTGCTCAACAAATAAAGCAAATGATGTATTTAAATAAGAGGAGGGGAAACCAATCAAGCAAGCAGGGTAAGAGAGCTTTGGAGGGGCTTACCATCACCTGTCAAGTAGCAGTTGCTGAGACGGTCGATGGAGATGCCGATGTCGCCGGCGCGGGGGCGTTCCGCTTTCTTTGCCAGCTGCTGCAGCGGGAGGCGGGCCACGACGGCGCGTGCTTTGAGCCGGACGAGAGCACCGTCGTGTGCCCAGCCGGTGGCAGCGTTGGGGACTTGGGGACGAACGGCCAGCGCATGCCATGCCGTAGAGTTGGGGAGCAGTCGTCGCTCCTGGCCGTGGCTGTGAGGCCGGGTCACGGCGCCGCGGCTCATCAGGGAAGAGGAAACCACACCAAGGAGGAAATTAAAGGAAGAAGAAGAGGAGGAGAGGGGGCAGATCAAGTTAAATTAGAAGAGGAGGAGAAGGGGGAGCGGCGTACGGGAGCTGCTGGCGATGCAGATCGAGCCGCCGTGCTTCGGATCCACCTGCCACCTCGGGGGAGACGAACACCGCCGCAGATGCGAAGGGAACAGGACCGGACCGAGCACCCGCGCCCGTCCCCGTTGGTTGCGCTGCACATAGCTCGTCGGAGCCCCTAGCCGTGCCGATGCGGTGGTCCGTGGGCAGAGTCGCACGGTCGATGCGCGCGGCTATGCGGCGGGGGAGGTGAGATGGCCGAGATGTTGGAGTGAGTGGAGAAGAGAGGTGAATGAGCCACAAGACTGGCCGTGGCATGGGACTGATGCGGTGGTCGGCGGGCGGAATCACGCGGTTGTGGGCTCGGCGAGTCGCGGGGCGATGCGGCAGGGCGAGGGGAGAGGGCGAGAGGTGGCGGGTGAGTGGAGAGGACTGGTGAGTGAGCCCCAAGATCTGCCGCGGCATGGGACAGATCCGGCGGTCGGCAGGTGGAGTCGCGCGGGGGCCGGCTCGTCGAGGCACGCGGCGATGCGGCAGGGGAGGGGCAACTGCGAGAGGAAGTGAGTGGGTGGAGGTGAGAGTGGTGAGTGAGTGGAGGGGAGAGTAGTAAGTGAGTGGGGTTAGGGTTGGGATGCGGCAAGGGGAGAGGAAAAGCCGAGCGGTGGCCAGTGAGCCCAGAGGCCAGCGTGCCAGGTGGGCCGTCGAGCCGGCCCGTGAGGCAACTTTGCCGTGCCTGGGCCGGGGAGGCCAGCACGCATGCCTGGGCGGGAAGTGTCGTGCCTGGCCCGTGTAATCCTGGCCGGGCCGTGCCATGACGGGTCGGCCCATTTGTCCAGGTATAATGTAATCCCTCAAAAAAAATACTATGGATAAGGTAATTTCTTTTATAGTTATTTTTTTAGGAGGCTAAGTTTGAGTGCTGGTTGGGTCGTGCTGGACAGCTAATTTGGGCCTTGTGTGCAAATTTTGCTTAACGATTGAAATGCTAGACTTGCATGTGTAGGAATTTATGATAAAAAAACATAGATATTAAAAGTATACATACCTCACAGAAACAATAAAAGTGTGTGTATATATATATATATATATATATATATATATATATATATATATATATATAATATGGTTCATAAAAATAAATATTTTTTATACTTACCTTTCATATACTAAGGGTATCACAATAAAATTGAGAGCAAAAACAAATATACTTGGTTGAAGAAGGTTTGTTTGCATGTTTTTTTCTCATCAAATATACACGGTAAATATCTAATGTTTTTTCTCATCTTAACATATGTTTTATTTATATTAATCCCTAATATTTCTCATATAAAAAACAGTTAGTAGGACTTGAGAAGCGTCGAAACTTGCACAGAAAAATCCATGCGTATATTGGCATGTGACGAGGGAGTATTGTTCACAAATCCTCCTATACACTACATGGATCTAAGATTTTGTATAAGTTATCGTAACTCTGCATTCTATGTGGCATTAGTATTAACATGCTGAAGCAATATTTAGTTTTTTACTTAGTCCATGATGCTAGAGTCAACAAGAGTTCAGAAGTTTTGCGAGAAGGAAACTACCCAGACGTTGGCAACAATATTTAATAGCTGGCCTGGGATGGACAACAATATCTCATCGTGCAACATGGTAAGTAAAGTATTTTGTATATTGTTATCATGGTTTATTGTTGTTTCTAATAGCTCCACTTGTAGATTTATCTTCCCTATGCATACATCGGCCGATACATCTTGTACGTGATCGACAAAGAGGCACGTCGGATATATATTATGGACCCTATTCAAACATCACAATCGTCAGAGGGTAAAAATTTGAGGCATGTACTGAAATTAAAAACTTTTGCAAGGGATTTCAAAGAAGCACTCGAAATTAGGCTGCCTGGTTGGAATTCTGATATTTCTAAATGGCAACGTTTATTTCCGTTTGGTATTCCAACGAGTATAGACGGGTAATGAATTCATAATAAAATAAACATTTATTTTTGTTATCACTATATTGTTTACATTATTAATTTAAAATATTGTAGGAATGTGTCTGGCTATTTTATTTTTTATTTTATGCTCTGGTGGAACGGTACAGAATTGATCAAACCGGTTGGCGCGGTGAGTATTGTCCGTTACATATTTTAAGACCTTCGGCATGAAATTTGCATACTAACTACATATATTGTTTGTGCAGGATGGGTATGAGTTGAGGAAGCGGTTTTTATTATACCTACTAAAACACCGTGGGAATGAAGCTAAAGACAACTTTCCTGATATTGTTAAAGAATTTCTTAAGCGCATCATCTAGATATTGATAATTTTGTAATAGATGTTTAGCTGGAACATCGCTCAGTTTGTTACATGGACATGTCGTTAGTCTTTCTTTTTGTTATCAATTTTCATTGCAAAATGGACTTCAATTATTCAGTAATTGTGTTTGTGTTATATTGTTTGTGCATGTGAAATTTAACATGTAACTCTTGTAAACTTTTTCAAGAGCCCGTGGCAACGCACGAGCACTCTACTAATATTCGTAAAGCTCCATTGCAAGCATATGGACGCAATCTGGTGTAAATATGTTCTCTCATCTCCTCTTCTTAATAATATCAAGAAGCTTTTGCCATGGTTTAAAAAGAATGGGAATGTGCTCACAATCATCGTAGCTCTCGAAATAGTCGGGACTGTAGTGAAACAAATCATCGCACTCAAATTACCGACCTAGAAGCATGTCCACGCCCTATACACCTGAGTGACTGATTATTTTTAAGGGAATGCTATTTTGGCACATTCTCTCAATTATGGATACTAACTGTAGCGCCATCACGCTCAATCTTTAGGGTCTTAATCCTAGCGAATTTCGCTCGCAGGGCCTGCTCGTCTTTCTTATAGACCTGAACGCAGTTGCGCACCCGAAGAACCTCTAGGAGAGGGCAGCTCTCGACGACAGACGTCAGGTCTTTAACGGTGAGGTAAGTGTCGTCGAGCTCAAGGGAACGCAGCTCCATCGGAGGCGACTCTTGCATAACACTGGCGAGGTAGTGGACATGGCAGGAAACGAGACGAAGGCTAGTCAGCGAGGGTGATCTGCAAACAGTAGTGCAATGTTTTGAAAGGAGTGAATATGAAAACAATGTTCTTCAAAGGGATGCAGTACAGGACGGAGTAGTACGGGGTTTTTGACTGAGGCAGAGCTGTAATTGATAGTAATAAGTAACAAAACTTGGAACAGAAAGCTAAGTAAGGCAAGAAAAAACACCTTTCCACGATATACTTGATGAGCTCATTGGTGACAAACAGCTTGCCGGCGAACGACCGAAGCTGCCCGTCGGCACGGTCGACGGCCGCCTTCGCCATTGCGCGCAGGACAACGTTACACTTCGTGAACACGACCTCGTGCTTGTCCATGTCCACGGCCCGCCACACTTCTGGCAGCTTCGCCGCCTCGAGCCACGAGCGGCACACCAGGCCGGCGCCCATGAGGACGTCGACGGCGCCGATCCGAATGAAGATCGAGGAGAGAACGTCGAGGGGGAGCAACGACCAATCCCTCGCCCGCGGCGCCGCATGGTCCATCGATGATGATAGATCGATCTCTCTCTCTCTCTTTTGTTGGGACAGATCGATTCCTCCTGCGACTGGGACGCCGGAAACAGAAGACAGTCGTACCCTCCGGTGAATTCAGAGACCAGATAGACTTCCTTTTTATTTTTGATTGAGGATTGAGACCAGATAGACTGGACGGTCATCCGGCCTCTCGTGTTCTGGGCCGAAATGCGTGCTAACCTAGGCACCCCTCTCGCATTGTTTTTCTCCATCTATATATAATTTCGGAAATGTTCCCGCTATATTTATTTCGAAAACATCTTTCTCCATAACTCCGTATAACCGAGTGAAAAGAGTTTTAAAAGGAAAAAACTTCATTTAGTTTAAATTGTATGCATATTTTTTTAATGTCCAGTAATTAAAAAAATATCCACATATTTTGAAAATCGATCATGTCATTTAAAAAATTGTAAGCGCATTAAAAAAAAGTTTTCATGTAACTCAATAGTGTCCATGCATTTTATAAAATGTTCATGTAATTTAAAGGGTTTTCATGCATTTATGAAATGCTTACGTCAATAATATCTTCAATATGATTCTAAAAGTGGTCTTGCATTATAACAAATTATTTAATTTAAAATATATGTACACATCTTAAAAACATTTTTCAAAATGTGTATATTTAATTTTGTGAAATAAAAATGGCAAAGTAAAAATAGAAAGTGGGAAAAAGAAATAGGAACAAAAATGAAAAATACAAAAAATAAAATAAAAGATAATGCACATGAAATCGAAAAGGAAGGAAAAACAAAATTCTGCATATCGCTGGTTAACAGGGAAGTTAAACCTAGATTTTAATCTTTATTTCTAGCAACCATCATACTAGGGGCCTGTTCTTTTGGGGCTTATGGCTGGCTGTGGAAATAAGTTGCCCCCTCCTCGGCTTATTATAGAATCTCAATCTAAAATATTATTTCAGAAGCCTAAGAATTATTTTGGGGCCAGTTTCATAAGCCCCAAAAGAACTGGCCTAGACCTCTTAATTAAAATCACACTATAATTTACATTGGCCATTTTAAATATCCTTACATCATTGTTGTCTGAAACAATCATACCAACTTCTAGATCAAGAACATCGACAAATGTTGCACTCTGAAGATGTGTTGCTAGTGACATATCGTCCCCAACACTTGCCCCAATTGCCAAAGCTCTGTCAACAAGGAATCAGTGGACCCATGGAGAAAGGTGAATGTGGAGAGCACAGATATTCCTCTGATACGCTCTCCACATTGTCACTAAGAATTTGACAAGATCTTCATTTCAGATATGTTCTTTATGCAAAATTATTATAATTATGTTGTTCTTCACAAACAGTGTTTGTTTAAATAAAATCAGTTTGTCTACATGGCTCTAATACTTGATCTATACCTAGGCGCTTATTGCAAGTTTCCAGGCTGGGATGTCCATATGTGCTATATCCAAAATAGACACGAGTACTTTTTTCATCACTGATCTCGGTTCCTTTGATACAACGCTAGAGACAAAATACTAAACTGCATCCGGAAGGGAGAAAAGGTACAAGCCAGAACTGACAGAGAATTATGGGCGCTGAAAATATCACATTGCACCATCTGTCCTCTCATCTTTAGAATCAGGAGCACATTCAATGTCGGAGCCCTCTTATCTAGAACAGTTGCAACACTTGCAATCCCACTCGGGCTTCATGGTCTTGATCCTGGCGAATTTCGCCCGCAGGGCATGCTCCGACCTCCAAACAATTGCGCACCCAAAGAACTTCCAGAACAGGGCAACCCTCGAGGACGGGGGTCAGGTCTTTGACAGTGATGTCAGCTCCAATAGAGGCGACTCTTTTACAGCAGCAGCAGTGACTCGTTTGCTGAAGGCGTTGTGGCAGGATACAAGCCGAAGGGTTCTCGGAGCAACTCTAGCAGACCCCGCATCCGGCCAGCCCGCAAAACGCGTTTGCAGTTCGCGCAAAAACAGCTTTGTGGGCCGGTGCGGACGGCCGCAGATGCAGACCCCGCATAACGGGCCCGTAAAAAAAGATATTCACGGAATATGCTTTTTTACGGGTCGGCTTTGCGGGGTCTGATCTGGCGCAGCTCCTCCCGATCTGGAAAGCCTAAATTTGCACCTTAATCTGATGCAACATAATGCATTTCTTTACTTTTTCAACAACATTGAATACGTAAGACATCATCAAATCTTTGCTAGAATAGTAAGATCAAAGAAAACAAAAACCACAAGTATACATTTTAGAAGATTCCAACTTTCATAACTGCTCTTACTAGTTGGACTAATATCTTCTCCATGCATTCATTGTTGATCTGCGGATTCTTGATTTTGCATTCTTCTTTCTTCGTCGTTGGTTCGAAAAAAGTAGACGTTGGTTCCCCTCTAGTTGCACATGCAGCCGCATCATTGCCTTTGATTCTTCTAAGGAGTGTGTCAACGTCTATTAAGATTTTTTCTATCAATAAATCAATGTATTCGCCTTCCCAAAACCAAAATGAGCATCCATCTTTCTACACACATGATGATGTTGACATGAGCTACCGCAAGTTGACCAAAGAATGAGCTATCAAAATGAGCTACCGCAAGTGCACGTACCCCGTTGTTTTTGCATTTGAAGAACACCCATCCGGGGTGCTTCGGCGTGCCCGAAGTTAGCCGCAGCACTGTCCGCGTGCAGTCGTCGAGCCACGGAGCCGCTGCGCGAGCGCCGAGCCCGGTGGACGGCCGGACGAATCCATGCCCGCAAACCGTCAGCGGCGGTGGGAGGACGAACCCGTACCTGCATGCGGCGATGCGACCTTGCCGGGGCTGTGGGAGATGCTCCCCGGCCATTCCATCGCTTGGCGCAGCCACCGGCGGCCAGAAAAGCCAAATCCGGCGGCCCGCGGTGAAGGGCGCACAGATCCGCAACTTTTCCGGCCCGCCGACGCAGGAGGGGGGAGAGGGGAGGCCGCGTGCGTGTGGCGGCCTTTCGGCGTGCTCCCGCCGGCTGCTTTCGCCGGAATCTTGGGCGGCGGCGGGGCGAATGGGGAGAGGGGAGGTGGTTGGTGGGGAAAGCGCAGCTGAAATGTCCCCCCCCCCCCACCACCAACCGCTTCCGCTTATATGCAGGGCACCGCAGTAGCGAGGGGGAAACCCGCGTATTCACGGGTTGGGGCCGAGATTTTGCCGCGTGCCCCTCAAAATTTTTTGTGGGCCGGCCGCCGTTGCGGATTCTGTTCGGGCGGGATTTTTCGCGCAGACCCGCATTTTGACGGTTATTTTGTGTGTCGGGGCCGAATGCGGGGTCTGCTAGAGTTGCTCTCTGCAAACAGTAGAGATGTTTTAGTAGTATAGTGAATGTGGAGACATTGTTTTTGGCTTTTACCATGCAGTGGAAATTCTTAATAACACCGCTGTAGTATTTGGTTAACAAACTTTCCAGCAGAAATCAAGTGAAATGATGAGAGAAAAACACCTTTCCATGATGTGCTTGATGAGCTGGCCGGTGACAAACCGCTTCTCAGCGAACACCCTGAGCTGTCCATTGGAACGGTCGCAACATTGTTCTTCAGGAGCACGACCTCTCATGTTTGTCCATGTCAATAACTCGCCACACGTCCGGTAACTTCGCGGCCTCAAGCCATGAACAGCACACGAGGCCGTCGCCATGAGGACGTCGATGGCGCCGATCCGGGCGAAGACCGTCATGGGGCAGCAACGACCAGTCCCTGGCCCGCTGCGCCGCATCGCCCATCGATGATAGATTGATCGATCTCGTGGGGCTGGGGTCTGGGGACGTTGGAAACTGTAGACAATCGTAGCGTCCGGTGAATTCATAGGTTTTTTTTGACAAATTCAGAGGGGTATCTCCTTGTAGACAGCAGCGCTCTCGCATATGGCCCCGGCCCGGCATTGCAACGAAAGGTGCGAAATCGAGTTTCCTTTGTCTAAAAACAACGCAATTTTTTTTCCTTTTTTTCAGTTTTGTTTCGTCTTCTTTCACTACTCTATTCGGTAAATCTCGATTCTATTGAGTATAAAAAATTAAAAATGGCAAAATACTTTCTTTAAATTACATGATTTTAAAAAAGGTTAATACTTTCTGAAAATACATAAACATTTTATAATACATGATGAGGGACTTTTTAATACTAAACAAACATTTTTTTTATATTGCATGATGCTGCATGATGAACGGGTTTTCAGTATGTGAAGAACAATTTCGTAAAACACAGTGAACATGTTTACTACTTGATGAATATCTTTTAAATAAACAATGAAAATTAAAAAATGTACGGTTAACATTTTTTCAACACTGTGAATATTTTATAATACATGATGAACATTTAAAAAACTAAGGTGAATATTTATGAATCATTTCTTTAAATTACATGATATTAAAAAGGGTTAACATTTTATAAAAATACAAAACATTTTAGAATACATGATGTGCCACTTTTCAGTACTAAAAACATGTTTTGTCTTACACGATGAACATATCTTAACAGCATGATGAAAGGTTTCTCAGCATGCGATGAACATTTTGGTAAAACACAGTGAATATATTTACTACTTTTTGAATATCTTGTAAATACATGATGAACATTTTTAAAATATATGGCAATTTATAATACAAAATGAATATTTTAAAAAATAAGGTTAATATTTATAAATACACAAGAATTTTTTTTAAAGTATATAGTGAATATTTCTGGAATACACGATGAACATTTTGGTAAAAACACGATGAGCATTTTTTACTACACGATGAATACCCTAAAGATAGGCGATGAAATTGTCTTAAATATATGGAAAAATTTGTTTAAACTTGGTAAATATTTTTGTAATACACGATGAACTTTTCAAAAAAAACAATAATATTTTTAAATGCACAATTAAAATTTAAAATATTATAGATATTTCTGGAATACACGATGAAATTTTTTCGGTCATAATGAACTATTTTCATGTATATCAAATATTTTAAAAAATAGATGAACAACACTATAAAAAATACACGGTGAACATTTTACAAATACCCTAATGAATATTTTTTAACTATACAAAAAGAACATAAATACATGATGGACATTCTCTAATACTTGACGAAGTATTTGAAAAAGTCTACTTTGCCTGAATTTTTTTTAAAATGAATAAGTGAAGAAAATAGAAAAGGGGAAGGAAGTGTAAAAAAGGAAAGAAAAAAGAAACAGGAAAAAAGAGAGACGAAAAAAGAGGAAACAGAAAACAGATATAGAAGTGAAGAAAAAAATTCGCTCCTGGTCTACCACACTAAGGCCAACTCCAGCGCACGACCCCATCCCGTCCGGCTCTGTTCGTTTGGGGCAAAACGGACAAACCCCACGGCCCAGCGCGCGACGGCCTGGACCCATCTTGTCCGTTTTGTGTCCGGCCCAACCCATTTCCAGCGCAAAGATGCGTCAGGTTTGGGTCCAGGCGGACAGCAAACTCCCACCGCCCAAATTAACTGCGCACGCGCGGTCGGCCCCACATATCATCTGCCCAGGCGAGCGGTCGCCGTCCTTCTTCAATGGGAAACCGTGCATCGGTCACAGCCCACGCTCTTACTCCAGTCCTGCTGTCTCCTCGAAACCCGACACCCAACCCTAGTTCTCCCCTCCCCTTCCTCGAGCTCGGCGGCAGCCGTCAGCCATGGTGTGGTGGAGCACCGGCCGCAAGGGGGCGCACGACCACGAGGCAGGTTCGTCCTTCGGCCGCCGCGCGCCGCCAGCTCAGAGCCCGCACAACCCCCATGGAGGGCCCCCGCACCGCCCGCATTCGCCATCGCCCCTCCGGCCGCCCCCGCGCGCGATAGGCAGTATGTCCACATGGATGTTTGCTGGCGTTATTGGGAAACACGGACACCGCTCCCCTGGAGCGACGTTCACCTACCCAATAACTGGCATCTGTCCGCGGGTCGGGTGCCGATTCCGCCGATCCCGATGAGCGGCCGTGCCCGCAGCGAGGAGATCGACCGCCACCTGCCTAACGACCTGTACTACGACCCAGGTACGCCGTCGAATCTGCACTGTGGGACAGTTGGTTTCGGGACGAGCACGACATGCGGCGCACGCCATACTTTGCTGGCGGCGGCCACGTACAGAGTGCCGAGCGCGTGCTCCGAGGCCTCCCCGGGTGCGCGGGCGTACGCGAGTGCGCGGGCGTACGCGAGTGCGCGACATCCCGCCGACGCCGTCGCCTTCTCCGTCGCCACCACCACTCCTCCCATGACAGAGGAGGAGGAGGCCCGGCTCATTCAACGTGCCTTGGAAGACTCCATGAACATGCATGATGAGCGCCAATGGGTAGGTCTGGACACCATGCTGGCCCTCTCTGTGGCCGGCGATGTGGCTGTACCGGAGCTGGAGATGATGGACGTCAAGGAGGAGGTGAAGTAGGAGCACCCCGTTGCCGCATTCCACCCGTGTCTGGTGGGCCAGCGGTGGAGCTGGTCGTGCACGGCCACGGAAATGGCTGACGCCATGGGGGCCGGGTCTTGGTGCCCCACGCCGCCGTAGTCACCGGAGTGCGAGCCGTCGCCACGGGGGGAGGTGGTGCAGGCGCGTCCCACCTTCCAGGGACCACTGTCCCACCTCTGGACGCCGTCGCCCTACATCGACCTCACTGGCGACGAGGACGACAACGGCGGTGCGTGAGACGGCGACGGGCACAGCAGCAGCGCGGGCGGTGCTTGTCTTTTTTTTAGTTTTTATGTTAATTATGTTCTAAGCACTGTGGAGGCCGTGAAGACTATAATGTTTAATTATGGTTTAATCATTATGTTTGCGTATTATTTGATTTTTGCCATTTATTTGAGTTTTGCCATTTTTTTATATCATGTCCACCCAGGACATGATTTGGGGTACGGCCGCGCATCGGCACGGCAACGGCCCGATCCGGACATGGGCTATCCCGTTGCCGTCCCAGACGGACAAAAGCAGACCGAACGCGGACGTCCGTTTGGGTTCGTACGCTGGAGTTGGCCTAAATTGAGCGCTATAGGCCACACTTCGATAGTGCTGGAGTATGCAAGATTGCACCATGAATTTAGAGACCATGCGAGGTAGGGATGTGAACCATCGGCCTTTTGATTGTTGTGATAAAGACCATGTGCCTAATGACTCGGGGCACCTTGTTATGTTCTGTGCCAAATCGCATGCCAACCTCAAGAATTATGTCAGTTGCTCAAAATGTACCCCTAAAAAATGGTTCCTCGAAAAGAAAAGGAATGGAAAGGAAAACCACAGAGGGAGTTGAGAAGTGAAAACAAGACACTGGTTTGTGTGTCAAAGCTAACGAGATTGACGCTTGGGGACGTGTTTGGTTCATTGTTTTCAGCCCTTTATCTGAGAGTGGCCGTCTGAGGATGACTAACGGCCATGGGCAATCTCATAATGCTCTTTGTCAATCATGGTTAGTGCTTCTTCCGCGAATGTCCAAAATTTGTGTTATTTTTACCCTTTGTCTTTGCACCTTAGTTGTAGAGTTTGTTGAATTTTACTGTTTCTGTGCACCTCTTTTGTCTGCTTTTGCCACGGTTCCACCTACAGAGGTATTTTTTAGCATAAGGAAAGATTCCAAGGATATGGTGTTTTAATCATGTTAATTGGGGTGATAAAACATCACCATAAAAGAAAGAAAGATATATGAATGTTAATTGCTAAGGTAAATGGCCTAATTGATCATTTTTTAACACGGTACAAGCGCTGACGCTCACATACATACACATACACTCAATCCTATGAACAGTGAGCACTTCCAAAATACCGAGTCGGCACATCATCTTGAGACTAATGAAGTCGCCATAGACGCCTTCATAGTCGACGACAACGTCTCCTCTCACTGAACGCACACGCTGAATGGCATGAAATAAATTCAGGAAAATGCGACGACCATTGCCAAGTATAGGACTTTAACTCCGCTGTGTTGGTTCCACCATAAGGAACTTAACCACAACGCTCAGTTCGCAAATGGCATAATCGATCTAGTGAATCAATAATGAACAAATTTAATGTCAATAGTTTTTGGTCAATGCTAGTGATATTGGTAATTAAGGGTAGATGCATGCTCATGATTAAGCCTATATTATCTCATGTTCAAATGCAAATTATCCCTTATTAGTTATACTATAATGGCATATGGACTAATCCCTAATGATCATAGTTTAAAAAATTATATGACTATTTTTATATTCCATAAAATTAGTGACCTTGGTTAGGATCAATTATCAAAAATACAGTCAATTTAGCAATAAGGATATGAAATGCATAATCTGGACAGCCTAGTTTTTTCACTAATTCCCCGGACCCGGAATCCCAGGCTGATGAAAATCCTAATGAGGCCATGTTCGAGTGGGAGAGGTTTTGTGCAGGCTTCAATATGTTAGGACCATCCGATTTTGTCAAACATAATTCTCAATAAAAAAAGATTTTATTGGACATTTGGAACGTGACAAGCGACTAATTACTCATAGACCTTTTGTTATTGGAAAACGTTTACAATCAACCGGATGATTTCTATCTCTCGTAAGCCTCCTTCACAGCACGCCACGTGCCCCACATGCCCACATGCCCACGCGTCCTTCACCTTATCTCTTTGCCGAAGGATCTGGTCTTCCCTGGAGCGCTTCTCTCCATCCCCATCTCTTCTCTGTTCCATCTCTCCTCTCTCTCTCTCTCACCCCTCAATCCCGTCCAACCCACCGTCGGAGCCATGCCGCCGGCGCCAACAACCTTCCCGCTCACCTTCTCTCCCTCCGGCGAAGCTCCAACACAAATCCTAGGACCCATGTGAGAGATCCATCGCAAGGCATCGCTGCTCCAAAGGGGGGACGAGGGTTCGGTGTGGCCACCGGAGCTGGGTGGTAGTGGCCACCGGAGCTGCAGAAGACGACGGTGTTGGAGGCGGGTCACCACTCGCCGCACATGCTGCAGTGGGAGGTTGAGGAGAGGAGCATCACAACATCGGGCCTCGAGAGCTCTGTCGCCACCGCGTCTGCATCGCAGCATCGCCGTCGCCGTCGTGTTGTGTCACAACATCCGCCATCGCGGTCGCCTGATTCGCTGCAGCACCTCGACGCCGTCGCGTTGCGCTGCAGTGAAGCTTCGCCGGCGCCCGTCTGGTGCTGCGGTGGAGCTTTGACGGGGCAGGCGGGTAGCGGTGCTGCGATGGAGAACGGCCACGCGGTGGTGGTGACGCTGCAATGAAGCTTCGCCGGCGGCCGTCGGGGTGCTACCATGGAGCACGGCTGAGGTTGCAATGAAGCTCTGGCGTGGTTGCAATGAAGCGCCACGGCGGTTGTTGGAGCTCCGACGAGGTTGCAGTGAAGCTCCGACGAGGTTGCAGTGAAGCGCCGCGGCAGTCGTTGGAAGCTCCGGCGAGGTTGCAATGAAGCACCGCCGACGTCGGCGGTTCGACAATGCTTCATCGGCGGTCCGGCGACGCTCCACCGTAGCAGCGGCGACCCCCAGTGATGTTTCATTGCAGCTCCACCACAGCACCGTCAGCCAAGCGATGCTCCATTACAGCAGCGGCGACCTCCGGCGATGTTCCATTGCAGCTCCGCCGCGACACCGACGGTGCTGCAAGCGGCCGACGGCAACCGCTGCTCGCTCTAATCTCGGTAGCGTCTGCTATGGAGCGGTTTGTATCTGTTAATGTCGCGGGGCCGTGGGCGTGCTGCGATGCGGGGATACAAACTGATGGCCTTGATTAATCGCATCGGACGGTAGATAAGGCGGCTTATAACTGCAAGTTATCAACCAGATGCCGCCTAGCAGGCGTTTAGTTATTATTGAGCCGAATCTTCGCACAGTCTTGAACATAGGTTATATTGGGCCGATGAAATTGTTTTAGGAGCAGTGGTGTGATTTGTTTGAAGGGCCGCTATGGTTTGATGCTGAAATGATTTTTTGGGCCTTTAGTCTTTTCTTGCACATTTTAAGCAGTTTGTTAACAGGCCAACGTATCAACTACTCTAAGTCTTCTATATATTTTAGCAAGGGAGTTCCAGACTCTATCAGGCAGGAAATCAAGGAGATTCTAAACGTTCCCAACGAAACCCTAAATGAGAAGTACTTGGGGATGCCGTCTGATGTTGGTAGCTCTAAGAACAGTTCGTTCAAGTATTTGAAGGATCGGCTCTGGGGAAAGGTGCAAGGATGGATTGAACGCACGATGTCCACAGCGGGCAAAGAAGTCCTCGTTAAATCAGTAGCACAATCAGTCCCAGTCTTCTCGATGTCTTGTTTCAAGTTACTTTGGGGCCTCTGTGAGCATCTAAACAAGCTGATAAGAAAATTTTGGTGGGGGGGCAAGGAAGGGAAGAGAAAGCCCCATTGGGTCTCGTGGAAAGCAATGACCCAACCAAAGGGGATGGGGGGCCTAGGTTTCAAGGACTTCGAATTATTGAACCTTGCAATGCTCGCTAGACAAGCCTGGCGCCTGCTTCAAAATCCTGAGTCTCTTAGTGCTCGAGTGCTCAAAAGTGTATACTATCCAAATGCAGATACCCTGCAAGCTCACCTTGATAACCACCCATGCCAGATTTGGCGGGCAATCATTGAGGGGAGAGACATCTTGAAACAAGGCCTGGTTCGGCGGATTTGAAACGGAGAAACCACGGAAATCTGGAATCATAATTGGCTACCCAGAGAAGAGTCCTTTAGGCCATACGGATGCCGCGTCCTCAACCCACCGACGAGAGTTTCGGAGCTCATCACGACCACGACGACATCATGGGACAGACAGCTGATCCAAACCACTTTCTTGCCAATGGATGCTCAAGTGATTCTCGGAATCCCTCTGTGCACCCGAAACATAGATGATTTTTGGGCTTGGCACTACGAGAAACATGGATCTTTCTCGGTCAAGCCGGCATATAAAATGCTGGTGGCCACTAGGGCAAGACTGGAAGCATGGCTAGAAGGAGCTGCAGGTCCTTCTAACACCAGGGCAGAGGAAAAATCATGGAAAATGCTGTGGAAGACCGAAGTCCCAGGGAAAATCCGAATGTTCTTATGGAGGCTCTCAAAACAGTCGCTCCCAACTAACGATGTTAGAGCACATCGTCATATGTCCGACTCCAGTCTATGTGGCATCTGCGGGATACGCGATTCATGGCGTCACTCCCTCTTAGATTGCACAACATCAAGAAGTGTTTGGGCTTTGGCTAATACGGAGGTCACACATAAAATCACATCAAATAATGAGCCTCATGCCAAACAGTGGCTTTTCACGTTGATGGAGATGCTAACTCATGAAGAATTCGTGGACATGGCTGTAACCCTTTGGGCAATATGGCATGCTCGACGGAAGGCAATACATGAAGCTATTTTTCAGAGTCCCCAAGCGACCCACAGCTTCATAGAGAGGTATCTGAAAGACCTGTCTTTGATCAATACTAAACCGAATGCTCCACCACGGAATGCCACCTCTCACCAAGCAAACACGAAGCCAAAAAGACCCCCTACTGGACATTGCAAGATCCATGTGGACGGGGGAGTGCAAGGAAGAAGAGGCGGATCAGCAGCTGCAGCTTGCAGAGACCCGGAAGGACACTTTTTGGGCAGCTTGGCTCTAGTCATAGAGGGAGTAACCGATCCGGCCACTCTTGAGGCGATTGCGTGTCGTGAAGCCCTAGCACTTGCTGAAGATCTACACATACACCATTTTGTTGTAGCATCCAACTGCAAGCAAGTCATCTCAAACATTCACAAAGGCGCCAGAGGCGCATACGGGGCGATCTTCAGCGAGATTATTAGTCATTCGACATCTCTAAATTGTACTTTTTCTTTTGAGTCTCGTGCTGTGAACTATGAAGCACATAGTCTAGCTAAATTTTCCTTCTCTAGAGGTCCGGGGCGTCATGTTTGGTTTGGCACCCCGCACGACCTGAGACGTATCCCACTTCATGTGGCTTTTGATGAATAAATCAGGTTTTTACCCCTCAAAAAAAGCAGTTTATTAAAGATTTATGCATTGTTTACATAAAGAACCATCCCAAAGACTAGTGAAAATGTGTTAATGTCGATGAAGTATTTAATGGGTAGAATTATGTTTTAAGTTTTAAAATTTGGTGCCTTCATAATAATGAAATTGCCTGAATTATGCTAAATACATGTTTAATTTTTTCAAATAAAATCAAACCCATAGGGAATTTTATTTGATCTTTTAGTGTTGGCATACTTATGGATTTTTTTAAGGATGGTTTCATTTTTGGTATTAGGACTAATCCTTACATGTGCCGGTGCTCCCCGTACCCTTCGGTGGTTCACCCTTGTCCGTGCCCTTCCCCCCTTCTTCTTAGTGTCCGTGATATGAATGCCAACAATAATCAAGGATAGATGGATACATGAACATTCAGAATGGACATTGATATTTCTCCCAGTAGACATTCATGTGCCCTGCCATGTCACTAGGAGTGAGAAAATCTTCATTTCGGAGCACATGATTTGTGTGAATCTTCTTTCTTTTGTAATGACTATCTACTGGAAGATATTGTTGGGGATCGTAGCAGAATTTTAAAATTTTCCTACGCATCACCAAGATCATCTATGGAGTGTACTAGCAACGAGGGGAAAGGAGTGCATCTACATACCCTTGTAGATCGCGAGCGGAAGCGTTCCAATGAACGTGGTTGATGGAGTCGTACTCGCCGTGATCCAAATCACCGATGACCGAGTGCCGAACGGACGGCACCTCCGCGTTCAACACACGTACGGTGCAGCGACGTCTCCTCCTTCTTGATCCAGCAAGGGGGAAGGAGAGGTTGATGGAGATCCAGCAGCACGACGGCGTGGTGGTGGATGTAGCGGGATCTCGGCAGGGCTTCGCCGAGCTTCTGCGAGAGGGAGAGGTGTTGCAGGGGAGGAGGGAGGCGCCAAAGGCTGTTATACTGCTGCCCACCCTCCCCCCTTTATATAGGCCCCCTGGGAGGGGGGGCGCCGGCCAGGAACCCATCTGCATGGGGGGCGGCGGCCAGGGGGGAGATTTGCCCCCCAAGGCAAGTGGGGCGCCCCCCCCCCACCCTAGGGTTTCCAACCCTAAGCGCAGGGGGGAGGCCCATGGGGGGCGCCCCAGCCCACTAAGGGCTGGTTCCCTTCCCACTTCAGCCCATGGGGCCCTCCGGGATAGGTGGCCCCACCCGGTGGACCCCCGGGACCCTTCCGGTGGTCCCGGTACAATACCGGTGACCCCCGAAACTTTCCCGGTGGCCGAAACTTGACTTCCTATATATAATTCTTCACCTCCGGACCATTCCGGAACTCCTCGTGACGTCCGGGATCTCATCCGGGACTCCGAACAACTTTTGGGTTTCCGCATACTCATATCTCTACAACCCTAGCGTCACCGAACCTTAAGTGTGTAGACCCTACGGGTTCGGGAGACATGCAGACATGACCGAGACGCCTCTCTGGTCAATAACCAACAGCAGGATCTGGATACCCATGTTGGCTCCCACATGTTCCACGATGATCTCATCGGATGAACCACGATGTCGAGGATTCAATCAATCCCGTATACAATTCCCTTTGTCAATCGGTATGTTACTTGCCCGAGATTCGATCGTCGGTATCCCAATACCTTGTTCAATCTCGTTACCGGCAAGTATATTTACTCGTACCGCAATGCATGATCCCGTGACTAACTTCTTAGTCACATTGAGCTCATTATGATGATGCATTACCGAGTGGGCCCAGAGATACCTCTCCGTCATACGGAGTGACAAATCCCAGTCTCGATCCGTGCCAACCCAACAGACACTTTCGGAGATACCCGTAGTGTACCTTTATAGTCACCCAGTTACGTTGTGACGTTTGGCACACCCAAAGCACTCCTACGGTATCCGGGAGTTGCACGATCTCATGGTCTAAGGAGAAGATACTGACATTGGAAAAGCTCTAGCAAACGAACTACACGATCTTTGAGCTATGCTTAGGATTGGGTCTTGTCCATCACATCATTCTCCTAATGATGTGATCCCGTTATCAATGACATCCAATGTCCATAGTCAGGAAACCATGACTATCTGTTGATCAACGAGCTAGTCAACTAGAGGCTTACTAGGGACACGTTGTGGTCTATGTATTCACACGTGCATTACGATTTCCGGATAACACAATTATAGCATGAACAATAGACAATTACCATGAACAAAAAAATATAATAATAACCATTTATTATTGCCTCTAGGGCATATTTCCAGCAGTCTCCCACTTGCACTAGAGTCAATAATCTAGTTACATTGTGATGAATCGAACACCCATTGCGTCCTGGTGTTGATCATGTTTTGCTCTAGGGAGAGGTTTAGTCAACGGATCTGCTACATTCAGGTCCGTATGTACTTTACAAATATCTATGTCTCCATTTTGAACACTTTCACGAATGGAGTTGAAGCGACGCTTGATATGCCTGGTCTTCCTGTGAAACCTGGGCTCCTTCGCAAGGGCAATAGCTCCAGTGTTGTCACAGAAGAGAGTCATTGGGCCCGACGCATTGGGAATCACCCCTAGGTCGGTAATGAACTCCTTCATCCAGACTGCTTCCTGTGCTGCCTCCGAGGCTGCCATGTACTCCGCTTCACATGTAGATCCCGCCACGACGCTTTGCTTGCAACTGCACCAGCTTACTGCTCCTCCATTCAAAATATACACGTATCCGGTTTGTGACTTCGAGTCATCCAGATCTGTGTCGAAGCTAGCATCGA
Source organism: Aegilops tauschii subsp. strangulata (assembly GCF_002575655.3). Lineage (NCBI taxonomy): Eukaryota > Viridiplantae > Streptophyta > Magnoliopsida > Poales > Poaceae > Aegilops > Aegilops tauschii. The sequence goes on from NC_053039.3 coordinate 538,189,018, forward strand.
CGTAACCCTTTACGACGAGCTCTTCATCACCTCCATAAACGAGAAACATATCCTTAGTCCTCTTCAGGTACTTCAGGATATTCTTGACCGCTGTCCAGTGTTCCATGCCGGGATTACTTTGGTACCTTCCTACCAAACTTACGGCAAGGTTTACATCAGGTCTGGTACACAGCATGGCATACATTATAGACCCTATGGCCGAGGCATAGGGGATGACACTCATCTTTTCTCTATCTTCTGCCGTGGTCGGGCATTGAGCCGTGCTCAATTGCACACCTTGCAATACAGGCAAGAACCCCTTCTTGGACTGATCCATTTGAACTTCTTCAATATCTTGTCAAGGTATGTACTCTGTGAAAGACCAATGAGGCGTCTCGATCTATCTCTATAGATCTTGATGCCTAATATATAAGCAGCTTCTCCAAGGTCCTTCATTGAAAAACACTTATTCAAACAGGCCTTTATACTTTCCAAGAATTCTATATCATTTCCCATCAATAATATGTCATCCACATATAATAAGAGAAATGCTACAGAGCTCCCACTCACTTTCTTGTAAACACAGGCTTCTCCATAAGTCTGTGTAAACCCAAACGCTTTGATCATCTCATCAAATCGAATGTTCCAACTCCGGGATGCTTGCACCAGCCCATAGATGGAGCACTGGAGCTTGCATACCTTGTTAGCATTCTTAGGATCGACAAAACCTTCCAGCTGCATCATATACAATTCTTCCTTAAGAAAGCCGTTAAGGAATGCCGTTTTGACGTCCATTTGCCATATCTCATAATCATAGAATGCGGCAATTGCTAACATGATTCGGACGGACTTCAGCTTCGCTACGGGTGAGAAAGTCTCATCGTAGTCAACCCCTTGAACTTGTCGATAACCCTTAGCGACAAGTCGAGCCTTATAGATGGTCACATTACCATCCGCGTCTGTCTTCTTCTTAAATATCCATTTATTTTCTATGGCTCGCCGATCATCGGGCAAGTCAGTCAAAGTCCATATTTCGTTTTCATACATGGATCCTATCTCGGATTTCATGGCTTCTAGCCATTTGTCGGAATCCGGGCCCGCCATCGCTTCTTCATAGTTCGAAGGTTCACCGTTGTCTAACAACATGATTTCTAGGACAGGGTTGCCGTACCACTCTGGTGCGGAACGTGTCCTTGTGGACCTACGAAGTTCAGTAGTAACTTGATCTGAAGCTTCATGATCATCATCATTAACTTCCTCCCCAGTCGGTGTAGGCACCACAGGAACATCTTCCCGCGCTGCGCTACTTTCCGGTTCGGAAGGGGTGACTATCACCTCATCAAGTTCCACTTTCCTCCCACTCAATTCTTTCGAGAGAAACTCTTTCTCCAGAAAGGACCCGTTCTTGGCAACGAAGATCTTGCCTTCGGATTTGAGGTAGAAGGTATACCCAATGGTTTCCTTAGGGTATCCTATGAAGACGCATTTTTCCGACTTGGGTTCGAGCTTTTCAGGTTGAAGTTTCTTGACATAAGCATCGCATCCCCAAACTTTTAGAAATGACAGCTTAGGTTTCTTCCCAAACCATAATTCATATGGTGTCGTCTCAACGGATTTCGATGGAGCCCTATTTAAAGTGAATGCGGCAGTCTCTAAAGCATAGCCCCAAAATGAGAGCGGTAAATCGGTAAGAGACATCGTAGATCGCACCATATCCAATAGAGTGCGATTACGACGTTCGGACACACCATTTCGCTGAGGTGTTCCAGGCGGCGTGAGTTGTGAAACGATTCCACATTTCCTTAAGTGTGCACCAAATTCGTGACTCAAATATTCTCCTCCATGATCTGATCGTAAGAACTTTATTTTCCTGTCACGTTGATTCTCAACCTCACTCTGAAATTCCTTGAACTTTTCAAAGGTTTCAGACTTGTGTTTCATTAGGTAGACATACCCATATCTACTTAAGTCATCAGTGAGAGTGAGAACATAACGATATCCTCCGCGAGCCTCAACACTCATTGGACCGCACACATCGGTATGTATGATTTCCAATAAGTTGGTTGCTCGCTTCATTGTTCCGGAGAACGGAGTCTTGGTCATCTTACCCATGAGGCATGGTTCGCACGTGTCAAATGATTCGTAATCAAGAGACTCCAAAAGTCCATCTGCATGGAGCTTCTTCATGCGCTTGACACCAATGTGACCAAGGCGGCAGTGCCACAAGTATGTGGGACTATCGTTATCAACTTTACATATTTTGGTATTCACACTATGAATATGTGTAACATCACGTTCGAGATTCATCAAGAATAAACCATTGACCAGCGGGGCATGACCATAAAACATATCTCTCAAATAAATAGAACAACCATTATTCTCAGATTTAAATGAGTAGCCATCTCGAATTAAACGAGATCCAGATACAATGTTCATGCTCAAAGCTGGCACTAAATAACAATTATTGAGGTTTAAAACTAATCCCGTAGGTAAATGCAGAGGTAGCGTGCCGACGGCGATCACATCGACCTTGGAACCATTCCCGACGCGCATCGTCACCTCGTCCTTGGCCAGTCTCCGCCTATTCCGCAGTTCCTGTTTTGAGTTACAAATAGGAAAAGGAAGTGATCGAGCGATGACAACCAGGAGGTGGGCTTGGAAGCAGCCATCCTTTGAAGAAAGCGTAATAGCTCACTGGTCTAGCTCCATGGCACCGAAAATGTCTCAGGGCTCAAGTGATTCACCGAAGCGACGAGACCTTGAAAGCAGCTTTTTCAAGTGTCAGTAGCGGGACGTTCTGTCAACCGCACCGGTATCAAATACCCAGGAGCTACTACGAGTACTGGTAAGGTACACATCAATTACATGTATATCACATATACCTTTTGTGTTGCCGGCCTTCTTGTCCGCTAAGTATTTGGGGCAGTTCCGCTTCCAGTGACCACTTCCCTTGCAATAAAGCACTCAGTCTCAAGCTTGGGTCCATTCTTTGACTTCTTCCCGGCAACTGGCTTACCGGGCGCGGCAACTCCCTTGCCGTCCTTCTTGAAGTTCTTCTTACCCTTGCCCTTCTTGAACTTAGTGGTTTTATTCACCATCAACACTTGATGTTCTTTTCTGATCTCCACCTCCGCTGATTTCAGCATTGAATATACCTCGGGAATCGTCTTTTCCATCCCCTGCATATTGAAGTTCATCACAAAGCTCTTGTAGCTTGGTGGAAGCGACTGAAGGATTCTGTCAATGACCGCGTCATCCGGGAGATTAACTCCCAGCTGGGATAAGCGGTTGTGTAACCCAGACATTCTGAGTATGTGCTCACTAACAGAACTGTTCTCCTCCATTTTACAGCTGAAGAACTTGTCGGAGACTTCATATCTCTCGACCCGGGCATGAGCTTGGAAAACCATTTTCAGCTCTTCGAACATCTCATATGCTCCATGCTTCTCAAAACGCTTTTGGAGCCCCGGTTCTAAGCTGTAAAGCATGCCGCACTGAACGAGGGAGTAATCATCAGCACGTGATTGCCAAGCGTTCATAACGTCTTGGTTCTCTGGGATTGGTGCTTCACCTAGCGGTGCTTCTAGGACATAATCTTTCTTGGCTGCTATGAGGATGATCCTCAGGTTCCGGACCCAGTCCGTATAGTTGCTGCCATCATCTTTCAGCTTGGTTTTCACTAGGAACGCGTTGAAGTTGAGGACAACGTGGGCCATTTGATCTACAAGACATATTGTAAAGATTTTAGACTAAGTTCATGATAATTAAGTTCATATAATCAAATTACTCAATGAACTCCCACTCAGATAGACATCCCTCTAGTCATCTAAGTGAAACATGATCCGAGTTAACTAGGCCGTGTCCGATCATCACGTGAGACGGACTAGTCAAGATTGGTGAACATCTCCATGTTGATCGTATCTTCTATACGACTCATGCTCGACCTTTCGGTCCTCCGTGTTCCGAGGCCATGTCTGTACATGCTAGGCTCGTCAAGTCAACCTAAGTGTATTGCGTGTGTTCCGAGGCCATGTCTGTACATGTTAGGCTCGTCAACACCCGTTGTATGCGAACGTTAGAATCTATCACACCCGATCATCACGTGGTGCTTCGAAACAACGAACCTTCGCAACGGTGCACAGTTAGGGGGAACACTTTCTTGAAATTATTATAAGGGATCATCTTACTTACTACCGTCGTTCTAAGCAAATAAGATGCAAAACATGGTAAACATCACATGCAATCAAATAGTGACATGATATGGCCAATATCATTTGCTCCTTTGATCTCCATCTTCGGGGCACCATGATCATCTTCGTCACCGGCATGACACCATGATCTCCATCATCATGATCTCCATCATTGTGTCTTCATGAAGTTGTCACGCCAACGATTACTTCAACTTCTATGGCTAACGCGTTTAGCAACAAAGTAAAGTAATTTACATGGCGTTATTCAATGACACGCAGGTCATATAAAATAATAAAGACAACTCCTATGGCTCCTGCCGGTTGTCATACTCATCGACATGCAAGTCGTGATTCCTATTACAAGAATATGATCAATCTCATACATCACATATATCATTCATCACATCTTCTGGCCATATCACATCACATAGCACATGCTGCAAAAACAAGTTAGACGTCCTCTAATTGTTGTTGCAAGTTTTTACGTGGCTTGAATAGGTTTCTAGCAAGAACGTTTCTTACCTACGTAAAACCACAACGTGATGTGCCAATTTCTATTTACCCTTCATAAGGACCCTTTTCATCGAATCCGTTCCGACTAAAGTGGGAGAGACAGACACCCGCTAGCCACCTTATGCAACGAGTGCATGTCAGTCGGTGGAACCTGTCTCACGTAAGCGTACGTGTAAGGTCGGTCCGGGCCGCTTCATCCCACAATACCGCCGAAACAAGATAAGACTAGTAGCGGCAAGAAGAATTGGCAACATCTACGCCCACAACTGCTTTGTGTTCTACTCGTGCATAGTAACTACGCATAGGCCTGGCTCATGATGCCACTGTTGGGATCGTAGCAGAATTTTAAAATTTTCCTACGCATCACCAAGATCATCTATGGAGTGTACTAGCAACGAGGGGAAAGGAGTGCATCTACATACCCTTGTAGATCGCGAGCGGAAGCGTTCTAATGAACGAGGTTGATGGAGTCGTACTCGCCGTGATCCAAATCACCGATGACCGAGTGCCGAACGGACGGCACCTCCGCGTTCAACACACGTACGGTGCAGCGACGTCTCCTCCTTCTTGATCCAGCAAGGGGGAAGGAGAGGTTGATGGAGATCCAGCAGCACGACGGCGTGGTGGTGGATGTAGCGGGATCTCGGCAGGGCTTCGCCGAGCTTCTGCGAGAGGGAGAGGCGTTGCAGGGGAGGAGGGAGGCGCCAAAGGCTGTTATACTGCTGCCCTCCCTCCCCCCTTTATATAGGCCCCCTGGGAGGGGGGCGCCGGCCAGGAACCCATCTGCATGGGGGGCGGCGGCCGGGGGGAGACTTGCCCCCCAAGGCAAGTGGGGCGCCCCCCCACCCTAGGGTTTCCAACCCTAGACGCAGGGGGAGGCCCATGGGGGCGCCCCAGCCCACTAAGGGCTGGTTCCCTTCCCACTTCAGCCCATGGGGCCCTCCGGGATAGGTGGCCCCACCCGGTGGACCCCCGGGACCCTTCCGGTGGTCCCGGTATAATACCGGTGACTTCCGAAACTTTCCCGGTGGCCGAAACTTGACTTCCTATATATAATTCTTCACCTCCGGACCATTCCGGAACTCCTCGTGACGTCCGGGATCTCATCCGGGACTCCGAACAACTTTCGGGTTTCCGCATACTCATATCTCCACAACCCTAGCGTCACCGAACCTTAAGTGTGTAGACCCTACGGGTTCGGGAGACATGCAGACATGACCGAGACGCCTCTCTGGTCAATAACCAACAGCGGGATCTGAATACCCATGTTGGCTCCCACATGTTCCACGATGATCTCATCGGATGAACCACGATGTCGAGGATTCAATCAATCCCGTATACAATTCCCTTTGTCAATCGGTATGTTACTTGCCCGAGATTCGATCGTCGGTATCCCAATACCTTGTTCAATCTCGTTACCGGCAAGTCTATTTACTCGTACCGCAATGCATGATCCCGTGACTAACTCCTTAGTCACATTGAGCTCATTATGATGATGCATTACCGAGTGGGCCCAGAGATACCTCTCCGTCATACGGAGTGACAAATCCCAGTCTCGATCCGTGCCAACCCAACAGACACTTCGGAGATACCCGTAGTGTACCTTTATAGTCACCCAGTTACGTTGTGACGTTTGGCACACCCAAAGCACTCCTACGGTATCCGGGAGTTGCACGATCTCATGGTCTAAGGAGAAAATACTGACATTGGAAAAGCTCTAGCAAACGAACTGCACGATCTTTGAGCTATGCTTAGGATTGGGTCTTTTCCATCACATCATTTTTCTAATGATGTGATCACGTTATCAATGACATCCAATGTCCATAGTCAGGAAACCATGACTATCTGTTGATCAACGAGCTAGTCAACTAGAGGCTTACTAGGGACACGTTGTGGTCTATGTATTCACACATGCATTACGATTTCCGGATAACACAATTATAGCATGAACAATAGACAATTACCATGAACAAAGAAATATAATAATAATAACCATTTATTATTGCCTCTAGGGCATATTTCCAACAGATATGTACTTCACACTTATTGCACGTGTCGAGGCTGGGATGTTGCGATACGTCAGAGAATTGATGCGGCTCTCATAACCAAACCCAAGTCAGATTTTTTTTTGTTCTCAACAAACATATGACAACCCTTCAAATACAACGCTAGAGCCTAGAAGCAAAGATAAAATGCACTGGGAAGGGAAAAAGGATACAAACCAGAATTCATGGAAAATTAAGCGGGACGTACATTCACGAAGCTAGGTCACAAACATAAGGATGCAATCTGATGTAAGGTACCGATCATAAAAGCATCTCTAGCAGACCCCGCATAAGTGGTCAAACCCGCAAAATTTTTGCATTTTACAGTTTTGGGCGAAAAAAGTGTCCAGAACAGAAACCGTAAAAGTAGTCCAACCCGTAAAAATTTTAAGGGCCGCCGCAAATGCACAGCCGAAACCCTTATCTTTGGAGGTTGGAGGCCGAATATAGGGGGCCCCGTATACCGGTCAAACCTCGTCGGAGCAAACACGCCGCCGCGGAGTTTGCCGGAATCCACCCTAAACTCGCCGGAATTCATCGCCACACATCGGAAAAGGCCGCTAGACGTTGCAATCGATCGCCGCCGGTTCGAATTGGACCAGCTCGACATCGTCGTGGCCTCCGATGACCTCAGCTTGGCCGCCGGAATCCTCCCGACGTGGCAGGCAAAGGGGCACGGCTCGCCTGGCAATAGAGCAAGGCGCAGACAACGGAGGCGACGGGGCGTGGCCGGCAAGGCTGGGCGCGGACGACGGAGGCGACGGGGCGTGGCTGGGCGCAACCGGCGCGGTGATGGGGCGCGACCGGCAGGGACGGGGCGCGACCGATGGGCGATGGGGCGCGGCCGACGGGCGACGGGGCATGGCCTGCGGCCGACGGGGTTGGGCGCGGCCGGCTGGAGGAAGGGGCGGCAACGGCCGGACTGAAGGAAGGAGCTCTTTATTTCAGTTTTACAATTTGTTTTACAGTATCTGTTCGGCCGCGCTGGTTTTCGACCTGCAAACACGATTTTCGTGAAACTGCAAACACGTTTTGCGGGGTCTGCTAGAGTTGCTCTAAGGACCTATCAGTCCTCTCATCTTCAAAAATCAGAAACGTAGTCCAAGTCCTCGCTCTCCAAATCAGAACAGTAGTGGGACTCATCGTCACACTCAAACGCCGTGTTCTTTCTTTGGTGGCACCGGGGTGAGTCTGCTGAACCTAAACCTGGACGTGGTACTAGTTTCGTTGTTTTAATGGAGGTATGGCACCTTTGGATCACGAGTTCAGGACCCCAAGAATGTGCTTCCGGAGCTCGTGATCTTGATCCGGGGGAATTTTGCTCGAAGGGCATCCTTGTGCTCGTCACACATCACACAACAATAGCTCGTCCCGAGAACCTCTAGGACAGGGCAGCTCTCAAGGACGGTGGTCAGTTCTTCCACGGTGAGGTAGGCGCCTTCAAGTTCAAAGGGAACGCAGCTCAAACGGAGGCGATTCTTTTAAAACACCGGAGAGCCCGAAGATGCCATTGCCATTGGAGGATACAAGCCGAAGGAGAGTCAGTAAGGGCGACCTGCGAGCAGTGGGGTAAATCTTTTCAGAAGAGTGAACTCGGAAACAATGTTTCGTACAGAAAGCTAAAGGGCAGTCCCAGTGCTCCAGGCTGTAATGTATCGTCGGGATTATATACATACATCTTGTAGCTCCAAGGTAAACGCGGAAAAGAATGTTTCGTACAGAAAGCTAAGTATAAAACGTAAGAAAAACACCTTTCCACCATATACTTGATGAGCTTATCGCCGACAAACCGTTTCCCGGCGAACACCCTGAGCTGCCCATGGGAACGGTCGACGGCCGCCATCGCCATTGCGGACAGGACAGTTCGGTCCTTGAGGAGCACGGCCTCATGGTTGTCCATGTCCACGACTCGCCACACGTCTGGCAACTTGGCCGCCTCGAGCCACGAGCGGCACACGAGGCCGGCGCCCGTGAGGACGACGACGGCGCCGAGGCTGACGAAGATTGAGGAGATAACGTCAAGGGGCAGCAGCGACCAGTCCCTGGCCGGCGGCGCCGCATCGTCCATGGATGAATACTAGATCGATCTCGTGGGAGGATGGGACCGGGGTTGGGGACGTCGGAAACTAAAAAGAAAAACAGTCAGAGCGTCCGGTGAATTCAGAGACCAATATATGACCATGGGCCTGGTCGGGAGCAGGGGCCCATGTTGGGCGATTTGAATCGTGTCCCATATAGACTGGTTGGGACCCTTGTCGCAACCCGGGAGTTTTTCCTTTTTTCGTATATCCGTTTATTGAAAATATTTTATCTTTTAAACCATGCGTCCAAATCTCAAATCGGTTTCACCGTTGAATTCCTCGCGTCGAGATCTTCAAAACTAGATCCCCATGTTGATAGGTTTTGACGAACTTTTTTCAAAAAAACAAATCGGACGAAACACCCGAACCGGTAGCACGGGTTTTTTCTGTTTCCGAAAGAGGCACGCCTGTGCCTCTCACGAAATCACAACCGCGCCTCTCGCGAAAGCAAAACAGTGACTCTCGCGAAAGAAAAAAAACAGAAAACGCGTTTTTTTTCGTTTCAGAGACGCACGGTCGTAACTCTTGCTAAAGCACAACCGTGCCTCTCGCGGAAGCAAAATCGTGACTCTCGCGAAAGAAAAAAAAAACAGAAAACGCGCTTTTTCCGTTTCTGAGATTCACGGCCATGACTCTCGCGAAAGCAAAATCGTGCCTTCGCAGAAGCAAAACTGTGACTTTCGCGCAAGAAAGAAAAAAAAAAAGAAAACTCGTTTTTTAGCGGAAAAAATCATTTTTTTACAAAAAGCTAAGAAAGACCGTTGGGAAACCAAAACGTTGAAAAAAACCCGTTAAAAAGCCGAAAACGCGTGCGGAAAAATAAAAAAAATCCGAAAGGAGCGTCCAGAGCGTGACACGTGGCGAATGGCTGAGAGCGCCAAGTGGCGCTGATCATTGCGAGGCTCCCGAAGGTGCGCTCGTTAACTAGTTGCTCTCTACATTCACCCTATAAACACGCGAGCAATGCTAGACACACAGACGTTTACAAAGGGATTACTGAGTGGTTAAAATTTGATTGGCTGGGATTTGCTTAAGCGAGGCAAGCCCACCAGTTAAAATCAGGGAGACCAATTATGTAGGGCATGCAGTCCAGTCCGTGAAAGCCCGTTTGATTTCATCCGTGCGTGTAGTATTGTCATGAATGCACACACGCATATCCTACCCCTATGAGCTTCTCTGAGAGACTGAGTCGGCGTATAGTCTTGAGATTTTACGAAGTCACCGTAGGCGTCTCGTAGTCGACGGAAACTTCTCCTCCCAATGAACGTGTATCGCCGAAAATTCTGAAATAAATTCAGCATAAATATGAGCATCAAGACTTGAACCCTGGTGAGCATGGGATATCACTGTCCACCTAACTATCCAACCACAAGTTGATTCGCAACGGGGCGCATGTTAGGAGCCCCAATTTGACGCACGCTATTCGCAAAGGGAGTGCGCGCGAGTGAAAAATGTGGAGCCTAAAAGCTTAAGAACTAACTACAACAAAGAATCCAGACACTTCTCCAATTTTTTTGAACATTTCTTGGAAATTATTATTTATTGTTTTCAAAATAATTTTTTTGAACAACTTAATTTTTTAAAAATCATTTTTTAAATGAATGAACCATCTTGGAAAATGTCAAACATTTTATTGAACATTATTTAACAAAAATTAGTTTTGAAAATCCTGAACAATTTTGAAACTATGTACATTTTCTTAATTTGTGATCAAAATTTTGAAACCGATAACAATTTGAAAATCATGAAAAAAGTAAAACATGAACACTTTTAAAATACGTGATCAAAATGCAAATTTTTTGCATTTATGAACAAAATTTTGAAACTCCCAAGAAAATTCTGAAAAGGCGGACATCTTTTCAAATTTGCTAAAAAAAAATTTAAATCACAAACATATTTTGAATTTGTGATATTTTTTTAAAAAAATCAAACTTCTGAATTTTTTTGAAAAGTACAATTTTTTAAAAGAATTCAAATGTTTTTTGAAAAAGAGATTTTTTTTAATTTGTGAAAAAATTATAACATGGACAAGTTTTTAGGTTTCAAACAATTTATTGGAAAACAAAAACATTTTTTGAAATTTACAAACATTTTCTGAAAAATACAAACATGAAAAAAACTTGAAAAGAGAAAAAGAAACTGAAAAACTAGAAAACGAAAAAGAAAAGGAAAAGGAAAAAGAGGGTTTAGGAACCACCTAGAAGGTTCCTGAAACAAAACAAAAAACGATCTACAATGTTCCCAAAACGGTACACTAAGGATGCTAAATGGGCGGGCCCACAATCGCTTCGCTCGTTCTTTGCGTTAGGTCGACAACACGCAACGAGCGTCAATTAGGAAATTAGGTCGGAGCCGGGGGCGCATATTGGGAGCTGACACTGGTTATGTAATTTTGTTTCTAAGCAATATTCGCGGCCCACGAGGAATAAACAAAAAATGTTTTGTGTGCCAAAATAGAGACTTGTCGGGTAATTCCTTAGAAAGAAAATTACCACAACCCATGGAGTTTAAACAATGGTCTTAATTTCAACTTCGATAAGAGTGAAGTTGTGGTTTTAGGGTACTCAGATGACGAGTAACGGCGGATTTGCGAACAACTCAATTGCAAGTTGCTTTCTGTTCCAATTACTTTTCTAGGGATGCTGCTGTCTAATTTGAGGGTATACGTGAGCGAGTTTAATACACTTATGGGCCGGATCGCGTCTAGGGCGGAGCAATGGTGCGATCGCTTTACATCCAAAGGGAGTAAGACCATCATTATTGACTCCTCCATATCTAGTCTACCCATGTATATAATGGGGTTATTTATCTTGCCAGAGGGCCCGCTTCTACTGACAAGCGATGGATGGCTTGCAAAAGTATCATATGGTCAAGTGGGTTCATGTTTGCATGCCAAAAGACTTAGGCGGGGATATGCATTCTTGCGTCCCGTTGCCGGAATGGGGCCCTTATGCTAAGATGGGTTCGGCAAATACTTCGTGGGGAGGGGAGGCGGAATTATGGCTGCAGCTTATTCAAGCAAAGTACCCGCAGGACCGACTCCTACTTGCCTATGAGCGCAGAGGGGTCTTAGTTCTCAAAATCCATCTAGCGGATCAACCATGAGATTTGCAATGGGTTCTCTATAACCATAGGCAACAAAGAGGGGACCCTCTTCTAGCTTGACGTGTGGATTGGCGGATATCAACTTCTGAGGAGTTCCCTCACTTGTTTGCTATGTGCTTGGGTCCAATGGCATTGGTTTCCATGGTGGATCACAATGGCCAGTGGAACATCTTGTTTCGACATATATTTGGACCCGTGGAAACCGTAGAGTGGGCCAACTTGCGAGCTGCACTCCCGTCGGTGCTCGTGGATTATCTGGACACAGTGTCTTGGTGGCTGACCTCATCGGGGATATTTCTGTTGGGGGACACAGTAATTTCAAAAAAAATCCTACGATCACGCAAGATCTATCTAGGAGATGCATAGCAACGAAGGGAAGAGTGTGTCCACGTACCCTCATAGACCGAAAGCGGAAGCGTTTAGTAACGCGGTTGATGTAGTCGAACGTCTTCGCGATCCAACCGATCCAAGTACCGAACGTACGGCACCTCCGCGTTCAGCACACGTTCAGCTCGATGACGTCCCTCGAACTCTTGATCCAGTTAAGGCCGAGGGAGAGTTCAGTCAGCACGATGGCGTGGTGACGGTGATGATGAAGTTACCGACGCAGGGCTTCGCCTAAGCACTACGACGATATGACCGAGGTATGTAACTGTGGAGGGGGGCACCGCACACGGCTAAGACAAATCTTGGGTGTCGTTGGGGTGCCCCCTGCCCACGTATATAAAGGAGGGAGGAAGAGGAGGCCGGCCCTAGAAGGGGCGCGCCAAGGGGGGGAGTCCTACTTGGATTCTCGGTCCAAGTAGGATTCGCCCCCCCCTTCCTATTCCAACTAGGAGAAGGAAGGGAAGGAGGAAGAGGGGAGAAGGAAGGAGGGGGGCGCCTCCCCCTCCTAGTCCAATTTGGACCAGCCCATGGGGGGGGGGGGCGCGAGGCCACCCCTTGAGGCCCTTCTCTCCTTTCCCGTATGGCCCATTAAGGCCCACTACTTCCCCCGGCGAATTCCCGTAATTCTCCGGTACTCCGAAAAATACCCTAATCACTCGGAACCTTTCCGATGTTCGAATATAGCCTTCCAATATATTGATCTTTACCTCTTGACCATTTCGAGACTCCTCGTCATGTCCGTGATCTCATCCGGGACTCCGAACAAACTTCGGTCATCAAATCACATAACTCATAAATACAAATCGTCATCGAACGTTAAGCGTGCGGACCCTACAGGTTCGAGAACTATGTAGACATGGCCGAGACACATCTCCGGTCAATAACCAATAGCGGAACCTGGATGCTCATATTGGCTCCTACATATTTGATGTCTACTACACAACCTTCTTCTTGTAGACGTTGTTGGGCCTCCAAGTGCAGAGGTTTGTAGGATAGTAGCAAATTCTCTCAAGTGGATGACCTAAGGTTTATCAATCCGTGGGAGGCGTAGGATGAAGATGGTCTCTCTCAAACAACCCTGCAACCAAATAACAAAGAGTCTCTTGTGTTCCCAACACACCCAATACAATGGTAAATTGTATAGGTGCACTAGTTCGGCGAAGAGATGGTGATACAAGTGCAATATGGATGGTAGATATAGGTTTTTGTAATCTGAAAATATAAAAACAGCAAGGTAACTAGTTGCAAAAGTGAGCGTAAACGGTATTGCAATGCTTCGAAACAAGGCCTAGGGTTCATACTTTCACTAGTGCAAGTTCTCTCAACAACAATAACATAATTGGATCATATAACTATCCCTCAACATGCAACAAAGAGTCACTCCAAAGTCACTAATAGCGGAGAACAAACGAAGAGATTATGGTAGGGTACGAAACCACCTCAAAGTTATCCTTTCTGATCGATCTATTCAAGAGTCCGTAGTAAAATAACATGACGCTATTCTTTCCGTTCGATCTATCCTAGAGTTCGTACTAGAATAACACCTTAAGACACAAATCAACCAAAACCCTAATGTCACCTAGATACTCCAATGTCACCTCAAGTATCTGTGGGTATGATTATACGATATGCCTCACACAATCTCAGATTCATCTATTCAACCAACACAAAGAACTTCAAAGAGTGCCCCAAAGTTTCTACCGGAGAGTCAAGACGAAAACGTCTGCCAACCCCTATGCATAAGTTCACAAGGTCACTGAACCCGTAAGTTGATCACCAAAACATACATCAAGTAGATCACGTGAATATCCAATTGTCACCACAGATAAGCACATGCAAGACATACACCAAGTGTTCTCAAATCCTTACAGACAAAATCCGATAAGATAACTTCAAAGGGAAAACTCAATCCATTACAAGAGAGTAGAGGGGAAGAAACATCATAAGATCGAACTGTAATAGCAAAGCTCGCGGCACATCAAGATCGTGCCAAATCAAGAACACGAGAGAGAGAGAGATCAAACACATAGCTACTGGTACATACCCTTAGCCCCGAGGGTGAACTACTCCCACCTCATCATGGAGAGCGCCGGGATGATGAAGATGGCCACCGGTGATGGATCCCCCCTCCGGCAGGGTGCCAGAACAGGGTCCCGATTGGTTTTTGGTGGCTACACAGGCTTGCGGCGGCGGAACTCCCGATCTAGGTTATTTTCTGGAAGTTTGGGAATATATAAGAGGTGTTGGCGTTGGGAACAAGTCAGGGGGGGTCCACGAGGCGGCCACGAGGTAGGGGGCGCGCCCAGGGGGTAGGGCGCACCCTCCACCCTCGTGGTGGCCTCGGGACTCTTCTGGTCCATCTCCGATGCTCCGTGGGCTTCTTCTGGTCCAAAAATAATCTCCGTAAATTTTCAGGTCAATTGGACTCCGTTTGATATTCCTTTTCTGTGATACTCAAAAACAAGGAAAAAACAGAAACTGGCCCTGGGCTCTAGGTTAATAGGTTAGTCCCAAAAATCATATAAAACGGCATATAAATGCATATAAAACATCCAAGATGGATAATATAATAGCATGAATACTTCATAAATTATAGATACGTTGGAGACGTATCAATATTCTACGAAGATCTTGATCGGTCAAACCGCATAACAACATACGTTGTTCCCTTTGTCATCGGTATTGTTACTTGCCCGAGATTCGATCGTCGGTATCATCATACCTAGTTCAATATCGTTACCGGCAAGTCTCTTTACTCGTTCCGTAATGCATCATCCCGCAATTAACTCATTAGTCACATTGCTTGCAAGGCTTATAGTGATGAGCATTACCGAGAGGGCCCAGAGATACCTCTCCGAAACACGGAGTGACAAATCCTAATCTCGATCTATGCCAGCCCAACAAATACCTTCGGAGACACCTGTAGAGCATCTTTATAATCACCCATTTACGTTGTGACATTTGATAGCACACAAAGTGTTCCTCCGGTATTCGGGAGTTGCATAATCTCATAGTCTGAGGAACATGTATAAGTCATGAAGAAAGCAGTAGCAATGTAACTATAACGATCATAATGCTAAGCTAACGAATGGGTCTTGTCCATCACATCATTTTTCTAATGATGTGATCCCATTTATCAAATGACAACACATGTCTATGGTTAGGAAACATAACCATCTTTGATAAACGAGCTAGTCAAGTAGAGGCATACTAGGGACACTCTATGTTTGTCTATTTATTCACACATGTACTAAGTTTCCGGTTAATACAATTCTAGCATGAATAATAAACATTTATCATGATATAAGAAAATAAATAATAACTTTATTATTGCCTCTAGGGCATATTTCCTACAGTCTTCCACTTGCACTAGAGTGAATAATCTAGTTCACATCGCCATGTGATTTAACACCAATAGTTCACATCGTCATGTGATCTAACACTCTATAGTTCACATCGCCATGTGACCAATACCCAAAGGTTTTACTAGAGTCAATAATCTAGTTCACATCGCCATGTGATTAACACCCAAAGAGTACTAAGGTGTGATCATGTTTTGCTTGTGAGAGAGGTTTAGTCAATGGGTCTGCCACATTCAGATCCGTAAGTATTTTGCAAATTTCTATGTCTACAATGCTCTGCACAGAGCTACTCTAGGTAAATGCTCCCACTTTCAATATGTATCCAGATCGAGACTCAGAGTCATCCAGATCGGTGTCAAAGCTTGCATCGACGTAACTCTTTATGACGAACTCTTTATCACCTCCATAACCGAGAAATATTTCCTTACTCCTCTAAGGATAATTTTGACCAATGTCCAGTGATCTACTCTTAGTTCACTATTGTACTCCCATCCCAAACTCAGGGCAGGGTATACAATAGGTCTGGTACACAGCATGGCATACTTTATAGAACCTATGGCTGAGGCATAGGGAATGACTTTCATTCTCTATCTATCTTCTGCCGTGGTCGGGCTTTGAGTCTTACTCAACTTCACACCTAGCAACACAGGCAAGAACTCCTTCTTTGACTGTTCCATTTTGAACTACTTCAAAAACTTGTCAAGGTATGTACTCATTGAAAAAACTTATCAAGTGTCTTGATCTACCTCTATAGATCTTGATGCTCAATATGTAAGCAGCTTCACCGAGGTCTTTCTTCGAAAAAACTCCTTTCAAATACTCCTTTATGCTTTCCAGAAAATGCTACATTATTTCCGATCAACAATATGTCATCCACATATACTTATCAGAAAGGCCGTAGTGCTCCCACTCACCTTTTGTAAATACTGGCTTCACCGTAAGTCTGTATAAAAATATATGCTTTGATCAACTTATCAAAGCGTATATTCCAACTCCGAGATGCTTGCACCAGTCCATAGATGGATCGCTGGAGCTTGCACATTTTGTTAGCACCTTTAGGATTGACAAAACCTTCTGGTTGCATCATATACAACTCTTCTTTAATAAATCTAGTAAGGAATGCAGTTTTGACATCCATTTGCCAGATTTCATAAAATGTGGAAATTGCTAACATGATTCGGACAGACTTTAAGCATCGATACGAGTGAGAAAATCTCATCGTAGTCAACATCTTGAACTTGCCGAAAACATTTTTTGCGACAATTCGAGCTTTGTAGATAGTAACACTACTATCAGCGTCCGTCTTCCTCTTGAAAATCCATTTTATTCTCTATGGCTTGCCGATCATCGGGCAAGTCAACCAAAGTCCATACTTTGTTCTCATATATGGATCCCATCTTAGATTTCATGGCCTCAAGCCATTTCGCGAAATCTGGGCTCATCATCGCTTCCTCATAGTTCGTAGGTTCGTCATGGTCTAGTAACATGATTTCCAGAATAGGATTACCGTACCACTCTGGTGCGGAACATACTCTGGTTGTCCTACGAGGTTTGGTAGTAACTTGATCCGTAGTTTCATGATCATTATCATTAGCTTCCTCACTTAGTTGGTGTAGGCATCACTTGAACTGATTTCTGTGATGAACTACTTTCCAATTCGGGAGTAGGTACAATTACCTCATCAAGTTCTACTTTCCTCCCACTCACTTCTTTCGAGAGAAAATCCTCCTCTTGAAAGGATCCATTTTTAGCAACGAATATCTTGCCTTCGGATCTGTGATAGAAGGTGTACCCAACAGTCTCCTTTGGGTATCCTATGAAGACACATTTTTACGATTTGGGTTCGAGCTTATCAGGTTGAAGCTTTTTCACATAAGCATCGCAGCCCCAAACTTTAAGAAACGACAGCTTAGGTTTCTTGCCAAACCACAGTTCATACGGTGTCGTCTCAGCGCATTTAGATGGTGCCCTATTTAACGTGAATGCAGCTGTCTCTAATGCATAACCTCAAAACGATAGTGGTAAATCGGTAAGAGACATCATAGATTGTACCATATCTTAATAAAGTACTGTTGTGATGTTCGGACACACCATTACGCTATGGTGTTCCAGGTGGCATGAGTTTGTGAAACTATTCCACATTGTTTTAATTGAAGGCCAAACTCATAACTCAAGCATTCGTCTCCGCGATCAGATCGTAGAAACTTTATTTTCTCGTTACGATGATTCTCCACTTCACTCTGAAATTCTTTGAACTTTTCAAATGTTTCAGACTTGTGTTTCATTAAGTAGATATACCCATATCTGCTCAAATCATCTGTGAAGGTTAGAAAATAATGATACCCGCCACGAGCCTCAACACTCATCGGACCGCATACATCGGTATGTATTATTTCCAATAATTCAGTTGCTCGCTCCATTGTTCCAGAGAATGGAGTCTTAGTCATCTTGCCCATGAGGCATGGTTCGCAAGCATCAAGTGATTCATAATCAAGTAATTCCAAAAGTCCATCAACATGGAGTTTCTTCATGCACTTTACACCAATATGGCCTAAACGGCAGTGCCACAAATAAGTTGCACTATCATTATTAACTTTGCATCTTTTGGCTTCAATATGTGCATTACTACGATCGAGATTCAATAAACAATTTATATTGAGTGTATGACCATAGAAGGTTTTATTCATGTAAATAGAACAACAATTATTCTTTGACTTAAATGAATAGCCGTATTGCAATAAACATGATCCAATCATATTCATGCTCAACGCAAACACCAAATAACATTTATTTTAGGTTCAACACTAATCCCGAAGGTAAAGGGAGTGTGCGATGGTGATCTTACCAATCTTGGAATCACTTCCAACACACGTCATCACCTCGCCCTTAACTAGTCTCTGTTTATTTTGCAACTCCTGCTTTGAGTTACTACTCTTAGCAACTGAACTAGTATCAAATACTGAGGGGTTGCTATAAACACTAGTAAAGTACACATCAATAACATGTATATCAAATATACCTTGGTTCACTTTGCCATCCTTCTTATCCGCCAAATACTTGGGGCAGTTCCGCTTCCAGTGACCAGTCCCTTTGCAGTAGAAGCACTTAGTCTTAGGCTTAGGTCCAGACTTGGGCTTCTTCACTTGAGCAACAACTTGCTTGTCGTTTTTCTTGAAGTTCCCCTTCTTCCCTTTGCCCTTTTTCTTGAAACTAGTGGTCTTGTCAACCATCAACACTTAATGCTTTTCTTGATTTCTACCTTCGCCGATTTTAGCATCGCGAAGAGTTTGGGAATTGTGTTCGTCATCCCTTGCATATTATAGTTCATCACAAAGTTCTAGTAACTTGGTGGTAGTGACTAGAGAACTTTGTCAATTACTATCTTATCTGGAAGATTAACTCCCACTTGATTCAAGCAATTGTAGTACCCAGACAATCTGAGCACATGCTCACTGGTTGAGCTATTCTCCTCCATCTTGTAGGCAAAGTACTGTCAGAAGTCTCATACCTCTTGACACGGGCATGAGTATGAAATACCAATTTCAACTCTTGGAACATCTTATATGCTCCGTGGCATTCAAAACATTTTTGCTCGGTTCTAAGCCGTAAAGCATGGTGCACTAAACTATCAAGTAGTCGTCATACCGAGCTTGTCAAAACGTTCATAACGTCTGTATCTGCTCCTGCAATAGTTCTGTCACCTAGTGGTGCATCAAGGACATAATTTTTCTGTGCAGCAATGAGGAAAATCCTTAGATCACGGACCAAGTCCGCATCATTGCTACTATTATCTTTCAACTTATATTTCTCTAGGAACATATAAAAATAAACGGGGAGCGACATCGCGAGCTATTGATCTACAACATAGATATGCTAATACTACCAGGACTAAGTTTATGATAAATTAAAGTTCAATTAATCATATTACTTAAGAACTCCCCCTTAGATAGACATCCCTCGAGTTATGTAAATGATCACGTGATCCAAATCAACTAAACCATGTCCGATCATCACGTGAGATGGAGTAGCTTTCAATGGTGAACATCACTATGTTGATCATATCTACTATATGATTCACGCTCGACCTTTCGGTCTCAGTGTTCCGAGGCCATATCTGCATATGCTAGGCTCGTCAAGTTTAACCCAAGTATTCTGCGTGTGCAAAACTGGCTTGCATCCGTTGTATGTGAACGTAGAGCTTATCACACCCGATCATCACGTGGTGTCTCGGCACGACGAACTGTAGCAACGGTGCATACTCAGGGAGAACACTTGTACCTTGAAATTTAGTGAGAGATCATCTTATAATGCTACCGCCGTACTAAGCAAAATAAGATGCATAAAGGATAAACATCACATGCAATCAATATAAGTGATATGATATGGCCATCATCATCTTGTGCCCTTGATCTCCATCTCCAAAGCACCGTCATGATCACCATCGTCACCGGCTTGACACCTTGATCTCCATCGAATCATCGTTGTCGTCTCGCCAACTATTGCTTCTACGACTATCGCTGCCGCTTAGTGATAAAGTAAAGCAATTACATGGCGATTGCATTTCATACAATAAAGCGACAACCATAAGGCTCCTGCCAGTTGCCGATAAATTTTACAACACATGATTATCTCATACAATAATTTATATATCATCACGTATTGACCATACCACATCACAACATGCCCTGCAAAAACAAGTTAGACGTCCTCTACTTTGTTGTTGCAAGTTTTACGTGGCTGCTACAGGCTTAGCAAGAACCGTTCTTACCTACACATCAAAACCACAACGATTTTTCATCAAGTGTGCTGTTTTAACCTTCAACAAGGACCGGGCGTAGCCACACTCGATTCAACTAAAGCTGGAGAAACAGACACCCACTAGCCACCTGTGTGCGAAGCACGTCGGTAGAACCAGTCTCATGAACGCGGTCATGTAATGTCGGTCTGGGCCGCTTCATCCAACAATACCGCCAAATCAAAGTATGACATGCTGGTAAGCAGTATGACTATTATCGCCCACAACTCTTTGTGTTCTACTCGTGCATATAACATCTACGCATAGACCTAGCTCTGATGCCACTGTTGGGGAACACAGTAATTTCAAAAAAATTCATACGATCACGCAAGATCTATCTAGGAGATGCATATCAATGAGAGGGAAGAGTGTGTCTACGTACCCTCGTAGACCGAAAGCGGAAGCGTTTAGTAACGCGGTTGATGTAGTCGAACGTCTTCGCGATCCAACCGATCCAAGTACCGAATGTACGGCACATCCGCGTTCAGCACACGTTCAGCTCGATGACGTCCCTCAAACTCTTGATCCAGTTGAGGCCGAGGGAGAGTTCCGTCAGCACGACGGCGTTATGGCGGTGATGATGAAGTTACCGGCGCAGGGCTTCGCCTAAGCACTACAACGATATGACCGAGGTATGTAACTATGGAGGGGGGCACCGCACACGGCTAAGACAAATCTTGGGTGTCGTTGGGGTGCCCCTGCCCACGTATATAAAGGAGGGAGGAAGAGGAGGCCGGCCCTAGAAGGGGTGCGCCAAGGAGGGGAGTCGTACTTGGACTCCCGGTCCAAGTAGGATTCGGCCCCCCCTTTCATATTCCAACTAGGAGAAGGAAGGGAAGGAGGAAGAGGGGAGAAGGAAGGAGGGGGGCGCCGCCCCCTCCTAGTCCAATTCGGACCAGCCCATGGGGGGGGGCACCCCTTGAGGCCCTTCTCTCCTTTCCCGTATGGCCCATTAAGGCCCCATACTTCCCCCGGCGAATTCCCGTAACTCTCCGATACTCCGAAAAATACCCGAATCACTCGGAACCTTTCCGATGTCCGAATATAGCCTTCCAATTATCGATCTTTACCTCTTGACCATTTCGAGACTCCTCGTCATGTCCGTGATCTCATCCGGGACTCCGAACAAACTTCGGTCATCAAATCACATAACTCATAATACAAATCCTCATCGAAAGTTAAGGGTGCGGACCCTACGGGTTCGAGAACTATGTAGACATGACCGAGACACATCTCTGGTCAATAACCACTAGCGGAACCTGGATTCTCATATTGGCTCCTACATATTCTACGAAGATCTTTATCGGTCAAACCGCATAACAACATACGTTGTTCCCTTTGTCATCGGTATGTTACTTGCCCGAGATTCGATTGTCGGTATCATCATACCTAGTTCAATCTCTTTACCGGCAAGTCTCTTTACTTGTTCCGTAATGCATCATCCCGCAACTAATTCATTAGTCACATTGCTTGCAAGGCTTATAGTGATGAGCATTACCAAGAGGGCCCAGAGATACCTCTCCGAAACACGGAGTGACAAATCCTAATCTAGATCTATGCCAACCCAACAAATACCTTCGGAGACACCTGTAGAGCATCTTTATAATCATCCATTTACGTTGTGATGTTTGATAGCACACAAAGTGTTCCTCCGGTATTCGGGAGTCGCATAATCTCATAGTCTGAGGAACATGTATAAGTCATGAAGAAAGCAGTAGCAATGAAACTGTAACGATCATAATGCTAAGCTAACGAATGGGTCTTGTCCATCACATCATTCTCCTAATGATGTGATCCCGTTTATCAAATGACAACACATGTCTATGGTTAGGAAACATAACCATCTTTGATAAACGAGCTAGTTAAGTAGAGGCATACTAGGGACACTCTGTTTTTGTCTATGTATTCACACATGTACTAAGTTTCTGGTTAATACAATTCTAGCATGAATAATAAACATTTATCATGATATAAGGAAATAAATAATAACTTTATTATTGCCTCTAGGGCATATTTCCTTCAATTCCTGGTTGTCTTGGCGTATCATGCCTTATGTCGATGGTCGTCTCTGTGCTGGACCTTTCCACTATTGTAAGCACCCGTGTCACTGGAGATCAAGATTTTTGTTTGAGAACATTGCAGGATTGTCTCACATCTAGGATGGAGGTGATCAAGCGCCATGTCCCTGGCGACAGGTTGTGCCACCTTTTGTGGTGTTACGGAGAGGGGGCACAGATCTTTTTCTCGTGCATGGTGGCAAGATGCCTCTGGAGTAATGTTCGTGCGGCTCTAGGCTTGACTGGGAGGCCTTCGTCCTGGCTGGGTTCCTACAAACCTGTGCCAACCATACCAGGAGGAGGCACCTCTTCTGGCTTGTGCCCGTGGCGTGAGCTTGGACCCTCAGGACACTAATGGAAAAAAAGCCTAGCTATGGCGTGGCAAAAAGTGCCTTGCTGGCGTAGACACCCAACGCCACCAATATGGCGCCAATGAAAACAATTTAGTGGTGGCGTTGGCAGACATGTCAGCGGTATTTTAGTACTGATGGTGTGCCACCTGGCTAACGCCAGCAATATATTGTGTTACCTATGGCGTTTATTGTGAGACAGCGCCGGCAGTTTGTATTTTTTAGTAATAAAAAAATATACCCAGCTATTAGTATATGTGCAGCCATTTAAACTTCTAATGGTAACTTCAAATCCACAAACAATAGTGATCAACTAGCTTGCTACCTACAAGCAAAAGTTATCCTCTTGCTACCTACAAGCAAAAGTTATCCGTTAGCTAAAGTAGGACCTACATATATGCACGCATTACATGTCTTGACGATGAAGAATGATCCTCATCTCATGCAACTTGTTCCTGTTGCTCTGTCCCTCCTTTCTGTAATGGACTTTGCGGGTCTTCAGTTCCGCCCTCTCGGCCTTCAGGAGCCGTATCTCCTTCTTTATAGACTCGATCTCGGTCACCAGTTTGTCCTTCTGGTCAATGAGCTTCAATTTCTGATCGCAGAGATCAGAGTTCTTATCGATCATCTCTTCCTTCTTATTCTTCAGGGAGTCATTCAACTCCTTAAGTGCCTTCATTGTACTCTCCTTTGACGCGACAAGCTCACGGCTGAGAATGTCCACGTCACGTACCAGTAGCTGCTGCTGGACCGGTTCTGGAGATGGGTCACGTACATACGCCTGGCAAGTCAAATATTTGAAATCATCAATAATGAATGGTTAGATGATATATGTATATATGCATGTGTTTGCAATGCTCATGGATTTTTTTGTAATCTTACCTGGTTGGTGCTCGTTTTGCCTTTGTCAACTTCATAGGCCGCGTAGTTGCACGAGGACTGGTAGTGGTTGTTCCAGCTAGTCATTGCTGGAACTTCAAAATAATAACAAGTATACGTTATTATGACAAGAACCAAACACACATGTCAAAGTATGGCAAGTGATCTAATGCCAATCACTACAAAAATATAGATAGCATCACAATGGCCTTGCAAACTAGATAGCATGTGGGCCTTAGTGCTAACAAAAAATTTCCTTAGTTCTGACAAGAACCAAACACACATGTCAAAGTATGGCAAGTGATCTAATGCTAGTCATAACAAGAATTGATAAAAGAGTACCTGGAGTGGTTGCATCCATGCCCATCTTTGCAATGTGCACCTTAAGGTTCACTACACCATTATAGATCATGTCAATAAAGCCAGCAGAAATTTCCTTTGGTATGGTAATGACATAAACAAGAAAGGAAACTTCCTTGCAAGCTGGAAAATGATTTGTAGACCAAAAAAGCAAGGAGGACTTCGTGTTCTGAATCTCAGAGTCCAGAATATTGCCTTGCTGATCAAACACTTACACAAATTCTACAACCTAACTGATCTATACATAGGCATGGCAACTTGTCAAGTAAACAAAGAAAATTATGTTCTTTTATGGGAGTAAACAATGGAACCCTGATCTAAACATCCACACGATGATCATTGATGCAAAATGCAGATACAAAATGCCATTGCCACTGTCATATGTTCATTCATGTTACCATACAACTAAAAGGCCTCGATAATGATACCACATGCTATCTTCATTTATCCTTGATTCTGCTTCATTTTAGTTATGTTGTAGGAACCTAAGAAAGTGATAAACAAGCAAAGAAAATGTATATACTACAAATACTAGCAGTGATAACTAGCAAGTCCTTTTAGCATTAGGAACACTACATTTGAGTTTGTTTTACGCTCTTCCTTTACCAAAGACCAAACAGTAAAAACGCAACAAACTATTTGTAATTAATCTCAAACTTCAAGTAAGATCAGTGAGATTTGTGTAATGCCATTGAATTTCTTTGCGGCACACAAATTTTATGGTATTAATTAAGATTGTCCCTGAAAAAAAGTGGAGGGGCGATGAACTCACCGAGGGATGAAGATGGAGAGGATGAACCCTAGCAGTCCGTCGCTTCCGCCGCCGCCGTCGAAGAAACCCTAGCTCAAAACGAACTGAACTCCAATCAAAATGGAGGGCAACGAGCAGCAAGAGAGGGAGAGAGGGGGGGAGAGAGAGAGGAAGATTACCTAACCAGTCGGTGACGAACCGGCCGGAATCATAGCGGCGACGACGAGCGGGGAGAGAGGGGGAGGAAGGGGAATGTGAGAGAGGGAGTGGCGCGAGGGTGCCGTTGCCCTGGTTTTGACCCCCACGGCCTCCTAATACTTGGGCTTGGCCCAAGAAAAGTAAATTTGAAGTCTCAAATTACATATTTTAAATATCAATATTTTTATTTAAAATAATAGAAATTTAATAAAAGTAAACTATAATATACTATAAAAAAAGATCACCACATAAAAAACTAAAAAGAAAAAAATGGGAGGGTCAAACTACATATTTGAAGCCTCAAAACTATATATTTAAAGTTTCAAACTAAAAAGGAAAAAAGTAAATTTAAAGTCCCAAAGTACATATTTTTAAAAATGTCATTATTTCCATTTAAATAATAGAAATTTAATAAAAGTAAACTATAATATACTATAAAAAAGATCACCACATAAAAAACAAAAACAAAATTGAAGTGTCAAACTACATATTTGAAGGCACAAAACTATATATTTCAAGTTTCAAACTAAAAAAGAAAGAAAATTGAAGTCTCAAAGTACATATTTAAAAAAATGTCATTATTTCCATTTAAAATAATAGAAATTTAATAAAAATAAACTATAAAAAGATCACCACATAAAAAAACTAAAAAACAATATAATTGGAAGTGCCAAACGACATATTTGAAGGCTCAAAACTATATATTTCAAGTTTCAAACTAAAAATGAAAAAAGTAAATTTGAAGTCCCAAAGTACATATTATAAAAAATGTCAGTATTTTCATTTAAAATAATATAAATTTAATAAAAGTAAACTTTAATATACTATAAAAAAGATTACATAATATAAGAATGTTCGCATTGACAAAATAAAAATACTGACGTGGGAACCAATAGCACGCCACAACTAAACATAATACTGCTGGTGTTCCATGCTATTCCACGCCAGGACTATATTATGCCTGGTACAAATTGTTGATCCCATATACTTCTAACGCTCACCTATTTACCAACGCCACCACTATGCCCCTACTAATGTCATACCAAACAAGCCAACGCCACCACAATTTGAATAAAATAGTGCTGGCGTTGGTTGAAAATGGCGCGCCACCAACGAAAGTTGGGACTGGCACTTTCTCCACTAGTGGGAAAAGCGCAATGCAACACCCCAAAATTTTTGACCTTGTTTTATTAATTAAAATTTTTGCCAGGAAATAAAACTTTCCCATTTGTCAAGATTTACCCTTTTGATATTGTGGATTTTTACCTCAAGTGGAAACTTTCCAAAAGGATTATTGGACTTGAATACTCTCTATAATAAAACAATTCTTTATCAGTGGATTTAAATTTCAAGATTTGTTTTCTCAGAGCTTTATTCTTTTAAATGATTTCTTTTGAATTTGGAGCCTGTTTTGCACTGCTACCATTTGATAAATGCTTTTAAAATTTCCACCAAAATTTGGGGATGTCATGTGAGGTTTCCACATTACTTTTATGCAAAAATATCTTCTGGTCATTGGAGATTTTGAGCTCTACATCAATTTTTCAAATCTGGTTCAGTAGGTATTTCTGCACTACAACCTATTTAAATATTATTCTAAAAATTCTTCCAAGTGTTTGGAGATGTCAGTGGATGCTTATAATGCAACCTCATGCAGAAAACCCAGTGATGTTCTTTGAAATATTTGAGTGAATCATCTTCATTTCCATCCTGGTCCAGTTGGGTGATTTGTACTGCAACCCCATTTTATTTTGTTCTAATACCCATGAGCTTTTTCCTACTTATAGTCCTCCCTACCAAACTCTTAAGCCCAGGAGATTGGACCCATTTGAGCATTTTTGGTGCATGCAATGATAGCCTATAGTTTCTGCCCAAAACTGGTTTTCTCAAAATCTTGCACTATCTAGTTTCTGTTTTTGCCAAGCTCACCTTACCACCTTCTTGAGCTCCTAAAGAGACCAGGATCTGGAGAGTTTGGCCACCCCAAGAGTTGCCTAGATGCCCAGGGCATTCTGTCGAACACCCTGTGTGCAGGGACAGTTTTTGCATGTCTTCTAGTTTGCATTGTGGACTTGAGCCCCTGACCCATCCAGCATGTCCACTAACCTCCTACCTATCCCTAACCCTGGCCTGTTAGCTACCAGCCTCACCCAAGCCCTCTAGCGCGCACTGGCATTTCGTCGAACACCTACTGTGCGTGCTCTGGGCGCGCCCAGAGCGCACGTTTTGCACGCGCGCGCACTGAGCCGCCGCGTCGCACTGCCGCACTCGACGCGACCCGTCCCTGGCCCCTGCTCGCCTGCTGAGCAGCGCACTAGCCTCACCCACTCTCCACGCCACCCCTGGCGCCCTACAACGCCGCTGGCAGAACGTTTGGCGGCACGCCGGCGTCGGCAGCGGGCTCTACCATGGACGGCGCCGCCCAAGCCACCCGCGCGCCAGCTGCCCCCTGGGAATAGGCCGAGCTTATCCACATGCTCGTCGGCACGCGCTCGTCGCCGCCACGACGCCCTGCA
This sequence comes from Aegilops tauschii subsp. strangulata, assembly GCF_002575655.3. Classification (NCBI taxonomy): domain Eukaryota; kingdom Viridiplantae; phylum Streptophyta; class Magnoliopsida; order Poales; family Poaceae; genus Aegilops; species Aegilops tauschii. The sequence goes on from NC_053039.3 coordinate 538,216,586, forward strand.
GCTACAGCAACGGCGATTCCTCGTCGATCTTATCCACCGCCGCGGAGCCAGCCCCATCGCGCTATAAAAGGGGACCCCGAGCTCAACCGAGCACTCAGGCAACCCCAGGCCACCTCCATAGAACCCCCGTAGCCAGCAATCGACGAGGAGGGGCTTTCTTCCTCGTCTCCGGCCAGTTCGGCCGCCACCGAGCTCCGGTGCCGTGCGTCACAGCCAGGCCCTCCCCCGCCAATCCAACGCCACCAGTCGCTTCCTCTTGCTCTTGCGCAGCTGCCCAGCGCCTCCGCCTCGATCGGAGACCACCGGAGCCCAAAACGCACTTTGCTCCCGAACCACCGCCCGCCGCGGAGCTCGCCGCCGGTGACCTCCCCCGTCCCCACCTGCCTAGCGCCCACCGGGAGGACCGCCCCGGTCAGGCGGATCCATCCCTGCCCTCAGGACCCCGTGGGGAGCTGCCGTTCGTCGACGGCGATCGCCGGAGGCCCGCCACCGTTCGGGCAGAGAGAGAGGAGGGAGGGGAGACCAGTCAAACCTGACCAGTGGGTCCCCTGGACCCACTGTCAGCGACCCGCGCGCCCGTCCTCTCTGTTTAAGTGAAAGCGCAAAGTCCGGAGTACGTGTCCCCTGCCTCGAAAGCGTATTTTCCCCGAAGCGTTTTTCTTTTTCTGATTTTATTAAAACAGAACTTTGACTGATCTTTGACTGACTATAACTTTTAAAATAAAACTCCAAATGAGTTGATTCTTTTTCCTACCTCTCTCAAATTTCATCTAGTTTATTTTAAGATTTATTTCAAAAATATTTGGGACAACTTTTTGTACTGTTTTTGAAATATGTGTTATTTGTATATTTCTCAAAATAGGATTTTGGAGAAAAGGCAACCTTCAAAAAGTGCACCCCCACATGCATACACTTGAAGGCAAGCATCCTGAACCTTGGCTTAATATTTTTGGATGTTGTTGATACGGTTGCAACATCACCTTGACTTGGATGCATACGCTATTTTATGTGACGATAAAAATCATATGCATGAGTGCATGGTGGAGTTTTCTTTGCTGTGATAAATGGATATGTTGGTGATAGTGATCATCCTCGTAAGCTTCTCATGCATGCCGGAAGGAAGTCGGGAAAGTCGCGGTCTTGGGTAGACGCGAGCTAGACCCCAGTTCCTCGTTGAGACGAGAATGTCCGGTATGGCATGGTGAGGCTTGATGAGCGGTGAGCTTACCTGTTAATGGAAATATTTTTGTTATGCTAATCATGCAGGGAACACTTGAACCTCCTGAGTCGGCCTTAGATCGAGTCTTGTCCAGTAACCCCCATACTTGCCTGGAACTACCACTTGTCCCTGCCTTAGGTAGGGTACGGTTCAGTAAGTTGTCAACCCTTTTTAGCACACACCGTACAGAGAGGCCGTGATGAGGGTCCCATGGCCATGGATTAAAGCCAGTCATCCGGTCCGGGGGCATGGGTGTTTCGGTTGTAGCCGGAGGGGTAGCTCCCCTAGTTTGCGCGCGGTATAAATTTTGTGATCCCATGCTACGTCGAGGTTGTAGCCTGCCCACTTAGAGTTTCGCTTGACATGTGTCGTGGGTGATTCCAGACACCGGTAAGTTAAGCTGGTGTGTGCAGGTCAGGCGTGTTTTCAATTAAAAGACCGTAGACGGAATTAGTCCCGATGGACTAAAGAAATCCGTTACCCGTGGGTAAAGAGTACACCCTCTGCAGAGATTATACATCTATTCGAATAGCCGTGTGCATGGTTAAGGACTACAGTCTGGGATAGGTCAAGTGTCGGTCTTAGTGTCGGTCTTCGGAGGAAAAGCTGCTAAACCAGAACTTGGATCACGACTTGTGACTTGTGACGATTATGATTACTATTATTGTGGACTAACCCTTTTCATTATTTTAAATTATTAAGTATCCCTGGGACGGTTCCACCTCCTGGATACTCACTGCAACTATTCTATTATAAGCCCTTTATGTGGTGTCGCTCAGACGCCCGACTGTGGCATGCTTGTTTTTTTTCTTTTATTTATAAGCCCTTTATGTGGTGTCGCTCAGACGCCCGACTGTGGCATGCTTGTTATTTCTTTTATTTATAAGCCCTTTATGTGGTGTCGCTCAGACGCCCGACTGTAGCATGCTTGTTATTTCTTTTATTTATAAGCCCTTTATGTGGTGTCGCATAGACGCCCGACTGTGACATGCTCGTTATTTCTTTTATTTATAAGCCCTTTATGTGGTGTCGCATAGACGCCCGACTATAGCCTGTTTGTTATTCCTTTTATTTATAAGCCCTTTATGTGGTGTCGCCCAGACGCCCGACTGCGGCATTGTTAATTTATTTGCACCCCTTTTTCAAGGAGTCATTTCAGACACTCGATCACTACATTCTATTTCTATATTGCATACTCATATTTTTCCCGCATGCGTGCATCATGGATTTCGTATATTTCGTGACAGACGTTGTGATCATAGAATTATTTCGGAGCATGTTTTGATATATTATACCCGTGTTCTTGATGTTTGCGAGTACATTCAAACGTACTCACTGGCTTGTGCCTGGCTATTGTCTTGGCCAGATTTTCTTGCGTAAAGAAGAGCGTTGCGACGACAGCCCGGAACCTACGCAGTGTTGACAGCAGCCCCGCGAAGATAGGAGTTATCCTGGTCAGCTGTTCTTGTGGGAAATGGAGTCCCATAGACGCAGATACACCACAAACCGCTTCCGCCATCAACCACTAGAAACCAAATGTTGTACTCCTAGGCCACAATGGTCTTGTACTACATATTTTTGTACTTTGCTTGGAATTCTTGTATCAAGTTGGTGTCTCATCAGCTAACAGTAATCCTGGGGCTGGTGAGTACAAGGGCCTTTTTCAGGAGAATTAATATCCCGAAAATCCGGTGCTGACACGCAACAAAATGGTGATTGAGCATGTCTTTCTTAGATAGACCTCTGATTCTATCTTTAAATTCCTTGTATTTTCCACAGCATTGACACCAACTCTCTAGAAAGCTAGATCGAGACCAGCTAGGACACATGGGGACGTGATGACTGCTGTTGCGCACTATCTTGCTTCGTCGGAGATTGCGTGAGCTCCCGACCAGTCGACCACTTGGTGGTCTTTTTTCATCTTTCTTTTATGCTTTCGTTTGGGCATGTTTCTGCTATTGCCTCATCAGACTATTTTATTTTCGGTGTGGTTCGTGAACATGTTATTTATAAAGCAGGAAAAAAAATTCTATTTGGAGTGTAAACAGAGTCTGGTTGTACTTTTTTCGAAAAGAGACTGGTTGTACTCGAAATCTCTCGTATCCAAAAAAGAGTAAGGTTTTGTGTTCATCCGCCCTCACATGTCACGATCTGAATCATTTCTCTTCTCTCCCAACCCGAACAAAACACACCTCTCTATCACCCCTCCGAAGTGAGCAAGCCTCCCCTAACCCTATATATTTGCGGCCGCCTCCTCCCTTGATCCTTGACCTCTCAACGGTCATCGCAATCACGCCGGTTGTTTGATTCATAAGGCTGACCCCCGTAGGATTTTTTTAAGGATTTTTTTGTACTACTTCCCATGATGTAATCAAACAAACCAAAATCCTATAGGATTTGATATGGGCATGTAATGACAATCTTATGTTTTTCCTGTTCCCCCGATTTTAGAATTCTACGAATCAAAGAGGCCCTTGATGAGGAAGCAATCTCCATGAGGTCTGCGTATGATCCTAAGGCCCAGTTCTTTTGAGCGATTCTCCCAGAATCGTCCCCCTCCCCAGCTTCTTCCATAATCGTCACTTCATAATTTTTTTTTACAATCCTATCTAGTTAAGGTCTAATTAGCTAGGATTGTAAGAAAAATATGAAGTGACGATTCAGGGAGAAGCTATGGAGGGGGGCGATTCTGGGAGAATCGCCCAAAAGAACTGGACCTACTTTTGCTAATAAGCCGCTGGACCCGCGTAGAAGAACTTTGATCCCAACAAATGTAGGATGTTTCTTTGTCTTGCTCTAAAAAATAGGCTATTTACAAATGGGCGCAGCCTGGCAGGGTCAGGCGAGGCCTTGCTCTGGCCGATGTTTACCCCTTGTGCTCTTCCTCGGAATCAACTGGCCACATGCTTCGATGCGTCCTCATTCAGCCGAGATGAGAAACTTGCACAGCTTTTGCTCGACGAACTTTGAAGATATTCTTTTTTCGCGAATACGCAACGATTGCGTATCATTTCATTGATAGTTAGGATAGAGAACAGGGGGGTGCCGTCCATAACCGTGTACACAAGATGGCGCGCGTAAGGGTAGCAGAGAGCATAGGGGGAGGGTGCTCAGCCTCGATGCAAAGGGTTCATGTTACAGGCAGTATGTTGGCCAGTCCGGTGGCGCCCGCTCGCGCCCAAAGGCGGGCCTCTTGCTTGATGTCGCGGGAAAGCACCGTGTTGGAGGGTTGTGCGCCGTCGAAGACGCAAGCATTGCGATGCTTCCAGAGGTGCCATGCCGTGAGGATGATGATGGTGCCAATGCCCTTTCAGAGGCCTGCAGGGGAGTTGTCGATGGAATCGGACCACCAGGCGAAGAAGGTGGCCGATCCGTCAGGTGGAGCAATCGTCGCTCGGCACCAGGATAGAATCTCGTGCCATGTGATCTTGGAGAAGGCGCAGCCCACCAAGAGGTGGTGCAGGGTTTCCGGTTCCTGAGGGCAGAGTGAGCAGTCGCGGTCGTGTTGGATTCCGTGACGCGCAAGGCGATCGGCAGTCCAGCAACGGTCGAGAGAGGCGAGCCAAATGAAGAACTTAGTGTTCAGGGGAGCCCAGTTCCGCCAAGTAAGTTGCCAGGTGGGCGAGGACGTGGAACCCAGGAAGAGAGCATGATAGCATAATCGGGCCGAGTATTGGCCGTTGGCCGTCCAACGCCAGATCAGCCGGTTCGGCTCCTCGGATGTGGCCAGGTTCTGGAGGCGCCGTCAAATGTCCATATACTCGAGGGTTGCCTGGGGTCCCAAGGCGCCTCGGATGTCGGCAATCCAAGAGCGGTTGTGCATGCCATCGCACACAAGGCGCTGCCTGCGGGCGCTCTTGGCGACCAAGGCCACCAGGGCCGGTGCGCGCTCCGCGATGGATTTCCGTCGAGCCAATGATCAGACCAGAACTTGGTGGTTCAGCCGTCTCCGATGATCCAGGAAGTCGAAGCTCGGAAGAATTGTGTGACAACCGGATCTCTAGGTAGGTGAAGGTGGCGCCATGAGCGGGAAGCGTCGGTGGTCCGGAGCCAAAGCCATCTTGTACGCAGCGCGATGCCCGTACGGTGTAGGTCACGAATGCCAAGCCCTCCAAGAGCGAGGGGGCGGCAGATTCGGGCCCAAGCAACAAGGCAGGTGCCGGCCTTGGCATCTTTCCGGCCGTGCCACAAGAAATCCCGGATGATGCGGACGATTTTCTTCAAAATAGGAGGGTTGATGGCCATGGCGAGGAGGATATGGACCGGCATGGCAGAAAGGACGTGGCGTGCCAGCGAGAGGCGCTCGCCACGGGAGAGTAAGGATGCCTTCTAGGTCGCTAGCTTCTTGGGCATCCGCTCCACAAGGGGAGGAGTGTCGAGGAGGGGGCCTTGCGGATGGAGAGAGGTAGCCCGAGATAGGTGATAGGGAATGGTTTCACCGGACACGCCATGGCCGCACCGATGGCCTCACAGGCCGCGGGGGAGGACTGGATTGGGGAGGCCGAGCACTTGGCTAGTCCCAAGGCCAGTGGCATCGCGAAAGAACTGGAGTAGCATGCGCACAACCTCAAGCTCCTGGGGGTCGGGATGGCAGAAGACGACGACGTCGTCCGCGAACAGGGAGATGCTCGAGGCGGCGTGCCGAGTCATGAGGCGACGGAGAATGCCCTTGTTTATCGCTGTCTGTAGCAGGGAATTGAGGGCATCAATGGTGATGGCGAAGAGCATAGGCGAGAGTGGGTCGCCCTGCCTGAATCCACTGGCATGGGGGATGGGCGGTCCGGGGTGCCATTGATGAGCACGCGTGTGGAGGCGGTGGACAACAGGAGCGCGATCCAGTTGCATCAGCGGTGTCCGAACCCAGGATGGTTCAGGACGTCCAGGAGGAAAGCCCAGGACACTAAGTCGAACGCACGTGCAATGTCGAGCTTGAGGAGTACACATGGGGCCTTGATGTTGTGCAGCACACGCGCCGTTTGTTGGACCAGGAGAAAATTGTCGTGGACACTTCTGCCGGCGATAAAAGTGCTCTGGTTCACGGACACAAGCTCGCCAAGTCTGGGTGCAAGGCGCAGGGAGAGGACCTTCGCGAACAGCTTGGCGATGAGATGTATCAAGCTGATCGGACGGTAGTCGGATAAGGAGGAGGCGTCAGCTCTGGGGAGCAGGATAAGCAGCGCTTCGTTCAGCCTTTGGAAACCGCGGCCATTAGAGGAGAATAGCTTGTCGAAAGCCTCGCAGATGTCGTTTTTGATGATGCCCCAGCACGAGCGGAGGAAATCGGCTGTGAAGCCGTCAGGGCCTGGAGATTTGCCCGTGGGAAGTTTCTTGATTGCCTCCAGATCTCCTCCTCGAAGAAGGGGCGATCGAGCTCCGATAGATTGAAGTGGCGCTGGTCAATGGCCTGGAGGTTGATGGAGAAGTCTCGATTCATGGCCGTGCCAAGCAAAGATGAGAAGTGCCCGTACGCGGCATGGGCCATGTCCGGTTCACTCGAGATCGTGTGGCCGTCCACCAGGAGGTCACGGATGCGGTTCCGTTTCCGCCGGTTGGCGGCGTGGATTTTGCTGTAGGCCGAGTTCGTGTCTCCCTCATGCAGCCAGTGTAGGCGAATCCGCTCCCTGCTGATGGTTCTTTCGAGGGAAGCGAGACCGAGGTAAGTGCGCTTGAGCTCCCTGCGGAGCCAGGCCTCCAAAGGCGAGAGCGGTCGGTGGTCCTGTGCCATGTCGAGGCGGACGATCAGTTCGCGAGCCACCGCCAGCTGGTTAGAGATGGTGGCTGTGGTCCTGGCGCTCCAACTCTGAAGGCGGCGAGCTGTTGCCTTTAACCTCGCGTAGATGCGGCAGAAAGGGTCGTCTACGGACGGGGTGGAGTTCCATGCTTCCTGCACAGTCTGGTGAAAACCATCGAGTTTTGTCCAGTACCGCGCGAAGTGGAACCTGGGTGCCCCGCCTTGTTGCGGAGTACAATCGACGAGGAGAGGGCAGTGATCGGAGACGGCAGAAGCAAGACAACTTAGGAAGCACTGCGGGAATGAGGTTTCCCACGAAGAGGTACACAGCACGCGATCGTTACGGACGAGGGGTGGGGTCGGCCTGCTCGTTCGACCAGGTATAACGCCGACCATGCATATAGATGTCATGGAGGGCGAGGTCTGAAGATATTCAAGATTTATGTGCTGTGATCATCGCGATTCTATGGAACCTATGGAAACGTCAAAATGATATGATCCTCTGCCATGAACTAGAAGCTCTCCATACCACGACAAGGCGGTGTGCTGATGACCTGATGCAATGTTCAAGTCACTGCGCCAAAGAGGAAAAGAAAACGTTGATTAGAGACTAGAGTATTACTGAGAGAGACACGTAGCCCTGTAACGCAACTCCCTCTCTCAATCGTGTTGTATCCTGCTGCAGTATTATGTTGTCTACATGGCACTGGTACTAGATCTATACTCAGCGCTTGCTGCACGTTCAGAGGCTAGGATGTGCATAGGGGTTACGTTCAAAATAGATACGAGTGTTGCTCCCATCACCGAACTCAAGTCAAGTTACAGCGCTGTCGAATGCCGCGTGCCTTTCTGTCTTGGTCGCGCAGCAGCGGACAGAGGTAGTAGTATCTTCTTACTCAAAAAAGATACTACTAAATGACAACTCCTTAGATACACTCCCGCAGTCCTATAATATAAGATGTTATTATAATTTATAACCAATATATGAGAGTAAAGCGCATCCGGAAGCTCTGTCACGAACATCAGGATGCACGTTGAATAAGGTGCCGATCATAAGGATCACAGTATACTCGGATCACATTGAACCATCTGTCCTCTCATCTTCAGAATCAGGAGCAGAGTCGCTGTAAGAGCTAGTATCGGTATAAAAACGGGACCAGTACGCATTATCCCACTCGAGCGTCAGGTTCTTGATCCTGGGGAACTTCGCTTGCAGGGTATGCGTGTCGTCGATGTCCAAACAATTGTGCAGCCGAAGAACCTCCAGAGCAGGACAGTACTCAAGGACGGCTGTCAGCTCTCCCACAGTGATGTCAATGTCGCCGAGTTCAAGGGAACGCAGCTCCAGAAGAGGCGACTCTTTTATAGCACTGGCGACTTGTTGGCTGAAGACGTGGCTGTAGGATACAAGCCGAAGGGTTGTTAGTGAGGGCGACCTGCAAACAGGAACAGCAGGGCGATGATTTAGTCGGGATGATCCATGAGCGAATGCGGACACGATGTTTGAAGGTGGTGTATGAAACTATGAACTATGAAGTGGAAAAAAAATCTGACGCAGAGCTGTGATTAGTTATAGTAAAATAAAATTTGGAGCAGAAATCAAGTAACCATGAACGAAAAACACCTCTCCACAATATACTTGATGAGGTCATCGGTGACGAAGTGCTTCCCGGCGAACACCCGGAGCTGTCCGTCGGAGCGTTCGACGGCAGCCTTCGCCATTGTGTGCTGGGCAACTAGGTTCCTGGGGTGCAGGATCCCGTGGTCGTCGATCTCTACTACTCGCCACACGTCTGGCAACTTGGCCGCCTGGAGCCACGAGCGGCACACGAGGCCGGCGCCCGTGAGGACGTCGACGGCGCCAAGCCTGATGAAGATCGAGGAAAGAACGTCAAGGGGCAGCAGCGACCAGTCCCTCGCTGGCGGCGCTGTATCGTCCATCGACGACGATGATGATAGATCGATCTGACTGGCACGGGGGTCGTCGGAAACAGAAGAAAGTCAAGAGGGATGTGTATCGTCCGCCTTTTTGACTGTTGATGAATAAGACTGGACGGTCATCCGGCCTCTCGCGTGTTACAGGACTAATAATTGCATGCCAACTTGGGCCGGGCCCACCGAGGCAGCAAACGTAGCTTTTCTCGCGCTGTTTTTATCCATCGATATGTATTTGGAAAACATCTTTATTTATAACTCTGTATAACGGTGTCAAAAAAAATAAAGGTGTCAAAAATTTGTTACAAAAGTTTGCATGTTCTTCTCCATCGACATATATTTCAATATCTTTATTTATAACTATGTATAACCGTGTGAAAAAATAAAGGTGTAAAAAATCATTTTGTTACAAAAGTTTGTATATTTAGAAAAAATATATTCAGTAATTAAAAAAGGTGTCTGCACATTTTGAAATTTGATCATGTAAATTTACTTTTGAAATTATAAAAACATTTTTAAAATGATTCATGTATTCTATAAGTTTCAATGCAATTTATAAAATTTTCATGTAATTTAAAGAGTTTCATGCATTTTATAATATGGTTATAAAATTAAAAGTGTGTTCATTATAATTTTGAGAAGTGTTCAGACATATATCTATACCTATAACTATATATATATCCTATTAAAGGGAATATGTATTCTTGGTTTGGTTCAGTCTTTTTCGTTTGGTATGAGTGCACGCTAAAGTTTCTTACCTTTGGCTCGTACACACGCTAAGCGAATTGGGCCAGGTACTTATTGTTGATGGGCCTTTTATGGGCTTTCATATAGAGACCGCGAAAAATAATTGGGTCAAAATATATCAACATTGTGAGAATTGAACACAGGACCTCATTTCTGGCTCTTAGATGTAACAACCAACGACCTAAACGCCTTTCATATTTACTAATCGCAACTCAATTTAAATATACAAGTGGCAGTCTTCATGTTTAGAGCGAGCTAATTAAGCGAATGATCTAATTAAAGAAGGATTGTGGGCTCAAATCGAATATTTAAACGGACGTGACTAATTAAAGAAAGGATTATGGTAAAAAGAGTTAAATACACCACGAGTGTCTTAACTTGTCATGTGCGTTCATTTTGATGCTTAAAGTTGTAAAATACATGAAAGTGGTGCTTGAACTTGCACGTCCATGCAAGTACATTGCCTTCTACCGTATCCGGACGTACGCCCTGCCCGTGTGGCACACCAGCGTGGCGGCGGCCCGCATGTAAGTGGCTGGAATTAGACGAGTGATGTTTTTTTTTGCAGAAACCACCTCATTTTTATTTTATTACATAGAAAAGCCCTTCAAATTAGAAATATGGGTCCCATGTGTTAGTAGAGAGAGAAATCACTAAAATAAATTGCAGCATGGAACTCCTGCTTAATGCAGGCACGTGCTGGCCACCTGACTAAAATAAGTTATACATTCTACTAGTAACTAGAAATGTGTGTACAACAATATCGCCTATAGATGTGCAATTCCTTCACACATTTTCTACATTTTTTCAAGTTTCTCTTTAGTTTTCATGATATGTAAATTTTGTCATATAAAAAATACAATAATGATCAGTAGGCAATTATTGTGTAGTTTAATTCTTTATTTTATTTTTAGTATTGTGTACTTTGAAGAGGTAAACATGAACTAATTCTAAAATTTATGTAGATTTAGACAGTTCAATATATTAAGAATTATTGTGTAAATTTATGTATATTCATGCAGGACCACAAGAAAGGACAATTATTGTGTATTTTCATTGTATTTTTAAAACCTACAATTACAAAAAAATTGACAGCTTAATTGTTCAATGTGTTTAAAAAATTATCGTGTAATAATAGTAATTCTAGAAACGTATTAAAACCTGTTAAAGGTGTTTGCAGAAATGTAAGAAAAAATTTACGCAACAAATTCTAAAATACACATTGAACATTTTTTGAAGTACATGTTGTGAATTTTTTGAATGCATGGCAAACATCATTCAAAAACACGTTTATAATTTTATAATACACGTGAAAAAAATAAAATATGTTGAACATTCTTTTCAAATGCACAAGCATATTCCCTAAGTCTCCTGCAATACGATAACAAGTGAAGAATTTAGGTGCAGCAAACAAATATATTTTTTGCATGGTAACACCAAACAGATAAATTGTCATTGACGTGTGCATGGATGCATACCACACACACGACATCCAGTATTAAGAAAAACAACACAGCCATGTTTGGTGTAGTTTATTTGTTAACATGTGAATGTTGTGCATGCGATGTCCTAGCATTGAATCCCTCTAGGCTCGTCCTTTGTGTTTCGTATTACTGTTTTTTTTCATCCGCTCGCCCGTGTTGATATGCAGGACCCAAACGTGACATGTCGGGTCCATCATCGGTCTACATTCGTATGCCATACATTTATGTGTAATTGAATAAAACCAAGGGAGTTGTCTGTAAATAAAATGCTCTCACTCATTGACATGCAGACCGTCGCCACGCTGGCGCGCCACATGGGCAAAGGCGTACACCCGGATACGGTTGGAGGCACCATTTTTGCACGCCTGGACAAGTTGAAGCACCACTTTTATGTATTTTACAACTTTAGGCACCAAACTGACCGCACAGAACAAATTAAGGCACTCGTGTATTATTTAGCTCTGGTAAAAAGGTGGAATAATTAAAAGAAAGATTGTGGTCTTAATAAATAGAATATTCAAATAGATGAGGCTAATTAAAGGAAGGATTTGAGGTAAAAAGTATGATAATTAAAGGGAAGGATCTCTAGGCTTCAATGTGTGGGGCTACTAAATTGAAAAAGGAAGGATTTGATTCCCGACTAAAACAGGTGATGACGTCATGGTAATTAAAGGAAGGATTATACTTAAATGAAATCAGTAGGAGATTATGTCCAGCAAAGAAAATATGAACACGGCTAAATTGCATCATATTTTTTTATGTTCATTTTGTAGAAGGATGCTGCGTTGCAGCATGTTCTTCATAGTGAAGCTGGTGTCGTGGGACATTTTGCTTGCACAAAACATTAATTGTTTCCGTTGCAACGCACGGGCATATGTGCTAGTAATTTAAAAAGTTCTTTATTTTTAAAAAATGTGTATACTTCTTTTTATGAAAGAAAAAAATTAAGGGGAAAAAGTTGCCACTTCATTCAATGCATAGCTCTTTCAGAGCAATCTCTGAGCTAACACACTCAGGAAAGACATGAAGCCAAGTTTTACATAGCGATCTAATACAATCTTCCCTAACGAGGACATGAGCGAATTTATTTGCCGAACGTCGCACCCAAGCAACTCTAAAGTCCTGAAAAGAGCTTAGTAACCCTTTGATTTCCTGTACTAGTTGCCCATTAGTAGAGAAGGTGATCCTCGAATCGGACTCTCAAGGGGCGGTGAGTAAGATCAAGAATGTGCACTTTCATGTCCTTTAGAGTGGCATGTACATCATATAAAGGTGGCCCAGTATATATTTGAAAACAATCCTATGGGCTATGTTGTTCTGAACCAATCATATCAAGTTCTAGATCATGCACATCGACAAATGTTGCACTCTGAAGATATGTCGCAAACGACATGTCCTCCCCATACTTGTCCCAATTGACAAAGCTCCATCAATAAGGAATCATGGGACCCATGGAGAAAGGTAAATGTGGAGACCATGGATATTCCTGCGTCACACTCTTCATATTAGGTTCCATGTCACTCGGAATTTAACAAGATCTTCGTTTCAGAATATGTTCTTTATGTGGAGTTATTACAACGATGTTGTTATTCACAAGCAAAGAGTGGCTAGATCGCAGTTGACTGAAATCATCATGTTTAGATATACATAACATTAAAAAACTAAAAAGAAAATTTTGCATTGATCTTTGCATAAGATGTCACGAATATAGCATTGAATAACATATAACTAAGCCTTAGACTGAAATTTAGCAAAGCCTTTAACTAATATTAGTTTGTCTAGAACCATAATTGGCTCTTATTGCAAGTTTCCAGGCTGGGATGTGCATAGGTGTTAGTCCAAAATAGATATACGAGTACTAACTTCATCATCAAACTCAAGTCAAGCTATTATTTCTCTCAGGAAAGTGACAGATCCTTCGATACAAAACTTGAGGCAAAGGTACTAAAATGCATCACGGAAGGAGAAAGGGTACACGCCAGAATTGGCCGACAATAAGGATGCACGCTATACAAGGATCACAATATACTCATATCACATTGCACAATCTGTCCTCTCATCTTCAAAATACTATGATGAATTAAGAGCCCACTTTATTTAAAGAAATTGTTTTTTTTTTGCGAACTCGGAAACTGAAGTCGGACGGGGGACGCGAATCGTCGGCCTTTTTTGACTCTGATTGATGACGAAGACCACCAGGGCCTGCCTCCTTTCTTTCCAGAATTGAAAGGGCCTGCTGAGTCAGGGTCGTGTGTGTTGGGCGATCAGGTCAATTGGACGGTTCTTCTATCTAAACAAAACAGGTCAATTGGACGGTTGTCTAAAAAAAAATCAATTGGACGATCACGCGGCCTCTTGTGTGCTGGGCCCAACCGCCTGCCAACCTAATGAATAAGAGTTTCTCCAAAAAAACTCATGACTAAGAGCATCTACAACCGGGCACTCTAAACCCCCTCAAATGCCCGGGCGGACGGGCAGGTCAGTGACTGTTCAAAAATCCGACCCAGACGGGCGCTTTAAATGGGCCTCGAACGTCCGGGCTGACCAGCACCCCTTATATACAGGGCAAATATGAGGTGGATATGAGGATGCCCGGGCACAACAGTCCTCTCTTCCATGCTCGCTGCTGTGGACATCGTTGCCGCTTCGAACGCCACCACGGTATGTCCGGCAACTATCGGGCTGCCCCTTGCACTCTATGTGTTCGACACATTGTCCGATCCGGGTTTTTACGATTTATTTGTAGGGAAAACGATGAATTCCGATGCTTCGTCGGACGAGGAGTATGGACCGACGGAGCTTGAAAAAATGGTTGAAACCAAGTTATTTGATTCGTCTGATTCGGACGAAGTAGTGGACATGATCATGCTCATGAGCATGGAAGAGAAAATGGACAGGCAGGTGGAGCACATTCTCAACTTCAAGCGTTCAATCAAAGGAAGTGTGATCAATCGGGATAGGTTCTTCGGAGCATGGCTACTGCGCAAGGACTACTTTACTTCGGACCCAACTTTGCCGGATGATCCATGGTTTTGTCGCTGTTCTCGGATGCGCTAACCATTGTTTTTGCGCATTATGGAGGGAGTGGAGGCACATGATGACTACTTCAAGCTCATAAGGGATTGCTACGGCCAACTTTTTTTCTCTGCTAAGCAGAAATGCACGGCTACTCTGAGTGCGCCGCCAACTGCGCGTCCTATGTGTCACCAAACACTGTTTGGCCATGCTGGTGGGACGGCGAGAGTGTCGTCCCCTCCATTTACATCATGTGGATGTCACGTCCGTCGACGACAGAGAGGTCGCCGACTCGTCAGACGATAGGGCACGGGAGGCGGCTGGGCGCAAAAGCAGATATGGTCCGGTATTCCCTTGTTCCCCGTATTGGTTATGTTCCTTATTCCTCGTCTAGCAGAAACTAATCAAGCTCCGTCTGATCTCCCAGAAGCGGGCATTGTGTCGCAAGTGGCCTGGTCCATCCCCCATGTTTTATTCTTCCTCATCAGAGGCCACACCTTCACTTCATGGGTCTTGTCGCTGCCACACATGGAGACGGCGGATGGAGAACGCGGTCCCCGAAAGGGAACAACAAGGACTTAGACGATGGACGCCACCGTATTCTAGGTTTAGGCCCCTTTTTCTAATAAAAACTATCGGAAATATAATGAACGTGCTCCGGTTTGTACATCTGGTTTGCATGAATTTTGTCCGCTTTGTTGAAATGGTGTTTAAAATGTATGCGGATAGCATTGGATGACCGGCTCCCGCATGTGTGTCCATAGACTGATCCTCCTTATCTATAGACGGATGTGGTGTCCAATTTGTGGGTCAATGTTGAAGATGCCGAGGGCTAAGTATTTATTCTAGAAAAAGGGCGTTGAAGGGCTTGGAGGTCTTCTACCACCACTCGCCACTAAGAAAATTGTGTTGCCCCATTCTTCGTGTCTATCGACCATGGTCTACATGCAAATGCACTTTTCCCATCGTGGCTAGTGCTTGTTCCGCATTTGTCTTGGGTGTTCTAGCTCGAAGGCAACTAGACGAATGTCCCGCGCGTTGCTCATGAGTTTGTATAAAATAAGAACTGCACATAACCTAGCTAGTGTGTTTATAGTTTGGGTTAATTATCCTTTTGTTCTCAGTAGTGTCCATGTGCTCAGTTTTGCCCTCAGATGCAAATTGTGTTCAGTTTTGCCCCTAGTCCATGCACAGCAACTATGACGAGGCCAAACGGCCATATTTGAGTCCATTCCGTCCGCCGGTGTTAATGGTTGTGGGTCCGGAGTTTACACGTGGGACCGCGTGGACGTGGGCCCGGAGCTGACATGTAGGCCCGTGCAACTAAATCCCCAAATCATTCGTAAGATTCTAGCTCACTCTGCCCATCCGCCGGCCGGCTGTCCCGCGCCGCCGCCACCTGCGCCGCGGCCAGCACCTGCCCCGCCACCAGCTGCACGGCCTGCTCCGCCGCTACCGTCCTGCGCCTACGCTCCACGGCTACCTGAGACGCCCGCCACCTTCCTGCAACGCCACGGGTGGGGAGCCCACCACCTGCTCGACCCGCAGCGCGGCCTCCTTCCATGCGCCCGGACGGAGCGCTCAAAGGTGGGGGGCTGCTGGAGCTATTTGAACTAGGAGGAAGAACCCTAGGGCGAAATGACGAGCAGCGGTGACCCCAGAGTATTTGGCGAGGCAGGCATTGATACGTCTCCGTCGTATCTATAATTTTTGATTGTTCCATGCCAATATTATTCAACTTTCATATACTTTTTGGCAACTATTTATACTATTTTTGGGACTAAAATATTGATCCAGTGCCCAGTACCAGTTCCTGTTTGTTGCATGTTTTATGTTTCGCAGAATATCCATATCAAACGGAATCCAAACGGGATAAAAACGGATGGAGCTTATTTTTAGAATATTCGGAAAATTCCAGAAGAAAAATCCACGCGAGACGGTGCCCGAGGTGGCCACGAGGCAGGGGGGCGCCCCTGCCCCCTGGGCGCGCCCCTGACCCTCGTGGGCCACCCGTAAGGCGGTTGATGCCCTTCTTCGGCCGCAAGAAAGCAAATTTTTGGTAAAAAATCACGGCGAAGGTTTCAGTCCAATCGGAGTTACGGATCTCCATATATATACGAAACGGTGAAAGGGCAGCAGAGGAGAACGCAGAAACAGAGAGAGACAGAGAGACAGATCCAATCTCGGAGGGGCTCTCGCCCCTCCCACGCCATGGGGGCCAAGGACCAGAGGGGAAACCCTTCTCCCATCTAGGAAGGAGGTCAAGGAAGAAGAAGAAGGAGGGGGGCCCTCTCCCCCTCGCTTCCGGTGGCGCCGGAGTGCAACCGGGGGCCATCATCATCACCGCAATCTTCACCAACAACTTCACCGCCATCATCACCAACTCTTCCTCCCTCTATGTAGCGGTGTAACCTCTCTCTTACCCGCTGTAATCTCTACTTAAACATGGTGCTCAACGCTATATATTATTTCCCAATGATGTATGGCTATCCTATGATGTTCGAGTAGATCCGTTTTGTCCTATGGGTTATTTGATGATCAAGATTGGTTTGAATTGCATGTTTTATTATTGGTGTTGTCCTATGGTGCTCTCCGTGTCGCACAAGCGTGAGGGATTGCCGCTGTAGGGTTTGCAATATGTTCATGATTTGCTTATGGTAGGTGGCGTGAGTGACAGAAGCACAGACCCGAGTAAGTAGGTTGTTTGCGTATGGGATAAAGAGGACTTGATACTTTAATGCTATGGTTGGGTTTTACCTTAATGATCTTTAGTAGTTGCGGATGCTTGCTAGAGTTCCAATCATAAGTGCATATGATCCAAGTAGAGAAAGTATGTTAGCTTATGTGTCTCCCTCAAATAAAATTGCAATAATGATTACCGGTCTAGTTATCGATTGCCTAGGGACAAATAACTTTCTCATGACAAAAAGCTCTCTACTAAAACTAACTTAGTTGTGTCTTCATCTAAACAGCCCCTAGCTTTTATTTACTCGCTCTTTATTATCTTGCAAACCTATCAAAAACACCTACAAAGTACTTCTAGTTTCATACTTGTTCTAGGTAAAGCGAACGTTAACTGTGCGTAGAGTTGTATCGGTGGTCAATAGAACTTGAGGGAAAATTTGTTCTACCTTTAGCTCCTCGTTGGGTTCGACACTCTTATTTATCGAAAGAGGCTACAATTGATCCCCTGTACTTGTGGGTTATCAAGACCTTTTTCTGGCGCCGTTGCCGGGGAGTAATAGCGTGGGGTGAATAATCTCGTGTGTGCTTGTTTGCTTTATCACTAAGTAATTTCTATTTGCTGTTCTTAGTTGTTCTCTATCTTTAGTTATGGATATGGAACACGAAATACCAAAAAAAATTAGGTGTACTTGCTGCTCATGGAGATGGGGGACCTCCTAAAACCCTCGATGCTGGTTATGTGAAAGATATTATAAACTACTTTGATAATCCTGAGAAAACCCCATTCAACTATGTAATGGGAGTAATGTTGGATCAACGTGAATACTTTAGGGATTATCGCTTGACACAAAAAGGGAAACTATTATGGGATCAAATTCATATATTGAAGTGGTATGCTAGGCAACTATGCTTGAGATATGATTATACTTGTTGCTCTAGGATGAAGGCTCCACACCTTCCCTTTTCATGCAAATTTAATGATAATAAAACCTTAGCTTCTTATGCTAGTGGGATATATGATTATTATGATGTGGAACAAATAGAAGAATTTGTTGCTTTTATGGGTGCTTATGAAATTGAATCTATGTTTAAAGAGTTTGAAGATTTTGATGATGCTGTTTATAGACCTGAAAATTTAGCTGTCCTCAAATATTGCTATGAGAATTATGAATACAATTCCGATATTAATGCACTTATTGAGAAAGTCTCCGCTGTCCAAGAAGAGACTAATATTTTGCAGGAATCTATGGAAGAAGAAATTGATGAAACTGTGAGCTCATTGGATGAAAAAGATGATGAGGAGAGCGAAGAATAAAAGGAGGAAGAGCGGATTAGCTACCCGTGCCCACCTTCTAATGAGAGTAACTCTTCAACTCATACATTGTTTAATTCCCCTTCGTGCTTACCGAAGGATGATTGCTATGATAATTGTTATGATCCCGGTGACTCTTTTGAAATATCCCTTTTTGATGATGCTTGTGGCCAAGATGCCAATATGAATTATGCTTATGGAGATGAACTTGCTATAGTTCCTTATGTTAAACATGAAATTGTTGCTATTGCACCCACACATGATAGTCCTATTATTTTTTTGAATTCTCCAAACTACACTATATCGGAGAAGTTTGCACTTATTAAGGACTACATTGATGGGTTGCCTTTTACCGTTGCACATGATGATTTTGATAGATATAATATGCATGTGCTTGCTGCTCCTACTTGCAATTATTATGAGAGAGTAACTATATCTCCACCTCTCTATGTTTCCCACACGATAAAATTGCAAGAAACTGTTTATACTATGCATTGGCCTTTACTTTGTGTGCATGAATTGTTCTTTTATGACATGCCGATGCATAGAAAGAGAGTTAGAATTCGTCATTACATGATATATGTTACTTTGTGCTCACTACTAAATTACAAATCATTGCTAATTAAAATTGGCTTTGATATACCTTGGGATCCGGGTGGATTGACTACTTGAGCACTATATGCCTAGCTTAATGGCTTTAAAGAAAGCGCTGCCAGGGAGACAACCCGGAAGTTTTAGAGAGTCATTTATTTCTGTTTAGTGCTTTCATATAGTTTAAAAACAACAAAAATAAAGAGGGGAACCCAAAACTTTTCAGAAAGGGAAGTGAAAGTGAGAAAGACAAGCATTGTTGAAGTGGGAGAGCTCCTTGAACTTTGTTCATGCTCACGGCAACTTTGTGAATCTTGATTACAGAAACTTTTCAACAAAAATAATTATCCCCTTGTACAATTCCATTCTATTATAAAAATAATGTGCCAAGGTTTGCCTTTAGGATGTTTACAATGCTTGTTGGTTTGTACGGTGCAGGACAGAAACTTTGGCTGTAGTGCGCGATTTTTAATTTTTTACTGGAATGTCAAACGGTTCTGATTATTTTTGCACTGTCTTTATATACAAATTTTTTATTTTTCCTAATTTTTGCAGAATGTTTCAAGTATCAGAAGTATGGTTAATGTTCAGATTGTTACAGACTGTTCTGTTTTAGACAGATTCTGTTTTTGATGCATAGTTTGCTTGTTTTGATGAAACTATCGATTTATATCAGTGGATTAAGCCATGGAAAAGTTATATTACAGTAGCTACAATGACAAAACAAAATATGAATTGGTTTGCAACAGTACTTAGAGTAGTGATTTGCTTTATTATACTAACGGATCTTACCGAGTGTTCTGTTGAAGTTTTGTGTGGATGAAGTGTTCGATGATCGAGAAGGTCTCGATGTGAGGAGAAGGAAGAGAGGCAAGAGCTCAAGCTTGGGGATGCCCATGGCACCCCAAGTAAATATTCAAGGAGACTCAAGCGTCTAAGCTTGGGGATCAACAAGTATCGGTATGTTTTCGGATTCGTTTCGTCCATGCGATATGTGCAAATCTTGGAGCATCTTTTGCATTTAGTTTTCATTTTTCTTTTATGCACCATGCTGGTATGAGGTAGTCCTTGGTTGATTTATAGAATGCTCATTGCACTTCACTTATATTCTTTGAGTATGGCTTTATAGAATGCTTCATGTGCTTCACTTATATCATTTGAAGTTTGGATTGCCCGTTTCTCTTCACATAGAAAACCGCCATTTGTAGAATGCTCTTTTGCTTCACTTATATTTGTTAGAGCGTGGGCATATCTTTTGTAGAAATAATTAAACTCTCTTGCTTCACTTATATCTATTTAGAGAGATGACAGGAACTGGTCATTCACATGGTTAGTCATAAAATCCTATATAAAACTTGTAGATCACTGAATATGATATGTTTGATTCCTTGCAATAGTTTTGCGATATAAAGATGGTGATATTAGAGTCATGCTAGTGGGTAGTTGTGGATCGTAGAACTACTTGTGTTGAAGTTTGTGATTCCTGTAGCATGCACGTATGGTGAACCGTTATGTAACGAAGTTGGAGCATGAGGTGTTTATTGATTGTCTTCCTTATGAGTGGCGGTCGGGGACGAGCGATGGTCTTTTCCTACCAATCTATCCCCCTAGGAGCAGGCGCGTAGTACTTTGTTTCGATAGCTAATAGACTTTTGCAATAAGTATGTGAGTTCTTTATGACTAATGTTGAGTCCATGGATTATACGCACTCTCACCCTTCCATCATTGCTAGCCTCTTCGGTACCGTGCATTGCCCTTTCTCACCTCGAGAGTTGGTGCAAACTTCGCCGGTGCACCCAAACCCCGTGATACGATACGCTCTATCACACATAAACCTCCTTATATCTTCCTCAAAACAGCCACCATACCTACCTATTATGGCATTTCCATAGCCATTCCGAGATATATTGCCATGCAACTTCCATCATCATCATATACATGACTTGAGCATTTATTGTCATATTGCTTTGCATGATCGTAAGATAGCTAGCATGATGTTTTCATGGCTTGTCCATTTTTTGATGTCATTGCTACGCTAGATCATTGCACATCTCGGTACACCGCCGGAGGCATTCATATAGAGTCATATCTTTGTTCTAGATATCGAGTTGTAATATTGAGTTGTAAGTAAATAAAAGTGTGATGATCATCATTATTAGAGCATTGCCTCAGTGAGGAAAGGATGATGGAGACTATGATTCCCCCACAAGTCGGGATGAGACTCCGGACGAAAAAATAAAAAGGGAATAAAAAAAGAGAGAAAGGCCAAAAAAAGAGAAGGCCCAAAAAAAAGAAGAGAAAAAAAAGAAAACAAAAAAATGAGAGAAAAAGAGAGAAGGGGCAATGTTACTATCCTTTTACCACACTTGTGCTTCAAAGTAGCACCACGTTCTTCATATAGAGAGTCTCTTGAGTTATCACTTTTATATACTAGTGGGAATTTTCATTATAGAACTTGGCTTGTATATTCCAACGATGGGCTTCCTCAAATGCCCTAGGTCTTCATGAGCAAGCAAGTTGGATGCACACCCACTTAGTTTCAGTTTGAGCTTTCATACACTTATAGCTCTAGTGCATCCGTTGCATGGCAATCCCTACTCCTCACATTGACATCAATTGATGGGCATCTCCATAGCCCGTTGATTAGCCGCGTTGATGTGAGACTTTCTCCTTTTTTGTCTTCTCCACATAACCCCCATCATCATATTCTATTCCACCTATAGTGCTATGTCCATGGCTCACGCTCATGTATTGCGTGAAAGTTGAAAAGGTTTGAGAAACGTCAAAAGTATGAAACAATTGCTTGGCTTGTCATCGGGGTTGTGCATGATGTGAATATTTTGTGTGGTGAAGATGGAGCATAGCCAGACTATATGATTTTGTAGGGATGAGCTTTCTTTGGCTATCTTATTTCAATAAGACATAATTGCTTGGTTGGTATGCTTGAAATATTATTGCTTTTATGTCAAATGATAGACTATTGCTTTGAATCACTCGTGTCTTAATATTCATGCCATGATTAGACATATGATCAAGATTATGCTAGGTAGAGTTCCACATCAATTTTTTTTATCATTTACCTACTCGAGGACGAGCAGGAATTAAGCTTAAGGATGCTGATACGTCTCCGTCGTATCTATAATTTTTGATTGTTCCATGCCAATATTATTCAACTTCCATATACTTTTTGGCAACTTTTTATACTATTTTTGGGACTAACATATTGATCCAGTGCCCAGTGCCAGTTCCTGTTTGTTGCATGTTTTATGTTTCGCAGAATATCCATATCAAACGGAATCCAAACGGGATAAAAACGGACGGAGCTTATTTTTGGAATATTTGGAAAATTCCGGAAGAAAAATCCACACGAGACGGTGCCCGAGGTGGCCATGAGGCAGGGGGGCGCCCCTGACCCTCGTGGGCCACCCGTAAGGCGGTTGATGCCCTTCTTCAGCCGCAAGAAAGCTAATTTTTGGTAAAAAATCACGGCGAAGGTTTCAGTCCAATCGGAGTTACGGATCTCCATATATATACGAAACGGTGAAAGGGCAGCAGAGGAGAACGCAGAAACAGAGAGAGACAGAGAGACAAATCCAATCTCGGAGGGGCTCTTGCCCCTCACACGCCATGGGGGCCAAGGACCAGAGGGGAAACCCTTCTCCCATCTAGGGAGGAGGTCAAGGAAGAAGAAGAAGGAGGGGGGCCCTCTCCCCCTCGCTTCCGGTGGCGCCGGAGTGCCACCGGGGGCCATCATCATCACCGCAATCTTCACCAACAACTTCACCGCCATCATCACCAACTCTTCCCCCCTCTATGCAGCGGTGTAACCTCTCTCTTACCCGCTGTAATCTCTACTTAAACATGGTGCTCAATGCTATATATTATTTCCCAATGATGTATGGCTATCCTTTGATGTTTGAGTAGATCCGTTTTGTCCTATGGGTTATTTGATGATCAAGATTGGTTTGAATTGCATGTTTTATTATTGGTGTTGTCCTATGGTGCTCTCCGTGTCGCGCAAGCGTGAGAGATTCCCGCTGCAGGGTTTGCAATATGTTCATGATTTGCTTATGGTGGGTGGCGTGAGTGACAGAAGCACAGACCCGAGTAAGTAGGTTGTTTGCGTATGGGATAAAGAGGACTTGATAGTTTAATGTTATGGTTGGGTTTTACCTTAATGATCTTTAGTAGTTGCGGATGCTTGCTAGAGTTCCAATCATAAGTGCATATGATCCAAGTAGAGAAAGTATGTTAGCTTATGCCTCTCCCTCAAATAAAATTGCAATAATGATTATCGGTCTAGTTATCGATTGCCTAGGGACAAATAACTTTCTCGTGACAAAAAGCTCTCTACTGAAACTAACTTAGTTGTGTCTTCATCTAAACAGGCCCTAGCTTTTATTTACTCTCTCTTTATTATCTTGCAAACCTATCCAAAAACACCTACAAAGTACTTCTAGTTTTATACTTGTTCTAGGTAAAGCGAACGTTAAGCGTGCGTAGAGTTGTATCGGTGGTCAATAGAACTTGAGGGAATATTTGTTCTACCTTTAGCTCCTCGTTGGGTTCGACACTTTTACTTATCGAAAGAGGCTACAATTGATCCCCTATACTTGTGGGTTATCAGGCATCGGGCCGGAGATCCGCCGCGTCCACGACTGGGTTCCCGAGGGGTATGTCTCGCCTCTTGTTTAGATTGAGCTTAGTTGTGCATTTGAACACTCGATTCGAGTAGGTTTGCCCAATTAGTGTGCTCATTGCGTCTCTGTTTTTCGCCGGTTAGGATGGAGTTGCGGTTTGCTTTCATGGTGCACATTAGAAGGGACCGGTACATGTTCGATGCAAAGGATAATAAGAAATACCAAGGAGGTTTTGATTATCGGTTGCCAATGGCTAGTAATTGGAGTTTCAGACAATTTGGGGAGGTAATTTGTAGCCAATATCCTTGGGGTTTGCTTGATGAAGTGGTATACAAATACTATGATGGGGAAAAGAAATGGGTGACAGTTAGTAATGATGAAGAGCTAGCTACCATGTTTGTTAGGCATAAAGAGAAAGATAATTTTCATGTGAGGCTGCAAGTTGATGTGCTTGAGCAGGCATTTGGACCTAGGATGACGGGTGCAACATCTCGGGGAGAACCAAGTCGTCGTAATGGCATCTCTAGCCAGAACAGTTCAGTTGGTGCACGGCGACGTGGTGGCTCGACAAGTGTGGGAAACTGCAGTAGGGTCCCCCTTGAAGTGGAGCCTGATGACTACAATTCCGGGGTTGATGAAGAGAAGCTATATTCTGATGTTATTCGGAATTTATGACGGGCAACTCGGGCTGAAAACCAAGATGAGGCTCACAATGCAGTCCGTGTGGATGATGACGCGGTGGGTGAGGATGAAGAACTTGCAGCTGTTGAATGGGACCCTTTGAACCCTCATATGGAAGAAGGTACAGTTTTTGCATCCATGAATGAGTGTAGAAATGCACTTGTAACATACTGCATCAATGTAGAACGTACTTTCAAAGTTGACAAGAGCGATCAAGTACGTTACAGAGTGCACTGTCTGACTGAGGGTTGTCCATGGAGGCTGCTCGCATCTAAAATGAGAAATAGCACTAATGTTCAGGTCAAAGTGAACCCTTTTAAGCACACATGCCAGGAATCAACCCTTAGGAAGGATACAATCAGTAGAGCCAAGTCAAGATGGGTGGCAGAAGAAGTAAAGAAGTGGGTGAAAGAAAACCAGCAAGTGGGTCCAAAGGAATTGCAGAAGAACATCAAAGATAAGTTCAAGATAGATTTACCATACATGAGGTTGTTCAATGGTAAACAACATGCTATGGAGTCTATTTATGGTAACTGGCAGGAAAGTTTTCAATTGTTGTATTCATTCAAAGGTGAAGTGGAGAGGACAAGCCCAGGTAGTATTGTAGATATTGATCACCACACCGTGGAGTACACATTCAGGGGAGTGACAAAGACCAAGGAATGCTTTAGGAGGGTTTTTGTCTGTTTTGAGGCTTGTCGCCGGGGTTTTTTGGCAGGCTGCAGGCCTTATTTGGCTATTGATGCCACTTTTCTCACAGGGAGGTTTAAAGGACAGTTAGTAGCAGCTTGTGCAGTTGATGCACACAGTTTTGTATTTCCAGTTGCCTACGATGTGCTGGAGACAGAGTCTGAGGAGAGCTGGACTTGGTTTTTGCATAATCTGCGCCAGGCTATTGCACATCCCAATGGGTTGGTCATTCATACAGATGCCTGCAAAGGTTTAGAAGTGGCCGTGGACAATGTGTTCCCTGGAGTAGAGCATAGGGAATGCATGCGTCACCTTGCTGCAAATTTCATGAAGAAATTCAAAGGAAAGGTGTATACCGACAATTTATGGCCAGCATCTTTGACTTGCAATGTGAAGAAGCACAACTACCACTTGAGGCAGTTATACATGAATCCCAAAGTGAAAGAATACTTGGAAACACACCACTCCAAGTTATGGGCCAGAAGCCAATTCAGTGAAGTGAGCAAAGTTGACTATGTGCACAATAATCTAGCAGAGTCTTTCAACTCAACGATCGGGAAACTAAAGGGTCATTATGTGGTGGATTTGCTTGACAGGATCAGGATAGAATACATGCAGAAATTTCATTATCGTGCAGGAATAGACGAGGCAAAATTCATGGGCCACATTATCATCCCTGCCGTGATGAATGAACTGAAGCAGAAAACAACAGGCTTGGAAATGAACATAACTCTTTGCTCGGGTACCATAGAAGAGATATCATATTTGGATAAAGAGAAGAGGGAATGGAGATATCCAGTGGATTTAGAAGCTAGAACTTGCAGTTGTAGGCAATGGCAGATAACTGGATTTCCATGCATTCTGTTGGAAATATGCCCTAGAGGCAATAATAAATGGTTATTATTATATTTCTTTGTTCATGATAATCATCTATTGTTCATGCTATAATTGTATTGTCTGGAAATCGTAATACATGTGTGAATACATAGACCACAACGTGTCCCTAGTAAGCCTCTACTTGACTAGCTCGTTGATCAACAGATAGTCAGGATTTCCTGACTATGGACATTGGATGTCATTGATAACGGGATCACATCATTAGGAGAATGATGTGATGGACAAGACCCAATCCTAAGCATAGCATAAAAGACCGTGTAGTTTTGTTTGCTAGAGCTTTTCCAATGTCAAGTATCTTTTCCTTAGACCATGAGATCGTGCAACTCCCGGATACCGTAGGAGTGCTTTGGGTGTGCCAAACGTCACAACGTAACTGGGTGACTATAAAGGTGCACTACGGGTATCTCCGAAAGTGTCTGTTGGGTTGGCACGGATCGAGACTGGGATTTGTCACTCCGTGTGACGGAGAGGTATCTCTGGGCCCACTCGGTAATGCATCATCATAATGAGCTCAATGTGACTAAGGCGTTAGTCACGGGATCATGCATTACGGTACGAGTAAAGAGACTTGCCGGTAACGAGATTGAACAAGGTATTGGGATACCGACGATCGAATCTCGGGCAAGTAACATACCGATTGACAAAGGGAATTGCATACGGGATTGATTGAATCCTCGACACCGTGGTTCATCCGATGAGATCATCGTGGAACATGTGGGAGCCAACATGGGTATCCAGATCCCGCTGTTGGTTATTGACCGGAGAGGCGTCTCGGTCATGTCTGCATGTCTCCCGAACCCGTAGGGTCTACACACTTAAGGTTCGGTGACGCTAGGGTTGTAGAGATATATGTATGTGGAAACCCGAAAGTTGTTCGGAGTCCCGGATGAGATCCCGGACGTCACGAGAGGTTCTGGAATGGTCCGGAGGTGAAGAATTATATATAGGAAGTCAAGTTTCGGCCACCGGGAAAGTTTCGGGGGTTACCAGTATTGTACCGGGACCACCGGAAGGGTCCCGGGGGTCCACCGGGTGGGGCCACCTATCCCGGAGGGCCCCATGGGCTGAAAGTGGAAGGGAACCAGCCCTTAGTGGGCTGGGCGCCCCCCCATGGGCCTCCCCCCATGCGCCTAGGGTTAGGAACCCTAGGGTGGGGGGACTTCCCCCTTGCCTTGGGGGGCAAGGCACCCCTTTCCACCCCTTGGCCGCCGCCCCCCCAACCCTAGATGGGTTTTGGCCGCCCCCCCCTCCCAAGGGGGCCTATATAAAGGGGGGAGGGACGGCAGCGACCTACAGCCTTGGGCGCCTCCCTCCTCCCTCCTCCCCTGCAACACCTCTCTCTCTCGCAGAAGCTTGGCGAAGCCCTGCCGGAGACCCGCTACATCCACCACCACGCCGTCGTGCTGCTGGATCTCCATCAACCTCTCCTTCCCCCTTGCTGGATCAAGAAGGAGGAGACGTCGCTGCACCGTACGTGTGTTGAACGTGGAGGTGCCGTCCGTTCGGCACTCGGTCATCGGTGATTTGGATCACGGTGAGTACGACTCCGTCATCCACGTTCATTGGAACGCTTCCGCTCGCGATCTACAAGGGTATGTAGATGCACTCCTTTCCCCTCGTTGCTAGTAGACTCCATAGATGCATCTTGGTGAGCGTAGGAAAATTTTGAATTTCTGCTACGTTCCCCAACACATTCATGCCTTATTTTTCACCACTTCTCACCCAGGTCTAGCAGGGAACATACAACAGTATGTGCATGATTACTACTCTGTTGCAAGTTTCAAAGCCACATATGCTTATGCCTTGCCTGCTATGGAGGGAAAACAACAATGGTACATGGTGGACCCTGGATTCAAGCTTTGTGCTCCAGTTCTGAAGAGAGCAGCAGGTAGACCAAGGAAGAGTCAAATCAGACCTCGCAGCGAAGGAGCTGGACTTGGAGCGAGGAAGCGTAAGTGCACAAGGTGTGGTGGGTCTGGTCATTTCGGTAAGTATTGTGATAACACAGTAGATCCAGCGTTCGTAGAGAGTTTCGATGAAGGCTTCGATGAAAATGTTGGTCAGCAGCCGGTTGCCTCAACAGATGATGAAAATGATGGTCAACAGCCGGTTGCATCAGATGAGGATTTTGACGAGGTTCCAAATGATGATGGTCAACAACCGCATTATTTTGATGATGATCCAAAATATCCTCCAAATAATGATTCAAGTGAGGCTCCAAATGGTGATCCAAGTGAGGCTCCAAATAGTGATCATGGTGATCCAAGTGAGGCTCCAAATGGTGATCATGGTGATCCAAGTGAGGCCCCAAATGATGATCCAAGTGAGGCTCCAAATGGCGACCAACCTTCTGTTGTTGTGAGTTCTGCTAGGTATGTAAATCTTGCAAGGGTCAAATACTACTATACATTTATCACTTGACATGATCTCATTACCCTTTATGTTTTGCACAACTCTATGATAGGTTTGAAGAAGACGCGCAAGGTACCGACAACCAAGAGGAGAAGAGAAGAAGCAATGAGCACAAGGTGCACGAGGAGCAAAGTGATGGCAAGAAGCTCAAGGAACAGACAGAAGCCCCAACGCTATATATGAATAATTATGAAACATTATGAATAAGGGATGATGTTGTATTATGAAACATTTATCACTTGACATGTTGTATTTCTGTTGGATGATGTTGGACCTATGTTAGAACTATGTTTGACATGATGTTTAAATCTGTTGGATGATGTTTGAATGAGCACATGGTTTTTCCTTTTTTTTATTTTTTTGAATTTTGTTTTGCTCATTTGAATTCTGGTCAAACCTAACTTTGACCAAGATTTAAACAAGTCTAAAATATCAAAATGAAAAACTAAGCCTGGATCCTTCTTAGTCAATCCAAAATGAAGCTGTGGTGAGGTTTTTGAAATTTTCATGAAAAATTTGCTAAAAAGAGGGGTCCAAAGGTAGGGTAAACGGCCTCATTTGTAAGCAAGGTTTTTTCCGACCTTGTCTAAATCAGCCAAATAACTTTCCTACACATATATTCTATATATACAGACTATGTGCGCTGGTTTTTCCATTTTTTTTATTTTTTTTAATTTGTTTTGCTCATTTGAATTCTGGTCAACTTTAACTTTGACCAAGATTTAAACAAGTGTAAAACATCAAAATGAAAAACTAAGCCTGGATTCTTCTTAGTCACTCCAAAATGAAGCTGTGGTCAGTTTTTTGAAATTTTCATGTTCATTTCCCCAAAACACTTCTCTTCACTTCATACAAAAGAGTTTTAGATACTCGAGATATCACACAATACACATGAACTTATCGTTTAAATGTATGTAAACCTTGTTTATCAACTTAAATCATTAGTATATGACATAAGAAGACTATGTGCGCAGGTTTTTTATTTTTTGATTTTTATTGAATTTATTATGCTCATTTGAAATCTGGTCAAACATAGCTTTGACTGCTCCAAACCCGTCCCAAACCCCGCTAACCCTAACGCTGAACAAGGACCGTTCATCTAACCCTAGCGGCGGTCAAGGGCCGATCTAACCCTTCTAGAAGGAATCTGTGGGGAGGAGGGGGCGATCCGCGAGATGCAATCTGATTGACTGGGAGATTGTTTTTTCTAAACAAATACCGGGCGCGCTGGATGGACCATTGGGCCGTCTCGTTGTCTGGGCCTGAGACCGCGGTAAATAGCCCGTCTCAGCCTTTCCAGGCCTTGCATGCATGGGAGGCAGCGACGTGGGTTTGCATGCGTGGGAGGCGGCGACGTGCATGCATGCGAGCGAGGCGAGCGAGGCGCGCTAGGTGAGCTAGGCTAGCGAGGCGAGCTAGGTGGTTCAGGGTAGTGGTTCAGGGCAGCGAGTCAGATGCACCGCCCGGTCAAAGAGCTATGCATTGATTCAGATGCACGCACGCGCCCCATGCATCGTTTTCATGCAAAAATTAAGAGTGCAAAACATAACGGATACACACACGCGTCCGGATACACACACGCACCGTTCTCATCCTTTCTCTCTTCCTCTCCCACCCACATGCCTATAAATGGGGTGCCTCTCTTCCTCTCCCACCCACAAGCCAGATCCAATCCATTCTCTCCAACTTCAAACACCCAAGCGACCGAGCCCTCCCCAAGCGAGACCAAGTGAAGATGCAGTTCAACGGGCCGACCTTCAACCGTCCGCCTGTCGTGCCGGAGCTGCGCTACCCACCGGGCATGCTCGTGGAGAGGGAGCCCCGTGTGTGGGCTATTTCAAGGTGGAGGGGTTCCGTCGAACTCACCCGCGCCTTCCTCAGAGCCGGCTATGCCCACCTCCCATGGGGCTCGCCGAGGATGTTAACCCTCAACGAGGTTTGTGACCGCGGCGGCATCCTCCTACTGCTCACGGTCACCTTCACCAACCCGTTTGACTTGGGCGAGCTCCTCAGCCAAGTCTTTTGGTGCGGCTGCGAGGCCATCTTCTTCACCGTGTACAACATCTACACCAACTACGAGAGCATCTTCCCCACTCCAGCCCAGATGCACTCCCTTCCCTACGAGGAGGAGGAGGAGGAGGTGTGAAGATGAAGACGTTGTTGAAGGGGCCCGCGCGGCCAAGGTGGAAGAAGGAGGTCAAGATGAAGATGTTCAAGCCCGGAGTCAAGCTCGTCATGTTTCGTTTTTTATTTTGTTGCTTTTCTATGCCGTGTCATGTCGTGTCATGTTTCGTCATGTGTCGTATTGTAATGGTACGGTGTGTTGCATATTATCTAAGTTATTATGGTTTATTATGTGTGTTAAAAAATGTCCGTGCCCAAACATATCATTTCTTACGTAAACCAAGTCATGAAGTTCGAGAACTTGTGGTTTTCATTAATGAAAATCGGAGGGGGTGAGAAGCCCTCTGTTTCATTCAAAAAAATAAGTCATGAACTAACATGCAAATTTATTTCCTTTAAATCCTAAACCAAGTGCCACTCTAACCCTAAACCAAGTGCCACTCTAACCAAAATCATGTGGCAGTGCAAACATATATTTTCAACCTTCCAACCCTCCAAAATTTCAGTGCAAAACAAAGGAAAACCACTCTCACGCGTGTGCAAACATTCATGGTCTCACTATTTTTTTTGACAATTTTCACAGTCTCACTATGTATACCTTCCTTCCCTACCCATGTCAAAGTCTTGCCATCTGTCCTAGCTGTTACCAGCGCAGCCCTAAACACCACAAACCACGCGGTCCTGGGTTCGAGTCCCCAGCCGCACCAATTTTTTGTGCATTTTCCACCTTTCATTTTTTAGACAAATTATTTTTTCTCAATGTAATGCCCTTAAAAAATGTTCATTTATTTTGGCAGCAGGTGTAAACCTCTACCAGAGCTGAGGCACATTTTCCATGACATTTTGGTCTTTGATTTAAATCATGGTGTATTTGAATTGGATTAATTAACAGCTCCAAAAAATTTATAACCTTAATTGTTTGGCTCTGGAATAACTCAATTAGCTTCCACAAAAAAGTTCCAGCATTATGATTTACTGCCTAAATTAAATCAGAACAGAAAACAGAAAAACACGCAAGAGAACCCCCGAATGGGCCTAATTGGATGCAGTTGGCCCATTAGTCTAGCCTGCACTTGGCTCTACGCTCTGAATTTGGCCCAAGAGCAACCATTTTTTTTTTTGACAGAAAGGCAGAGCAGAGAGCTGCATTTCATTGATCAAAAGTTTCTGAATTCCTCATTTCTTCTTCTTTTTTTCAACATATTTAAATGTTGGTCACTTCTTCTCTTTTTTTCAACATTTAAACAACTTTGACCAACATTTAAACTAGGTGAATTTCTCATACAATTTCAAGATTACAAATTCCTCCATAATTCATGCCTTTCCATACATTTTCAACATTACAACCAATGCGATTACCATACCTACAAATGCCCAAAAGTATTTGCAAGTGGGTATTGGTAGTGCTTGATCTTCAAGCTTCCTAACCTTCTTCTTCAACATCCTAAGCTGAACAGCTAGCTCTCTGTCAGTGTGTGCTTCGCCCTCCATCTCTTCTTTCGGAGCTCGTGCTGCGGCCACTGCCGTACGTGGCAGCATGCGCAACCATTCTTCATGCTCTTCTTGCAGTTCATTCATCAGAGTCTTGGCTAGAGCATCGACCCAAAGAAATAAGCATGTCACTTGCATGAACACCAAACAGATCAACCCATTGCTCAAAGATCCCGACCACGAAAATGGTGCAATTGCCCCGATTCTTACCCCATTCTCACTGCACACGTAGAACGGACGATTCTGGTTCCTCGGTGTGTGAGAAACCCTCCGATCAACGCCCGCCCGGCACCGCGGACAGACGAAGACAGGCATGTCCACACGCGCCCGGCTCTGCATCCGCGAGGTGGCGCGGGAGCTTGAGGAAGACATGGAGCTTGGAGCCGAAGGGGATCTCAACGCCGCCGCGCCCTCCACAGCTAGCTTCCCACCGCCGCGCCCTCCACAACTAGCTTCCCACCGCCGTGCTCTCTCTCTGTCACCGTGGTCACCACCGTGCTCTCTGTCGCCGTGGTCACCGCCGCTGTCGCCCGCTTATATAGCACACCCGCAACGACTCTCTACTGAACGGCTCTCTGCTGGGTCCCACAAGCCACGCATGCAATGGTCTGAATAAAATTGGTCGTCTCTGCCGCTTGGTCCCACCTGTAAGGGCCGAGTCAAAAGGTTGACCTGACGGAGACGGCAGAGTTCACGGAACGAGTCGGTGCGCACGGACTAGGGGCAAAACTGAGCACA
The DNA here is from genome assembly GCF_002575655.3 of Aegilops tauschii subsp. strangulata. Classification (NCBI taxonomy): domain Eukaryota; kingdom Viridiplantae; phylum Streptophyta; class Magnoliopsida; order Poales; family Poaceae; genus Aegilops; species Aegilops tauschii. Next base: position 538,248,978 of record NC_053039.3, read on the forward strand.
ATTCACATCTGAGGGCAAAACTGAGCACATGGACACCACTAAGGGCAAAAGGATAATTAACCCTTATAGTTTCTCATATAGCAAGATAACTTGTTTATCAATATTTAAATAAATAAATAAATGTGTGTCTATTTGTATAAGTATAAAATGGAGCATAACTAAACAAAACATACATACATACCTCATTTTCTTTCATGGAGCACCAAGTGTCATATACATGCATGCGTCATTTTATTTTCGAACTACGTCAGACTTTACGCGGCAGTTACTTGATGAGGACATGAATACCATTGTTACACCCACAGCCCCTGCTGCTATACATACTGGACCAATTACTAGAGCTCGCGCACGCCAATTGAATTATCAGGTACTTTCGTTTCTTGGTAACAATTCTAATGTTCATGAGAATATGATGATGCCTAAATTGGATACATTTGTTTTGCTTACAAATGAAGGGCCTAGCTTGGACAAGAAAGATGAACCTTGGAGAAAGTTCAAGCATGGAGATGATGGCATGTGCAAGGAGAACAAGAACGGAGTTACAAGTGATGATTCCAGGACTTTGAAGCCACCATAATGAGTGCATGAAGCCTTGGACAAACTACACAAGATGCCACTTCATAAATTTCGTCCAGAGGCTATCCTAGGTGCTGCATCACCTTATTTTTGGGCCTGGCCCATGTAATTTCGAAATACTTGATTATAGAAAGTTTTTAGAGTCCGTATGCGTGGGGAAACAAGAGTTAGGGTTGGTTTCGGACCCCTCCTTCAAGGGCCACGAAATTCCCCCTCTCTCCTCCATATATACAGCCCTTAGGGCATCGTTTAGACCTTGGGTTTTGTTTAGATTAAAAGTTCGCCATAGCTGCAACTTCGCGTACTTCGTTTGTGTTCAACCATCAGACAAAGGCGTCACAGAACCCCACCTTCATTAATAAAGCTTTCCTCTTTTATTCGCAATATCCAGATTGCAATCTCAGTTTCTTGCTTGTTCTTCATTTGCTCACAAGAAATAGACCCTCGTGGTCAGGTTGATCATGCTCCGGCGTGGTCAATAACCCCTCGGAAGTTGGTTTAGCGATTGCTAAGGCGCGACGTCTTCACACGTTCGTAGTCGGATCGTCAAAGTCGACTCCCACAGAAAACGATTGCTATCTCATCAAAACATCGGGACACCTTCGCCTCTATCAAGTGGTATCAGATTTCCAAGTTGCTCGGTGAGATTTTCCAGTTTTTCGTAGTTTAGATCGAGTCTGTTCTTCATACCTACAGTCCACGAAAAAGCCAAAAAAAAATTAGGGTTAGTTCATCATATCCGAACCAGTCTGAGCCTTTGCATAGTCTTTTCAGTATTTTTCTTTGTTGAATTTGCGGTTGCATCGTCGTGTCTAGTTGCTGGTCTTAGAGTCTAGTCTTTTAGAGTTTCGAGTTCTGGTCATAAGTTGTCACGCCGCCGCCGCACCATCATCATCGCCCCTGCCATCTACCACCACTGCTTATCCGCCGCCGATCCATCTCCATATACCATCACCAACCCGTATCCATATACCACCACCAATCCGTATCCATATACCACCACCGCTGCCATATCCTACCACCATATATCCACCACCAATCCGAGTTACTTTCATATTAGGTTTGTTTTCGAGATCCGTCTAATTTCCGATTCGTGTTTCCTTGCTTGAGTAGGTTTCGGGAAAACAAATTAGGCCAAAATTTTTAGTCTGGAGACCCCCGGGTAGTTTTTAGGCCAAAATTTTCGCAGGCAAAAATATTTTTTCCCTACCCTATTTTTAGTCTTTTCGGAGTCTTTTGAGCCACGTGCCATCATAGTGATTTTTTGTCGCACTTCGTCGTCGCTGCCCTGATTTACGGAAAAAAGTCAAAAAAAAAATTCATGCCCATCCTGTCAGTTTAACCTGGGAAGAGTTTTGAGACACTTGGCATTATAGTGATTTTTCTAAAAAAAAAGAGGAGCACAAAAAAAACAGAGCGATTTTTTTCCAGAGTGTGCTTTTCCCTTGTTTACGTGCAGCGTCGTGATTTTGTTAGTGTTCTAGGCTCGCGTCTCTAGCACGGTCTAGCCTAGGACCAGCACAGTACCGTCGTTGAGCGTTTATTCAACTTTGCATCTCTGAATTGATTATTGCCGACCCTTTTTGCTACCATATTATAAGCCTTCCCAGCTCCACATACATCTACGGCGTGCGTTTGACTCTCCCTGGTAATCGCTCTATTCAAGCTTTGAGAGTTATGACTACAACAGTTGCTGTTCACCGACTGCTGCTGGGTAAGAACTGGTAAGAATTTGAGATTTGCTTGACGGATTTGTGACACCCCACCATCGCCATTTTCTAGTAGTCTGTAGGATCATATTCTTGTGTGTTTCTATTGCTGCTAACCATGGCAGGATCACAACCCGGCGAGATTGACTGGGAGAACTTGACGAACAAGGAGCTTCATGATAAGTTTCAGCAAATGATGAGTGGACAGGTGCAAGATGTGCTAAACAGATTTGAAGAGGCCATGGAGAAGATAGATGGCATGGAGAAGACGTTTGAAGCAAAGCTCGATAACAAGTTTACTGAATTGCTTTCGCGTTTTCCACCACCACCACCGGCTGCACCTGTCGCACCTCTACAACAACAACAGCAACGTCGCCTTTCAAATCAAGTGGGACAAGCACAGCGCGTTCCCATTGACCCTGGGAAAAATTCTGGTGCCGCTGTTGATGCTTCTGTAGCTCCTGCTGCTACTGCAGAGGTGGAGGACCATTACGAGGATAAGGTTGATCAAAATCAGAACTACGTGCAACCACCAGCACCACCACCACCAGGTCGTCCTCATGCATATCATCGCAACGGTAGGGATGCACCACCACATGAGGTACGGGATCATGACCATCTCCCTAAACTAAAATTGAATATTCCACCATTTGAGGGTAGATATGTTCCTGATATATATCTTACTTGGGAGTTAGAAACTGAACAACGTTTTACATGTTTACAATATCCCGAGGAGAGACGTGTTCCTACTGTTGTTTGTGCTTTCACTAGTTTTGCATGTGTTTGGTGGTCTGAACATTGTAGATTATATCCTATTCCAGCTACTTGGGCTGCTTTGAAAACTGCTATGCGTACTCGTTGGGTTCCACCATATTATCAACGTGAATTACTTCAAAAATTGCAGCGCTTAAGACAAGGAAAAAATTATGTAGAAAAATATTATCAGGAATTACAAACTGACATGATTAGATGTGGTATTGTTGAGGAGAATGAAGCTATGCTTGCACGTTTTATGGGTGGATTAAATAGAGAGATCCAGACCATTCTAGAGTATAAGGATTATAATAATATCACTCGTTTATTCCATCTTGCTTGTAAAGCTGAACGTGAAGTGCAGGATCGACAGGCATTGGCGCGGACTAACTTTTCTGCAGGTCGACCTTCATCATGGACACCGCGTGCATCCTCTACTTCCACACATTCTACTGCACCAACACCTCCATCAGCTGTTACATCCAGCCGTGATACAAGGAAGCAGGCACAACCACCATTATCTGCCAAGAGCACACCTATCGGGCCTGCACTGAGTTTTTCTTCTTCCATGGCATCAACATGGCACACAAGTGATATTATTTGTCGTCGTTGTAAGGGAAGAGGACATTTGGCGAGAGAATGCAAATCTCAGCGTGTGATGATTGCTACTGAGGATGGTGGATATGAGTCCGTTAGTGACTATGATGAGGAGACTTTGGCTCTTATTACACGTGAAGAACACGGTGGAGATGATTCTGATCATGAGACGCAATACATGGCTCCTGAAGATGCTGATAGGTATGAATGTTTAGTTGCTCAACGTGTTTTGAGTGTGCAGGTCACACAAGCTGAGCAAAATCAGAGGCATAATTTGTTCCATACAAAGGGAGTTGTGAAGGAATGTTATGTTCGCGTCATCATAGATGGAGGGAGCTGCAACAACTTGGCTAGCATGGAGATGGTGTAGAAGCTATCTCTCACCACAAGACCACATCCACATCCTTACTACATCCAATGGTTCAACAACAACGACAAGGTTAAGGTAACACGTACTGTTCGTGTGCATTTCAGTATCTCTACATATGCTAATTATGTTGATTGTGATGTGGTACCCATGCAAGCATGTTCCTTATTACTTGGTAGACCATGACAATTTGATAAAAATTCTGTACACCATGGTAGAAATAATCAGTATACTCTTATTCATAAGGATAGCCATATTACTTTGCTTCCTATGACTCCTGAATCTATTTTGAAAGATGATATTAATAGAGCTAATAAAGCAAAATAGGAGAAAAATAAGAGTGAAAATCAGATTGTGGCAAAAGGATTTGAGGAACAAATGAAACCTAATAATAAACCATCTAGTGTTGCTTCTTAAATTAAATTGAAAAGTGCATGTTTACTTGCCACAAAATCTGATATTGATGAGCTAGATTTTAGCAAATCTGTTTGCTATGCTTTTGTGTGCAAAGAGGCATTATTTTCATTCGAGGACGTGCCTTCCTCTTTGCCCCCTGCTGTCACTAACATTTTGCAGGAGTTTGCTGACGTCTTCCCACAAGAAGGGTAAACAAAATGTTATTGCTGATGCATTGTCTCGTCGCTATACTATGCTTTCACAACTTGACTTCAAAATATTTGGTTTGGAGACCATCAAAGATCTATATGTGCATGAAGGAAGAACGTGGAACAAGTTCGTCATTAATGATGGATTTGTGTTTCGTGTTAACAAGCTATGCATTCTAGCTAGCTCCGTTCGTCTTTTGTTGTTGCAGGAGGCGCATGGAGGAGGATTAATGGGACACTTTGGCGTGAAGAAGACAGAGGATATACTTGCTACACATTTGTTTTGGCCAAAGATGAGACGTGATGTTGAGCGTTTTGTTGCTCGCTGCACTACATGTCAAAAAGCTAAGTCACGACTAAATCCTCATGGTTTATATATGCCTTTGCCTGTACCTAGTGTTCCTTGGGAGGATATATCTATGGACTTTGTTTTAGGTTTACCTCGAACAAAGAAGGGGAGGGATAGCATATTTGTTGTCGTGGATAGGTTCTCGAAAATGGCACACTTTATACCATGTCATAAAAGCGATGATGCTGTTAATGTTGCTGATTTATTATTTCGTGAAATTATTCGCTTGCATGGTGTGCCAAATACTATTGTTTCAGATCATGATACTAAATTTCTTAGCCACTTTTGGAGATGTTTATGGGCTAAGTTGGGGACTAAACTGCTTTTTAGTACTACTTGTCACCCCCAAATTGATGGACAAACTGAAGTAGTCAATAGAACATTGTCTACTATGCTTAGGGCTGTTTTGAAGAATAATAAGAAAATGTGGGAAGAATGCTTGCCTCATATTGAATTTGCTTATAATCGTTCATTGCATTCTACTACTAAGATGTGCCCTTTTGAAATTGTGTATGGTTTCCTACCTCGTGCACCTATTGATTTGTTGCCTCTTCCATCTTCGGAGAAGGTTAATTTTGATGCTAAAGAACGTGCTGAATTGATTTTAAAAATGCATGAGTTAACTAAGAAAAACATTGAGCGTATGAATGCTAAATATAAACTTGTTGGAGATAAGGGTAGAAAACATGTTGTGTTTGCACCTGGAGATCTTGTTTGGTTACATTTGCGTAAGGATATATTTCCTAATTTGCGCAAATCAAAGCTAATGCCACGTGCTGATGGTCCTTTTAAGGTGTTTGAGAAAATAAATGATAATGCATATAAACTTGAGCTGCTTGCAGATTTTGGGGTTAGTCCCACTTTTAACATTGCAGATTTGAAGCCTTATTTGGGAGAGGAAGATGAGCTTTCGTCGAGGACGACTTCATTTCAAGATGGGGAGGATGATGAGGACATGAATACCATTGTTACACCCACAGCCCCTGCTGCTATACATACCGGACCAATTACTAGAGCTCGCGCACGCCAATTGAATTATCAGGTACTTTTGTTTCTTGGTAACAATTCTAATGTTCATGAGAATATGATGCTGCCTAAATTGGATACATTTGTTTTGCTTACAAATGAAGGGCCTAGCTTGGACAAGAAAGATGAACCTTGGAGCAAGTTCAAGCATGGAGATGATGGCATGCGCAAGGGGAACAAGAACGGAGTTACAAGTGATGATTCCAGGACTTTGAAGCCACCATAATGAGTGCATGAAGCCTTGGACGAAATATACAAGATGCCATTTCATAAATTTCGTCCAGAGGCTATCCTAGGTGCTGCGTCACCTTACTTTTGGGCCTGGCCCATGTAATTTTGAAATACTTGATTATAGGCAGTTTTTAGAGTTCGTATGTGTGGGGAAACAAGAGTTAGGGTTGGTTTCGGACCCCTCCTCCAAGGCCACGAAATTCCCCCCTCTCTACTCCATATATACAGCCCTTAGGGCATCATTTAGAATTTGGGTTTTGTTTAGATTAAAAGTTCGCCATAGCGGCAACTTCGCGTACTTCGTTTGTGTTCAACGACCAGACACAGGCGTCATAGAACCCGACCTTCATTAATAAAGCTTTCCTCTTTTATTCGCAATATCCAGATTGCAATCTCAGTTTCTGGCTTGTTCTTCGTTTGCTCGCAGGAAATAGACCCTCATGGTCAGGTTGATCGTGCTCCGGTATGGTCAGTAACCCCTCGGAAGTTGGTTTAGCGATTGCTAAGGCGCGACGTCTTCGCACGTTCATAGTTGGATCGTCAAAGTCGACTCCCACAGAAAACGATTGCTATCTCATCGAAACATCGGGACACCTTCGTCTCTATCATTACTCCATGCATATTTGCATGAATGCTTCAGTTACTGGAAGCCCTTGGTGCAGCTGCTCTTAATGTATAGATCTGATCGCTATTGTAGATTGATGTGGTATATCCAATGGCTAAATTAATTTAGGTGATGTGGTTCAAAGAGAAGGCAGAGAATTCCGAGTAGTGGAGGCTAGCTATTAATATATAGTAGATTATGTTAAACCGTAAAGCTAGGAAGTGTATCAAGGCACTCTAACTAGGCCAACACAAATTTTTGCTTAGATTAATGCCTAAAAAATATCCATCCATCCCAAAGTAAGTGTCGAAGATTTAGTAAGTTGTACTAAATCAACGTTACTTATTATTTGACGGAAGGAGTATGTATTAATCACTAATGATCATGTTTAACGCTAATAATTCTTTTCACAATGCTAGCGGTATTTATTTTTTGAAACTCACAATGCTAGCAGTATTGATATTTGTATGTAGATGCCATGTGACATCATTCTTTTTTTTTCCTTGTACTCCTAGCTTTTTTTTCCGTGGACGCCACCCATCTGCCTGCCGCTTCGGCGGTCGAAAAGAAAAATTTATAGGTCCAATGTCACATTCCGTAAATATTTACGGTACATGTATGTGGCGGGAATGGTATTTCTGGTGCCTCGGCTTAGATAGGTAGGGTTTTGATTCTCGCAAGGGCGACCCTTAGACGGATGACGACGCTTCTTCTTCGAATCAGTCTTCAGGGCTCCGATCCTCCTCAAGTTTGTTCGTCAGGACAGATTAGACAGACTCCAGCGTAGACTCCTGCCAGCTCCCCATAGCGGTGAGGTTAGGGTTTCTCGTCGTGTGTACGCAACAGCGAGATTGGGTGTCGGGATTTTTAGGTCGATTCAAGGATTCAGTGGCGACGACTGCGGCTCTCGAACGCTGGTCCTTAGAGGCACGCGCACGAAAACTTCCCGCCTGTCATCGACAAGGTCAGGCTGACTCCGGTATGGGAGCAGCGATAGTGGCGCGTCGGCGTCTCATTCTGGCGGCGGCAATGGTCGTTCGGTTGTCCATGGACTTTGATGTAATTTTGATTATGTTTGAGGTGCTTTGTACTTCTGATGAATCTTAATATATCTGATATTTTTGAAAAAAAAGATAACAAAGAACACTATGTGCCGTTCTATAGAAAAGGCGACACCAGACATTTGTGTTGTGTGCATGAGTAAAAAATGTTAGTACTCCTTCCGATCCAAATTAATGGACGCATCTTTATACAAAGTTGTACTAAGCCTGCATCAAATAATTAGGATAGGAGAGGGTATTTTTTTAGAAAAACATGAATTTAAAACATATCTTCACAAAAATAATTTTTTTTGCAAGTGTAAAAAGTATTTTTGAGGCCTAAAACGTCCATAGAACTAAGACAAGCTTCAAATTTAATGTTCATCGCACATTTTAAAAAGTGTTCATCATGCATTTAAAATTGTTAAACATATTTGAAAATGATCATCACATATTTACAAAATATTCAAATTGTATTTCAAAATTTCGCTGATTATATAGAAAATGTTCGTCGCTCAAAAAAGGTCAACATTATTTAAAAAAACTATCATGTTTATTCTAAAATGTTCATCACATATTTAAATTTTTACTTGTATTTAAAAATGTTAACTGTGTATTTTGAAAGTATTGGTCATGCATTTAAAATATATTCATTGTTTTCCATGTATTTAAATAAATTGGCTGCATTTGCAGTTGTGGCCGGGTTGTACATGCAACTTGGAGTTAAAGTCCCACGCCCACCCCCACCCTCACCAGTACCTCCCCCAAGAGCTCGTGGCGACACACATAGCTCCTTGTTGGACTTCCATCTCCTTCAGACTGCCCGGACATATAAAGGTGGCCAGCCGGTTGTTCTTGACCATGTTAAAACAACTATATGGATCAATGTGGTACTGAACCAATCATACCAGTTGCTAGATCAAGCACATCGACACATGCCGCACTCTCAAGATGTGCCATATAAAGAACATGTCCTCCCCACACGTGTCCAATTGGCAAAGCTCCATCAACAAGGAATCAAGGGATCGATTAATAAATGCGAATGTGGAAAACTGCACAGCTTTTGCCCGACAAACTCTGAAGATATTCAAGATTTATGGGCTGAAAACAGAGACAACAACCTATGGAAACGTCGCAATGCTATGATCCTCCGTCATAAGCTATCCATCCCACCACCAGCCACTTTTTTTTTTTTTTTTGAATGAAAGGGGTTGCCCCCCTGCCCCAATTTTATAGATTGAAGCAGATAAAGCAGTCACAACCAGTTTCACAGCGCCTAAGTAGCGAATAAAACTACTCTCCAGGAGACTACGCTACCTAGAGCTCGAGAGCAGAAGTTCTCTCCAACATAGCAGGAACGAAATCTAGGTACTTATTATGACAGAGCCACATCAGAAGGAAAGGGAACAACGATAGATTTCTCCACTGGTCGCCCCCCTCATGCTCCCCTCCCACACCTCACTTCCAGACGATCCGCATCAGTTCTCCACGTCGCTTGTCCAACAGAAGGATGCACCTTTGCAGCAGGGTTGCTTGAGCATCGTCGCAGAGAACCTTCCACTGGTGCAAATAACAGCTTAGTTTTGCAAGAATGCAGTTCACGTTTCTTCATTTCTGCCCCTGAAAACAAAATTTGTTTCTTAGTCTCCACAAACTCCACAAGGAAGCAGCAATAACCATGTTAAGCACAGGCTTTTTTTTATGCACTCGCCAGAAAGCAAAAATATTGTCAAAACTAGTAATTCTATCAATCTCAAAAAGATCGGATATAAAGCCCCACACATGTTGTGCCACCACACAATCAAACATCAAATGTTGCACAGCTTCGAACTCCGCACAAAAAAGACAGGAAGGGTCCTCCACCTCCCTCCTTTTAGCAAGATTATCCCTAGTCATGATTTTGTTATGAGCACACAACCACAAAAACACATGTATTTTCTGAGGACACATAATTGTCCAAATGTCATCTTTGATAGCAGAAGCTATTACCCCAAAGTTGATGCTTTTGTAGAAGGATTTCACATAGTATAATCCATTAGATTCCAAAGACCAACTTGGTATATCAGATTCATCTGATAGGGTACACTGCTGAACAACCCTCAACAATAGTTCCCATCTATCAAGTCCACTTTGGTCAACGCATCTCCTAAAAGTTAACTTAAGATCACGCCCGTCCCACACCTGAGCAACAGTACACTCCGTTTGGTTACAAATACAGTATAAATCCCATAATTGTACCTTCAGGGAACATTCCCCGACCCAGGTGTCGTGCCAGAAGCTAATTAACTCACCATTCCCCAATTTCCATCTGATGACATGATGCAATGGTCAAATCACAGCGCCAACGAGGAAAGAAAATCATTGATTAGAGACTGGAATATTATGTTGTTTCATCCGGCTGAGAGAGCCACATAGCTCCATCCCTCTCGTTTTTTACCCAACTCCTTCCCTCTATCGTGTTGTATCCTAAAGGATACTACAGTAAGATGCATCCTGAAAGGGAAAAGGTACAAGCCAGAACCGACCGACAATTAAGCGCCAGATACATTCGAAGATCCGTCTTAAACATAAGGATAAATGCTGAATAAGGTGACCGATCATAAGGATCAAAATATACTCAGATCACATTGAATATATGTCCTCTCATCTTCAGAATCAGGATCTCAGTCTATGTTTTTTTCTTTGAAAGATCCAGCAATTGCTGGCTTTTCATTGCATTAGCAGGAAGCAGTGGGAAAAACATGAGGGGGTTCAGGTCCTAGGACCAAGTACAGGAAAAGGTGTACATCATACAGCAACGGACCGGATTTTCCGGCCGTGAAAAGAGAGGCAAAACTTTTTTCTCAGGGCGGATCCTAGAAGGGGCTCTGCAGGCCAATGGCTCCGGCCTGGTGCCAGAGTTGAACGGAGTTGTCGATGGCCCTGAAGATGTCACTTGGCTCTGGTTGCTTGCCCTTGAAAATGCAGTCATTTCGCTCTTTCCAGATTTCCCAGCAAGTTAGGAGGGTGATGGTTTTTGCCCCTTTCCTGGAAGCCATCGGCGTTGCCTGAACCATCTTTTGCACGATCTGAATCGGACTGGAGGTCATCCATGAGTCGGTCGGGAGGAGGTTTGAGCATCCTCCCCTGCACCCCACCGATCGCCAGACGGCAAGGGCGGCGGGGCAGTCCCATATGAGGTGGTGTGCCGACTCAAGGCTGCTAACACACGGTTGGCAGAAATAGTTGTTTGGCCAACCCCGTCGCTGGAGGCGGTCGTTTGTCCACAGACGATCCATCATCAGCAGCCAGGCGAAAATTTTGATGTTTCCCGGTGCCCATGTCTTCCAGACTAGATCATCCATGGTTGATCGTAGCCTGCCCTGAAATTGCATCGCGTAGGCCGATCTTGCTGTGTATTGTCCCTTTGCATCCTGGTTCCATCGGATGGTATCCTGGGTGCCATCGCTGAACACCGTTGCAGCTGTGGTGATCTGGCGATGTAGTCGAATGAAATCCGGCAACAAAATCAGTGTGTCCCCGTGCCTAAGGTCCTTTATCCAGGTATCATCCCTGATCGCCTCACGCACGGTCCGCTTCTTCCTCTTGGAGTGGTTGTAGAGGCCCGGGTATGCCGCAGCAAGGGTGCAGGCTCCAAGCCACCGGGAGTGCCAGAACAGAGCCATCGAACCATCGCCAATTGTCACTGTTGTTGCAGCCGCAAACAGGGCCATGTCCTCACTGTTGCATGGCGGCATGGTGCCACGCCAAGGGCGGCTAGGGTCTGTCCAAGCAATCCAAAGCCATCTCAGTCTCAAGGCGTGACTGAAACGCTCTAGATCAGAGATTCCCAAGCCTCCATGCATGGTCGGCGTGCACACTGTCGGCCAGTTCACCTTGCAACTAGCTCCAGTGATCTCCTCCTCCTGCTTCCACAAGAATTTCCTCCTACACTTATCAATATCTTTCAGTAGCTTCTTGGGGATCCGCAGAACTGTGAGTGCAAAAGTTGGCATGGCACTGAGCACACATCTAACAAGAATCCTTCGGCTAGCTATAGGTAACAGTCTGTCTTTCCATCCCGCTAGTCTTGCCTTAAGCCTATCTATGATGAATTGTAGGTGCACTAGCCTTAATCTAGAAGTGGTGATAGGGAGGCCTAGGTAGGTGGCTGGGAAGGATCTCGGTCTATGTCCCCCGCAAAGGGAGAGAGAGAGAGAGCTCAGTCGAAGTAAAGACGGTACTCATCATCGCACCAGATCGTCATGGTTCTGATCCTAGCAAATTTTGCTCGGAGGGCATGCTCCTCATAATCCACATCGATTTCAAAGCAATTGTGCACCCAGAGAACCTCCACAACAGGACAGTTCTCAAGGATAGCAGTCAGTTCTTGGACGGTGATGTCAGTATCATCTAGTTCAAGGGAACGCAGCTCCAGCAGAGGCGACTGTTTTATAACACTGGCGAGGCGTTGGCTGAAAACGCAGTAGCAGGATACAAGCCGAAGGGTGGTCAGTGAGGGCGAACTGCAAACAGTAGGGTGATCATTCAGTAAAGATTATCCAAGAGTAAATGCGGAAACAATATTTTTACTAACGTGGAGCTGTGATTAGTTGTAGTTAAATTTCGAGCAGAAATCAAGTAATGGTGAAAAGAAAACACCTTTCCACGATATACACTTCAGAAGCTCATCGCTAACAAAACGCTTCCCGGCGAAGACCCGAAGCTGTCCATCGGAGCGGTCAACGGCCGCCTTCGCCATTGCGCGCAGGACAGGTATGTTCTTGAGCAGCACGACCTCGTGGTTCTCCATGTCCACGGCCCGCCACACGTCCGGCAACTTCGCCGCCTGGAGCCACGAGCGGCACACGAGGCCTGCGCCCATGAGGACGTCGACGGCGCCGACCCTGACGAAGATCGACGAGAGCGCGTCCATGGGCAGCAGCGACCAGTCCCTGGCCGGCGGCGCCGCATCGTCCATCGATGAGACAGATCGATCTGACTGGATTGGGGAGGTCGGAAACTGAGAACAATCAAAGCGTGGCCTCAATTCAGAAGATTTTTAGGGGTACCCTGAACTCAGAGATACCGTCGGCCTTTTGATTGTTGAGACCTTGGGCCCCTACTGGGTCGGTCATGCGGCCTCTCGCGTTGGCCCAAATCGTGTGCCAACCTCGGAAATTACGATAACTCGAAAACAAAAAGGAAAACCACAAAGGTGTTCTTCTAGAGAAAGTCTTCATTTTTTTAAAAAGAAAGACCTCCCATATATTAATTAATTAAATATTCTTACAACCATTGTTACAACTTCAGCCACGTAAGATATAACACTATTACAAAGCATACCATGCTAGTTACGCAATGTCTTGGGCAATCATTGGATGGCTTTGTTTATTTGGCGGCGAAGGAGACACGTGGTGGGATTCTCATGGCATGACACACGACCGTCTTTTTTTTGGGGAAACAGTTGCTATTTTATTCATAGTTCATCTCTTCTGCAACCTCGGAGCGGACACACTCCGGGGTATATGAAGCCAAGTTTTATAAAGTGATTTACAGCAACCCTCCCTAGCTAGGACATGTGCTATATTATTTGCACTTCTACGCACCCAAACCACGCGGTGCTCCTGGACAACTCCAAGCAAGTTTTTGATCTGCTGAATTAGATGCCCAGTGTGAGAGAAATCTTTGTTGACGTCTAGCAGCTTCTGGACCGCTTCCTTAGAATCCGTCTCGAGGATGAGCTTCTGCACGTTTAGTTCTTGAGCTTGCAATATGGCTCGGCGGCACGCATGCAACTCTGCCACTTCAGGATCCGCGACAGCCAAAAAAATGGCAAGCTCCTGCCAAGAACTCACCATGGCAGTCCCTGAGGACTACACCCCCCGCTCCCGACCCTTCGCTCTTCGCCATTGCTCCATCAGCATTTGCTTTCACCCATCCCACATCCGGTTTCTTCCAAGTTTGCAGAATTCGCTGCACTGGTTGTTTCATTACCTGCGCATGGACAGATCGCCATTCCTCCCTCAGGTACAACACCCTTCTCGTGATTGTAGCCGGCTCCTCTATCTTCTTTGTCTCCCTGGCATTGTTCCTTGCTAGCCATAGCTCGTACCTGGTCATCATTAGCAGCTCCCTTTCCTCCACTGAGCCGTCAGCTAGCCACTCCAGGATCCATGATCGCATGCTTCGGAATGATTGTATCTCCCTCGGCGGTCCCCGTAGATGTGCCCCCACCTCCTCCCGCATGAGCTCCCAGAAGTGAGCCGAGTGGGGGCATTGCCAGAACCGGTGCACCAGCGATTCCTCGCGCCCGCAAGCTACACAGAAGACTCCTTGTTTGATGCGTCGCGGTTGTAGTTCCATCCCAACAGCCAACCCGTTTGAAATCATCCTCCAGGTGTGAATTTTGACCTTATTCGGCACATCGGCCGCCCAGAGCTGCATGAAACTCCAGTGGTCGGCCACTGAACTTGAGCTTGAGGCGGGAGCGCGACCTGCTTTTTTCATCGAGGCATCGAGGTGATATGCCGACCTAACGGTAAACAGCCCCGACTTGGTGAAGTTCCAGGCTCTGAAATCCTCGGTCCCCGGCCCCCCGATGACGACCGTCTTTTAGGTTGACAATGTGATGTTGGATCCCAATAGCATCACGGGTAAGGTGCACACCAAGAAAGTGAACAATTGTGTACGTGCCTCAAGAAGACGAGGCCAAGATTCATTTCGTCGCCTAGCTTCACGGCGTGCCCGGGTCAATGGATGCTACTTGGCGACTTCAACATGATCCTAAAAGTTTCTGAAAAGAATAACAATAACCTCAACAGTAACATCATGAATAAGATTTTGGAGCTTCGTGGACGATCATGATCTCAAGGAAATATGTATGCATGGGAAGACATTTATTTGGACCGATGAGCGGGAGGCTCCCACCATGACGAAGATTGATCGCGTGCTAGTTTCGGTGGATTGGGAGCTAGATTTCACGGATTGCCTGTTGCAAGCATTGTCCTCTGGAATCTCGGATCACGCACCATTGCACCTATCCATGAGTGCTTTGTGCTGTCCAAAGGGGCATTTTCGCTTTCAGCTGATACACCTTTTGTTTCACACACAACATGATTATTGTGATGACACTTATGTTAAAAAAATAATGATGATTATATTTCTAAAACTTGTCATAATTATGATTACCCTTTTTTCTGAACATTACTCTTTTAATGTGGAAACAATTTATAGTATCCGAGTTTCATATGATACCCCCACTATTCGGAATGAGAAGAATTTTGCTTTTGTGGAGAGTAGTAAATTTTCTATGCTTGTGGATCATGAAAAGAATGCTTTATGTGGTGGTTATATTGTTGAATTGATTCATGATGGTACTGAAAATTATTATGAGAGAGGAACATATCCTTCTGCATATTGCAATAATATCAAGTTTCCTCTCTATGTGTTGAAAATCTTGAAGTTGTGCTTGTTTTGCCTTCCTATGCTAGTTGATTCTTGCTCCCAAAAATTATTTGCTCACAAAATACCTATGCATAGGAAGTGGGTTAGACTTAAATGTGCTAGTCATATGCTTCATGATGCTCTCATTATGTTTCAATTCTTATCTTTTATGTGAGCATCATTGAAATCATCATGCCTAGCTAAAAAGACATTAAACAAAAGCGCTTGTTGGGAGACAACCCAATATTTATACCTACTGTTTTTGGTGCGTTCACATGATTATGCTACTGTAGTAATCATGTTTTATAGCTTTTTTCAATAAAATGCCAAGTAAGACCTTTGGGATGGTCTATGGTGATAGTTGATTTGATCTTGCTGAAAAACAGAAACTTTTACGCTCATTGCCAGAATTTTAGAAATTCACAAAAGCATGATTTTGATCTGAACTTTTTACACAAGATTGATATACAAATTTCCTAGATTGTCCTAATTTTTCAGAATTTTTGGTGTTACAGAAGTATATCAAGTTTCCAGATTACTACAGATTGTTCTGTTTTTGACAAATTCTGTTTTCATTGTGTTATTTGCTTATTTTGATGAATCTATGAGTAGGTATCGGAGGGTATGAACCATGGAGAAGTTGGAATACAGTAGATAACACCAATATAAATTTAGAATGAGTTCACAATAGTACCCAAGTGGTGATTTGCTTTATTATACTAACGGAGCTTATGAGTTTTGTGTTGTGAAGTTTCCAAGTTTTGGGGAAAGATTTGATGGACAACGGAATAAGGAGTGGCAAGAGCCTAAGCTTGGGGATGCCCAAGTCACCCCAAGGTAATATTCAAGGACAACCAAGCATCTAAACTTGGGGATGCCCCGGATGGCATCCGCTCTTTTGTCTTCAATCCATCGGTAAATTTACTTGAGGCTATATTTTTATTCACCACATGATATGTGTTTTGCTTGGAGCGTCTTGTATGATATGAGTCTTTGCTTTTTAGTTTGCCACAATCATCCTTGCTGTACACAATTTTTTAGAGGGACACACATTAATCGTGAATTTATTAGAATACTCTATGTGCTTCACTTATATCTTTTGAGCTAGGCAGTTTGCTCTAGTGCTTCACTTATATCTTTTTAGAGCACGACGGTGGTTTTATTTTGTAGAAATTGATGAACTCTCATGCTTCACTTATATTATTTTGAGAGTCTTAAACAGCATGGTAATTTGCTTAGGTTATGAATTAGTCCTAATATGATGGGCATCCAAGAGGGATATAATAAAAACTTTCATATAAGAGCATTGAATAATATGAGAAGTTTGATTCCTTGCATATTGTTTTGAGATATAAAGATGGTGATATTAGAGTCATGCTAGTGAGTAATTCTGGATTGGTAGAAATACTTGTGTTAAAGGTTGTGATTCCCGTAGCATGCACGTATGGTGAACCGTTATGTGATGAAGTCGGAGCATGCTTTATTTTTTTGATTGTCTTCCTTATGAGTGGCGATCGGGGACGAGCGACGGTCTTTTCCTACCAATCTATCCCCCTAGGAGCATGCGTATAGTACTTTGTTTCGATGGCTAATAAATTTTTGCAATAAGTATGTGAGTTCTTTATGACTAATGTTGAGCCCATGGATTATACGCACTCTCACCCTTCCACCATTGCCAGCCTCTCTAGTACCAAGCAACTTTCGCTGGTGCATTAAACCCACCATATACCCTTCCTCAAAACAGCCACCATACCTACCTATTATGGCATTTCCATAGCCATTCCGAGATATATTGCCATGCAACTTCCACCGTTCCGTTTATTATGACACATACCATCATTTTCATATTGCTTTGAATGATCATGTAGTTGGCATAGTATTTGTGGCTTGGCCACCGTTCATATTTTTTTATACATGTCACTCTTGATCATTGCACATCCCGGTACACCGTTGGAGGCATTCATATAGAGTCATATTTTGTTCTAGTATCGAGTTGTAATTCTTGAGTTGTAAGTAAATAAAAGTGTGATGATCATCATTATTAGAGCATTGTCCCATGTGAGGAAAGGATGATGGAAGCTATGATTCCCTCACAAGTTGGGATGAGACTCCGAACTTCAAAAATAAATAAAAATAAAGAGGCCAAAGAGCCAAAAATAAAAAAAGAGGCCAAAGAGACCAAACAAAAAAATGAAATAAATGAGAGAAAAAGAGAGAAGGGACAATGTTACTATCCTTTTGCCACACTTGTGCTTCAAAGTAGCACCATGTTCTTCATGATAGAGAGTCTCCTATTTTACCACTTTCACATAACTAGTGGGAATTTTTCATTATAGAACTTGCCTTGTATATTCCAATGATGGGCTTCCTCAAATTGCCCTAGGTCTTCGTGAGCAAGCAAGTTGGATGAATGCCCACTTAGTTTCTTTTTGAGCTTTCATACACTTATAGCTCTAGTGCATCCGTTGCATGGCAATCCCAACTCACTTTCATTGATATCAATTGATGGGCATCTCCATAGCCCATTAATTTGCCTAGTTGGTGTGAGACTTTCTCCTTTTTGTCTTGTCCTCACAACCTCCACCATACTCTATTCCACCTATAGTGCTATATCCATGGCTCACGCTCATATATTGCATGAAAGTTGAAAAAGCTTGAGAACATTAAAAGTATGAAACAATTGCTTGGCTTGTCATCAGGGTTGTGCATGATGAAATATTTTGTGTGATGAAGATAGAGCATAGCCAGACTATATGATTTTGTAGGGATAACTTTCTTTGTCCATCATATTTTGAGAAGACATGATTGCTTTATTAGTATGCTTGAAGTATTATTGTTTTTATGTCAATATTAAACTTTTCTTTTGAATCTTATGGACCTGAAAATTCATGCCACAATAAAGAAGATTACATTGATAAATATGATCGGTAGCATTCACACTTCATAAATTCTTTCTTTTATCATTTACCTACTCGAGGACGAGCAGGAATTAAGCTTGGGGATGCTGATACGTCTCCAACCTATCTATAATTTATGAAGTATTCATGCCATGATTGCAAAAAAATTATATGGTTTTGGTATGATTTTATTAGAACTAACCCGGACTGACGCTATTTTCAGCAGAACTACCGTGGTGTCTTTTTTGTGCAGAAATAGAAGTTCTCGGAATGGGCTGAAAATTTACGGTGATTTTTTATGGACCAAAAGAGACCCCCAAAGCACCGGAGCTGGACCAGAAGAGTCCCGAGGAATCCACAAGCTAGGGGGCGCGCCCTGAGGGCTTGTGGGCCCCTCGGGCACCTCCTTGACTTGTTTCCGGGGCCAAAAATTCTTATAAATATAGAAACCTCCGAAAAGAACCCCAGATCGGAAGTTCCTCCGCCGCAAGCCTCTGTAGCCACGAAAAAACAATCGGGAGCCCGTTCCGGCACCCTGCCGGAGGGGGAAACCATCACCGGAGGCCATCTTCATCATCCCGACGGTCTCCATGACGAGGAGGGAGTAGTTCACCCTCGGGGTTGAGGGTATGTACCAGTAGCTATGTGTTTGATCTCTCTCTCTCGTGTTCTTGATTTGGCACAATCTTGATGTACCACGAGCTTTGTTACTATAGTTGAATCATATGGTGTTTCTCCCCCCTCTACCTTCTTGTGATGAATTGAGTCTTGTTGTTTGAGGTTTCATTATGTTGGATTGAGTATTGGATTTGAGAACACTTGATGTATGTCTTGCGATGGGATATCTGTGGTGACAATGGGATGTTCTATTGATTCACTTGAGGTGACATTGGAGTGATCTATGCATAGGGGTTGATGCACGTTTTCATCCTATGTTCTCCGATAGAAACTTTGGAGTGATTCTTTGTTGCACGTTGAGGGATTGTTATATGATCCAATTATGTTATCATTGTCGAGAGAATTTGCACTAGTGAAAGTATGAACCCTAGGCCTTGTTTTCAAGCATTGCAATACCATTTTTGCTCACTTTTGTTACTAGTTACCTTGCTGTTTTTTATTTTCAGATTACAAAAACCTATATCTACTATCCATATTACACTTGTATCACCATCTCTTCGCCTAACTAGTGCACCTGTACAATTTACCATTGTATTGGGTGTGTTGGGAACACAAGAGACTCTTTGTTATTTGGTTGCAGGGTTGTTTGAGAGAGACCATCTTCATCCCACGCCTCCCACGGATTGATAAAACCTTAGGTCATCAACTTGAGGGAAATTTGCTACTGTCCTACAAAACTCTGCACTTGGAGGCCCAACACGAGTCTACAAGAAGAAGGTTGCATTGTAGACATCAACAGGCTAGACGGGTCCCCGACACGAAGAGCCTCTCGTGCAAGGGTACATGGTCATGTTCGAGTCCCCTTGAGGCAGCACGAGCTCGAACGATGATACGTCTCCATCGTATCTACTTTTCCAAACACTATTGCTCTTGTTTTGGACTTTAATTTGCATGATTTGAATGAAACTAACCCGGGCTGACGCTGTTTTCAGCAGAACTACCATCATGTTATTTTTCGTGTAGAAATAAAAGTTCTCAGACTCGAACAAAACTTTTTGGAGATTTTTTTGGAATAAATGAAAAATACTGGAACAAAGATCCATCAGAGGGGGGCCACCAGTTGCCCACAAGGCACCAGGGCGTGCCTACCCTCCAGCGCGTGCACTGATGTCTTGTGGGTCCCACGTGGCTCTGTCTGATCCAATTCCAACGCTATAAATTCTGTTTCCGCCAGAAAAAAAATAGGAGAAGAAGTTTCATAGCATTTTACGATACAGAGCCATCGCCACCTCCTGTTGTTCATCGGGAGGGATGGTCTTGAGTCCGTTCAGGGATCCGGAGAGAGGGATTCATCGCCATCATCATCACCAACCCTTCTTCATCAACAACTTCATGATTCTCACCACCGGGAGTGAGTAATTCCTTCGTAGGCTTCCTGGACTGTGATGGAGTTGGATGAGATTTGACATGTAATCGAGTCATTTTGTCAGGGCTTGATCCCTAGTATCCATTATGTTCTGAGATTGATGTTTCTATGACTTTGCTATGCTTAATGCTTGTCACTATGGCCCAAGTGCCATGATTTCAGATCTGAACCTATATGTTTTCCATTATTATATTTCAGATCTGAACCTATATGTTCTGAGATCAAGTTGTATCCACCTATTATGTGTTCTGACCCGCAGACCCCAAAGTGATAACAATTGGGATTCACTCTGGTGATGACCATAGTATGAGGAGTTCATGTATTCACTATGCAATTAGTGCTTTGTTCTGTTTCTCTATTAAAAGGAGGCCTTAATATCCCTTAAATTTCCTTATGGACCCCGCTGCCACGGGAGGGTAGGACAAAAGATGGCATGCAAGTTCTTATTATAAGAACGTATGACTATTTATGGAATACATGCCAACATTACATTGATGAATTGGAGCTACTGTGTATCACTCTAGGTTGTGACTATTATATGATGAATGTCATCCAACACAAATATCTGTCACTGAACCAATGCCTACTCTTTTCTCATATTGATCTTTGCTAAGTTGTTGTTGTTGTTGTTGTTGCAATCACTACAAAACTACTACTGTTACTGTTACCGTTACTATTGCTACTGTTACCACTGTTATCAAACTATCATACTACTGTGCTACTAAACACTTTGCTGCAGGTATTTAGTTCTCGAGGTGTGGTTGGATTGACAACTCAACTGCTAAGCTCATAAATATTCTTTGGCTCCCCTAGTGCCGAATCAATAAATTTGGGTGAAATACTACCCACGAAGACTATCACTATCCCCTGTCTTGTGGGTTATCCAGACCTTTTTCTGGTGCCGTTGCCGGGGAGCATAGCTCTATTTGTTGAGTCACTTGGGAATTATATCTATTGATCACTACGAAGAATCTCAAAGACGCTAAGACCAAGATTGTACCCTCTAAGACGGGATGAGGTAAGGAACTGCCATCTAGCTCCGCACTTGATACACTGTTTTAAGTAGGCTTGCGACACTACCACCTGCTATTCATTCTGATATGTCACAAGTAATTGATGATACTACTTCTGTTATCAATGAAATTTGTGATGATGCTAGTACTCTACTTGATAATACTGTGCCAGTAGGTGAATTTCTTGATGAACAAATTGTTGAAGCTAAAGAATTTTAGAATGCTGAAACTGATGAAAATTATGATTCACCTATTATGCCTAGCTCTCCTACTAGATTTGAAATACCTAAGATACCTGAGGGTTATGTTATGGATGGGGAGACAACTAGAGAATTCTTGATTGTAATGATAGAGGTGATATTAAGAAATTACTGAGTAAGCTGAAAGAAAAAAACTATGATAGAGAGAATGAAATATGATCCTAAGTTTGCTACTTCTCCTATCTTTGTTACTGATAGGTATTATGAATTCTCTGTTGATCCTGAGTTAATTACTTTGGTAGAATATGATCCTCTTCATGGTTATGAAACTAAAACTATTGTGGCACACCTTATTAAATTGAATGGCATTGCCACCTGATACGTCTCCAACGTATCTATAATTTATGAAGTATTCATGCTCTTATATTATCATTCTTGGATGTTTTACAGTCATTTTATAGAAACTTTATATCATTTTTTGGGACTAACCTATTGACATAGTGCCCAGTGCCAGTTGCTGTTTTCTACATCATAGGAAATCAATATCAAACGGAGTCCAAACGCAGCGAAAATTTTTGGAGAATTTTTTTGGACTAGAACACCCAGGATGGGCCAAAGAAGTACCACAGGGGTGCCCCGAGGGGGGCACAATCCACCTGGGCGCGCCTGGGGGCCCAGGCACGCCCTGGTGGGTTGTGCCCACCTCGGTGGCCTCCCGCACTGCCTCTTCGCCCTATAAATCGTCAAATATTCCAAAAACCCTCGGGGTAGCCCTAGATCAGAAGCTCCGCCGCCGCAAGCCTCAGTAGCCATGAAAAACCAATCTAGACCCCGTTCCAGCACTCTGCCGGAGGGGGAGATCAACACCGGTGGCCATCTTCATCATCCCAGTGGCCACCATGATGAGGAGGGAGTAGTCCACCATCGGGGCTGAGGGTTTGTACCAGTAGCTTTGTGTTTAATCTCTCTCTCTCTCTCTCTCTCTCTCTCTCTCGTGTTCTTGAGATATCATGATCTTGATGTATCGCGGGCTTTGTTGATATAGTCGGATCATATGGTGTTTTCCCCTCTCTATCTTGTTGTGAATTGAGTTTCCCTTTGAGATTTTGTTTTATCGGATTGAATACTTTTATGGATTTGAGAACAATTGATGTATGTCTTGCTATGAATACCCGTGGTGACAATGGGGTATCATGTTGATTCACTTGATATGTGTTTTAGCACTCAACTCGCGGTTTCTAGAGGTGACATTGGGGTAATCTATGCATAGGGGTTGATGCAAGTTCTCGTCTTTGTTTCTCTGGTAGAAATCTTGGGGCACTCTTTGAGGTTCTTTGTGTTGGATTGAGTATTAAGAATCTGAAATTGTTTGATACATATCATATAATCAACTCACGGATACTCGCGGTGACATTGGAGTATCTAGGTGACATTAGAGTTGGTTGATGTGTATCATATGGTGTTATTTTAGTACGAACTCTTGGATAGACCGAACGGAAAGAATAGCTTTGTGTTATTTTAGTACGAACTCTTGAATAGATCGAACGAAAAGAATAGCTTTGAGGTGGTTTCGTACCCTACAAACAATTTCTTCTTATGTTCTCCACTAGATAAGAACTTTGGAGTGATTCTTCATGGAACGTTGAGGGATGGCTATATGATCCAATTATACTAGCATTGTTGAGGGATTGAACTAGCGAAAGTACGGACCCTAGGCCTCATTTTCAAGCATTGCAATACCGTTTGTGCTCCGTTTTATCAATTGCTACCTTGCTGTTTTTTATTGTTATTACTACAAAAACCAATATCTACTATCCATATTACACTTGTGTCACCATCTCTTCGCCGAACTAGTGCACCTATACAAATTACCATTGTATTTGGTGTGTTGGGGACACAAGAGACTTTTTATTATTTGGTTGCAGGGTTGTTTAAGAGAGACCATCTTCATCCTACACCTCCCACGGATTGATAAACCTTAGGTCATCCACTTGAGGGAAAATTGCTACTGTCCTACAAAACTCCGCGCTTGGAGGCCCAACACGTGTCTACAAGAATAAAGTTGCGTAGTAGACATCACCACCCTATTTGCTCATGAGGAAAAGATTCACTATTACTATATTATGAAATTGTTTCCTTTCTCATTAAAGGGTGATGCTAAGAACGGGTTTAATACTCTTACTCCTAGTTGTGTGCGTAGTCTCCAGGATATGATATATTACTTCTCTGAAAAATATTTTCCTTCTCATAAGAAACAAGCTGCCTTACAGGAAATATATAAATTTGTGCAATTTGAAGAAGAGAATCTCCCTCAAGCTTGTGTGAGGCTTCTCCAATTACTAAATGCTTTGCCTGATCGGTGATGAATCCACTACTTTGGAAGAGGTCGAATGGACCGTCGAGTGAAAGTTCGGCACGGGAAGCGTATGCTGAACCAAGGGCAAGTTTGACGCGAATTGCCGAAGCAAAATCATACCGCTCGCCTTGCAATGTGTTCATCATAGGTGCAGGCATTAAGGAGAAATTTGATCAATACATTCAGAACGTTGAGCTCTCCGCCTTCTTGCAGATAAGCGCACTTGGCACTACAACCTCACCCATTCATTCACTCAGAGGTTTGAGTATCCTTGCCATAATTTTAGAGTTTTTTTCATCTTTATGATAGATCCTATGGTATGTCTCTAGAAGAATTTTGTGATGCATGCAAAAATCTGTATTGGGGTTCGCTTAGCGAACCACTGAAATCTGATTATCATATGTTTCTCAGTAGCCTTTGCAATGGTGAGGATAGGAGAGTTACACAAGCTAGAATAAAAAGCATTCATTTTCCCTCTATTCGTTACTTTGTGTTGTTTAACGGGGAATTCATTGTTGGTAAACAAGACAGTAGTGCACTTTGTGCCCTTGACTTGAGCATTATTCATACCGCTCTAACAGGCTGTAAACCGTATAATCTTGGGGCAGTTGTTGCACGTAGGCTGCACCGTAACGCGGGCAATGGTGCTCTGTATGGACGAATTTATGCCTCTCGCGTAGCTGCTAGGCTTGGGGTCTGCCCTCGGCCCAATGATCCTATATTATCTGATAAATATCTAGATTTTGAGGCAATGCAGCACCATGAATTATTAAGAATAACACTCACAGATATGACTATAACTTGATTTTTGATAAATATTGTGTTATCCCTGTTATTTTGCATGCTCCTATTCTCTTTGATTTTCAAAGCAAACAAAGATATTTTATCTGTGAGAATGAGGCACGTGAGTATAACGCGACAGTGGAAGCTGCCCGTCTCGCTAAGGAGGTAGCCCAACATGCCTCCACGAGTTACCATTATGACTATTATCCTGATCAGCGATGGTGATTACCAAGCTAGGCCAAAAGCCTAAGCTTGGGGGAGTACGTATTTCCCACCAACATTACATTCATATTCACACATTCATTCTAGTTGTCGGTGTTCATCGTCTTTCATTGTAATCGATGTTAATTTTATTTTTCGCTTTTCTTTTGTGTGTTTGAAAAACTTCAAAAATCCAAAAATATTTCTCGCTTCTTTTCGGTTTTTCTTTCTTGTTTATTTAGTTCGTAGTAGTAGAAGAAAACCCAAAAAGATTTCTCGTAGTAGTAGAAGAAAACCCACAAATATTTTTTCTCATTTTCGTTTTTCTCCTTTGTTAATTTGCTTACTTTAGAAAAACTAAAAACTCCAAAAATATTTCAATGTTTTTCTCTAAAATTCTTTTCTTTTCATTTAGTCGTCGTAGGGAGAAGATCACGATGAAATTGTTGAGTGCCTCTCATATGCTTTATTGTTGATCTAACGAAGAGCCAATATTACCTTGTCTTCTCCCCCGAATA
Organism: Aegilops tauschii subsp. strangulata; assembly: GCF_002575655.3. NCBI lineage: Eukaryota > Viridiplantae > Streptophyta > Magnoliopsida > Poales > Poaceae > Aegilops > Aegilops tauschii. The sequence continues at coordinate 538,274,272 of NC_053039.3, forward strand.
AAATATTTGCACATTCCAACTTAGTCCACAACACTCTTGCACAGTTATTATTTTCATATCATTTGGTTGTGCAAGTGAAGGCAATAATGTCGATGATTTGATGAAGTGATCGTGGCAAGGAAAAGCTGGTATGAACTCTTCTTGTTTTTTGTTTTTGTAAATACGTTTAAATCAGTATCCATGATTCAACATATTATGAGTAAACATGCACTACTGCAGGATACTGCTAACGCGACACTACGATCAGAGACCCTTTGCCGAAACTGTGTGCGATGCAATAATCGCAAACGGTGGTGTAAAAAACTGTCAAAAAAGGTGCAAAACGTTTGAGATGGCGGAGCCATCAAACACAGTTCAGATTTTAGTTACGTGTGCGATGCAGGGCACGCGGTTAATCCATTCAAACTGTTTGTGATAAGGCAGAACAACAGAAACGGGCAACCATATCAATGTGTGTGCGATGCGGGACACACGGTTAGTCCATTCGAACTGTTTGCGATGAGGTAGAACAACAGAAATGGGCAGCCATATCAATGTATGTGCGATATACGGCATACGGTTCACTTGGACGAACAGTTTTCAATTAGGGAACACAACAGAAATGGTTCAACTTAACAAGATGTGTGTGATATGCGGCATACAGTTCACATGTATGAACTGTTTGCGATGAGCCAAAAGAACACAAACGAGTCGTGTAAACAAGATGTGTGTGATACGTGGCAAATAGCCGACTGGGATGAACTGTTTGCGATGAGAAATTACAACACAGACGGTCAATATAGTTACTTCGTGTGCGATTCTGTATGTACAAAAAACTTTGAAAAATGCAAACTAGTTGCTTGCGGTGGCTAGGAGTATCGCACACGATGCGTCTGCGAGTACTCATGTGCGATGATTAGTATGTTACAGATACGTTTCCTTATGTTAACATGTGTGTGAATTTGCAATATGGACAGTTAATATGCAAATGCCTTCTGGACATCGGCTACACGCTTAAACTCAATGAACTGTGTACGATACTAATACTTTCCATGAAAATTTATGAACTTGGGTAACAACATTTGAGTAACACGGTTTTGACAACCATATGGTCCATATCTACATACTTAACATAGTAACAACTATCACATTTTAAGAAGCTAAGGGCCAACAACCATATGGTCCATATCTACATACTTAACATATATAGTAACAGCTAGCACATTTTAAGAGGCTGAGGGCCAACAACCACAACTATCCACTGGAAGCAGCTTGATCACGGCGACTCGGCATCTCGTCAATGAAAAGGAAGAGCCCTCATGTGCCTTGGTAGAGCATGAGTAGAACAGTGTCTCCAATTTTCCAATATGGATGCATTGCCACGAGAAGCGAGAACTTGTTAATTTGAATGGTTCCATTTCTGCGGGAAATGCAGTACCTTGCAATCACTTTGGCGTTATTAGCAGGCACAAGTGTAACGACCACGCCGGGAAATCGATCCAGGAACTGCTACAGGGGGCAATTTCTGTTGACATGTAGAATAAAAACCAATTGTAACATATCGTTGAAGATATATATAGTTTATGAGCATCAACATTAAAATAAGACTTTTTACCAGCGTTTTGTGCACACAATTGGTCTTGTTCAGTGTGTGCACCATAGGTCTAATTAATCCCATCCAACAGCGTTCATACGTTGTGCTATGTCTGTCAGATTGTTAACAAAGTTTATGACATGCTTCAAGTCCTTCTAGTTTAATTTGGTACGCTTAGTAACATACAGATCGTTCACTGTGCATCCAACATATCCTGCTTAAAAGGTGGAAAGGTATTATTTATTTAGAACATTGCAGAAGAATAAATAGTGCGCATAAATTGGTAAATAGAATCTATTACTGCCTAGGAACGGAGTCAGAATATGATATCACAATTGGTTGCTTAAATAGTGATCAATTGGTTGCTTAAATAGTAATATGACAGCATGGAGAAAGTTGAAAGGACACTAACCTTGATCAGGCTTTGATCGGCTGATGACGTTGGGAAAGTAAACATCCATGTTAATTAGACCAGGCTGTGGTGCATGCACTAGAATTTTATTGCCAGCTTTCAGTTCATAACACTTAGACATTTTCCTCCACAAGTCCGCATTAAAATAGGAGTGACCATCTTTATCAAGTTTTACGCTAACCGTCATTGTAAATCCATGATGCGTTGTCAATATGACATTCTGGGAGTCATCAACAAAGTAAAGCCCAAGATTTCCTTCTACTCATGTTCTTGCAAAGCAAGGGATGTACTGCTTGAAATAAAAATTAAGATCGTAAATTAGATATATTGAAATAACAGACCAAGATGCAAATATGGGAGTAACTGATAAAACAGATCAATATATAGATGAAAGCAAAGTACACAAATATAGAATTAAAAATAGATAATCTAACAAAGATTTGATGCAAAATATAGATAATGTAGCAACAGACGGTATATGTTCACAAATTTAGGCCATGTCGACCATGGTAGGTTGAGAATGAACATACCGAGCGCTCCCTGAAGTCATCCGAAATGGTGAGATAGAACTTCGTTTCCGACTGGCCACGACCACGGTTGCCCGATTTGTGCTCGCAATGTGGACACATGAATGAACACCCACGAATCAGCTAGAACAAAAATGATTCCACGGCGATTTCTGCCGGTTTATTAACAGCAACAGATGGACTGCATTAAGAGATGAGTGAATATTTTGCTAATTAAGTTGATTACCTTCTCCGTGAGAAAAATCCCCGGGCCAATCCCGCATAAAACCCAGTCGACCAGAGTCTAGAATGTCGGTGCAGATAGGCGGCGGAAAGCGGTAGGGGCGATATGCCGTGCCGTTTGGACCGCGACCTACGCCTGCCGCCAACAGCCGTCGAGCTTAGGGTGCAGAGTTGCGGAGGAGTCCGCAGCGAGTGAGTGGGGACGAAGTGGGCGAGGGTTTTCTTTTTCCTTTTGCATGTGTGAGTGAACACACACGGTTCGCAGAGGCGACGGAGATGAATCGTGTGCAATAGTAAATCACCGAGATTTAATGGGAATCCAAATTTCCTTTGTCCTTCATCCATGAGTTTTTTTCTACGATGAACATAAACCCTGCTAATCACCGTGTTCAAATTTGACACTTTTCCGGGTTCATTTACAATATTTAGGGGATTATGTGCATTTTGTAAGCATTAATGCACATAATTCAAATTCAAACAATTGGTGCTTGAAAAGGTGCACAAGAACGGTCTGGAAAAACCATACTCGTGGTATTTAGTAATTTCTCAAGCCTTTTACAAGGAATGGGTAGAGATTTCAATGGAATGTGTGGCAATAGTCAACCACAAACGCGCCATTTACTGGGTTATCAACTATAGAACAATGAAATACATGCTTGAAAAACATGACGCCTGGCATGGTGTATGTCCTCACCGTGCCCTGGTTAAAAGCTGAGAAGGTTTGATTTATGTCGTCATGCATGCCCTTCATAAATCGAACATCACCGAGGAAGCTCAATGCTTTCGAGAGGGAAATCACCAAGATTGAAGGGGAATCCAAATTTCCATCCTAGTTTGTCATCAAGTTTTTTTCTAACGATCAGCATACCGCCTCAAATGCAACGTGTTCAAATTTGACATTTTTTCGAACTCATTTCCCATATTTAGGGGATTGTGTGCATTTTATAGGCATTAATTATGCACATAATTCAAATTCAAACAATCAGTGCATGAAAATGTGCACAAGAACGGTCTGGAAAACCATGCTCGTGCTATTTAGTACATTCTCATGCCTTTTACAAGGAATGGGCAGATATTTCAAGGAAATGTGTGGCAATAGTCAACCATAAATGCGTCGTTTACTGGGTTAACTACTATACAAACATGAAATACATGCTTGGAAAACATGACGCCTGGTGTGGTGCCATGGTATGGCCTCACCGTGCCCTGGTAAAAATGTCATCATGCACGCCTTTCATAAAACGAACCATCACCGAGGAATTTTCATGGTTTCGAGGGGGAAATCACCAAGATTGAAGGGGGATCCAAATTTCCTTTGTCCTTTGTCCACGTGTTTTTTTCTATGATGAACATACAACCTGCAAATCACCGTGTTCAAATTTGGCACTTTTCCGGGTTCATTTGCCATATTTAGGGGATTATGTGCTTTTCCTAGGCATTAATGCACATAATTCAAGTTCAAACAATTGGTGCATGAAAGGGTCCACAAGAATGGCCTGGAAAACCATGCTCGTGCCATTTAGTAAATTCTCATGCCTTTTACAAGGAATGGACAGATATTTCGATGAAAAGTGTGGCAATAGTCAACCACAAATGTTTGTTTGTTGGGGTTTCAACTATAGAAAAAATGAAATAAATGCTTAAAAAACATGACGCCTGCCATGGTGCCATGGTATGACCGCACCATGCCCTGGTAAAAATTTGAGAAGGTTTGGCTTATGTCGTCATGCACGCCCTTCATAAATCGAACCATCACCGAGGAAGTTCCATGCTTTCGAGAGGGAAATCCCGAAGATTGAAGGGGAATCCAAATTTCCGTCCTAGTTTGTCATTCAGTTTTTTCCAACGATCAACATACCGCCTCAAATGCAACGTGTTCAAATTTGACATTTTTCCGGGCTCATTTACCATATTTATGGGATTATGTGCATTTTCTAGGCATTAATGGATATAATTCAAATTCAAACAATCGGTGCATGAAAAGGTGCACACGAACGGTCTGGAAAATGTACGTTCTCATTCATTTTACAAGGAATGGGCAGATATTTCAAGGAAATGTGTGGCAATAGTCAACCATAAACGCGTCGTTTACTGGGTTAACAACTATACCAAAAATGAAACACATGGTTGGAAAACATGACGCCTGGTGTGGTGCCATGGTATGGCCTCACCATGCCCTGGTAAAAATTGGAGAATGTTTTCCTTATGTCGTGATGCACGCCTTTCATAAATCGAACCATCACCGAGGAAGTTTCAAGGTTTCGAGGGGGAAATCACCAAGATTGAAGGGGGGTCCAAATTTCCGTCATAGTTTGTCATTCAGTTTTCAACATACCGCCTCAAATGCAACGTGTTCAAATTTGACATTTTTTTGGGCTCATTTACCATATTTATGAGATTATGTGCATTTTCTAGGCATTAATGGACATAATCCAAATTCGAACAATCGGTGCATGAAAAGGTGCACAAGAATGGTCTGGAAAACCATGCTCGTGTTATTTAGTACATACTCATGCCTTTTACAAGGAATGGGCAGATATTTCAAGGAAATGTGTGGCAATAGTCAACCATAAACGCGTCGTTTACTGGGTTAACAACTGTACAAAAAATGAAACACATGGTTGGAAAACATGACGCCTGGCGTGGTGCCATGGTATGGCCTCACCATGCCCTGGTAAAAATTGGAGAATGTTTTCCTAATGTCGTGATGCACGCCTTTCATAAATCGAACCATCACCGAGGAAGTTTCATGGTTTTGAGGGGGAAATCACCAAGATTGAAGGGGGGGTCCAAATTTCCTTTGTCCTTTGTCCACGCATTTTTTTCTACGATGAACATACAACCTGCAAATCATCGTGTTCAAATTTGGCACTTTTCCGGGTTCATTGGCCATATTTAGGGGATCGTGTGCATTTCCTAGGCATTAATGCACATAATTCAAGTTCAAACAATCACTGCATGAAAGGGTGGACAAGAACGGCCTGGAAAACCATGCTCGTGTCATTTAGTAAATTCTCATGCCTTTTACAAGAAAGGGACAGATATTTCGATGAAATGTGTGGTAATAGTCAACCACAAACGTTTATTTATTGGGTTTTCAACTATAGAAAAAAATGAAATAAATGCTTGAAAAACATGACGCCTGGCATGGTGTGCCATGGTATGAACTCACCATGCACTGGTAAAAATTAGAGAAGGTTTGGCTTATGTTGTCATGCACGCCCTTCATAAATTGAACCATCAGCAAAGAAGTTCCATGCTTTCGAGAGGGAAATCACCAAGATTGAAGGGGAATCCAAATTTTCTTCGTTCTTTGCCCTGGAGTTTTTTTCTACGACCAACATACACCCTGCAAATTAGCGTGTTCAAATTTGGCATTTTTGGGCTCATTTACCATATTTAGGGGATTATGTGCGTTTTCTAGGCATTTAGCGCATATAAATCCAATACAGCTATAGGTGCATAGGTGTGATATGAGGGACGTGGATTGACGTTCGATCGCAGCGCATCCTATGTTGCACACGCACGATCCGCATGGCTGGGGTTCCGGCCAATCATAACGCAGCACACAATAGGCTTAGCGCACACTATTTTCGGAAGTGACGAAGATGAACCGTGTGCGATAATGAACGAGGAAAATTGTAAGGGAAGCCAAATTTCTGTTGTCGTTTGTCATTGAGCTCTTGAATACCACCGCACTGTATGGCTCCCTGGCCCCTCCATCCCACAGCTCTCTCCAGGCGTCGTCCATGGCACCGCGGCGCACAGTAACTGGTAAGGAAGCGATGGCATCCCTCCGCGCCGCGTTCCTCGCCGCCCGCGAGCGCACACATGGTAAGGAAGCGATGGCATCTGACCGCGCCGAGTTCATCGCCGGCGGTGGCCAGACAGTTACGTGGGCGGATTTTGAGGCTGCCATGGCCGAATGGGTGGTGGATCTAGAGGCGGCCAAAGCCGCACAGAAGGAGCAAAAAGGCAAAAAGCAGTCAAGAAAAGAGAGTCCCTCCGCCGCAAGAAAAAAAGAGGCCGCACGCTGTGGTGAGGAGAGCTTGGCGGAGATCGAAGCACGGTGGGCTGCCGCCTACAAGGCCGGGAAGGAGAACGCCGACGTCTGGCCAGCATGCCCCGATGGCAGCATGTGAGAAGTAGTTTAAGTTTGTAGTATTAGAGCAAATTACCAGTAGTACTTTAAGTTTGTAGTATTAACGTACAATGTCGGTAAGAGCATCCTTTGAGGGCTTTGAGCGTTGATTAGCATGTGTGCCTGTGTGCGTTTTTTGCGTTAATCATTAGAAGATCACAAAACACATGGTTTCTATGCCGTACCCGTCTGCGTTTTTTGCGTTAATGATCCATAAGTCAGTTACCTGTGCGATGTGTCCTAATAAACCAGACGTACCATTTATCGAAAAAAATCAAGTACACGCATACATTTTTTGGAGACGGGATCTGCCAACTTTGTTTTTTCTCGCACACGAGTATTTTACGTGCTTCATCTGCGTTGTGTGTTTCCCCACCCAAGTTTCAAGTTTCGCAGCGAAATTTTCATTAGGCGCGCGATTTCAGAATTTATTCCTCCAACCACCTCCCCACCCTCAGTATCCCCCCCCTCGCGCCTCCCCCTACCGGCATCTCAAACCGCCGCTGCCGCAACCACAGCTTCAACCACATCTACGCTCTGCTCGGATCCAGTCAGGTAACCCATAGATCTCTATCACGGCCCTGGCCTGATTGCTTAAATGGCGCCTGCGAGACATCCTCATGCCTCCAAATCCCCACCGCCAGGAGCTGATGGCGGTCCATGGCACGATGGCCGCTGTGCGTGTTGACCCGGAGGAACACCTCGCCTCCGCCGCCGCCGCCGACATGGTGCAGGCTCTGGCCCAGATGAAGTCCCCCAGCAACTACCCCCCAGAACTTAATAGGTAAGATCTGACCAGCTAAATCTTACCAATACCACTTGAAACGGCTATGATTTGTACGCTTGATGTATTAAGCATGTTCGTGCCTTGTTTATTTCAGTACTGCACACTGTGTGATGTTCAAATATTACTGTGTCCAGCTCAATTTCAACAATACCAGCAACAAACTTACAATACATGACTCAGGATATCACTAGAGATGCTGCCCATTTGCTATTTTTAGTGGATGCTAACCCTGTTGTACTTAACATGCATGTCCATGTACTTACGCAGGGTCAGAACGGCCAATGCTGTTGTTTGCCGTCGAGGTTAGCTGCATCCCATGTCTTACAATATTTCACATCAGTTGTGCAATTGCAGTTTAACTTCTACCATTTACTGGTTGTCTGTAGGTACACATGTCAGTGGCACTAATCCACACTTTGACCCGGAGGAACAGCTCGCCTCCGCCGTCGCTGACTTTGGGTGGGCTCTGGCCAAGATGAAGTGCCCCAGCAACTACCTCTCAGGACTTACCAAGTATGTACTCACCAGTTCAATCTTACCAATACCAGTTGCAATTAATGGCTATGTTCTGTACGATCAATGTATTAAGCATGTTTTAGTAAGCATGCCTAACACGTTTTTGCTACTTTCCCTACCTTTTTATATACATCTGGGCCATTCTCTGCTCTGGCAGCACCTGCCTTGTGATGTTTAACTATGCCAATTGCATTTTTATCAATACCGGTTTCAATGTCTATTAAGCCTGTTGCAATTAACAGTTGAATCCATTTTTAAACAGTTGTATTTCAATGGCTACAAACTTACAAAACATGACTTATGATGTTGTTAAGCCTGTTGCAATTAACAGTTGTATCCATTTTTTAATCTGTCCATTTGCTACCATGCTACTCTCCACAATGAAGATATACTAGAGATGCTGCCCATTTGCTATTTTTGGTGGATGCTAACCCTGTTGTACTTAACATGCCTGTCCATGTACTTACGCATGGTCATAACGGCCGATGCTGTTGTTTGCCGTCGAGGTTAGCTGCATCCCATGTCTTACAGTATTTCACATCATTTGTGCAATTGCAGTTTAACTTCTACCATTTACTGGTTGCTTGTAGGTACACATGTCAGTGGCACTGATCCACCCTTCGACCCGGAGGAACAGCTCGCCTCCGCCGCCGCTGACTTTGGGCGGGCTCTGGCCAAGATGAAGTGCCCCAGCAACTACCTCTCAGGACTTACCAAGTATGTACTCACCAGTTCAATCTTACCAATACCAGTTGCAATTAATGGCTATGTTTTGTACGGTCGATGTATTAAGCATGTTGTAGTAAACATGCCTAACACGTTTTAGCTATTTTCCCTACCTTTTTATAGACAACTGGGCCATTATCTGCTCTGGCAGCACCTGCCCTGTGATGTTTAACTCTGCCAATTGCATTTTTATCAGTACATGTTTCAATGGCCATTAAGCCTGTTGCAATTAACAGTTGTATCCATTTTTAAAGAGTTGTATTCAATGGCTACAAACTTACAAAACATGAATTAGGATGTTGTTAAGCCTGTTGCAATTAACAGTTGTATCCATTTTTTAATCCATCCCTTTGCTGCTGTGCTACTCTTCCGCAATGAAGATATCACTACAGATGCTGCCGTTTTATTACCATTTGCTAGTTTTGGTGGATGTTAACCATGTTGTAGTTAACATTGGCTTTCCATGTACTTACATAGGGCTACAATGGGCGATGCTGTTGTTGGCCGTCGAGGTTAGCTGCATCCCATGTCTTATACACCATCTATTAATAAATATAAGTATTTTTAGAGATTCCAATAACTACATAAGGAGCAAAATGAGTGAATCTAGATTCTAATCTAAACTATATCTATAATTCTATATACATCTGTATGTAGTTCATATTGAAATCTCAAAAAAATACTTATACTTAGGAACATAGGTAGTTGTATTTTACATCATTTGTGCAATCTCAGTTTAGCTTCTAACATTTACAGGTTGCTTGTAGGTACATATATGAGCGGTACTAATCCACGCTTCAATCCCTTTTCTGTATGGGGCAATGAGATATTCATGAACAAGCGTCAAGTGAGGAAACTAAGAAAGATTGTTAGGCAAAAGAAACGAGTGATTGGAATTAAGCTCTTTATTTACACTTTGTCCAAGACAATAGTGAACTTTAGGATGGTAAGTAATGTGTTGCCTTTTCCCCCTGCCCACAACAAGTTACTCTATTAGACCTCAGTGTCTGATATTTTTCTCTTTTCAGTGGTTTCCAAAGCTATTTACTGATGATTACCTTGCAAACTACATGACCGGAGTGGAGGCAACTAAGGTTAAAGTATATAATTCATGCTACCATGATAATGCTCTAGAAGTCTTCCTGAAGGCGGTGAAGGATGGGTGGGCGATCGTCACAAGGGGTTGGACAAAAGTGGTTCGTGCCTATGGCATGTAGGAAGGCACATTATGGGCATTCCGCTTCTTCAACACTGTCGGCGGTCAAAATGATTTACACTTGTCTCTTCACCTTTACCGCCTTTAAATATTGTGGTTCATCATAGTTAATGGCTGCCTAATCCTGTAATTACTGAACATATTGTACTGGCAATTTTATTTATGGATTCGTTGTTGAACCATCGTGCTGAGAATTTGAATTGCACGTTTCATATTTCAAAATTTCCAATTCAAATAATAAATTACAGGCAAAAACAAAAAGAGAATAGACGGTCATGGAACTTTGCAAACGGTACTGGCAGTAAAAGCGCTTGTGATGGATCGCCCAATGCCACACAGTTTTCTACATCAAATCGTGTGTGATGTAGTTCATAAAAGCAAATAGTTAACCAAGGCAGAGCGTGTGTGATAGTTACACCTTTCACACACGAGCGTATACATAAAACTGTGTGACATGTACATACGAACGGAAATGTTTTCCCTGGATTGACTGTGTGGGATATACATAAGAACAGAAACGTATTCCTTGGATTGACTGTGTGTGATATACATACGAACGGAAATGTTTTTCTGGGATTCACCATATGGGATGTACATACGAACGGAAATGATTGGCTTTCGATGCCTCGCCCGATCGCACACGGCCCCAGCCTGTGTCCCAGGAGGGCCTATCCCCGATGATTTCTAGGTCGTGTGGGAAGGACCCCCCTATCGCCCATACTCACTTGGCGACGGTTCCAAATGCCGTCGTGGAAAGGGGTTAAAAACCGTTTGTATAGCACCGACGCGTAATAGTGATGTTTGTGATGAAAATTAGAGATTATAGTTGCTCATGACATGCTTAAGTAGCTAGTATTGGATAATGATTTATCTTGAATGTCAACATGCATTAAAATGGTTATGATGTAGTATGTCAGTATGGTATCTTCCTCTGAATATTTCAAGTGGCTTGACTTGGCACATGTTCACACATGTAGTTGATTCAAAACCAACAAAGCCTCCACGATATTTATGTTGATGGTGTTTATATCCGACTCATGCTAGTATTCAACGTCAATTACTCGCAATGCATGATTATTGATACGTCTCGGTCGTATCTACTTTTGCAAACACTTTTGCCCTTGTTTTGGACTCTAACTTGCATGATTTGAATGGAACTAACCCGGACTGACGCTGTTTTCAGCAGAATTGCCATGGTGTTATTTATGTGCAGAAACAAAAGTTCTCGGAATGACCTGAAAATCCACGGAACTTATTTTTGGAAAATAATAAAAATACTGAAAGAAGAATCCACGTCAGGGGGGCCTCCACCTGTCCACGAGGGTGGAGGGCGCGCCCCCTGCCTCGTGGGCCCCCTGTTGCTCCACCAACCTCAACTCCAACTCCATATATTCGTGTTCGGAGAGAAAAAAATCAGAGAGAAGGATTCATCGCGTTTTAAGATACGGAGCCACCGCCAAGCCCTAAAACCTCTCGGGAGGGCTGATCTGGAGTCCGTTCGGGGATCCGGAGAGGGGAATCCGTCGCCGTCGTCATCATCAACCATCCTCCATCACCAATTTCATGATGCTCACCGCCGTGCTTGAGTAATTCCATCGTAGGCTTGCTGGACGGTGATGGGTTGGATGAGATTTATCATGTAATCGAGTTAGTTTTGTTAGGGTTTGATCCCTAGTATCCACTATGTTCTGAGATTGATGTTGCTATGACTTTGCTATGCTTAATGCTTGTCACTAGGGCCCGAGTGCCATGATTTCAGATCTGAACCTATTATGTTTTCATGAATATATGTGAGTTCTTGATCCTATCTTGCAAGTCTATAGTCACCTACTATGTGTTATGATCCGGCAACCCCGATGTGACAATAATCGGGACCACTCCCGGTGATGACCATAGTTTGAGGAGTTCATGTATTCACTATGTGTTAATGCTTTGGTCCGGTACTCTATTAACAGGAGGCCTTAATATCCCTTAGTTTCCGCTAGGACCCCGCTGCCATGGGAGGGTAGGACAAAAGATGTCATGCAAGTTCTTTTCCATAAGCACGTATGACTATATTCGGAATACATGCCTACATTACATTGATGAATTGGAGCTAGTTCTGTGTCACCCTATGTTATGACTGTTACATGATGAACCGCATCCGGCATAATTTTCCATCACCGATCCAATGCCTACGAGCTTTTCATATATTGTTCTTCGCTTATTTACTTTTCCGTTGCTAGTGTTACAATCACTACAAAACCCAAAAATATTACTTTTGCTACTGTTACCATTACTTCCACATTATTTTGCTACTAAATACTTTGCTGCAGATACTAAGTTATCCAGGTGTGGTTGAATTGACAACTCAACTGCTAATACTCGAGAATATTCTTTGGCTCCCCTTGTGTCGAATCAATAAATTTGGGTTGAATACTCTACCCTCGAAAACTGTTGCAATCCCCTATACTTGTGGGTTATCAAGACTATTTTCTGGCGCCGTTGCCGGGGAGCATAGCTCTATTCTTTGAGTCACTTGGGATTTATATCTGCTGGTCACTATGAAGAACTTGAAAGACGCGAAAACAAAAATTTATCCCTCGACTACGAGGGGATGTAAGGAACTGCCATGCATCTAGCTCTGCACTTGATTCACCCTCTGTTTTGAGTAAGCTTGCGACACCTAAACCTGCTTCTGCTATTAATTCTGATATGTCGCATGTTATTGATGATGCCACTTCTGCTATGCATGATACTTATGATGAAACTACTTCTATGCTTGATACTACTGTGCCACTTGGTGAATTTCTTGATGAACAACTTGCTAGGGCTAGAGAGAATGAAATTCTTGAAACTGATAATATTGATGATAGTGATGATGAAGACTCTCCCCATAATAAATATGAATTGCCTGTCGTGCCTGAGGGTTATGTTCTGGATGAAGAATCTGCTAGAGCCATTCTTGCTTGCAATAATAGAAGTGTTCTTAAGAAGTTATTAGCTAAATGGAAGTAGCAATGTCTTAATGCTAGAATGAAACCTCACCCTGCTTTTGCTACTTCACCTATCTGTGTTACTGATAAGGATTATGAATTCTCTGTTGATCCTGATATAATTACTTTGTTTGAATCTGATCCTTTTTATGGCTATGAATCTGAAACTATTGTGGCACATCTTACTAAATTAAATGATATAGCCACCCTATTCACTAATGATGAGAGAGCTCGTTACTTTTATATCCTTAAAATATTTCCGTTCTCATTAAAGGGTGATGCTAAGACATGGTTTAATTCTCTTGATCCTGGTTGTATGCGTAGTCCCCAGGATATGATTTATTACTTCTCTGCTAAATACTTCCCTGCTCATAAGAAACAAGCTGCTTTAAGGGATATATATAATTTTGTGCAAATTGAAGAAGAGAGTCTCCCACAAGCTTGGGGGAGGCTTCTCCAATTACTTAATGCTTTGCCTGATCATCCTCTTAAGAAAAATGAAATACTTGATATCTTTTATAATGGACTAACCGATGCTTCCAGAGATTACCTGGATGGTTGTGCTGGTTCTGTTTTCAGGGAAAGAACACCGGATAAAGCTGAGATTCTATTGAATAATATGTTGACTAATGAAAATAATTGGACACTTCCTGAGCCAACTCCTGAGCCTATTCCTAAGCCAACTCCGAAGAAAAGAGGTGTTCTATTTCTCAGTCCTGAAGATATGCAAGAGGCAAAGAAATCTATGAAAGAAAAGGGTATTAAAGCTGAAGATGTTAAGAATTTACCTCCTATTGAAGAAATACATGGTCTTAATCCATTACCTATTGAAGAAGTACACAGTCTTGATAACCCGACACAGGTAGTAAAGGTAAATTCTCTCTATAGATTTGATGAAGGTGATATTCCTCGTTATAAGTCTGCTAGACAATGCTTAGATGAGTTTGACAACTTTATTGTTAAACAAGAAAACTTCAATGCTTATATTGGTAGACAATTGAAATATAATTCCGATACGCTTGAACACTTGGGTGATTATATGTCTAGAGTTAAGGGTGAACTTAAACTCATTAGTAAACATGCTTCTATGGTTACCACTCAAGTAGAACAAGTACTTAAAGCTCAGAATGATTTGCTCAATGAATTGAATAGTAAGAATAATTATTATGCTGTTAGAGTGGCTACTAAAACTGGTAAAATTACTCAGGAACCTTTGTATCCTGAAGGCCATCCTAAGAGAATTGTGCAAGATTCTCATAGAAATAATATAGATGCACCTAGTCCTTCTAAAAGGAAGAAAAAGAAAAATGATAGGACTTTGCATGCTTCTAGTGAACCTATTGCTGAACCACCTGAGAATCCAAATGATATTTCTATTTCTGATGCTGAAACACAATCTGGTAATGAACATGAACCTAGTGATAATATTAATGATAATGTTCATGATGATGCTCAACCTAGCAATGATAATGAGGTAGAAATTGAACCTGCTGTTGATCTTGATAACCCACAATCAAAGAATCAACGTTATGATAAGAGAGACTTTGTTGCTAGGAAGCACGGTAAAGAAAGAGAACCATGGGTTCAGAAACCCATGCCTTTTCCTCCCAAACCATCGAAGAAAAAGGATGATGAGGATTTTGAGCGCTTTGCTGAAATGATTAGACCTATCTTTTTGCGTATGCGATTAACTGATATGCTCAAAATGAATCCTTATGCTAAGTATATGAAAGAAATTGTTACTAATAAAAGAAAGATACCGGAAGCTGAAATTTCCACCATGCTTGCTAATTATACTTTCAAGGGTGGAATACCTAAGAAACTTGGAGATCCAGGAGTACCCACTATACCATGCTCCATTAAAATAAATTATGTTAAAACTGCCTTATGTGATCTTGGAGCCGGTGTTAGTGTTATGCCCCTCTCTTTATATCGTAGACTTGATTTGAATAAGTTGACACCTACTGAAATATCTTTGCAAATGGCTGATAAATCAACTGCTATACCTGTCGGTATTTGTGAGGACGTGCCTGTTGTAGTTGCAAATGTTACTATTTTAACGGACTTTGTTATTCTTGATATTCCCGAGGACGATAGTATGTCTATTATTCTTGGAAGACCTTTTTTGAATACTACAGGGGCTGTTATTGATTGCAACAAAGGCAATGTCACTTTTCATGTTAATGGTAATGAGCATACGGTACACTTTCCGAGGAAACAACCTCAAGTTCATAGTATCAATTCTATTGGAAAAATTACATCGATTATTTTTGGAGGTTTTGAATTTCCTCTTCCTACTGTCAAGAAGAAATATGATATTCTTATTATTGGGGATGTGCATATCCCCGTTGAGGTAACATAGTGTTATTCGAAATTTCTCCGGTTCCATGTTATTCGGAATGAGTTTGTTAACAAGACTTGATCAACCTTGTTAGTGGATTCCTTTTGATGAGCATGAGATGGATGAAATTAGAAAGCACAACCTTCCGTACCCTCCTTTTACTTTCTGTTATTTAGTTGAAATAAAGCAAAAAATAGTATTTTCCTGTCAGTTTTCTGAATTATCTGTGCAATATAAAAATACCCCGAAAATAAAAGTTCTCCAAATGCCCTGAAATTGGAATATGATTTTTTCTGGAATATTTTAGAATATCTCGCACTGAGAACACAGCAGGGGGAGCAAACACCTGGCCACGAGGGTCCAGGGCGCGCCCCCTGCCTCATGGGCCCATGGTGGCTCCCCTCCACTTATTCCTGCACCCACACACTTCTTCTTCCTCCCAAAAAAATCACCATCCAGCTCAAGCACGAGTTCTAGCTCATTTTGCTGCGATTTTCGACCTCCTTGCTCAAAGCACCTCTCACAAAACTGCTTTGGGAGATTGTTCCTTGGTATGTGACTCCTCCATTGGTCCAATTAGTGTTTGTTCTAGTGCTTTATTCATTGCAAATTTGTGCTGCCTAGGTGACCATGTTCTTGAGCTTGCATGTCAAATTTATATGGTTCCAAGTAGTTCTAATGCATGATATAGTCTCTAGGCACTTGTAGGAGTAGTTGCTATCAATTTTGTTGAGCTTGGTTCACTTTTATTTGAAGTTACTAGAATTTTAGAAATTTTTCAGAGGAAGAAATATGTTTAGGAAAATGTACCAAGGTGGCCCTTCAAGGAAGCAAGGACCCAGGCTCGCAATGCGCGATGCCGATGATGAGCCACCAAGGAACACTCTAGTGCGGCCTTGTGAATGGCCTTCAGAAGACTTTATGGATCGAGCGGGAATCAAGGAAGAATTTAACGCGTATTTGCGTAACGCTGATCTTGTGAGCTTCGAGGAGGAAAAGTGCCGCCAGTACCACTATCTCACTAGTTCCTTTGTGAGGAGGTTTGAATTTTCAGCTTCACGCAATTCTCAAACTGTCCCGTTTGATCTTTATGAAAAATCTTATACTATGGACTTAGAGGATTTTACCACTGCTTGCAAACTTCCACAATGGGGTAGTGCTAGTGAACCTCGCAAATCTGAATTTAGAGATTTTCTTGCTAGTATAACTGTGGGGGAATCTAGAGATATAGCCCAAGCTACCATAGGGAGCATTCATTTTCCTGCTATACATTATTTTGCTCTCTTCATAGGTAGGTGCATAAATGGTAAAGATGAAGCATGTCATATGTGTGTCCCTGACCTCAGTGTTCTCAGGAGTGCTGTGTTAGGAGACAAATCTTATAATTTGGGAGCTATTGTTGCGCGTAGGTTGCATCACAATAGATTTAATGGAGATTTCTTTGGTGGAATTTATGCAACCCGCTTAGCTGATTTTCTTGGTGTAACCATACGTGATGATGATATTGAACTGCCTCCTACTTATCTAGACTTTAATGCTATGGTTCATCATCAGGTTGTCGAGAGGAATGAACCACCTCTCCAGTACAGACTAATCTTTGACAGGCGTCACGCCGTCAATATTGTTCTTCCTGCCCCTACTCTCTTTGACTTTCAGGAAAAAGGGAGACATTACATAACCAGAGAGGAGGCGGAGGAGTATAGGAGGAGGGCTGAGATAGCTCGCCTCCAAGCTGCAGCACACGATGCAATGACCGCTGCATCTCAGTACGACCCCAACTACAACTATGGATATCCGCCAGGCCATCCATGGCAATAAACCAACTTAGGCCAAAAGCCTAAGCTTGGGGGAGTACGTATTTCTCACCGACATTACATTTATGTTCACACACTCATTGCTAGATGTCGGTGCTCATACTCTTTCACTGTAATATCCATGCTAGTTTATTTTCCTTTTTCTTGCTTTCTTCTTGTGTGTTTAATAAACCTTAAGAAAAACGAAAAAAAATTAGTGTAGCTTTTAGTTAGTTTACTTTTCTTGCTGTAGTAGTAATAATTAAAAAGAAAACCCAAAAAGATTTCCCGTTCTTCTTTTGCTTGTTGGGAGGTTTCCCGTGTAAATAGTTTTATTTCTTTTCTTTGGGGGTCGGTAGGAGAAGACCATGATTAATGTTAAAGTGGCTCTTATATGCATTATTATTGATTTAACCAAGAGCCCATATTGCCTTGTCTTCTCCTGTTTATTGAATGCTTGCAGATTTCAGCTTAGTCCAATGCACGTGCACTATTATTATTTTTCACATCGTTCGGTCGTGCAAGTGAAAGGCAATTATGATGATATACGATGGACTGACTGAGATGAGAGAAGCTGGTATGAACTCGACCTCTCTTGTTTTTGTAAATATGATGAGTTCATCGTTCCTGATTCAGCCTATTATGAATAAACATGTTTGCAATGACAATTAGAGATCATAGTTGCTCATGACATGCTTGATTAGCTATGAGTTATAATGGTTTACCTTGCGTGCCAACATGCTATTGAAATGGTTGTGATGTGGTATGATGGGGTGGTATCCTCCTTTGAATGATTTAAGTGACTCGACTTGGCACATGTTCACACATGTAGTTGAAACAAATCAACATAGCCTTCACGATATTTATGTTCATGGTGGATTATATCCTACTCATGCTTGTACTCAATGTTTATTAATTTTAATGCAAGTTCATGACTGTTGTCGCTCTCTATTTGGTCGCTTCCCAGTCGTTTTCTAGCCTTCACTTGTACTAAGCGGGAATACTGCTTGTGCATCCAATCCCTTAAACCCCAAAGTTATTCCATATGAGTCCACCAATACCTTCCTATATGCGGTATCTACCTGCCGTTCCAAGTAATTTGTATGTGCCAAACTCTAAACCTTCAAATGAAATTCTGTTTTGTATGCTCGAATAGCTCATGTATCAACTAGGGCTGTCTGTATCTTCCATGCTAGGCGGGTTATTCTCAAGAGGAGTGGACTCCGCTCCTCACTCACGAGAAAATGGCTGGTCGCCGGGATGCCCAGTCCCATGCTTTATGCAAACTAAATCAAAATAATTGCAAACAAAACTTCCCCTGGGACTGTTGTTAGTTGGAGGCACTCGTTGTTTCGAGCAAGCCATGGATTGATGCTTGTGGTGGAGGGGGAGTATAAACTTTACCATTCTGTTTGGGAACCGCCTATAATGTGTGTAGCATGGAAGATATCGCCATCTCTTGGTTGTTATGTTGACAATGAAAGTATGCCGCTCAAAATATTATTTATCTCTGCTTTAAAATCGAGCTCTGGCACCTCTACAAATCCCTGCTTCCCTCTGCGAAGGGCCTATCTATTTACTTTTATGTTGAGTCATCACCCCCTTATTAAAAGCACTAGCTGGAGAGCGCTGCTGTCATTTGCATCCATTACTATTAATTTATATTGGGTATGACTATGATTGGATCTCTTTTGCCATGAATTACAATGTCTAGTCAGTCCTTGATCTTTAAAGGTGCTCTGCATTTATGTTTTGCGGTCTCAGAAAGGGCTAGCGAGATACCATCCTGTTATATCATATTATGATTGTTTTCAGAAAGTGTTGTCATCCGAGATTTATTGTTATTGCTCGCTAGTTGATTATGCCATTGATATGAGTAAACATGAGACCTAAGAGTTATTGTGAATGTGGTTAGTCATAATCTTTGCTGAAAACTTGAATGCTGGCTTTACATATTTACAACAACAAGAGCAAACAGAGTTTGTAAAAGTTTTTCTTTATCACTTTCAGTTTATCAACTGAATTGCTTGAGGACAAGCAACGGTTTAAGCTTGGGGGAGTTGATACGTCTCGGTCGTATCTACTTTTGCAAACACTTTTGCCCTTGTTTTGGACTCTAACTTGCATGATTTGAATGGAACTAACCCGGACTGACGCTGTTTTCAGCAGAATTGCCATGGTGTTATTTATGTGCAGAAACAAAAGTTCTCGGAATGACCTGAAACTCCACGAAACTTATTTTTGGAAAATAATAAAATACTGGAAGAAGAATCCACGTCAAGGGGGCCTCCACCTGTCCACGAGGGTTGGGGGCGCGCCTGCCCCCTGGGCACGCCCCCTGCCTCGTGGGCCCCCTGTTGCTCCACCGACCTCAACTCCAACTCCATATATTCGTGTTCGGAGAGAAAAAAAATCAGAGAGAAGGATTCATCGCGTTTTACGATACAGAGCCGCCGCCAAGCCCTAAAACCTCTCGGGAGGGCTGATCTGGAGTCCGTTCGGGGCTCCGGAGAGGGGAATCCATCGCTGTCGTCATAATCAACCATCCTCCATCACCAATTTCATGATGCTCACCGCCGTGCGTGAGTAATTCCATCGTAGGCTTGCTGTACGGTGATGGGTTGGATGAGATTTATCATGTAATCGAGTTAGTTTTGTTAGGGTTTGATCCATAGTATCCACTATGTTCTGAGATTGATGTTGCTATGACTTTGCTTTGCTTAATGCTTGTCACTAGGGCCCGAGTGCCATGATTTCAGATCTGAACCTATTATGTTTTCATGAATATATGAGAGTTCTTGATCCTATCTTGCAAGTCTATAGTCACCTACTATGTGTTATGATCCGGCAACCCCAAAGTGACAATAATCAGGACCACTCCCGGTGATGACCATAGTTTGAGGAGTTCATGTATTCACTATGTGTTAATGCTTTGGTCCAGTACTCTATTAAAAGGAGGCCTTAATATCCCTTAGTTTCCGCTAGGACCCCGCTGCCACGGGAGGGTAGGACAAAAGATGTCATGCAAGTTCTTTTTCATAAGCACGTATGACTATATTCGGAATACATGCCTACATTACATTGATGAATTGGAGCTAGTTCTGTGTCACCCTATGTTATGACTGTTACATGATGAACCGCACCCGGCATAATTTTCCATCACCGATCCAATGCCTACGAGCTTTTCATATATTGTTCTTCGCTTATTTACTTTTCCGTTGCTAGTGTTACAATCACTACAAAACCCAAAAATATTACTTTTGCTACTGTTACCATTACTTCCACATTATTTTGCTACTAAATACTTTGCTGGAGATACTAAGTTATCCAGGTGTGGTTGAATTGACAACTTAACTGCTAATACTTGAGAATATTCTTTGGCTCCCCTTGTGTCGAATCAATAAATTTGGGTTGAATACTCTACCCTCGAAAACTGTTGCGATCCCCTGTACTTGTGGGTTATCAATTATGACCGTTGTCGCTCTCTAGTTGGTCGCTTCTCAATCTATTTGCTAGCCTTCGCTTGTACTAAGCGGGAATGCTGCTTGTGCTTCCAAATCCTTAAAACCAAAGTTGTTCCACATGAGTCCACTATATCTACCTATATGCAGTATTACTCTGTCGTTCCAAGTAAATTTGCATGTGCCACCTCTAATAATTCAAATAAGCATTTGTTTTATGTGCCCGTACCGCTCACTGAGCGACAGGGGGCGGTCAGTATCGTCCATGCTAAGCGGGTTATTCTCATGAGGAGTGTTTATTCACTTGTCATTGCACGAGAGAGGCTGGTGATTGGGATGCCCAGTCCCATAATCAAAATAAAGCAAAATATAATATTGTATGGAGGGCACCTGTGAATTCGGCTAGCCATGGCTTGTGTTTGAATGGTTGAGGGGGGATAAACTTTACCTTTCTGGTTGGGAACCACCGATAATGTGTTTAACATGGAAGATATTGAAAATCCTCGCTCGTGACGTTGACAGGAAATGCAGACCTCTCAAAATTATGTTTATCTTTGATTTAAGCTTCGAGCTCTTGCACCTATGCAAATCTCTGCTTCCCTCTGTGAAGGTCCTATCTATTTACTTTTATGTTATTTACTTATATTTTTGAGTCATCACCTTCTCAATTAAAGCACCAGTCCTGAGAGCGCTATTGTCATTCTTATGCATTGAGTATAGTTACTGTTGTGTGCATCATGACTGGCTCTCTTTTACCATGAACTAGAATGTTTAGTCGCTGCTTGAACGTTGGAGGTGCTCTGCATTTATGTTTTGCGGTCTCAGAAAGGACTAGCAAGATACCATGTTATCATACTATATCATGATTATTTTCACAAATTGTTGGCATTTGAGATATGTAATTATTGCTCGCTAGTTGATTATGCCATTGTTATGAGTAAATGTGATTTCTAAGTGTTATCATTTGCATGGTTAGTTCACGATCTTAGCTGAAAACTTGGGGTGCTATTTAAGCTTATATACGGATACAA